>NW_027507764.1:444857542-445457542 GCF_037356315.1 Lithobates pipiens
ACTTGCTTCACACTGCCTGCAGAGAGAGAGAGAGATAGACCGCTTCACAGAGAGAGAGCCTGCTTCATGCTGCCTGCACAGAGAGAGAGAAAGAGCCCACTTCACGCTGCCTGCACAGAGAGAGAGAAAGAGCCCACTTCACGCTGCCTGCACAGAGAGAGAGAAAGAGCCCACTTCATACTGCCTGCACAGAGAGAGAAAGAGCCCGCTTCACACTGCTAGGGCCAGATTAAGAGCATCGTGGGCCTGGTGCTGAGGATATCGGTGAGCCTTTTTATGGAAATGCCCAGACCAATTTTCAGCGCTGTCACTCTTTGCATGACAATTACGTAGTCATTCAACACTGTACCCCTATGAAATTGTTATAATTTTTTCACACAAATAGAGATGTCTTTTGGTGGTATTTAAACACCACTGAGTTCATTTATTTTTTTCTAAACATTAAAGCAATTTATTTGGAAAAAAAAAGAATTTTCTTAGTTTGTTATAACATTTTGAACGCACGTAATTTATCTTCTTCACTGATGATACTACACTGATAAGTGGCACTGATAGGCAGCACTGATGGGCACCAATGAGGCAGCACTGATAAGGTGGCACTGATAAGCTGCATGGATAGGCAGCACTAATGGAGCAGCACTGATGGGCACTGATATGCAACAGCAGGGCAAGATTAAGGGCATTGTGGGCCTGGTGCTGCAGTCACAATGGAGCAGGTTTGGGAGTGGCAGGGATATGGCATAAGTAACATCATATCCCAGATCCCCTCTTACATGCCATCCTCCTGCGTTTTCAGGATCCTGTGCTTGCTTGTGCCTAGACTTGGTTGCAGCCACACACAGGGCCATTTTTAATATTGATTGGACCCTGGCAAAAAATTTCTTGGGGCCCCCCCATGCAATTTCACTATCTACCTGCACTAAAACATACAATAAATAGCAGCTAGACTTAAAATCAGTTTACTGCATCAGATCAGGCAGAAATTGCGATTGGTTGCCAGTAGTTACAGCATTACTGCTTAATGACTGTTTACTAGAGGTTACAGCACACATTACGGCTCACTGATTAGTTGCTAGAACTTACAGCATATGATTTCTGCTTGTTAATTGGTTGCCAGAGACTACTGTACAGTAATACTGCTCACTGATTGGTTGCTAGATTGGTTGCTAGAGGTTACAGCACATCATCTCCTCACTGCAGGGGAGCATGATACACATATGAATGGCACCTTTATTCACATATCAATGCTGCATGCCACCGCTATTTACATATGAATGCTGGTTATTTACATGTGAACACAGGGTCTGCAGGTGAGTCATATGTACACAACAATAGGGCAGAGCTGGGCAGCATTAGTACCAGCACTTCACACTGAGATATCGGGACACATCACAAGACTAAACCTTCAAGGGAATTTAAACTGGGATCGCTGGCAAGTATGAGGTAGCTGCTTTGGGCCCCACAACAATGACAGGGCCCAGCTGCCCCTTTTGCCCTGCCTTAAAGACAGCCCTGGCCACACAGGTGTAATGCTAGGGAAGCCTGGCATTTGATTTACCAAGCTTCCGTAAGAGCAGTGTGTTGGCGTGTGCTCTGGGGGGAAAGTTTCCCAGCCATCAGGCTACAGTGATTACTGTGGGCAGCTATAGCAGCCACCAGCAATTGACAAAAAATATAAAATGACACGCTGGTTGTACTAAAGTCAGTTGATAGATCGAATTCTGTACAACCAGTATGCACATAGATTGAAATTCTGCACGTTCAGCTGTCTATGGTGGCTTACGTCCACCAGTCTCTGGGTCTAATAATATCCTGAAATCTTCTGAAAAGGGTGTAGAAATTCACTTTGAATTCCACTTCATATACATAACTCTCTTTAGGTATTAGATGGTATGCAAATAATAAGGTGAGAGCACATCTAACACCTACAGAGAAATAAGGTGCGTTCAAAGTGAACCGTGCTATTAACTGGAGGGATTGGCATTTAGAAGGTTAAAACAGGCACGGAGGAAATGTGATGATACCTCCTCCCTGCCTGTCAAATGCCTCAGAAATGTGACCCAAGCATGGATCGCTTTTCAGTGGAGTGGCAGTGCCTGCTGCAAGTCAGTACAAGCCTTTGGGCTCACACTGGTGTGCTGTGTTTGGCTGCGGTGCGGGTGTACTGGCGGGTTTTCTTAGCCGCAGTCAGTGTTGGGACACTATGGAGATGTAGAGGGAGTTGTAGATTTGAAGTTGATTTACACCTAGACCCCAGGTAGCAAGATCTGGTACTTTAGCATGCTTACAGAAACAGCAGGAAGCTGAGATACATTTCATAATATACTAGTATCCATAAAAACAGCTAAAAATACGTTGCAGCATACCACGTTTTCTAAAGCAGCAGAAGGGATCAGCCTGCCAATAATAATATAGGTTGGAGTCACTTTATAATTTCATTGTCTACTCAACAGGGAGTCTGTCATACCTCACAGAGATGAGGCAGAAGGAAAAATTTCAGTTGAAAAGAGTCTCCTAGAGCTGGTCATAGTTTATCAAGGTACCAGATCTACTCTATATTATGTATTGTAAGTATTGGAATGCCTGCCTTTACATGCACATGAACTTTAATGGCATCCCAGTCTTAGTCCGTGGCGCTTAATATTGAGTTGGCCCACCTTTTTCCAGCTATAACAGCTTCAACTCTTCTGGGGAGGCTGTTCACAAGGTTTAGTAGTGTGTCTTTGGGAATGTTTGACCATTCTTCCAGAAGTGCCCGGGCGAACATGCCAAACTGCGCCTCCCCCCAAGATGTATGAGCATTAGGTGTCAGCAAAAATTCCCCCAAAAAAGTGAGCACTAATCGGCATGCTTACCTCTAAGCATACATTCCCCCTCCTCCTAGTCCAAATCCACCTCCTGCTAAAATCCCCTCTCTCAGCACAAACCTTTGCCCCCCATCCTCCAAATCCCCCAGCACAAATGCACCCCACCCAAAAAAAAAAAAAAATCACCCCTCCTAGCACAAATCCTTTCCTCCCCCTAGTACGAATAACCCCAAACCATCCCTGCTAGCACAAATCCCTCCCCCAAAGAAATGTCCCCCCTACCATATCACTTCTTCTAGCACTAACCCCCCAAATCCCCCCTCCTAGCACAAATCCTCTTCCCCCAGCCCCCCCCCCCCCAACACAAATCACCCTAAGGACGGGTTCCCACTAGCTGCGACTGAGGCTCGCAGCAGGGGTCCAGTGCTTCCCGGTTCTCTGTTTCAGGGGTGAATCAGGTCCGAATTTGTGTCTGAATTTGGATCTGAAACTGTGCCAAAGATGAACAGGACCCTTTTCCTGTTCGGACCTCGGCCACCTCACCTGTCATAATCTCCTGTTATGCAAATTGGAATGCAGGGAAACCCACATCCAATTCACATAAGTGTGAACCAGCCTAAATCACAACTCCTAGCACAACCCCCACATTTCCTCCTAGAACAATTTGTATCCCCTGTTGCCCCCTCAAATTCCCCTCCCAACACAAATCCCCCCCCCCCCCCCAATTTGTATTGGAACCTGTGGTGCCCCCCCACCTCACATGATAAAATAGTGCCCAGGGCAGCAGTCCCTCCTGCCCACCCCTTGTCCCAGCCCTTGTCACAGGCCCCCATACTTCTTTTAGGTTGCACATGTTTGCTGCAGTTTCTGAAAGTGCACCAAAGATGCAGCATGCAGGAAATTTTTGTGCACTTTCAGAACATGCGGTAAAAATGTGCAACCTAATAGAGGTCTTTGGGACTAGGGGCACCAGGCAGGAAGACTACCAGCTCTGCAGCCAAACCACAGCATACCAGTGTCAGTGTGAACCTCTTCATACCACCTAGGGCAAGGTACAGTCACAGGAAGCTAGAAAGAAAATTCTTTATCTGCAGGGAGAGGGATTTGAGAGAGAGAGAGCAGGGAGGGAGGAGAAGCTCACTTACATGGACGCTCACTGGATTCCAGCCGACTGCTCAGTTTTAACTTTTCCACCCACACATCCTCTTCACAGACAGGACATGGGCTGCCCAGAGTGCAAGCGGGGAAAGAAAGAGCAGATCAACCATTCCTGTGGAAGAGGAAGGGCCAGGACTAGGCTCCGATGCGCTCTGTAACACAGACTTTCAGCCCAGTGACAGAACACAACACATTGCTGGCTCACAGTACTGGATGGAGCTGCTGCACTCGACCAGTTCAGAAACTGCGCATGCCCAGTTGTGAGCTGGTAACACAGCAGCCAAATTGTACAGCACATCAGAGCGACCCGGGGGCAATTGCATCCTTGCCCCGCAGCCCAGGCCGCCCCTGGGCACCATCTAGCCCCTGAGCACCGACATATTTCCATTTCTACTGCAAGTCCATAATTCAAAGGATAGGGATGCCTAAATCAATTAAAGGGTAACTACAATTTTGTGTAGAAAAAATAGCAAATAAAGAAAAAAGAATATAGAGTATATCATTGTGACAAGTCATATTGTAATTGAATGTTATTAAAAAATTACCTTTCCTTTTCAATCTGTAAATTCAATGCAATATGGCTACCTGGAGTTGTTCTGTGCACAGAATGTGTACTGACCACTTCCTAGAAACATCATTTCCTGCTGGTGTGATTGGCTCACCAGTTTTCCCAGAAGTCTGCCTAAGATACAAATCAGATTTCAGACATCCCCTGCAACAAAAATGTCATTTTTGGTAAGATACTCCCAATAGGAACATTTCTACAGGGATACAGGCCCTGCAGCTTTCCTCATTAGTGCTCTGCAGGTGCACATCTGATGGATAATTATGAAGAGGCACAGAAGAACAAACAGTGATTTCTTCAGAATAACAAAAGGTAAGAATCTGCAACAAAGGTTGCTATAATCCTTGCAATGTACATAGATCACCCAGGGGGGAATGTTTTTTCCCAACAAAAGTGGAGTTATGCTTTAAAAGAGCAAAGATGCCTGAAGTTGCTGCATTATTTTTAATAGGAGAAAATAATTTTACCCTCTGTGCTGTAAACCCCTGGTATTTTGTTTATGTTGATGTTTTTGGGGCACATGTTTGTGCATAGATTATTTATTTTGCTTGTTGGTGCTGTTCACCCTTTAAAACTTTGTGTTTTCCTCTATTGTGGATGTGTATATATACAGTTATTACCTCTTGTATCTCTTGACCTTCCCTCTTAGATTGTAAGCTCTAAGGAGCAGCTCTGATTCCTACTGTATTAAAGTGTATTATATTTGTACTGTCTACCCCCAAGTTGTAAAGCACTAGGTAAACTGTTGGTGCTATATAAATCCTGTATAATAATAATATATATATAATAATATTATAATACTGATAATAATATTATAATAAAAATAATAATATAATAATTATATATAAATCCTTTATAATAATAATAATAATAATAATAATAATAATAATGATGATGATAATAATAATATATCACTGGATTTCAGTCTGCAGCTCACTTTCAGCTGTGCCTGCTTGTTTCATAATGGCACTTTATGCTGATAATATTAAAAGTATGTTATTTTGCAAGTGAGAAATTAGTAGTCAGCGAAGATGATAGAAGTAGGGACTGGCCTACTGGCCAGAGAGGATAATTTTGGTGCAGTTGGCCTGCTTGATGATGTATTGCAATATATGTGATCTAAGAATCTCTGTTTTTTAAGCAAAGGTTTGCTATGAATTTATGAGGGTTAATGTGGCTACATTTCTTTAGCACCTCGTGTTGTGTAGATGGAGCCATTGGGACAGGCGCACAGACATATCTCCATTTCTACTGCATAGTAAAGATAAGTAATTAACCACTTCAGTACCGGGCACTTTTACTCTCTTCCTGCCCATGGCAATTTTCAGCTTTCAGTGTTGTCACACAGAGAGTCCACAGCCCTGTTGAAGCAATAATGCCAGCAAGGTAGTGACTGGAGCAACGGGGAAGTAAAAATCAGGTAATGCAGATAAGTAACAGGTTCTGAGGATGAAGCCAAGATTTTAGATATCATTTTGAAAAGATCGTAAGAAGCCCCTAGCACCAATACCCGCAGTTCCCCCCCTGTTGTGTTAATAGGATAATAGAAATATATTTATAATTATATGAGTGTGTTTGCATGTCTATGAAAAAAGGATACCAGAATTCAATTCATAATTAATTATACTGTTCCTTTGGCTATTAAAACTAGCTGTACACAGCATTTTGCTTTATTTGTCAAAGGAGTATAACTGCACAATTGACAACAGATCACTCAGCCTGCTATCACAATTTATGATTTTGTATTGGTGTCCTGGCGCAGGTATTAAAACATCCATATCGGCCACATCTAGTAGATAAAAAGTATAGTCACATAAAACTTGCTATTAACATTCTGCTGCTGTTGTGTCGATCACTTCGTTTTACTATTTTTTTTCTGCCTGATGCTGTTTGTTAATGTGCTCTTGCTGTGGAAAAATAGATTTACCAAACCCTGTAATTAGTTGTGATGTTCATGCTGTAGTGTGAATTACAACATGGAGAGTGTAGGAGCTTTCGGAATCATTGATCTCTCCTGTATAATTAATAGATTGCAATTTCAGAAAATACCCACCAAATATTTAATTGATGGGCTTAACTTCCATCTGGTCAGAGGCCAGCACTGGTGTCAGCACAAAGTTAACCATCAATAGGATAGGACAGGGTCTTTTATTCTCAGCCTTCATTTTACAATTCACAAAGCTGCTACATCTGCAAAGAAGGATCAGATGCTGTCAACGGTATCTGACAAGCTGTCTTTATAGCAGTGCCAATTACATGCACTGCACTTTTAGGCTGAATCTCCTGCAAGGATGGATGACACTGCCTCCAAAATGATGTTTAGTCTTGGGAATTAAACTATTATAGAATTATTGCATAGCTAGATCTTATTTTATTGATTTTTTTTTTTACTTTTCCTTTATCATTTGTTCAAAATGCTATATATGCACCGTATTGAGCACCATCACCTTGACTGACACCGATGTAATTAAAAGATGAAACAAGGATTTCTCTTTTAGAAGACTTCAGTAATTGACATTTCATTACTCTCCCCCCTGAGTTGCAGTAGCAAAGGTTGTTGTTCTCTTTTAATGGGCAAACAACATGCTCTTTTTAAGAATACTATAAATGCTGACAAATTATCCAAATTGTGTTTGTCAAAACTGAAATCATAAGACCAATTTACATATTTCGCAATGGATAAAGTTGGCGTTACAAACTAACTATGCATTTGTAAAAAAAAAGTCATTGCTAACAATCAGCATTGGATATTTATACTTTATATGATTTTAAATTGATGTTCAGAATACAGGAAGCCAGAGTTGGAGCAAAATAAAATTTACTATGTTAGGGGCATGGTATGATCATAGCCATGTAAAGATGCACATCTGAAAAACTCTTGCACCTGACCAAGATTTTTCCTCTGAGGAACTCTACTATCACCTTTGTTGTATCGCTATGTGCATGATCAGTAGGAGGAAGACACATAGCTTCAGCCTGGCAAGTCTTCCTTCCTCCAAATCCCACATTGGGACTTTATTTTGCAAGATGGTATCTGTAAACGTCTTTTCTACTTCACTATACTTTTCCTCTATACTTCACTATACTTTTCCACTATACTTTTCCTACCCCCCTCACTTGGAGTAACTGGATGCAGACAGTAAGCCTGACGATACTGACCTGGGATGTGCTTTAAAAAAATACATTGACCTCTAAACATAATGGAATTTTGAAGCAAGGCATGGCCAACCTGAGCAAGGGCTTATAGTTCTTCCAGAAATGCCTTAATACCATGATAGCAGTCACAGATCTCCAAAAAACCCATGACCAACATTCTTCTATCCAAATGCACAGGGATAGCCTGAATGACAGACATATGGGTAACAACATTAGCCTTCTGGAACTTGAACTGGAACTTCTGGAACAGGAGTTTTTGACCTACTGGCCCAAGTGAAGTATATTTCCAACATTCTGCTTGACTGTCATGCCACAGATGAGATCAAGATTGATAGGGTCCACAGAACCCCCAGGCTACTGCAGCCCCAATCTCACTTAACCAAGGGATGTGCTATGTCAGGTCCACGACTATAAATAAAAATAAAAAATCACCTGAGATGGTCCCTTTGACTGCGATGGAGCACAGATTACCATTTACCCTAACCTTTTTTTTCAGATAAACCCTTTCCAGAAGGAGGGCTCCTTTCCTGCTTACTCATGCCCTCTTACAGGCTGGGGTAACATATTGGAGATACCCATTTGATCTGCTCACAAGGACACCTTTTTATTGAGGTACTGAACATTAATGTTGCCTATAATTGTTGAAGACAGTATTCCTATCCCTTGAAGTTGACTTCTTAAATTTGTTTACCCTGTTGAACTTTGTTATTGCACATTGTATT
Organism: Lithobates pipiens; assembly: GCF_037356315.1. Taxonomy (NCBI): domain Eukaryota; kingdom Metazoa; phylum Chordata; class Amphibia; order Anura; family Ranidae; genus Lithobates; species Lithobates pipiens. The sequence goes on from NW_027507764.1 coordinate 444,865,951, forward strand.
GTGGCAAATAAAAGCCTTTTAAATTAGGATACAAACTGCATCATTTCTGCCATTCACACCATTCTCAGCAACAGCACTTTTATAAGGCCACCTCCCCACAGGCACTATACTCCACCCTCACCACCGACCTGAGAGTGTTCTACGGGTCCTCAACTTGAAATGCCTGGACTTTTTCTTTTCAATTGACAATCTTAATCTTTGAACCTTGAAGTTTTCACATTGAGCCACTGATCTAATTCTTTCTCATTCTTAACTCCACAATACTCATATCACCTGCTGTAAGATTTTAGGTTTGTGTTCATGCAATCTCTTTAATTTGATAGTCACATTAACTCTGGTCTTATTTGGTAACACCAGTTATCGTAGAGCAACACATTTGTCAACATATTGAGTTTTGTTTAAATGGACCTGACTCTACTTTGTGGTTAATTGCATGCAGTCCTGCTTATCATCATTTACACTACCCCTACATTTACTGCGTACTTAGAAGTTGAACTGTGAGCCCCTGGAATGTAGGGGGGACTTGAAGTGATAGACAAATAGTCAACTACATTGAATTTGCCGTAAATGTTGCAGCTGGCACCCTGCTTGGGTTCCCTGGTAGAGTTACCACCTCATCCCTTTAAAACCAAACACATATTCATTACACAGGTTCTGTGGATAATTAAGCTAGTAATTAAACTCACTTGGCGCCTTATTTGCATTAAATTAGCCTCAGAACCTGTGTTATTCATATGTGTTTGGGTTAAAAGGGATGAGATGGCAACCCTATTCCCTGGGTGCCATCATATTATGAAGCTGGGGACTGGTAGACTGATTCTGACCTTGAATTGCCTGCACTGACTCCCATTTATTGCTACCTATGTATTAAAAAAGTATTAGTTTCCACACACATATCTGTTTTTATGACTAAGCTCACATAGACAGAACCCCTTCATTGTTAGGATACCCTGGGTTTAATCCTAAGGGATATTTCTCAAAATGGTGCCCCCCCCCCCCCCCCAGACCACAGACACACAGAAAGTGAGGGGAATGTTCCAAAAGTAACAGAAAGAAATAAAAATATTTTTCTATATTGCAGTAATCAGTTTTTTATTTTCATCTGTCTCCTTCTTGAAGATTTTTTCTCAGTTTCTGTCTGGTAAAGCTGATGTCAGCAGAACAGGAAAATCGCAAAAAGCGTATAATGATTGGTTTGTGCAAAAGTTATAGCATCTACAAAATAGGAGATAGATTTATGGTATTTTTATTATTTTTTTTCTACTAGTAATGGCGGTGATCTGCAATTTTTATCAGGACCGAGACATTATGGCGGACAGATCGGACACTTTTGACGCATTTCTGGGACAAACATCTTGCTGACCGCCCTGAAAATTCAGATGTTTGCCGAACAGGCGATGTTTAGCCCAAACTTTTGCTTGGCCTGAACCATTCGGTCAGCTCTATTCATATGTCTTTAGGATCCTTTGTTATTTATATTTGCTTCAAACTAACTAAAAGAATGCCATTGGCTTTTGCTGTGCAAAGCTGCATTTACCATAAGAGATGCATGGGACTGTTTGAGGAATGGTGACCGACATTCTACTACCAAATTATTATCTTTTTGCAGTTGTCTCACCACGATTGCATGCCTGTGCATGTATCCAGGAACACAGCTAAAGGACAAAGGGTTGCAGAAACTGATGAGTCATAACTCTTATGCTGATCAGGTAATACAAATATCTATTGTCTTTCTTTACAGGCTCATAATTGGTGATTGTACAGCTACTGGTTGACCTGCATTAAAAGTTTAATATGATTATATTTTTCTCCCCCCCCCCCCCCCCCAATCCACATACAGGCATACCTCACTTTTAACTTTGAGCTCAATTCTCAGACAGCCCTAAGCATAGAGCAGTGAATGCCTCTCTCTGCTCTGCTCCTCCAGCTCTCACTGGAGCACTGGGCTGGATGGGGGAGAGTGCAGCTGGCTTTGGCTCTTAGCTGTGCTGTCACGCTTCCCCTAACAAAATATAGACAGTATAGCTAACTTCTGTGTTTGCCTATAGCAGCCCCCTGTCCCATATGGTTAGCAGGCCTACTGGTACTCGGTTACCCCCAGGACTTATACACAATGCTATAGTGCCTGGCCACCATGCCAAGGCAGGTGCGAACTGAGCAAAGCAAACAGGTACTTGTGGTTGGCGGACATTCAGAGTAGTTCAATGACAGACCAGGTACAAGGCAGGCAAGGTTCAGAATAGTCGGGGTCAATCCATAGTCAAAATGCAGGAAGAGTTCATAAAGTAGAAAAAAAAGGGAAAAAAGGATTCCAAAAAATTCTTCAATGAGAAACAACCGGCATTATCAAAAATGTATTTATTGAAAAATCAACATAAAACACTTGTGACAGTAAAAATTGTATATGCCACATTCAAAAAAATAGACAACGTTGTCAGAAGACTCAGATAGCCACCACAGACATACACGCTACACATGAAATCATGGACAACTATATCCACATGCTGTAGATGAATCCTGTTGGAAGAATAGATCACTGGACTTGCAGAGCTGGCTGCTCTATAAATACCAATGAGTGCTTCACAGTCAACAAATATCACATCCACAGCTGCGTTGGATTTGGGATGTGGATGAATAGTCCATATAATGAATAGTCCGCGATGTAAGAAAGAATGGATATGAACACTTTCTCAATGAGGGTGTTGTGAGGGGTTCTAATCGTGGATACACTGCAGGGATAGAGCAATTGGAGCAGCCTGAGTACTCAGACAGTCATTGCGCATATAGGTGAACTCGCTGAATGGGATGCCTAGTGGATATTTTGGGGGTGAGTATGTATATATGTACTGTATATTCAATTCCCAGTCAGATTGAATAAAGATGAATACAGCTCACCACTCTCCTACTATCCAGGGCATTTTAAGCCATCAAGCTGTCAGGCCCCCAGACCGTCCATACACAGTGAAAGTCTGTGTCTCAAGATAAAAGGGAGACTCCACTTGCTGCTCCACGTATGCTGTTGGCGTTCTACTCCATAAATTCCTGCTGGTATCCAGGAAATCCTTCCACACACATGCAAACATCTGGGGGTGTTAGGTGGGGGAATGCCTGTGACATATAGTCTGTGCCCTCACTACAGAGAGCGTGATGGTGTCATGCTAAATCTTTTCACTTGAGACATGCGTTTCTTCAGAGTTCAAAGAGTAGTCAATATCTGATCCAAGGTCATCAACGAGGGTATCCAAAAAGCAGAGAAGTGCAGACAGAGAGCTTGGAGCACATGTTACAAAAGCAATATCACAAGCATGGGACTGCAGGCTTAGCAGGCTTAAAGTGGTTGTAAACCCTTACAAACCACTTTGACCTACAGGTAAGCCTAGATTAAGGCTTACCTGTAGGTCCAAGCAATATCTCCTAAACCTATATGGTTTAGGAGATATTTGCCCGAAAACGGGCACCGCTGTCTACGGCGCATGCGCCATAGACAGCGGCGTGCAGGCGCACTGAGCGCAGCATTCTCAGCGACGGAGCTGACGCGCGTGTCGGCTCCCGTGCGCATGCGCGGGAGTGACTTCATCGCGGCTTCGCCGAATGACAGCGGCGCACCTGCGAGACCTCACTAACAAGATGGATGCTGCGGACTACAGGGGACAGCGGCGACTTCGCTGGCTCCTGTGTCAGGTAAGTGACACATAATGGGCTACTATGCGATGCATAGTAGTCCATTATGCTTTGCCTTTGCAGGGAATGAAAGAGGAAGTAAACTCATCAGGGTTTACTTCCTCTTTAAGTCAGATTTGTTCTCCACTCAGAGCCTGGCCATATCAATCACCTTGCAGGTGGACAGACAGAAAGGGACACATCATAACCAAAACCAGGATGCTGGAACGAGACCAGCATCTGTCAAAGAACAAGAGTATTTACACGCTCCTGACACATGCACTGAGAGATGGTGCCAGCTGTCAATCAGCAGCTGGGTGGATCTCTAAAGTATTGTCAAGATCCTTCCTGAGCCTGGAGTGGCTCTGCCATGTCAGCCGATGGGCACAGAAGACAGCAGCATTGTCAGTCAGGGGTGGGTTGAGAGAGGTCAGCAGATTTCATTATACTAAACAATCTATGTCAAACAGGTAACACTTTATAATCAGTTACAACAAACTGTTCTTTTTTTCCCTTTTGGGATAAATATTTTACATGAATAAATAAAATCTAATCTTGTATGCACCCCTGCCAGTGTTAAATGGTTTGTCTCATCCCTGTAAACTGGTACATCTGGAAGTGAGCTTGTTCTTTTGAATAAAACAGACTTACTAGCTTGATCACCATATGAAAATGGAAGAAAGAAAGCCTAAAAAAATAAAACTGATGCAGACACCACATCAAAAAATTAGAAAGCTACAATATAATAAATATTTACTTTTGGGTTTAATACTGCTTTAAGCAAGGAATTCCACAAAAGAAAATAATTTTGTGTCTGGGTACGTTTGAACAAACTTTGTATAAGAAGAATTTTCAGGTTTTGGAAAGATCACTTATGTCATGCCTCAGTTACTGGTAGTGATGATGCCCGGAACAAGCTGTCTGATTGAAGCAGAAATGTGTTTTTCAGTACTGCACTACAGCAGGGTGATACATCACCTTTATGATGACAGTCATGTTGAATAATTTTACTGGCTCCACAGCAGGAATTGTTTTTATTTACATACAGCAATAGATCTAAAGCTGTTTTAAAGTTACTTGCCAGAGAAGTCAAATTTTCACACCTGTTCTTCTTTAAGAAAAAGCAGAAGGACTTGTAATTTTACAATAAAATTACGTGGCGCATTTATTATTAATATTACTATTACAATAATATGACTTTGCACATTTGTATTAACATTATTATTACTGTTATTGATACTTTATATACTACTTTAGCTGCTTTAGAGTATTTTTATAATAAATAGGGATGAGCTTTGGGTTCTAATCGAAAATGAGTTCAACCTGAACTCAAGTTTTGCTCAGTTCAAAAAAAGACAAACTAATAAAGCTATTCACTACAATAGCAACCACTTACCAGTAATGCGCTTCCTGACCTTTAAACTGTGGTCAAGAAATGGAATGACTTTCGCATGGGGCCAGGACTGGTACTAATGTATAGGGTAATATGTGCCTACTCACCACCCAGCCGCAGCACTTTCAGCCTCTCTAGAGTTTAACAGGCTGCCAGAAGTTGGGCTGGATGCACCAGTTCCACCCACACAAAAATGCCGCAAAATGGTCCCTTTAAATACCTAATCCAAGGTTAGCATTGCAAAGTGGGTGAATACAGGGTTGTGATTTGGATTTTTTACTACTTTATTTATTGTTTGTCATACAGGAGGTTCACTAAGCATCCATAGGGTTCTCCTCTTTTGAAATAGTTAATGGGTGACACCTCGTGAACTACTGAAAGTAATTGAAGAGACATGGTAACAAGAGACTATCATTAGAGCATAGTAGAACACATTATGCAAATTTAGGACCGAATGGCATGCTTGATGCCAATAGTCAGGGAGCATTTCAGGATGCACAGGAGTCTCAAAGCTGATTGAACCAGTGGTCTGATAAAGTCAGAAAAATGTACTTGGAGACCAAGTTCTTGTATTGGCACCAACTGTTGAAAGCAAATTCTAGCATAATAGTAGATAGTCAAAAAGGTTAGCCACTCCACAACACATGAGTCTTCACCACAAATCTTGATAGAAGCAGCACATCAATGATCAGCAGCAAGGCCCACACTTCTCCTTCTCACTCCTCTTATTCTATCTTTTCCCCCACAAGGCTCTTCATCTGAATCCATAGTAATATTTGTGGCCTCAAGCGGTAGAGATGGAGGTCTGACAAGAGGTTTGAGAGGATTATGTTATTACATGCCAAGATGTGAAGAGGGTAAACATGGAGCCATGCAGAGTAGGACCATCTCTTTCCCCTTTTCCTCAATGGCATTATCAGCTGACTCCTTAAAACCAGCAATCACCTCAAGTGACCAAGAGCCTATACAACAGCCCAGGCAAAATGTTGCCATGCAGATTTGCGGCTGGTATGCATGGGGTTGCTGACCCTATAGTATTTTGTGCCAGGCAAATTCTTGTGGGGAAATGGCACCAACCTGCTGTCCACCCTTCAGTAGAGATAGTTTAGACATATGCATTACCTTGGAAAACGTTTCTACTGCGCATGTGGGAAGCATGCTGCACTTTGTGAATGGGCTGCAGTCTTCTGAGACCTTTGAAGTGTTCCAGGAGGTTGCGGGGGAAGGAGGGGGGCCAAACTTCTGGCTCAATTTGCTGCAGTGAACTGAACCCGGAAGTGGGAGTGTGTACCTGTCAAAAATAGGTACCGGCTCTCCCTTCCCCTCCAAAAGGTCCCAAATGTGGCAGCAGAGGGGTAACGAGGCAAACAATCAGAGCTTCCCATTTTGGGTGGAGCTCCGCTTTAAATTCTGTGCATGGAGTTAGCACAATATTTTTGGCTTTTTTTTTCCCTAATCGTCTTTCAGGACAGCCACTATGAGAGATAGACTCCTCCTCTTCCTCTGGAAACACTGCGCCAGCCCATAAATTCTTACTTCCCCTGCCGGACCTCAGTTATTAGTGTTTCCTCCGGCGGGGAGACACTGTGCAAGGAACCAGGCCGATCAGTCGGGGAGGCTGTGGCCGTTTTGTCGTTAAAGAACCCGGTTGAAAGAAGCAGGGGCTTCGTTTGGAGAAAGCTGGGTTCAAACCGTTTGAAACCAACGTCCGCGTGTCGGACGGGTCGAACGGTTTACTTACCTCACCAGGTACTGCCACCCCTTCCGAGTCGAGCGCGGCTTCAGGTCGTGGGGGACTCCTATCGCGTCTACAGGGACGCAGCTGGCAAGCCGTTCGGAAGATTTCCCTGTACAAGGGTACAGTCCGCCTCTTTTTTTCTTTGAACCGAGCGGGCCGAACGACGGGCGACGTCGTATCCGGCGGAAACGAAGGCTTGACCTCGAATACGAATGACTTCCGGTTCCGGGTCGTGGAGCTGATAGGAGGGCCGGGCACAAGCTGGAGATGAGTTCAGAACGTGCACAGGCAGCGTGGAACTCTGTAGTAAGCAGCCACCTGCAGTCCTGTCGGAAGCTGAGGCTCAAACGACAGACTCTATCTCCAGCATTCCTAAGGTAAGAGCACCCTGGGGAGGGGTACTCTCTATCTAGGATCCCCCCACCCCAATGTATGGTTCTATCATGGGGGGGGGGCAGACCCCCTGGGTGGCCAGGGGGGAGGGGAGGCTCAGATCCCTTCGTTTTAAAAAAGGGTCTAGTGCACTCCCAGGGTTGTATCCCGAGCTTTTGATTGACTTTGTCCTTTTCTGTTTTTTTCTTTTTTCCTTTTTTTTAGAAAGCTACGGAAAAAACTAGGTCTACGCATAGCTCTAAAAAGAAGTGTGCCTCCTGTAGGGACATTTTAGGGGAATCTTGGACCAAAGTGTTGTGCAAAGGCTGTATTGACTCCCTCGTTAGGGAAAGGGAATCTGAACAGCAGTCAGGACTAGCAGCTTCAGTCAAAGAGCTCTCGTCCACCTTCTCTTCTTTTAGGTCCCTTTTTGAAAAATTTCAGCTTCCCACGGGTCCATCTCCCCAGGATACAACCCCACCTCTAGCACAGAGTACTGCTCCGGTCCAACCTGCTAGTACAGGGGGGACAGAGGTTGCAGGCCCTTCAGGGACAGGTAGGGAACTTCCAGACAGTTCCTCTTCCGATTCCCAGGAGGGTTCCGAGGGGGAGGACCAGGACGGGTCCAGGAAAGCCTCCAGATATAAATTATCCCTTGATGAGGTAGAGGACCTCTTAAAGGCAATTTATGCAACCCTCGGTATCCAGATGGATAAAAAGCCCCTAACCCTGCATGACCAAATGTATTCAGGTTTGGGGGAGCCAAAAAGAAGGGTGTTTCCAGTGCACAAAGTTTTAATGGAAACAGTTAAAAAGGAGTGGCAGGATCCGGAGAGAAAGCCCTTTTTATCTAGATCCCTCAAAAGAAGTTTCCCATTTTCAGAGGACCCGGCATGCCCTTTGGAATAAAAATCCCAAATTGGATGCCGCTTTCTCCCAGGTCTCCAGACACACAGATTTGGCGTTTGAAGACATGGGGGCCTTGGCAGATGTCATGGACAAAAGGATTGACTCTCTGCTTAAAAAGACGCGGGACTCGGCTATCGGCAATTTAAAGCCTGAAATGGCAGTTACAGTTGTGGCTCGCAATTTAGAGCACTGGCTCTCACAGATCCAACAACATATTGAGGCAGGCACAGATAAGGAAACCATTCTGTCATCCTTCCCTACTAGGGATGAGCTTCGTGTTCGAGTCGAACGCATGTTCGACTCGAACATCGGTCGTTCGTGCGTTCGCCGAATTCCGAACGTTTGGGCCGTTCGCGGCAAAATTCGTGTGGCCCACAATGCACTGCGATGGCGCAATGCATTGCTGTCTCACGATTGGCCAAGCATGCACTGTGACCCCGCATGCTTGGCCAATCGCAGCGCCAGTAGCGAGGAGAGCAATGGTTGGCCACAGGCATCCTGCCTGTGGCCAATCATAGCTCAGACTGTGTAGTGCACGCCCCACACTATATAAAGCTGCCTTTCAGGCGGCCTCGTGTAGTGTTTGTTAGCATCTGAAGCAGTGGGTGTTCTGTGTACCTTCAACACAGTTACACACCAATCGTTTTTGGCTGATTTACTATTTTGCTCTTGTGTAGTGGTTACTGTCTGTGCCCTGACCGCAGTATACACCACTATATTCACCTCACCTATATAGCTAGTGATCTAGCTTTAATAATAGAGCTTGCAGTCAGTAGTGTTAGTGCGTGCTGTCTGCGTGCTCTGTACCCAGTACATACCACTATATACACCTACAAAGCTGTTCTCTATTTGAGCCCGATTGTCATTTGCTGGAGTTATTGGAAGTTGTGTGTGCCTCCAGCACAGCACAGTATACATCTGTATATACCCCTTTAACTCTGCTGTTTTCTTGTTATTGTCTGCGTGCCCTGACCGCAGTATACACCGTGATATTCACCTCACCTATATAGCTAGTGGTCCATCTTTAACAATAGAGCTTGCAGTCAGTAGTGTCACTCAGGAGATAGTGCGTGCTGTGTGCCTGCTCTGTACCCAGTACATACCGCTATTATCCACCTACATAGCTGTTCTCTATTTGGGCCCGATTGACATCTGCTGGAGTTATTGGAAGTTGTGTGTGCTTCCAGCACAGCACAGTATACATCTGTATATAAACCTTTAACTCTGCTGTTTTCTGGTTATTGTCTGCGTGCCCTGACCGCAGTATACACCGTGATATTCACCTCACCTATATAGCTAGTGGTCCATCTTTAACAATAGAGCTTGCAGTCAGTAGTGTCACTCAGGAGATAGTGCGTGCTGTGTGCCTGCTCTGTACCCAGTACATACCGCTATTATCCACCTACATAGCTGTTCTCTATTTGGGCCCGATTGACATCTGCTGGAGTTATTGGAAGTTGTGTGTGCTTCCAGCACAGCACAGTATACATCTGTATATACCCCTTTAACTCTGCTGTTCTATAAAAAAGGCATCTGCAGGAGTTAGTGGGTGTTGTGTGCATCCAGCACTATATAAACTACCCAACTACTGTTTTACCCAACTCCCTTCAGGCCATTACCATGTCTGGAAGGCCAGCAAGGAGAGGCAGACAGGCGCGAGCCGATAAAAGAGGGCAAGCAGGCTCTGTGTCTAGAGACAACAGTGCTGGTCGTGGACGCGGTGCATTGTCATCAGCACGTGGCCATGGGACATGCTTGTCCTTCTTTTCTGCAGCTGGACATGTTGAACCGCAACATGCCAACGACTTGGTAGAGTGGATGACCAAGCCCTCTTCATCCTCCTCATCCTCTCTCACCCAGTCTCAGGGTAGTAGAAAAGCAGCTGCCAACACATCGTCGTCCCTCCTCTCAATGTCATCATCAGTGACTCCTTCCCTAGACCCACCACGTCCTCCTGAGGAGTCTCCTGAACTCTTTGAGCACAGTGTTGGGTACATGCTCCAGGAGGATGCCCAGTGTTTGGTGGGCTCTGATGATGACACTCAGCTAGAGGAAGGCAGTAGCGTGAGCACAGAGAGAGGGGATGCTCAAGAAGGACAGCAATCTGGCAGTCATGTTCCACAAGCTGCAGCATACTGCCAGGTTTGCTACAGCGATGAAGAGGGAGGGGATGATGAGGGCACTGACTCCACGTGGGTGCCTGGAAGGAGGGAGGAGGAGGAGGAGGAGGAGGAGGCACATGTCCAACGAGGCAGGATGCCCTCCGGGGGCCAGCTTAGGGGCAGCACACCGACTGAATCACACCGCAGAGCTCCGCCTGCGCAGAGCGCTTCCTCTGCGCAGAGCGCTTCCTCTGCGCGTTATTCTAAAAGTTCTTTGGTGTGGGCCTTTTTTGAGACGAGTGCATCAGATCGCACCGCTGCTATTTGCAACATATGTCTCAAGCGTATCTCACGTGGCCAAAACATCAGCCGCTTGGGCACCACATGCTTGACCAGACATATGTTGACCTGCCATGCAGCTCGTTGGCAAGCATACCTCAAAGACCCACACCAAAGAACAAAGCGGACCTCTCCTTGCTCCTCATCAGCTGGCATCTCCAACCCCACTAGACCTTCAGTCCTCTCTGAAACCTGCTCTGAGAGGAATGAAGGTGTAGAATTAGGTGTGTCACAGCCAAGTGCTTCCGGGAACTCTGCTAGTGGTACATCCACGTCCGATTATAGCAGACAAATGTCCCTGCCCCAGCTGCTGGACCGGCGGAAGAAATTTACTCCCAGCCATCCACATGCCCAGCGGTTGAATGCTAGCTTGGCTAAATTGCTAGCACTTCAACTGCTGCCTTTTCAGTTGGTAGACTCGGCCCCCTTCCGTGAGTTTGTACAATGTGCGGTTCCTCAGTGGCAGGTCCCCAAACGCCACTTTTTCTCACGGAAGGCAATTCCGGCTCTCTACCGGCATGTGGAAGGCAATGTCCTTGCCTCGCTGGACAGGGCGGTCAGCGGTAAGGTGCATATTACCGCTGACTCATGGTCCAGCAGGCATGGACAGGGACGTTACCTGTCTTTCACGGCCCATTGGGTCACTCTTCTGGCTGCTGGGAAGGATGCAGGACAAGGTGCAGTAGTATTGGAGGTTGTTCCGCCACCACGCCTCCAAAATGCTACTATTGGTTGTGACACACCTCTCTCCTCCACCCCCTCCTCTTCTTCTTCCTCCATGGCCTCTTCCAGTGCTCTGTCCTCAGAACCAGCGGTGCTCCGTAGGCGTTGCAGGGGCTACGCAAGTACGCAGGCAAAACGATGCCATGCCGTGCTTGCGCTGGTTTGTTTGGGGGACAGGAGCCACACTGGGGCGGATGTTTTGTCAGCTCTGCAGGGGCAGGCCGAGAAGTGGTTGACGCCACGCCAGCTTAAGCCCGGAATGGTGGTTTGCGACAATGGCACCAACCTCCTCTCCGCCCTCCGACAGGGACAACTGACCCATGTGCCCTGTGTAGCTCACGTCCTTAACCTGGTGGTGCAGCGGTTCTTGGGCAGGTACCCCGGCTTACAGGATGTCCTGAAACAGGCCAGGAGAGTCTGTGTGCATTTCCGCCGATCATTTAATGCCTGTGCTCGGAGTTGAACCTGCCCAAGAACCGCCTTATATGTGACATGCCCACCAGGTGGAACTCCACGTTGGCCATGCTGCAGCGGCTGCACACGCAGCAGAGGGCCATCAATGAGTACCTGTGCGACTACGGCACCAGGACAGGGTCAGGGGAGCTTGGTTTTTTCTCACCACGCCAGTGGGGCATGATCAGGGATGCATGCACTGTCCTGTCACCGTTTGAGGAGGCCACAAGGATGGTGAGCAGTGACAGTGCATGCATCAGTGACACTATACCTCTTGTCCACCTCTTGGAGCATACGCTGCGTGGAATAATGGACAGGGCACTTGAGGCAGAACAGAGGCAGGAAGAGGAGGACTTCCTTGCCTCTCAAGGCCCCCTTTATCCAGACAGTGTTCCTGCTGTGCCACCCATCACACAGGAAGAGGGTGAGGAGGAGGAAGAGGAGGAGGAGGATGATTGTGTCAGCATGGAGGTGGAGGCTGGCACTCAGCATCAGCAGCAGCAGTCTTATAGGGATGATTTACAGTCCCAAGAAACACGTGGACTTGTACGTGGCTGGGAGGAGGTAGCTGCGGATCATGTTGTCCTTAGTGACCCAGAGGACTCCGGACCGAATGCCTCAGCTAACCTACGCTGCATGGCCTCCCTGATCCTGCAAAGCCTGCGGAAGGATCCTCGTATTCTTCAGATCAAGGAGAGGGACCATTACTGGCTGGCCACTCTCCTTGATCCACGGTACAAGGGTAAGGTTGCCGACCTTATCTTGCCATCGCAGAGGGAGCAGAGGATGAGACATCTCCGGGAGGCCTTGCAGAAAGCTCTGTGCAACGCGTTCCCAGAGACTGGGAGGTCACAAACTCCTGGTCCTGGACAACGTGTTGCTGAGGCATCAGTCAGAAGGAGCGGTGGAGAAGGTGGCCGTCTGACTGATGCTTTCAGACAATTTTTTAGTCCGCAGCCCCAAGGTATGATTGGTTCCAGCACCCATCGCCAGCGTCTAATTTACATGGTGCAGGAATACCTAGGGGCAAGGTCAGACTTGGACACCTTTCCCACTGAAAATCCTCTGGCTTACTGGGTCTTGAGGATGGATCACTGGCCAGAGCTTGCACAGTATGCAATTGAGCTACTGGCCTGTCCTGCATCCAGCGTTCTTTCGGAACGCACCTTCAGTGCTGCTGGTGGCTTCATTACCGATCACAGGGTGCGCCTGTCCACCGAATCAGTTGATCGACTGACCTTCATCAAGATGAATCAGTCTTGGACCACCCACAGCTACCAAGCACCTGAAGCTGATGTAACCGAATAATTTTTTTTGAAATACCACATCCCTTCAAGACTGCCTATGCTGATGCTGAGTGACTGTCCTGTTATGTTGATTGTCTATCCTCTTCCTCCTCCGCTGATATGTTGGAAGAACATTTTTGGTTCTGGGTGATGCCAGCAGCCCAATTTTTCTGCCCCTGTTTAACAGGGGCGTTTAATTACAATTTTTGATGCAATGCTTTGCAGCAGGGCTAATTCCTGCAATAAAACTAGAGTATATGGCAGAGGTTGCAGTGTGGTGGCACCAGCACCAGTGCCTAAGGCCCAATTTTTCTGCCCCTGTTTAACAGGGGCGTTTAAGTACAATTTTTGATGCAATGCTTTGCAGCAGGGCTAATTCCTGCAAAAAAACTAGAGTGTATGGCAGAGGTTGCAGTGTGATGGCACCAGTGCCTAAGGCCCAATTTTTCTGCCCCTGTTTAACAGGGGCGTTTAAGTAAAATTTTTGATGCAATGCTTTGCAGCAGGGCTAATTCCTGCAATAAAACTAGAGTGTATGGCAGAGGTTGCAGTGTGATGGCACCAGTGCCTAAGGCCCAATTTTTCTGCCCCTGTTTAACAGGGACATGTAATTACAATTCTTGATATAATATTTCACAGGAGGGCCCCTTCCTGTGCCCACCCAGAGTAACTGTGAGGACTTATAGTGTTGTGGCACCAGCACCACAACCACCAAAGGTCAATTTTTCTACCACTGTTCAACAATGGCATGTAATTACAATTCTTGATATAATCGTTCACAGCAGGGCGCTCCAGCGCCCACCAAGAGTCACTTTGAGGGCTTACAATGTTGTTGCAAAACCAACACCTTGTTCCGCCATTTCTGCAGAGCATATAGGGCAGGCCCCTACTTTCAAACATCCAACTTACAAACATCTCCTACTTGCAAACGGAAGGAGACAACAGCAAGTGAGATGAAAAAAGATGGACGACAAAACAAATTATACAGGGGTGATAACCCTTCCCTATGTTTTCCAAAAAGCTTAAAAATATTTTTTTTGACTGGAGCTACACTTTAAAAATTTACCAGTTGAAAATTACAAACAGATTCAACTTAACACAACAAACCTACACAGTCCCAGTCTTGTTTGCACCGCCTGTATACTGCTGTTCTGAGTATATAGGGCCTGGGGGCCACACGCATTTCCTTTTTTTAATATGGGTACAGGGTTCCCCTTAATATGCGTACAAGACCCAAATAGGCTGGTAATGGGCAGGGAGGGCTACCCATGCCATTTTTCTGAATGATTTTCAACCATATTGCAGGAACCAGATATAACATTAAAACCGCAAGCAGTTTTAAATGGTGTTATTTCCGCTTAATGTCATTTTGTGCAGGGACTGTTCTAAACACGGGAAACACGTGGCACTTCACAGGCATACTACAGACACCCACCAGGCACCATATTTAAAGGAATATTTCACTTTTTTTTTCACTTTAATCGTCATTAAAATCAGTACTCCCACCAAAACTGTAGTTTTTAAAACTTTTTTTTGCAGTGACCCATGTCCCCTGAGGCAGGAGGCAGGTCGCCAAACCCTTTTTAGGACACTATCTTGCATATTAGCCGTTAAAATTAGCACTTTCCAATTCGAACGTTCGAGTCCCATAGACTTCAATGGGGTTCTAACGTTCGTACCGAACGCGGGGGTCGTTCGCAAGTTCTGGTGCGAACCGAACCGGGGGGTGTTCGGCTCATCCCTATTCCCTACTATGCTGCGAGGGATCACTTACATAGCAGATGCCTCTGCTGAGTCCGTCCGCATGTCGGGCAGAACGGCGGCTCTAGCCAATTCGGCCAGAAGGGCCCTCTGGTTAAAAACATGGCCAGGGGATAATGCCTCCAAGATAAAGCTATGTGGGATACCCCTGACGGGGGACCTCCTTTTTGGCCCAGGGCTAGAGACTGTTCTAGACCGGACAGCGGACAGGAAAAAATCCTTTCCTCTCAAACGGAAAACCCCCGTACCAACTAAAAAGGGGTTTCGTCCGCAGGGGCATAGGGAAACCTCTAAACCAGAGGGGAAAAAGAAAACCTGGCCCCAAAAAGGCAGGGGCAGAGGAGGGGCGATTTTTTGCCCTCCTGTCCAGCCCCGTAAAACCCAGTGACATTCCAGCTACAGTGGGAGGAAGACTGGGGGCCTTTCTTCCACAGTGGGAGACAATATCCCCCAATCAATTTATTTTAGGGGTAATAAGAAGGGGGTACCTCTTGGAATTCTTAAGACCACCCCCTCAAAGGCTCCTTGTCACGCATCTACCCAGGTGCATGGTAAAGGCCGAGGCCTTGATAGAAGCTCTGAGGGAATTGGAGAATCAGGATGTTATTCTCAGGGTCCCAAAAGCAGAAGGGGGTTTTATTCTCACATCTTCATAGTGAAAAAACCCTCAGGGAAGTTCAGGTTGATTCTGAACTTAAAGCCCCTGAATGCTTCAGTGACATACAAGAGATTCCGCATGGAATCAATCTTTTCAGTAAAGGCGCTTCTGCCCCGCAACTGTTTCATGGTATCTCTGGACCTAAGGGACGCGTATTTACACATCCCTATAGCGGAAGCCTCGCAGAGTTTTCTACGCCTTGCCATAGATTTAGGGGGAGAAACAGTACATTTTCAGTTTCAGGCCCTGCCATTCGGGCTATCCTCTGCACCCCGCATTTTTACCAAGGTCCTGGCAGAAGCCATGGCCTTTCTTCAGCTCCAGGGGATATGTATAATAGCCTACCCGGACGACCTGCTTTTATTTGCAGCATCCCCAACACAGTTGGTCAAGGATCTCGATCTAACCAAAGGGGTCCTTACAGACCTGGGGTGGCTTCTGAACTTGGAAAAGTCCAGCCTGATCCCCTCACAACAGATCTCCTATCTAGGTTTCCTGTTGGACTCAACACTGTTGAGAGTTTTTCTACCAAGAGAAAAGGTACAAAAACTGGACAGAGCGGTGGCCTCTCTTCAGAGCAACCAGCTGGTTTCCATAAGGGTTCTGATGTCAGTACTGGGTCTCCTTACATCTACCCTCCCAGCAGTGCAGTGGGCAGGGCTACATTTTCGTCCCCTACAGACCTTCATCCTAGGGGTGTGGGACCACAGTCAGGAGGCTCTAGACACCCTAGTACATATTCCACACCAGGTAAAGAGATCCCTCTGGTGGTAGAGGAAAATGACAAATCTGTCGCAAGGGCGTCTGTGGCTCATCCCGGTTTCTCGGGTAGTAACCACAGATGCAAGTGGAAAAGGTTGGGGGGCACATTTGGGTTCCCTTCTAGCCCAGGGCACTTGGGAGGACGGCAAGTTGACTCGATCGTCCAACTGGAAGGAATTAAGGGCAGTGGGACTAGCCCTCAGATTCTTCAAAATAGAGCTCCGGGGTCACCACATTCAGGTGCGGTCGGACAACTCTTCCGTAGTGGCCTATTTAAACAAACAGGGTGGCACGAGAAGCGGAGCCCTGTTGTCTTTAGCGACAGAGATCCTGTCCTGTGCCGAAACCTACACCCTTTCGCTCTCAGCAGTTTTCCTGAGGGGAGAGAAAAACGTGGTAGCAGACTTTCTCAGCCGAAACAGGCTGAGGGAGGGCGATTGGGTTCTCAACCAGGAGGTCTTCAATCTCATAATAAAGAGATGGGGGTCTCCAGAGGTGGACCTGTTCGTGTCCAAAAACAATGCAAAAACCACCTGTTTTTTCTCCCTAAAAGGGGGAGAGGGAGCCTTAGGGGTGGACGCTTTGAGCCAGAATTGGCACTTCAGAACTTGCTATGCCTTCCCACCTCCAGCGTTGTTGCCAGCAGTTCTGAGAAAGTTTCAGATGGAAAGCACATCTCTGATTCTGGTGGCTCCACATTGGCCCAAGAGAGCATGGTTCTCAATGCTAAAGCAGTTGGCGGTAGAACCTCCCCTACTCTTGCCCCCTCGGGACGATCTCCTCTCTCAGGGGCCAGTCCTCTGCCCACAGGAATGCCAGTGGAAGTTAGCGGCTTGGCTACTGAGGAGGGTTTATTAAAATCTAAAGGATTTTCAGAGAGACTAGTTTCTACCCTCCTGGACAGTAGGAAGAAGGAAACTCGCCAGATCTATGAAAAGGTCTGGTTGCGTTTCAACAAGTGGTGCGCAGAGAGCTCTTTCCCAGTACGGAGCTCCTCCGCAGTGTTGGAATTTTTACAATGTGGGGAAGATAAGGGCTTATCCATTAGTACCCTTAGGGGTCAAGTATCAGCCCTCAGTGTTTATTTAGAAGATCATTTGGCTGCCAACCCATGGCTAGTCAGGTTCTTTAGGGCCCTGTCCAGACAGAGACCGGTCCAGGGTCTGTCCTTTCCCAGATGGGATTTATCTTTAGTTTTGCAGAGCTTAACTGGACCCCCCTTTGAGGCTTTAAAGGGGTGTTTTCTGAGAGAGCTTACTCTGAAGACAGCGTTTCTGGTAGCAGTAACAACTGCCAGGAGGGTCAGTGAGATGGAGGCCTTATCAGTCAGGGCTCCCTTTTGCGTTATTTTTCCGGATCGGATAGTTTTAAAGACAGATCCAGCCTTTTTGCCGAAAGTGGCATCCAGCTTTCATAGAAGCCAGGAAATTGTTTTGCCCTCTTTTTGTCCCAATCCCTCCGGTGAGAAGGAACTACAATTTCATTATTTGGATGTTAGGAGATGTATCCTACACTATCTGGAACTGACCAAGACATTCAGAAGGTCAGATTCCTTATTTGTTTTGTTTTCCGGGGCCAGAAAAGGTTGTAAAGCGTCCCGGCGCACTATTGCTAGGTGGCTCAGAGTAGCCATCGAACAGGCTTATTTAGTTGCAGGGAAAGAAATCCCAGTGGGTATTAAAAGCACACTCCACTAGAGCTATGGCAGCCTCCCAGGCAGAAAGAGCGGGAGCAACGCCAGAGCAGATTTGCAGAGCAGCAACATGGTCCAGCTATTCCACTTTCGTAAAACACTACAGAGTGGATCTGGTGTCGGCAGGTGAGCAGACCTTTGGGCGAAAGGTTTTGCAAGCTGTAGTCCCACCCTAACTGGTAAGTGCTCGCTTATCCTCTCATAGTGGCTGTCCTGAAAGACGATTAGGGAAAATTAGAGTTACGCTTACCGGTAACGTCTTTTCCAGTAGTCTTTCAGGACAGCCCTAGTTCCCACCCGAAGATTGGGGGGAGTCTTACAAAAGACCAGAGCGCAGCAAGATAATGGTATTTGATAAATATGTTATTAATGTGTTCTTGTGTCTCCCCAGCTGGCCGGAGGTATTCTCGATATAAACTGAGGTCCGGCAGGGGAAGTAAGAATTTATGGGCTGGCGCAGTGTTTCCAGAGGAAGAGAAGGAGTCTATCTCTCATAGTGGCTGTCCTGAAAGACTACTGGAAAAGACGTTACCGGTAAGCGTAACTCTAATTTTTTTACACATCTATACATTATATTATCTATACACTCTAATGATTTTTGGATTAAAATTAAGCCTATGGCAAGCGCCTAAATACTTTGAAGTCAGTACAATATTTGAATGGCTTTTATACTGATTTTTTTTATGCAAAACTGCCCATTGTTATTCTTTTTAAAAACATGGCCTACTAAAAGTGCTTAAAGCGATTGTAAAGCTTTGTGGTTTGTTTTTTTTAAAATAAAAAACATGTTTATACTTACCTCCACTGTGCAGTTAGTTTTGCACAGCGTGGCCCCGATCTACCTCTTCTGGGGTTCCATGGTGGCTCTCGTGGCTCCTCCTTGCATCAGATAACTCCCTGGGAGAAGCGCTGTCCTGGGGGGTTACCTTGCGGGCGCATTCCCGAGTCCAGCATTTGCGTCCATGGACACGAATGCTGGGCTCGCCCCACCTCATTGGACTTGATTGGATTTGATTGACAAAAGCGGGAACCAATGGCTGCACTGCTATCAATCCACTCAAGAGCCAGGACCCCATGCAGAGAGGGAGAGCGCTTCTCCGCCAAGGGGATGAAGGGGCTAAGGAAAGTAAAATGGGGGCTGGGGGGCCGGTCAATGGCAGAAGTTTTTTTTACCTTAATGCATAGGATTATAACCCCTTTAAGCCTGTGCATGGTGTTAGTACAACATTTTGATGGCTTTTCTTTCTGCAAATAATACAACACACACTCTGTTGATATTTTTGTCTAAAAGCTGCATAGTGACTGTTCTTTAAAAAATGCAGCCTTAACAAAACTGCTCAAAGGCAAAGTCTACCTTTTCCAAAAAAATAATTAATGCACATCTTTTTTGCAGGTAAAAGAATGTGCATTTATTTTATTTTTTTTACTCTGCAGCCTGTAAGGCATTGCACCTACGATCAGCAGACTCTCAGTACACTGTCTGCGGTACCTCTGATATAGGCAGACAGTTACTGAATGGCAAGAGGAATCAATGGACTATGAGATTGTTCAACAGCACCCTCACAGTTCATTGAAAACTACAAGCCATCAGCCACAAAAACCAAAGGTACTTGTAGTCACAGCACTGAATGATGCAACCATGTGGGTGGGAAGATCCCCTGCCTGCTGTCACGATGGGGGGGGGGGGGGGGGGGGGGGGAGAGAAGAGGAGGCAGGAGTTGGAACATGTTACATATTCCACCCTAAATAAAGGTGGAACATAACATTTTCTAAAGGTGCACTTAACTTTTTTTTTCTGTAAAATATTACATTCTAACATTGTTGTTGCATTTTTATTTATTTTTTTAATAAAAAGCTGCCTGGAGTCTGTCTTTTTCAAAATTTGGCCTATTAAAAGTGCTTACATTATGTGTATGGATTCAGTACACTATTTTTGTTTTTTTTCTCTCTGAGAAATACTGTATATACTATACATTCTAATGATGATTTTTGGATTAAAAGCTGCCTGGTGTCTGTTTTAAAACAAAAATGTCTATTAAAAGTTCTTAAATACTGTGTATGGAGTCTGAATAACATTTTGAATAATATTTTCTGTGAAATAGGACACGTTTATGTTCATTTTTTATGAAAAGCTGCAAAATGCCTGTTCTTTTCAAAATACGGCTTATTAAAAGTTCTTAAATAATGTATATGGAGTTAGTATTGTAGCATCAAAGGTATAAAAAAAAAAAAGCTCTAACACCCTATCCACAATAACAATACTATAGTACAAAAAGATAGGCTGTCTTGTGAAGACTCTAGTGATTCTGAAGGAATTCTAAAACCAAAATTGTGGTTACTATAAAAAATAGTAAATATACAATATGAATGTGCAAATAAAGCAACTGCATAAAGTTCATAAAATAAAATTCATGAAAAAGTCATTAAAAAAATAAAACTAAGCTAATTGTGCTCTTCTAAAAGGGTCAAGTGCTCGTATCACACAAAGTGCTCCATAGGGATGAGCCCGATGTTTGAGCCAAACGTAAGTTAGACTCAAAGATCGGGTGTTCGTTGAATAGTGAACATTATGGTGCGTTTGCGGCAAATTCAAAGTGAGATCGCAGTGCATTGACAGCTGCTGATTGGCCAAAGCATGCACCTGACCTGCATGCTTTTGCCAATCACAGCGCAATCTGCTGTGAGAGCCATGATTGGCCAAAGACAGGGTGCATTTGGCCAATAATGGCTCAGGGGGTCAAGTCCATGTATATACATATGCAGTGCAGTCAGTGCAGAGTAATACAAATTTAAGAAAAAATTTGGCGTGGGTTCCCCCCAGTCCATACCAGGCCCTTTGGGTCTTTTATAGATTGTAAGGGGAACTCCATGTCAAAATGTAAAAAAATAATTTGTCGTGGGCCCCCCTCAAAATCCATACCAAACCCTTATCTGAGCAAGCAGCCTGGCAGGCTGGAAAGAGTGTACGAGTGAGCGCCCCCCCCCCCCCCCCCCCCCGAACCATATCAAGCTGCTTTGAGGTCTCATCCCCACAACCCTGGCCCAGTAGTTGTGGGGATCTGCAGGTGGGAGGCTTATCAGAATTGATAAGCCCCCTTTAACAAGGGGGCCCTCAGATCCCACCCCTTCATATATGAATGGGTATGGGGTACATTGTACATTTCTCTATTAAAAATAATAAATAAATAAAAAGTGTCCCACAATGTCCATCCATCTTCAATCGCGCCACCCGACAGACCCGAAAAATATAAAAAAAGCTCCACCTCAATGGGAGGCCTCCTGCCAACTGTTGTCTCTTGGCTGTGACAGCTGTGCCCCCCCCCCCCCCCCCGCAGGCACAACATTTAAAGGAATATTTCATTTTTATTGTTTCACGTTAAGCATTATTAAAATCACTGCTCCTGAAAAAAGTGTTAATTTAAAAACTTTTTGTTTTGCATTGATACATGTCCCGTAGGGCAGTACCCCGGTCCCCATACACTTTTTATGTCAATAACTTATAATAGCATATAAGCCTTTAAAATGAGCACTTTTGATTTTTCATGTTGGTGTCCCATAAACTTTAGTAGGGTTTGCATGTTTGCACTAAATATTTGCCTGTTCGCATGTTCTTGTGTGAACCGAATGGGGGGAGTGCTCGGTCCATCTCTAGTGCTCCACTGCTCCAAAGCACTTCTCAAATGACACAGCCTTTTACCAAACAAAGATGATCTCAAAATGATAAGCGATCAATAGTGCTTTTATTTTCCAAGTCACTGAGCCAATGCTCACACCTTGATTTTCAATGATCATATCTGTAAGATTCAGCAGCCATGTCCCTACATTAATCACTCCACCACAATACCATTCACTAGTCATCAAACCATCTTCAACGATGATGCAGTATCAAATGCAAAAGAGAAGAAGACTTATAGCACAATAATGTACAATCATCAGTTTAATTTAAAATCATTGCATTTACAATCATCAGATAATGTACAGCGGTAAAAACAGAGCAGTAGCCCGGCCACGGGACACTCTGGCCAGCTCGGACATGATGACTTCACAACTCTGACCGTGGAGTTCAAAACTTCCCAAAATTAGAAATACAGAGGCATAAATCAAGGGTATCTTGTGGACCAGTTCCTTTCCTCAAGGAAAAGCAATTTGCTTAATTGCTGCTTCAGGAGAAAGTGGTACTCTAAAACAAAAAATAGAAAACGCAAAGCCTCCCATCAAGCCAGTCAGATCGGTTGTTAAAAATCAAGCGTGCTGGTTAATGATCACCTGGGACAACAAATAAATGGTCTAAATAATGGTAATGATCACAATAATTCTCAGTGACCATAGACTGACTCAATATTTTCATATAAATAAAATCACCACAGAAAAAACACTGTATCCAAATAAACCACATGGGAACCGTGTAAAGCCCCAAATAATAAATCATCCCCTAGTTGTTCCAATAAGGGCAGGGGGATTAGACTGATGTTGCAACCCTATACTGGATGTTTCTATAAGGAGCACCTATAGATGAAAACATACATAAAAAATATGTCCATGATTGCTATGCTTTTTCTATATTGTTTATCCATATAATAGTATACAATAGGTATACCCTCAAAATTCTTTATATATTGTGACGGTATGCGAGGTGAAATAATGGACAGTCAAGATATTTCACCTCACATGCGTTTTGTTGTAAGAGACTGAAGTGGAATTGGGCCCGGGTTTTTTCAGCCTCTGTGGCAGGCTTGGTTCTGGTCCGGCTGTTGTGGTCCACTTGAGTCCACGCTCAGGTGAACTTTTAAATGAGCAGGAAGAGAGCACAGGGCAGCTCAGGCCTGAGACTCAGAAGGGAATCTGAGAGAGAGAGCTCTGTTCGGATTTAAAAAAGGATTGTTTTACCCCGTTTTGTGGGTGACGGGGACCAGCCCCACGCCGTATAGAGAGGAGACTACTGTATAGTTCAGCGCCAGGCAACAAGGATTTGTTTTACAAATCTTTTGTTTGTTGTCATTACTTTGCAAACCTCTGCTAAATAAACCTGACAGTTTTTAAAGAAATTGCCCGCACGTTGACCTTGTTTTCCAGAAAATGTCATGCCCATGAGCTAATCTCCCACTTTATATAATCTTTTATATATTGATCCAAAGTACTTATTCAAGGTATTGAAATTCCACTATGATAGGATACCACTGTCCTCAGGATATCTATAAGAATATCTACAGGAATAAAGAAAGGCAGACAAGGAGACATTGTACAAAAACAATATACAGTATGTATCTATTTACACATATAGGATAATGCCATTTTTTGCTATTTAGCACTGCGCTATTTTATCTAATAATTGAACAACACTTATATTTATATTTTCTTCCACAAAAATAGAGCTCTCTTTTGGTGGTATTTGATCACCACTCGGTTTTTCTATTATATGTGATCTAAACGAAAAAAGACCCACAATTTTTAACCCCCCAATATTTTCTACTTTCTGCTTTAAAACATATCCAAATAAAATTTTCAAAAAAATCGAATTTCTTCATAAATTTTGGCCAATATGTATTCTGCTACATATCTTTGTTTTGTATATTGATTGGTCTGCATGAAAGTGTCTACAAACTATGGTATAGTTACTGGAATTATATTATTTTTTTTATACTACGAATGGTGATGATCAGTGACTTATAGTGGGACTGTGATATTGTGGCAGATAATCTGACACTAACTGACATGGGGGGAACTGACTAACTGCTTCTAACATCACCAGTGACACTTATACAGTGATCAGTGCTACTAATACAGTATACACTCTCACTGTACTAATGACACTGGCTGGGAAGGGGGTTAACATCTAGGCCGATCAAGAGGTTAAAGGTGTGCCTAACAATGTTTAGTGTGTACTGTGTGCAGCTTTTATTAAGTAATGTGCTGTTTTTTACTCCCTGCTTAGCATTGAGAAAAAAAAGCACATTGCTGCTGTCTGTAGAGAGCCCCATGTTGTTTACCAACACAGGGCCCTTTTCTGTTATTCACTCAGCTAATCTGCAGCTGTCAACCATAAATCATTGGCCAGGACCCCCTGACTGGCTTGTGCTACAGCGAATGACAGGGCAGTCTTCCGGGTCCGTGTGTGCATGAGTGAGCAGAGCCGGAAGAAAGCTGCGACATACAGGTACTTCATTGTGCCTGTACGAGCCGGCCTGCCACAGTAAATGTACTGCAGTGGGTCAGCAGGCGGTTAACCGCTTACCATCCAGCCGCCGCAGTTGTACTGCGGCAACATGGCTCGGCTTTGCGAATCGCCATTATCTTATGTCACTTCCTTTTTTGGCCACTAGGGGTGCGCACACCCCCTGCTCGCCCATGGAGCCAATGCGAGTGCCCAGTGGTCGCGATCACCGCCAGGCTCCCATGATTGCTTGGGGCACACCGAGAACCAGGATCTGTGTGTGTAAACACACAGTTTCCATTTCTCTGAGGGAAGAAGAAAAATATTGTCTGTTCATACAGAGTATGAACAGCAATCTGTCATCTCCCCTACACAGTCCCCTCCACCTTTCAGTTAGAACACACATACTAGGGAACACAACCCCTTCATGGCCCCCTAGTGTTAACCCCTTCACTGTCAATTACATTTTTACAGTAATCAATGCATTTTTATAGCACTGATCGCTATATAAATGGCAATGGTCCCACAAATGTGTCAAAATTGGCTGACGTGTCTGCCATAATGTTGCAGTCCCGATTAAAAATCGCAGATCACCACCATTAATGGTAAAAAGAAAAATGAATAATAAAAATGCCATAAAACGATCCCCTATTTTGAAGATGCTATAACATTTGCACAAACCAATCAATATTCGCTTAATGCAATTTTTTTACCAAAAATATGTAGAAGAATACATATCAGCCTAAACTGAGGAAAAAAAAAATGTTTTTAATATTTTTTTGGGGGATATTTATTATAGCAAAACGTAAAAAATATTGTGTTTTTTTTTTTCAAAATTAACACTTTTTTTTGTTTATAGCACAAAAAATAAAAACCGCAGAGGTGATCAAATACCACCAAAAGAAAGCTCTATTTGTGGGGAAAAAGGACGTTGATTTTGTTTTGGTGCAACATTACACGACCGCTCAACTGTCATTGTTAAAGCGACGCAGTGCCGAATCGCAAAAAGTGCTCTGGCCAGGAAGGGGGTGAAATCTTCCGGGGCTGAAGTGGTTAAAAAGCACCAAAAAATGGTGATATTCATCATTACTAGGTAAATACTGTTATTTTCAATTTTTTGTTTGTTTTTTCTAAAAATCCCTAATTATGAAACAGTAAATGTGACATTCACCAAACATTTACTACAGGTGAGTCTTTCTAATGCACCTGTTTTAAATTACAGGTAATTATTAGGGATATAAACAACCTGCCTATGCCAGACCTAGGCTGACCACACATTGCTTCCTAATGAAAATCAGACGTGTGCAAACAATTAAATTGTCCTGTCTGTTATTACTATTTCAAAAATGGTTTCACTGTTCTGGTACACAGATCTCTGTCATGGAGAGAGAAGATGTATTGCTGTAGGCAAAGGAAAAGTTTGTTACAGTAACAAAATAAACTTTCACTGTGATAACCATGATTGGCTAATTATGGTGTTCAGACTGGCCTGGAGCTAAGCGCTCTCGGAGCATACACAGTGACTGCAAATGCGCAGTTTGTTACACTTATAAACTTTTTCTGTTGCAAAGTGATTACCATGAGGTTGATGTTAATTTATTTTTGTGTAGTTAGGGGGCAGGCAGTTAATGCAAACATTATCTGTCATATGGTGAAAGCTACATCTGTCCTCCCCAACTGACAAGTGATATTTTCAGTCTCAAAAAACAGTTTTCAGTCTCAAAAACAAATTCAACATACAGATAGCAAAATATTTTATCAGCAGCATGTGAGCTGGGGGAAACGGGCATGTGGGCATGTGTGTTTTCCACCCCACCCGAACAGATCAAATAATATTAGTTGGGTTGTACATACAGGAAGCTAAATGATAGGGATTTTTTTAAATGATGTCATGGTATTTTATTTAGTACTTTATTTTAACTGTGTCCATGACCATCATAGCTCATTTTGTGTAGTCCACTTTCTTTAGGCCACAGGAAACTGTCTCTACCATAAAGGGGCCAAATGGTTGTTTTTACCAAAAGTTCTCAGTACTCCCTGTAAGCCCTTGTGCACACGGTCAGAGATTCCGACAACCAAATCCGTCGGATTTTGTCCGATGGATTTTGTCCGAAACTGTTGTATACACACGGTCGGACAAAGTTGTCGGAAAATCCGACGTGATGACGTTATTTCATTACGACGGGACTACGTTCATGCTAGTAGCCAATAGCTTTGGTGTAGGAATTAGATCTGAGCATGCGTGGAACTTTCTCCGACCGGAATTCTCTACATATGATCGGAGCATTTTGTAGGAAAATTTTACCAACAAGTTGGAAAACTTGGTCCGTCGGATACTCCGACGGAAACAGTCCGATGTAGACCACACACAGTCGGAATATCTGACAAAACGGTCCGATCGGATACATTCTGTCGGAATCTCCGACCGTGTGTACAAGGGCTAAGAGAAAATGCAATTTTCTGCTTTTTACTACCCTTTCTTTAGTTTAAATTCTGTTTCAATTTTCCTTTTACATGTCTCTTGTGACCAAGACTTTATGAGAATTTGGTGGCATGATAACTTGACAAGATCCACAGATAGCTGATCTGTCTGAGAAGAAGCAAAACTTGAGCCCAGTGTATTTTAAAATGCCCCATAACTGCCCCTTTTTTGGAACAAAATGGTTCTGTGCTTTCTCTTCAGGTGTTCTTTAAGTAGAAGTTCAGCCTAAATCTAAAATCTCTAAATCTACTTGCAGCCACATTCTAACCGGAGTGGCTTCAGAAAAGGTATGACTAACCTATCAAGACCTGTAAAGAAGAAATGTTTATACATACCTTTTCTGAATTTTCAGAAGTCGGTTTGGTCGCACACTGAACTGTCAGCAGCGGCTTCTGTGAGTGCGAGTGTGCAGAAGAAGCAGCCGACCACAGAAGCTCCATAGTAACGCCATGGGTGACATCACTTCCCAGCCATTTCCCATTTCCCTTGAACACAGCTTCTGCCACTGGAGACCAGACCAGATTGGCTTTAGAAAAAGTATGTATAGCGATTTTTTTTGCTTTACAGGATTAGACGGGTTAGTCTTAGAATGTGGCTGCCAGTAGATTTAGAGATTTTAGTCAGAACTTTCACTTTAAGTCTAATGTGAAACCTTTTACTGCAGCATTATTGTGTGGATTAGTTTTAAGTAAAAAACATTGTAAAAAGCATCACATGGTTGAAGTGAACATTGGTGCACATTTAAAGTGGTTGTAAAGTCAGGATGATAAAACACTGCCATCCCCTCTGTTTTATAAAGATCTACAGTACTAGGTGTCCATTTATTTCCAAAATTCTAAGGTATTTATGATTAGAGTTAAAAAAAAAAAAAGGGAAACATAGTAGTTTAGATCTTGATAAAACAGAGGGGATGCAATCTTCTGGGACCTGTGAAGTATCCCAGAAGATTGCAGGGAGGAAGGGGGGAGAGGTGATCTTCCTTCTAAATAGGTGAACAAAATGAGCTGCGCTAAAAACAATGAAACTAGAAAATAATCAAACACCAAAAAACCTAATCAACCTATACCAATAGACGTAAAAACAGTATTAAATTGACAGAAAAATGTGATTAGTGAATAGTATACATGAATACTAACGTATCGTCATAAAGTGAATAAAATGTATACTAGACCTAAATTGACATTAATGTGAATATTACAAAGAAAACCCCCACAATAATTAATGTAGATTGACACAAAAAAAGGGTTATAATGTGTGCTAGATTTAAACGAATAATATTAACTAAAATAATATTCAAAAAACCATAAAAAGTTCATATGTGATGAAAAAAATATTATTTATATAGTCCCAAGATTAATATTGGTTCTTCAAACTTGACATAAAGGTGCAAAAATATCCACAAATGCGTGTATATAAAAACAAAAAAAATTTTTTCAAAACAATCCTCCACCAGTGAGAAGAGGGGCCGCTTACCAGAGCTTTAGATCCCAGTGTTAGTGAGATCAGTAAGGCAACAGCACAGAGGTTTCTGGGTGAACCGTCACAGGCATCCCACCATCTCCATCTCCAATATGAAGCCTCCAATCAAGAAACGAAGGTGTCGTAGATTGCTGACACCACGCTGTCTCTATCTCCAATACGAAGCCTCCAGTCCGGGAACGAAGGTATCGTGGATCATATAAAAAATCAAAGACACTCGCATAGCGTAAAACCACTTGGTTTAATAAAGTAAAGTTTAAAAGATTTACACTCACATGCGTAAAGAAAAAACGATCATATAAAAACGAGCCGGCCGGACTCGTGTGCCGCCCGCACTTCCTGGTTGGGCGTAGAACGCGGAGACGTCAGAACGCCGATCTTCCTTCTGACGCCAGGAGAGGAAGTGAGAGCTGGGTGTCTATAAAAACAGGGTACACGCCCCCCCCATCCAAAAAAAAGACATGCATGTCAGGGAGTCACCAACACTTAAAGCGAAAGTAACATTTTTGGGTGGAACTCCGTTTTAAGTTTTCACAGCCTGCAGTGTGGCAAAGACTTCCTTAATAATTTACACCAGAAGGTGTTCCTAGGTTTACTTTGCAGTCAAATGTGACAAAACCCCACAATATGTGTGTTAAGTGTAGACATGTGTATTCGTTTTCGTCCGAATGCATTTTCGTCCGAATTTCAGCTATTTTCGTTTTCGTTTTGACAAACGATAACGAAAGCACAGAATCCGAAAAACGAAAGATCCGACATAAATAAATGCTTTATTTTCGTTTTCATTGTTACAACAGTTCGATATAGAATAGGAGATTCGATGTGACTCTAACAATAACAATCTGTCTATAGAACCTGTGGTTGAATGTGCCTAACCTTACCTCTATTAGTCCAAGATTATATAGAGAAAATATTCGACAGAGAAAAAAGATTTGACAGAGAGAAAAGATTCTGCAAGTTACTGTCCTAAAAAGTGTTTGGGGACCCGGGTCCTGCCCCAGGGGACATGTATCAATGCAAAAAAAAGTTTTAAAAACGGCAGTTTTTTCGGGAGCAGTGATTTTAATAATGATTAAAGTGAAACAATAAAAGTGTAATATTCCTTTAAATTTCATAGGGGGGGGGGGGGGGGTGTCTATAGTATGCCTGTGAACGGGCTCATGTTTCTGGTGCTTAGAACTGTCCCTGCACAAAGTGTCATTTATGCAGGAAAAAAAGTCCTTTACAATCACTCGCAGCTATTATGAATTGTCGGCTCCGTAATACAGAGAACACTCATTGAAAGTCATTGATAAAAAAATAAATAAATAAATAAATAAATAAAAAAGCGTGGGGGTCCCCCAAATTCAATTACCAGGCCCTTCAGGTCTGGTATGGATAATAAGGGGAACCCTGCCTCAAATTTAAGAAAAAATTTGACGTGGGGTTCCCCCTAAATATCCATAACCAGACCCTTCAGGTCTGGTATGGATATTAAGGGGAACCCCGCGTCAAATAAAAAAAAAATTGACGTGAGGGTCCCCCTAAAAATCCATACCAGACCCTTTATCCGAGCACGCAACCTGGCAGGCCGCAGGAAAAGAGGGGGGGACGAGAGAGCGGCCCCCCTCCCTCCTGAACCATACCAGGCCACATGCCCTCAACATTGGGAGGATGCTTTGGGGGTCTGTGACCCCTCAAAGCACCTTGTCCCCATGTTGATGAGGACAAGGGCCTCATCCCCACAACCGTGGCCGGTGGTTGTGGAGGTCTGCGGGCGGGGGGCTTATCAGAATCTGGAAGCCCCCTTTAACCAGGGGACCCCCAGATCCCGGCCCCCCCTGTTTGAAATGGTAAAGGGGTACAAAAGTACCCCTACCATTTCACAAAGAAAGTGTAAAAAATAGTTAAATAAGACAAACACACTTTTGAAAATTTCCTTTATTAAAAATAAAAAAAATAAAAAAAAGATTCCAGCGGTGGTAATCCACTCTTGCTATCCAGCGACGGACGATCATCTCTCCAGCGATGGCTCATCTCATCCAGCGCAGCGAATCCATCCTTCTTCTGTCTCCGCGGAGGAGACACTGCAGGAATTCCGGCGGCCTGACGTTTCTTATATACGGAGGGCGGGGCCACCCATCACCTGACCCCGCCCCCTCTGACGCAAGGGGAAACCCAGGGTTCCCTGTGACGTATGGGTGACCCCGCACCCCTCTGATGTAACACAGGCAGGTTTCCGTTACATCAGAGGGGGGCGGGGTCACCCATACGTCACAGGGAACCCCGGGTTTCCCCTTGCGTCAGAGGGGGCGGGGTCAGGTGACGGATGGCCCCGCCCTCCATATATAAGAAACGTCAGGCCGCCGGAATTCCTGCAGTGTCTCCTCCGCGGAGACAGAAGAAGGATGGATTCGCTGCGCTGGATGAGATGAGCCATCGCTGGAGAGATGACTGAGTGGATTACCACCTCTGGAATCTTTTTTTTATTTTTTTTATTTTTAATAAAGGAATTTTTCAAAAGTGTGTTTGTCTTATTTAATATTTTTTACACTTTCTTTGTGAAATGGTAGGGGTACTTTTGTACCCCTTTACCATTTCAAACAGGGGGGGCCGGGATCTGGGGGTCCCCTTGTTAAAGGGGGCTTCCAGATTCTGATAAGCCCCCCGCTCGCAGACCTCCACATCCACCGGCCACGGTTGTGGGGATGAGGCCCTTGTCCTCATCAACATGGGGACAAGGTGCTTTGAGGGGTCACAGACCCCCAAAGCATCCTCCCAATGTTGAGGGCATGTGGCCTGGTACGGTTCAGGAGGGAGGGGGAGTCGCTCTCTCGTCCCCTCCTCTTTTCCTGCGGCCTGCCAGGTTGCGTGCTCGGATAAAGGGTCTGGTATGGATTTTTAGGGGGACCCCATGTCAATTTTTTTTTTTAATTTGACGCGGGGTTCCCCTTAATATCCATACCAGACCTGAAGGGTCTGGTTATGGATATTTAGGGGGAACCCCACATCAAATTTTTTCTTAAATTTGAGGCAGGGTTCCCCTTAATATCCATACCAGACCTGAAGGGCCTGGTAATTGAATTTGGGGGACCCCCACGCTTTTTTTTATTTTTTTTTATTTTTTATCAATGACTTTCAATGAGTGTTCTCTGTATTACGGAGCCGACAATTCATAATAGCTGCGAGTGATTTTAAAGGACTTTTTTTCCTGCATAAATGACACTTTGTGCAGGGACAGTTCTAAGCACCAGAAACATGAGCCCCTTCACAGGCATACTATAGACAACCCCCCCTACGAAATTTAAAGGAATATTACACTTTTATTGTTTCACTTTAATCATTAATAAAATCACTGCTCCCGAAAAAACTGCAGTTTTTAAAACTTTTTTTTGCATTGATACATGTCCTCTGGGGTAGGACCCGGATCCCCAAACACTTTTTAGGACAGTAACTTGCAAATTAGTCTTTAAAATTAGCACTTTAGATTTTGAACGTTGGAGTCCAATAGACTTTAACAGGGGTTCTAAAGTATGCTATATACTAGCTCCGTCGAATCTTCTTTATACATTTGACAGACACCATAAGCCTTCAAAGACAGATTCGACCATAATTCATGTGGATTTTCGGACGAAAATGCAATTTTTGAACGAAAAACAGAATAAATAAAAACGAATTTCGGGAGTAACTAAATAAATTAAGTTTTCGGACGAAAACGAAATTCCGAAACAAAATATTTTACTCTGCACATGTCTAGTTAAGTGTTCCCATTGAATGAATGAATGAATGAATGACTTGTATAGCGCTACCTATACGAACTGAATCGCCTCAGGGTGCTTTTCTTGCCACCGGTGTCCATCCATTCACACAGCATAATAAACGAATAATAATAACAAAAATGTCTTACCTTTTAGATGTTTCTAGGGAGAAGACTGGGTGATTCTAAGGATTTCTAGACAGTCTCATGGTTTCTTTGTCCCCACACAAAGTGAGCTATACCTAATCAGGGGTGGCCCATCTATTAGGAGCACCCAGGCGCCACCCCCTATCCATGCGCCTGGCCCCTATGCAGAATTCCGGATGCATGAATTCTTTGTCCCCACACAGAGTGAGCTATACCTAATTAGGAGTGGCCCATCTATTAGGAATACCCGGGCACCACCCCTATCCATGCATCTGGCCCCTATGCAGAATTCCAGATGCATGAATTCCAATGGGGGGCCCGAAGAGGAGGAAGATACCTGTGGAGAGCAAGGAAGGGGAAGCGACTGTAATGCCCGCAGAGAGCAGGGGAAGCAGCTGTGATGACTGCGGAGAGCAGGGGAAGCAGCCAGTGATGTCCGCCTCCTTTCACCCTGGGTAAAACGATTCCCTCCATAGATGGGGTAAGTGTTCCGGACCTGACCGGCCACCCCCCCAAAAAAAAAAATTACCACTAGCCGCCACTGTACCTAATTAATATACAATTGTATCTAAACTTTTAACCCTTTGTTAGAATAGACAGTGTTCAAATATAGATCATGGAAATCTGCGAACACTGTACATAAAAGGGTTTATTATGTTAACCATTACTCCACAGCCCCTCCTAAACATTACAAGACAGGGTAAGCATGTTTAAGCAAGTAAAAAGCACCTAAAAAAGGTAACCAGCAATATTTAATTTGTCTTAGAACAAAAGTGCAGCACATATATCATGTTAAATTCATAAAAAAGTGATAATCATTTATGCAACATTCTTAGCAATAAAGTACTAATGTGACAAAATGTCCAAAAATACACCATGACATGTATTAATCAGTGCACCTCCAAGGTGAATATAAGAAAAAGTCCCTGTGTGCTTATAAAGGGATCCAGGAATAGCTAGGGTGACACCCGAAGAAAGATCTGATCCACACAAAAGGCTTACTAGAATGTCAGTGAGCCCCTTGGGGTAGCCAAAACTCACGCATGCAGAGCAACGCACACACGCTACTACACATGCACGGCCAAACGTCAGCCATTTTGGTTACCAAAGGAAGAACCTGTATTAGTTTCTGGCTTTTTACATGCTGTTTTACGTACAAGTTTTAACCATGTAAGTGCCATACTTTACAATAAATTAAGGTGTTTTTACAATATTACACTATGTTGATGAGCCCTTACTTTAAATATGTTACGGTCTGCTGAGAGAGAGTTGGAGCTTATCTGATTGTTGTATATAGTTCCATGGCTGCCAGGAGGTTCCTGTGTTGGTGCTTATTCCTTCCATAAGATCCATCTTTATTGTCTGACAGAGCGAGTTTTGACCACTCGGAATAAGGGGGTTACTGGCATTCCAATAAGCCTCTTGTGTGGATCTTACTTTGGGTGTCATCCTAGCTGTTCCTGGATCCCTTTTTAAGCACACAAGGGGGTTCATAGACTTTCATAGACTTTCATAAATAACCCCCAAGAAGTCATTGTTTGGGACTTTTTCTTTTTTCTTATACTCATCTTGGAGATGCACTGATTAATACATGTCTCTATGTATTTTTGGACATTTTTTCACATTGGTACTTTATTGCTGAAAATGTTGCACAAACTATTATTTTTTTATGAATTTAGCATAATATGTGTGCTGCATTTTTGTTTTATGTTATTTTATGTTCCTGGTATCATAGGAATAGGTGTTCAGCAGTTATAACGTTCAAATTGCTACTGCAGATTTTTCTTCTTTTCTTAATGTTTAATTTATGTTATGCTATGTTAGTAGATAGAAAGTCCCGGGAACGAGAAAGAGGGAAACGAATGGTAGTGTAGGGACAGCATGACAGTGTGAGGAGGGCACAGGAAAGGGTTAAGTGAAGTAAATAGAGAGGAGAGGGGGGTGGTTAGAAGAAGGGGGTGGGTAGTCTTTAAAAGGAGTAGAACAGGAAGAGGAGGGGTAACAGCGGTAGGAGCACGAGGAGAAGAAAGTTGGAAAGTTTCAGGGGAAGTGTAGCTGCAAGAGTAGGTTAGTTAGCTTTGAGAGATGGCTGCGTTTGAGGCCCTCTTTGCTCAGCTACGAGCGGCCGCTGCCTGCCATGGACCGGAGTGGCTAGAGCGGCAGGTGGCGCCGCTTCTCAGGGACCAGGCTGAGGCTGGGGGATCGGCCACGCCACGCGCCCGGAGGTCTCAGCCTCCGGAGCGTTTTTCGCCGGATGTGTCCCCTCGAGCTGCCCGCACAGATAGGAGCCCCCCCGGCAGGGACCCGTCAGGCCCGCCAGCGAAGCGCACACCGGCTTCCGCTGGTCCGGTGCCTGGACGGAATCCTCGGCTTCAGCGGCGCTCGGTGGGCGGGGCTTCGGAGCGGGCTAGCCCCTCCCCCCCGCCCGCGCGGCGGAGATCTCCGGAGGATCCGGGCTCCCTCTCCCCTCCACGCGGGGGGAGGGGGAGGCCTCGGCGCGGGGCAGTATGTACCACGACCGCCGGGCCTTCCCCATCCCCGGCCGGCGGTTCAGATGTGAGGCGGCGTGGTCAAGATGGCGGCCGACGGCGGCTGAGGAGCACAGTGGCGGCAGCGGACATCATCCCTGGAGGAGCCGGACAGGCCAGTGATTCGGACGGACGTCGCGGTCGGAGGGGGCCTGGTGGACCTGCTACACGCCGGGCTCAGGTGGAGATCGCGGAGCCCCTGCGCACGCCCGTGGTCCTGTCCGAGGGGGAGCTGAGCGAATCCGACCATGAGGGTCAGCAGGAGCGTCCGTCGGCGGTGGAGGCGAACGGAGCGGCGGCGGGGTCCTTCCCTGGTCGGCCCGGTAAGTCCATGTCTATGTTTTTCCCTTCTACGGTTCCTGTTCTGTCTGGGGTTGTTGGGAGTGGTTCAGGGACCGGGGTGTGCGGGTCAGAGTCTGGGGGGTCCGCCGGGGGGCGGGTGGGCCAGGGCGTTATCGGGTCGGCCGCGGGGGGGTCCGAGTCGCAGCTGCAGGCCCTGTTGGGGGGTCTGCGGGATTTGGTGCAGCGCTTTGCGCAGGACGCCGGTGGGAAGGATACGCCGGCTGCTGCGTGGGGGCCGTCTGCTGCGGGGGGTGAGAAGGTCGGGGAGGTGCGGGCTGCGGCGCCGGCCGTGGCAGCCCTTCCCGCTGTGGTGGTGCCCCCGGCGGCGGCTGAGGTCGCTTCGGCGGTAGCGACGGGGGCGGGGGAGACGGTGGCGTCCCCAGACGGCGGTGGTAGAGCGGACATAGTGCGCATAGCAGACGCGGCGAAATGCAAAGTTTATGTCTGCTTTGAGGGTCCGTTGGGGTCGCACTTGAAGCCGGAGGTGCGGGAGAAGATAGTGAAGGGGGAGTACGTGGAGATTTTCTCGCTGCTCCCCCTTGAGAAGTTTAATTTGGACAGGGTAAAACCTGACGATAGTAAGAAGGAGGATGAGGAGAAGCGGCGATATCGGTTGATTCCGCGCACGTTCGCGAATTGGCTGCAGGCTTTCGCCATTATGGCCAGCGTCATAGGGGAGAAGAACCCCGAACACTGTTCGGCGTTGTTCTGTTATATGGACGCCGTGGGGGAGGCTTACCGGGTGTACGGAGGCACGGCGTGGCTTCGCTACGACGAGCAGTTCCGTCAGCGGAGGGCCGTTAGGCCCTCGTTGCGGTGGGACCATAAGGATATTAGCCTCTGGATGAGGTTGATGTCCTCGGCGAGGGCCCCTTCCCAGTTTTTTCCAGGGGGGGCCGGAGGTTCCTCTTCCTCGGGACAGCCGGCCTCCAACAAACGGGGACTCTGCTGGCAGTTTAACGACGGCACTTGCAAGTTTGGAAGTTCTTGCCGCTTCAAACACGAGTGCTCCGGCTGCGGCGGCTCCCACTCGGGTTCCCGGTGTTTTAAAAAGGGGAAGGGGCGACCAGGAGAGTTGGCGAACAAAAGGGACGACGCCGGTGAGGGGGGAAAGGATGGAGCCTTTCCTAAGTAGATACCCGGACCGGGCGGCTGCCCGGCTTTTGCGGGAGGGGTTTGCGGAGGGTTTTCGGATCCCTAGTGCTTTGGAGGCGATTCCGGCGATGGCGCGGAACTTGCGTTCCGCGTTGTTGCACCCGGGGGTGGTTGGGGCAAAATTGGGGAAGGAGGTGGCGCTGGGTCGGATGGCGGGCCCTTTTCGGGAGCCGCCGCTGGCGGATTTGGTGGTGTCCCCTCTTGGGGTGGTGCCCAAGAAGGAGCCGAATAAATTTCGGTTGATCCACCACCTCTCGTTTCTGAAAGGGGGCTCCGTCAACGATGCGATTGACCCGGCGGCTTGTGCGGTGTCATATACGTCTTTTGACGCCGCGGTGTCGTGGGTGCGCAGGTGTGGGCGGGGGGCCTTGCTGGCAAAGGCGGACGTGGAGTCGGCGTTCCGCCTGCTGCCGGTCCATCCCGACAGCTTTCACTTGTTGGGCTGCTGTTGGCAAGGCGAATTTTATGTGGATCGGTGCCTTCCCATGGGGTGCTCGATCTCGTGCGCCTTGTTTGAGACCTTCAGTTCATTCGTCGAGTGGGTGGTTCGGGACGTTTCGGGTTTGAATTCGATAATTCATTACCTGGACGATTTCCTGTGCGTGGGCTCGGCCGGCACGAACACTTGCGCGGTGTTGCTGGCTACGTTGCAACAGACGGCCCAGTGGTTCGGTATCCCGTTGGCGGCGGACAAGACGGAAGGCCCGACGGTGCGCCTTAGCTTTTTGGGGATCGTGATCGATTCTGAGGCCATGGAATGCCGGCTCCCGGAGGGGAAGCTGGAAGACTTGCGGGCCGAACTTCAAGGGGTGGCCGGGTTGCGCAAGGTACAGCTGCGGAAGCTTCAGTCGTTGCTGGGGAAGCTGAACTTTGCGTGCCGGATAATTCCTATGGGTAGAGTTTTCTGTCGGCGTTTGTCGGCGGCCACGGCGGGGGTTCGATCGCCCACTCATTTCATCAGGCTGACGCGTGAACACAAGGAAGACCTGAAGGTGTGGCACACCTTTTTGGCGAAGTACAATGGCCGTTCCCTCTGGCCTGGTGGGCCGGTGAGCAATGGGGATTTGGATTTGTTCACTGATGCAGCGGGGTCTACAGGGTACGGCGCGTACTTTGGCGGTCAGTGGAGCGCGGCTCCTTGGCCGGTGGAGTGGGTGGAGGCGGGGCTGTGTAAGAATCTGGTGCTGCTGGAATTGTTTCCGGTAGTTTTGGCAGTGGAGGTTTGGGGGGCGGCGTTCCGAGATATGAAGGTTAGGTTGAATTGCGACAATTTGGGCGTGGTTCAGGTCATTAACCGCATCTCGGCGTCTTCCCTCCATGTCGTCCGGTTGCTGCGGCACTTGGTGCTGCGCTGCTTGGAGCTGAACATTTTCTTATATGCAGTGCATTTGCCGGGGGTTGAGAATACATTGGCTGACGCCTTGTCTCGTTTCCAGTGGGTCAGGTTTCGAGAGTTGGCGCCGGCGGCCGAAAGGGAGGGTGTCCCCTGCCCCAGCTGGATGTGGTCGATGGTCTGGGAGTCCTCGCTGGGTGGATCGAGCGGTCGGTAAGCGCCACCACTTGGCGGGCCTACGGTAAGGTGTGGTGTGAGTGGCGGGAGTTTGTTGGCCAGGTCGGCGGGGTGGCGGCTGCTGATGAGATGCAGATGTTGGTTCTCTATTTTGTGGCCCGGGGTCTGGAACGGGGCGTGTCGGTCTCCGCCATGGATCGGAAGCTGGCGGGGCTGGCCTTCTGGTTTAAGTTGCATGGATATGCGGATTTTACCAAGGGCTTTTGCATTCGGCAGGCGATGAAAGGCTATCGTCGTGCGCGAAAACGCAGGGATACCAGGAGGCCGGTGACGTTCGGCAACTTACTGGATTTGGTGGGTAGGCTGGGGTCGATTTGCTCCTCTGGGTTTGAGGCGTCGTTGTTTCGGGCGGCTTTTGCGCTGGCCTTTTTCGGCGCGTTCAGGGTTAGCGAATTGGTGAGTCCGTCGAGGGGGCTCCCTGGGGGGATTTTGGCGCAGGATGTGCGCATGTTGGGTGATAGGGTGGAGATTTTGTTACGGCGGTCTAAGACGGATCAGGTGGGTAGAGGTGTGCGCGTGTGCATATATCGGCTGGAGGGGTCGCCATTGTGCCCCGTGCAGGCGGTGGGGGAGTTTTTGGGTGTTCGGCCAGGTGGGGACGGGACGCTGCTGGTTCACGCGGATGGGTCTTTGCTGTCAAGATTCCAATTTGTGGCAGTTTTTCGCAAATGCTTGACGGCTGCCGGCTTGGATAGCTCGCAGTTTGCCTCGCACTCCTTCCGTATTGGGGCGGCTACGGAAGCCGCTCGTTGCGGGTTGGACGAGGCAGCGGTCCGGAGGATAGGGCGTTGGGAGTCGCTTCGTTTCCGGTCTTACGTTCGGCCGGAGCTGGCGGTGGACTAGGGCCCGTGGCCGGATGTGAGGGGGGGAGGTTGTCGGTGGGGTGTATGTTGTGTTGGTGTCTGTGTGTTTTCTTCAAACCTGCTGTGATCTATGGTTTTTCTATGTTGTTGCAGATGGATTCCAGATAGGCCTCGTGTGGATATTGGGGCACTCTTATGTGTTCCGGGGGGCCAGAAGGGCAGACATGCGGCAGAATGGCAGGCAGTTGGGGGTTCCTCGGGAGGAGGCCTGTGTGCGGTGGATTGGGAGGCCGGGCATGCTGTGGGGTAGGGTTTTACCGGAGGTGCTGCACGTGGCGCGCTTGGATAGGCCGCCTGACGTGCTGGTGCTCCACGTGGGGGGCAACGATCTGGGGGGCCGGCCGGCCAGGGAGCTCATTCGTGACGTTAAGTTGGATTTCTTGCGTTTGAGCACCCTTTTCCCCGGAATGCTAATCGTATGGTCTGACATTGTGGCCAGGACGTGTTGGCGGTTGGCCCGGTCCGTAGCGAGCCTTAATAAAACCAGAATTAAGGTGAACAAGAGGGTGGGCCAGTTTGTTCTCAGGAATGGGGGTTTGGTGGTTCGGCATCGGGAATTGGAAAGGGATGTCGGGCTGTATCTGTTGCGAGATGGGGTACATCTCTCAGATGTTGGGATGGAGCTTTGGGCCCTGGGCTTGCAGGAGGGGATACAGCGGGCTCTGAGAGAGTGTGGCGGGGCTCCCAAGGGTGAGGGGGTCCCCCTTGGTAGCTGGTGGCGGTGGTGGTGGCTTGTATGGTGGTAACTGACCCAGGAAATGGAAGTGTTGGGGGGCCCATTAGGGACATGGGCTCCCTGGGTTACCGCTAACGCGGGTTAGCTGATTATGGGATATTGGACACTGCGGGTAGGGAGTTGTCTCCGGGCTGATGCTATCACGGCCGGAGGCCTAGTACGGTTAGCTTGCCCGCAGTGTAACAAAGTGAGATGGTGTTGGGAAAGTGCCATACAAGCCACCGGGGTCAGAAAACTGAGGAGGTTTCAGAGTTATATATTGAGGTTTATCGAGGTTAAAATGGTTTAAATGGTTATATGTTGATATTTTGATATATATTTTATATATATTTATATATTTATAAATAAAAGGCTGCTGTGGCCGGTTATACCCCATAAAATGTGTGGTCTCATTTTCTATAGATAAGAATCGGGAGACAGGTTGGGGGGTGTAACGGTGGGGCCGCAGTGGGGAAAAAACGAGGAGGTGCATCTTATCTACACTAGTCATGTGTAATTTAAGTTGGTGTTATTCCAGTTTGGCTGCAAACATGGAAATATACTTTATTGCAGGTCCTTTGCATAAAAAAATTTATAAAAATATTTCTGACATCTTGCAGGTCACAAAACTTTTTGTTTTTGTTTTATATTCTTTTGAGGCTGAATCTACAGTATACTAATTTACACAGTACAGCTAGGAAGTAAATTAGCAAGATCAAAAGTATCAAGCAAATAAAATTCATAATAAAAATATGTTAGGAAAAGTTCTTGTTGGACAAAATGAAGTTGCAGGTAAATATGCCGTGTTATAAATGTTCATTTCTGTTAAATAGATTTCTTCTGCATTGATCTGTCACAGTGATGTTAATGCTGTGTATGCTAATGAGAAAATATGAAATTAACAGCCAAGTGCTCATTTACATGCTAACAGATTTATACCCTATGAGTTATTGCTTATTTATGCCACTGGGGCTATTTAACACTGAGATAATGTAATTCTGAAGTATGAAATTTGGTGCACGTACTTGGTAAAATGAGGATATAAATTATGATGGGACTTACTTGCACTGCTAACTTTGTAAGACAATGAGCTGAAATCTTGCGGCTTATAGAAATGGATTTTGCTGTTAAGGTGACTTTTTAAATTGGCATTTATATGAATGTAACTGGCATATGAGAGTTCTGCTATAGGGAAAAATAAGCCGCTTGTCAATATTCGTTTTTAAAAAGAATTGTTTGTAACAGCATTTCCAAACCTTTCCAAGAGGACCACAAAAGTCTGAAATACACAAGTATTCAGTACTAGAGGCTTATGATTACCTACGCACATAGCATGACTGCGTACAATGAGTAACTGTGTCCATATGTTATGAGGCAATACCATCTTTTTGGTTTGTGTGATTGCCAGTACTTACTTAACACTTCTTTCAGGGTGGAATTCTCTTTGGATATTTGGGACCTTTGGGGGGTGACCTTGGGCCTTGGATTTGGATACAGGAATGATCCATTCAAGAATGCATGAAGGATTTGAACAGGAGGCACAGAGAGGAGTCAGAGAGGACAGCAGGAGCTAGTACTGGCGGGCAAGTCTTCAGGAGGGAACCACTGGTGTGTGTGCCCACCAGGGAGGTTGGTGAGTGATATGTGCTATTGGGAGTGCTGGAGAGGCACACCAGAGAGGACTGAGAGGAAACAGTCAGAGCTGGGTGTGGAGGCAGTGAGGATTGCAATGTCACGTCAGTGGAGTTGAGCAGCTGCAGCCAGAAGGGCTGGCAGGGCTTGAAGAGAGATTGTTGGGAGCAGTAGTCCACGGAAGGACAGCGAGCACTAAAGACTTTCTATTCTATTTTTGCTACACAAAAAAGGACCTGCATTCCCTGCCTCCAAACTGCAATTTTTAGGGCCTAAGTGAGTCAGATGTGGGCCTAACCATGTGCTAGCTGTGCCTGGAGTCAAGTGTTGTGCAGGAGATAGAGTGATAGTCTGCAAGTAAGTGTTGTGCAGGAGGAGTCTGGAGAAGTGTCATGTACAAAGAGTGTACATAGTTCTGTCCCAAATTGACTGTTCTAAAATTCTACTGGGCATCCCATATATTCCCATCCCTATCCAAGTTCAAATCCCTCAATAAAAATACAAAAACAAACATATGGACTTTTCATTGTCCCCAAGGTGATTGGGAAGTGAATGCCGGGCCACTCAGGGTGACAGGTGGACCACAACTTTCAGCAACCCCTATGGGGGTACCGCGACACATTTCTGTTAGATTTTTTTTCCTGTTTGTGACTCGATTTGAGGAGATTTTACTTAAATTTCTGTTCATGGAGAAGTAGTTGTCACTAAATCAGAAAGGCACAGATAAAATCAATGTCAGAATTTCTAAACCTTCCCCTTTCTATTAAAAATGTGTTCTCTACACTTTCTGTTCTGACAGGAGGAAATATCTCCAATAGGGACAAAGCAATTAAAACTTCAGTTACTATAAAGCTTTCTACTTGATCCAAATAAAGAAAAATGCCTGAAGTTGTGATTTAGCTCTGATTCTTGTAAGTACTCTACTGAGTATTGGCACTTATGTTCAACAGAGTCTTTTGCTTACCTTAACAATGCTTATAAATGCTGATCATATCGGGTTTCCAAGCTTCCAGTGAAAGGATTGGTTATGTTAGTTGTACTTCAGAGGGCTAAATCTAATTAT
This sequence comes from Lithobates pipiens, assembly GCF_037356315.1. NCBI lineage: Eukaryota > Metazoa > Chordata > Amphibia > Anura > Ranidae > Lithobates > Lithobates pipiens. The sequence goes on from NW_027507764.1 coordinate 444,907,663, forward strand.
TTTAAATGTATCTTAATGAAGAGAAGCAGAAAACCTGTCCTGTAAGAGTAAAAGGCAACTTACAGGAGCATTAACCTATACAAACCCATATACATTGAAAATCTCTGAACTGAGGATGTGGTGCGTGAACAGATGTAGTTTTAAAGACATAGGAGAGACATCATTTGGGGTATGCCATGACATGTAGCTCTACGCAGACAGGAGAGAAGGCAATGGGGCATGCTGGGGCCTTAAAAGATTGTGTTTACAACAAACATGCATACATACTCAGCTAGATGGTTGCAGCCTCGATGTGATGCTTCAACTGTCTCCTGATGGCACTACATAAAGAACTAACGATCAAAGACCACTGATTGCTCAGCTCGTGGTCTTCAGCGAGCTGGTGACTGTCTGCCCCTCCAGTGCTCACTGGAATGCTGGGCAGTGGGGGGTGGGAGCAGCTGGCTTTGGCTTTCAGTGATGAGATGAGAGGCTGAGCTGGATGCCGATCAGGCATCTGGGTGGATCCAGACACTATTGTCAGAACCCTTGCAGAGATTGGACTGGTTCTGTGATATCAGCTGACAGTGGGCTTTGGCTAGATCTGGGTCACACAAGTTTGAATTAAGTGCACTCCTTTGATCCCCAGGTGAAGTATGGCCAACAAAAAAAAAGGCTTGGCCATACTTTTCCTTTAAGCTTTACAGAGGCAGGAGTGATAGCAGCAGGACATAATGGGGATTGCAGTTCTTTAAACACAGGAAAGGGGGCATACTAGGGTTATAAAGAAACAAGAAAGTCACCAGTAGATTATGCTGGGCTTTTAGTTTATGGCAACCAACACAATAGAGATCAATACTTCATCCTTATCCTTTCTCTTAAGCCTCGTACACACGATCAGATTGTTTGCCGACAAAACCGTGGAATTTTGTCCAAAGAGCATTGGCCCAAACTTGTCTTGCATACACACGGCACACAATTGTTAACCAACAATTATGAACGTAGTGACGTACTAGATATACTACGAGCCGATGAAAAGGAAGTTCAATAGTCATGTGCCACTCTTTGGGCTCCTTCTGCTAATCTCGTGTTAGTAGAAGTTTGGTGAGTGTCAATTTGCGCTTTTCAGGACGTGCTTCTCAGTTCGTTTCTGTTTTTCAGGTCATTCTTGTCAGGTCTTTTCTGTAGGTCATGCTTGTCAGGTCATTCCTGATTTTTCAGGTCGTGCTTGTCAGGTTGTTTCTGATTTTTCAGGCCATGCTTGTCAGGTCATTTCTGATTTTCAGGTCGTGCTTGCCAGGTCATTTCTGGTTTTCAGGCCGTGCATCTCAGGTTGTTTCTGATATTCAGTGCGTGCTTGTCAGTTCATTTCTGAACAGCCGTTTGTCTACTAGACACATGGGGTTCTCGTCAGAGAGATCATGCTATCATTGGGCTTCGAGTTATTGCTTTGACCCAAGTCCAGTCCATGAACAGGAGGAGGAGTTCTTGGACCAAGAATTGGTTGCTTAATCGTGACCAATTCTGTCATGTGCTTTTGCTGAGGGAGCTCCAGGAGAATAATCCTGATGATTTCAGGAATTATCTCTGGATGACGAACCCCTGCTTTCACCGTTTATTGGCATTGCTGACCCCCTATATTAGTAAGCAGTAGGGATGAGCTTCATGTTCAGGTCGAACATGAGTTCGACTCGAACATTGACTGTTCGCCAGTTCGCTGAACAGCGAACAATTTTGGGTGTTCATGGCAAATTCGAAAGCCGCGGAACACCCTTTAAAAGTCTATGGGAGAAATCAAAAGTGCTAATTTTAAAGGCTTATATGCATGGTATTGTCATAAAAAAGTGTTTGGGGACCTGGGTCTTGCCCCAGGGGACATGTATCAATGCAAAAAAAGTTTTAAAAACAGCTGTTTTTCTGGGAGCAGTGATTTTAATAATGCTTAAAGTGAAACAATAAAAGTGTAATATTCATTTCATACCTGGGGTGTGTCTATAGTATGGCTATAAGCGCATGTTTCCCGTGTTTAGAACAGTCTGACAGCAAAATGACATGTCTAAAGGAAAAAAGTCATTTAAAACTACTCGCGGCTATAATGAATTGTCGGTCCGACAATACACATAAAAGTTCATTGATAAAAACAGCATGGAATTTCCCCACAGGGGAACCCCGAACCAAAATTTAAAGAAAAAAATGCATGGGGGTCCCCCTAAATTCCATACCAGGCCCTTCAGGTCTGCTATGGATATTAAGGAGAGCCCTGCACAAAAATAAAAAAAATGGTGTGGGGGTCCTCCTCAAAATCCATACCAGACCCTTCAGGTCTGGTATGGATTTTAAGGGGAACCCCGTGACAAAATAAAAAAAATGGCATGGGGTCCCCCCAAAAATCCATACCAGACCCTTATCTGAGCACCCAACCTGGCAGGCCGCAGGAAAAGAGGGGGGGATGAGAGAGCAGCCCCCTCCCTTCTGAACCATACCAGGCCACATGCCCTCAACATTGGGAGGGTGCATTGGGGTAGCGGCCCTCCCAAAGCACCTTGTCCCCATGTTGATGGGGAGAAGGGCCTCATTCCCACAACCCTTGCCCAGTGGTTGTGGGGGTCTGTGGGTGGGGGGCTTATCGGAACCTCAAAGCCCCTTTTAGCAAGGACCCCCAGATCCCACCCCCCTGTGTGAATTGGCAATGGGGTACAAATGTACCCCTACCGTGTCACAAAAAAAGTTAAAAAAACACAAGAGACGGTTTTTGACAAGTCCTTAATTTCTTCTTCTTTCCACTTCTTCTTTCTTCAGGTCTTACTTCTGTGTTCTTCTTCTTTCTCCACTTCTTCCACTTCCATAGGGAAGTCCCGTGCATCAGAGGGGGGCGGGGTCACTAGGTGGCCCCGTCCTCGATTATATAAGAAGTGTCAGAAGAGCAGAAGCGTCACACGGTGGAAAACTCACACTAAGGTGGATTGTGCGGACGGAGCGGAGAAGAAGCTGGAGCAAGATGCGGGACGAGAAGAGCGGAGGAAGAAGAAGATGAAGAAGAAGAATATGGAGAAGAAGAATATGGAGGAAGAAGAAGAACACCGAAGGAAGACCAGAAGAAAGAAGATGGAAGACAAAGCCAAAAGAAGAATAAATTAAAAAAGGACTTGTCAAAAACCATCTCTTGTGTTTTTTAACCCTTTTGACACTTTTTTGCAAAATGGTAGGGGTACAAATGTACCCCATCACCAATTCACACAGGGAGGTGGGATCTGGTGGTCCCCTTGTTAAAGGGGGCTTCCAGATTCCAATAAGCCCCCTGCCTATAGACCCCCACAACCACCAGGCAAGGGTTGTGGGCATGAGGCCCTTCTCCCCATCAACATGGCAACAAGGTGCTTTGGGAGGGCCGGTACCCCAAAGCACCCTCCCAATGTTGAGGGAATTTGGCCTGGTAAAGTTCAGGAGGGAGGGGGGCTGCACTCTCGTCCGAACTCTTTTCCTACGGCCTGCCAGGTTGCGTGCTCAGATAAGGGTCTGGTATGGGTTTTTGGGGGGACCCCACGCCATTTTTTTTTTCATTTTGGTTGGGGGTTCCCCTGTGGGGAAATTCCATGCCGTTTTTATCAATGAACTTTTATGTGTATTGTCAGATCGACAATTCATTATAGCCGCAAGTAGTTTTAAATTACTTTTTTTCCTTTAGAAATGTCACCTTTCTGTCACATTGTTCTAAACAGAGGAAACATGCGCCCCTTTACAGGCATACTATAGACACCCCCAGGTATAAAATTTAAAGGAATATTACACTTTTTTTGTTTCACTTTAAAGGGGTTGTAAAGGTTTGTTTTTATTTTCTAAATAGGTTCCTTTAAGCTAGTGCATTGTTGGTTCACTTACCTTTTCCTTCGATTTCCCTTCTAAATGTTTTTTTTTCTTTGTTTTCTTTGTATGAATTTCTCACTTCCTGTTCCTCCTCGGTAAGCTGTTCAGTAAGCTGTTCTGGCTGACTAAACACCGCTCGGATGATGGTGTGAAGTTTACTGAGGAGAAACAGGAAGTGAGAAATTCAGACAAAGAAAAAAAACATTTAGAAGGGAAATCGAAGGAAAAGGTAAGTGAACCGACAATGCACTAGCTTAAAGGAACTTATTTAGAAAATAAAAAACAAAGCTTTACAACCCCTTTAAGCATTAACAAAATCACTGCTCTCAGAAAAACTTTTTTTTGCATTGATACATGTCCCCTGGGGCAGGACCCAGGTCCCCAAACACTTTTTATGACAATACCATGCATATAAGCCTTTAAAATTAGCACTTTTGATTATTCATGTTCATGTCCCATAGACTTTAAAGGTGTTCACGTGTTCTAACAAATTTTTTGCCTGTTCGCATGTTCTGAATGCGAACCAAACAGGGGGGTGTTTGGCTCATGCTTAGTAAGCAGGACACATGCATGCGGCTTGCCATTACTCCCGAGCAAAGGCTCATAGCCACCTTGTGGTACTTGGTGAAGGGGAGAAGTCTCCAGGACCAGAAGTTCAAAAATGGGATCTCTCCTCAGACTCTGGGACTCATTATTCCAGAGACCTGCCATTATCCAAGTCCTGCAGAAGGACTATATTTGGGAAGGTTTAGCCTTTAACACCACATTCTATGTATTGTATTAATTTCTTCATTGCATAATTACCATTATTGTAATATGCTGTGAATGTCTTGTTTGTCCTCGTGCATGCTGTAAGATTTTAATGCTTCTTTTTTGGCCTTCATGTATATTTTTCTTCACTAACCTCTCCAGCATGCTATACTGGGCCCATACACACATAGCCTAGTAACTAAACAATGTATTTTGCCAGCTTAATTGTTGTGCTTACCCTAAACACCCCCTAAAATGTGTACAAATGTTATTGTTTGTCCTCAAATTCAGGCACAGTGCAAGTGGCCATTTTTTAGTGGCACAAACTCATTTGGAACCCCCCCCCCCCCCTCCAAATGCTAAATCAACCAATACCAATACTTTATCTGTTGACTTTGCAAGACTCATACACACTATACATCTTTTGTGGTCATATTTCTGGATGAATTCACCAAAGCATGTAGTGCAAGGGCCTGCCTGAATACCTTCAAAGGGTACGGTTGAGATTTTTCGCCTCCTATTATCTTTATAGGTAATTTCATGAATGTAAAAATGTGCTTGAATTTGGACAGTGTGTATCCATATTTTTGGATTATGACACTTCTTACCTGTCCAGTGGGCTGGCAATAGTGTAAGTAAGGAGGAGCTGGCCAAAGTAACACACATTATTTATGCATTCAGCTCTCATGGAAGTGGAGAGGGTTACCCGCCCAAAACATCTACCCATTCCCCCCCACCATAACATAGAATGGGACACAAGAGAGGGTGATGAATCTGATAAGTTGATCTTATAATTTTGTCTTTAAATACTCATTTAAATAAATGTTATACTTATTTTGGCCAAGAATGTTTATGTCAAATCTGCTTGTAATGTTATGTGTAATGTTATGTGCAAAAGTAGGAATATTTTATTTAATTGTTTGACTCCACAGTTTCCTTCCAACCCACAGCAATGGCAGGCTGTTGCAGCCCAGCTCCACCATCAGTGGGATTTTCCCAACTGTGGTGGGGCAATTGATGGGAAGCATGTCTGTATTGTCCCACCACCCAACTCGGGCTCCTATTATTTCAACTATAAGGGCTTTATGCAGCATAGTCATGCTAGCGGTAGTGTCTGCCAACTATGAGTTCCTGTACCGGGAAGAATGGCCGCAACTCTGACGGAGGAATGATTATGCAGACTGAATTCTACTGTTGGCTCCAGAATGGCACCTTACTTTTTCCACCCCCTGAGGACAATGTCGAGTGTCTCCATTTTGTCTTTGTGGCAGATGTGGCCTTTGCTCTGGGGAACATCTTATGAAGCCCTTTTCTATGAGGAACCTCATCCCAGAGCAGAGAGTCAACAATTCTTGTGCCAGAAGGGCAGGCCACAGGCTCTTGTGCCAGAAGGGTTGTGGAAAAGGCCTTTGGCATACTCTCCAGTCGTTTCAGGCTGTTCCTAAAATCAATTAACCTGGCCTAATGCAAGATCAACCGTGTGGTATTGTGCTGCTGCATACTCCACAATTATTTATGAAGGAGTGCAAGCCGCTACCTTGCCTCACTGCAAAGTGAGGTTGACTTTTCAGTGTCAGGCCCAGCTGATCATGGTGTGATGACAGCTCTTGAAATTGTATGTTTGCCATTATTTTGCCTTTTTTATGGCTAAACAGGCATGTTTAAAAACATAAGATACATCCCCAACTCAGGAACTTACAAAGTTCAACTTTGCTAAAGTGAAGGCCATATGAGACATTAGTATCCTAAGACTGTGTTGATGTTGCCTTCCTCAGATGGGGTAATCTCACCCCTATAAAAGCCAACATTTGAAGCCACATACATGCAGAGGCATAACTGTTAAATGCCCCTTATGATCCCCTGCCTAAAATATGTGTAGGTACAAACAGGTTAATTTATAAAGCCAAAAAACACACATGTGCTATCTCCCATCACAGGATATCAATGTATGCATTTTGGGGGTGCAACCCCTTCTTCCAAACTAAAGTAGGTGAGAGGAAGGGGCTGCACCCCCGAAACACGTCCATTGATATCCCATGATGGGAGATAGCACATGTTGACACACTGTGTGTTTTGGGGCTTTAGCAAACTAGATGGAGGGAAAGATACACATTTTAGGCATGGGATCATGAGGGAAATCAAAATTGTGTGGCCCAATTTGTGTGCATCTTCAATTTTTGGCTTTGCGATTCTTGAAAACACATAAACATTACAATTAATATATTATTTAGGGCAGTGTTTTACAATTCTCCTTCTCCAGATGCATTTCCCGTTGATGTTTTCTATACTTTTTACTTTTGGCACAGGTGATGATGTCATTTTCGAGGTTAGTATTTCACACAGTCATTTGTATCCTGCAGAAAATAAAGAAAAAAGGACCTGGTGGTGCACCTAGAGAAGTGGAGTGGATAAACTCCGACCTCAGACACTATAAAGCCTAGGTTCACATTGGAGCGATTTGATAGCTAAAATAGCATGACAAGTTGCAGCCTATTTGAGGCAATGGCACTGTTCCAATCGGTGTAACAATTTCTAAAAGTAGTTTCTGCACTACTTTTTCCAATCTCAGGTGTGACTTCAATAGACATCTGCACATGAAGCCACACAAATGTCTATCAAGTATCACCTGAATTTGCACTGACCTTGCTACTTAGAAATCACTCTACTTCAAGTGAAGTAGTGCGATATCAAAGTAGCATCTACGTGAACCAGGGATTAAAAGTAATAAAAACATGGGAAATCTTAAAACTGCAAATACGAGCCAAAAAACGGAAGAAAACTTCAGGCGAGAAGAACTTAAAATTTGGCAAGCATGTCAACATAATCACGTATTCTTCTCTGTAAAGCAGTGGCAGCCTCTTTTATTTGCACTAGATGAATCAAAGCCTGCATCATATCTGCACTCATATGGCCAATTGTGCATCTTGGAAGTTTGTCTCCTTGTAAGAAGAGAAAAAAGTATTAAAGAAACGATAGTCAAGTGGCTGAGGCCCTACATAGTGAATTATGGTCAAGTTACTAGTCAAATTTGGGGAAATACTTACCCACCCAGTCTATTGTTGCTTGCAACCTTCTTGCCCTTCAGACACCTACACTGCTAGGAATGTACACACTGCAACTACTCTATAATCTTGGCCCTGGTGCCGGGGTCTATAAAACTTGGGTACTTAGCAACACTGCCAAGTCCTTCCACCTCTTCCATCTCCATGCTAATGTTAAGGCACTGCATACTTTGCTAATGCTTTGAGTGGGTGTTTCTTTTGGACAGCTAAACATTTGAAGCCAGATTCAATACTTACTTGCACAAACAAGAGGTTCACAAATAGTTTCTTAAAGCACTGCATACTTTGCTAATGCTTTGAGTGGGTGTTTCTTTTGGACAGCAAAACATTTGAAGCCAGATTCAATACTTACTTGCACAAACAAGAGGTTCACAAATAGTTTCTTAAAGCACTGCATACTTTGCTAATGCTTTGAGTGGGTGTTTCTTTTGGACAGCAAAACATTTGAAGCCAGATTCAATACTTACCGTACTTGCACAAACAAGAGGTTCACAAATAGTTTCTTAAAGCAGACCTCCACCCTGAAGTGGAACTTCCACTCATCGGAACCCTCCCACCCTCCGGTGTCACAATTGGCACCTTTCAGGGGGGAGGGGGTGCAGATACCTGTCAAAGACAGGTATTTACACCGACTTCTGGGCATAGACTCCCATGGGAGTCTATGCCTCTTCCTGTCCCTGCGCGCTGTCTGCTGGGACACACACGGGTCCCAGAGACAGCACAGACAATTCCTATTGCGCTGCGTGGCTCGCGCATGCGTAGTAGGGAACCGGGAAGTGAAGCCGCAATGCTTCACTTCCTGATTCCCTCACCTAGAATAGTGGCGGCAGCAGCCGAGCGATCGATCAGCTTCGGCTGCCGACATCGCTGGATCCTGGGACAGGTGAGTGTCCATTTATTAAAAGTCAGCAGCTGCAGTATTTGTAGCTGCTGGCTTTTAATATTTTTTTTCACAGTGAAATCCCTCTTTAAACTTCTGTGTCTCTTTGGCCCTCTGTTTGACTTGCATCGGGGGATGTTACATCCACAATAGGAAGGTCTGTGCTGGGTCCAGGTGTCATATCCCACGCCTCCAAACCAACATTCTGGTTCAGCTGAATGCACTCACTTTCCTCTAAAACTAAATAATGCACCATTCATTAATCCCACCAAGTCACATATGTTTCTAGCATCCATTTTGCTGCATTAGTTGACCAACCTTGCACTGGGGACAATGTTTGCTCATGACTAGTGGACTACACCATGCTACACTGTGCATTTTTCCCCCTTTAAAAATGCATCGAAAGGGGAAGGTGATGTCATTTTACAGAGGGGAAACACTTGACAAGTGCCAACGTTAAAAAAAACTCAGGCAGTTGCCCCCCACCCCTCTTGTCTCCTATGGGATAGGGGATATATGAAGCTCATTCTAGCAGGTGTGACTCTGTGTGACTGTGATCCCTTCTGCCTCTCCTTTACCCATGTCTATCCTGTCAAGGCTGCATTAATGGGTACTGATGAGCCAGCCAGCTACCAAAAAGTGTTCTTTACCCCTTAAGTTCCACCCTAAGCCCATGGCCTTTGGCACACCTATAATCACCCCTGTCAATGGCTAAATGAGTGTGTTTGAAGTTGTCACTTACGATTTTGGGGGGAAAATGGCCTGGCTGTCTCCTCTGTTGGGGCCTGGGCGAGGGGAGCCTCCCTTTGTCCCCTCTGGTGTCTTGCCTGTAGCCTCATTTTTTTGTGCTTCCCTGTTGAATATATTTTACCCAAATAATGGCAAAAAAAGAAAACATTTAAATGTTCATATCCGCTTTATATTTAACTTCATGTTAAAAAAACTAATTCTGACAAAGATTAGAGAAAACATTATCTAGAATTTTAAAAACCTGCTTGGAGAAAGCACATATACAGACAGCTAATTTACACATATACACATTGTTTAGATACAAATATTGCTTAGTTTTTTGATTACCGTATATACTCGAGTATAGGCCGACCCGAGTATAAGCCGAGGCCCCCAATTTACCCCCAAAAAACTGGGAAACCTATTGACTCGTGTATAAGCCGAGGGTGAGATATGCCTGTCCATCCCTGTGTGTGTGTCCATCCATCCATCCATCCCTGTGTGTGTGTCCATCCATCCATCCATCCCTGTGTGTGTGTGTGTCCATCCATCCATCCATCCCTGTGTGTGTGTGTGTGTCCATCCATCCATCCATCCCTGTGTGTGTGTCCGTCCATCCATCCATCCATCCATCCCTGTGTGTGTGTCCATCCATGTGTGTGTGTGTGTGTGTGTGTGTGTGTGTGTGTGTGTGTGTGTGTGTGTGTCCAGCCTACCTGTGTCCCCAGCCTCCGTCCGGTCCCGAGCCTCCGTCCGGTCCCGTCCGGTCCGGTCCCGTCCCGTCCCGAGACTCCGTCCGGTCCGGTCCCGTCCCGTCCCGAGACTCCGTCCGGTCCCGTCCCGTCCCGTCCCGTCCCGAGCCGAGCCGAGCCGAGCCTCCGTCCGGTCCCGTCCCAGGATCACCGCTCTTCGTCGGCGCCCATTTTCCTGTTCAAATGCCGCGCCTCCCTGTCTGTGATAGGCGGAACACAATTTCCCAGCAGTCTGTGTTCCGCCTATCACGGCCATCCTTTCATCCTCGTCCGTAGTACGAGGATGAGCGGATGTCCGTGATAGGCGGAACACAGGCTGCTGGGAAATTCAGTGTTCCGCCTATCACAGGCGAAGGCGGAGCCGGAGGCGCGGCTTTTGAATTAGAATAGAATGGCCGCTGTCTGTCTGCTCGACACGCTGATCGAGCAGGCAGACAGCGATGACTCGAGTATAAGCCGAGGGGGGCACTTTCAGCCTCAAAAAAGAGGCTGAAAATCTCGGCTTATACTCGAGTATATACGGTATGTGATGGATGGACTCCATCTGCTCTTGCTCGCGGTGCTTTAAATCAGACCATTGGTTTCAGATTTGGTCCTTCGTTCATTTCACCAAAAATATCACCTCCAAAAAGGCTTCTCCAAAATGAGGTCCTTTTGGCTTTTGGGCCTTTCGTAGTTTGCAATAGTAGTTGTGCTTCTCAAGGATGTGCACCATCTTCACCATATCATCCTTGCTCGTTGGGGTGGCTTTGTGCCTCCTATAAGCTCCAACACCGCAGACCTGCCTCAAATTTTCTGAATCCGCCATGCTGTCATACTCTCGAATCTTCCATCGTGTGTGTCGCATGCAGAAGAGAGATGGTCACGCCCCAGCGTCATGACGCACAGAGATTCACGCATGAGCAGTGTATAAAAAGCCATAATGCTTGGTTGTCGTAGGAACAATCTCTGAGTGGAGGACGAACAATTGGCATCGCCAAAAGTATATATAAAACAAAGGTTCAATTGTAAATTGGGGCATCAGTGGTTAGTGGCTTATACTGCTTAGATTGAGGCCTATATTGGGACCAGATTATTTATGAGTTAAGTCTGATATTAGGGTTTGTCTTGCAGCGATGGAGAAAATTTTGGAATTGGTGAAGCCTCTGTAACCCACAGCAGACATCAATTCTTTGAAGGCCAAAACTGGTGGCCTGCGCAGTACATATAAAAGGGAGCGCAAGAAGGTCCTGGAATCACAGAGATCGGGAGCATCAGCTGATGACATATGTACTACCACAGCCTGCATTTTTTGTCTCACCAAACTGAACCACACCCATCACGCTTCCTTCCGCATCAGCTGAGATCACAGCTCCTGAGGTCCACCCTGATCCTTCTACACAGGAAGAAGATGTGGAGGAGTCAAGCTTGACCCAGATATAGCATTGTTGAAAATATTTGTAGACGAAAATAGAATGATGTTAACTAGACAGTATTGATCCCAAATTTCTGCTTTAACAAAGTGGTTTCCATATCAATAGACAGTAGTGACCAAAAATTATTAGGACAAGAATGAAAAATGCTGGGTTCAGAATGATAGTCTTTTCTATTTGTCAACATTCAATTTTCAGCAGTCACAAGCTCAAAATTGTGTGTGATTGATGACCAAAAAAACACAAATATGTCCCATTTTCATACACAGGAAAGTCTCAGTCAGGATGAGCCCGTGCCCAGCAGCCAGACGGAGTCCCAGATTTCTCCCCTACGCCCCCTACCAAAGGGGCCAGGAAGACCAGGAACCTGGATAAGGTCATGGTTGCTTTCCTCAGGCATGAAACAAGTGCCATTAGTATGGCCCAGATGCACAGGAGGCATTTGGCTGTATAACAGGCAATAAGCTGAGAGATATGGAGGAGGAGTAAAGTAGTATGTGTGAAGAGCTTGTCCTGAAGCTCTTCAACAAGGGGAGGAGGGGACAAATTACAGCTAAAACACACGTCTGTGATTTAGATGACACACCTCCTCCACCTCCACAGACACCACAGCAACTCCACCCACCACAGCAGCATGGCGGACCGTGGCAAATACAGCTCCAACACCCCCAACAAGCCCACTGGCCTGGGGATTTTCAGCCCTACAATTTCTAATTTTTTTTTTTTGTTTATTTTTTAATTATGATTTGAGTTGTTATACTTTATTTTTATTTATTGTGCAGATAATGCAGTTTTTATTTAAATTAGTTTAATTTGATTTGTAGGGCAGATTACATGTTTAATCAAATTTATTTAATTTGTTAAAGAATGCACAAGAAAAAAATGTGGAAGGAAGCGCAGAGAGCGATGGCCTAGGTTCGGTCTGGTCTGGAAAAAATGGTGGCTGTGGTAAGACCCCAGCCTGGAGACATATATGTCATCTGCTGCTGCTCCTGACCTCTCGGAGTCCAAGACTGTATTGTGCTAACTATTAAATGGACTCCTCAGGTTCCCAATTTTGCACTTCACATAATTGAGGTCTGTACTGGGATACAAAGGCTTCACCAATTCCAACAGTTTCTCCATCGCTGCCTTCCTCTGGTTTTTATATGACCTTCTCGTCCTCCCTGCAAGAATGCATGTTTGTACTTTGGACTTTTGTCCGATGGACTTGTGTACACACGGTCAGAAATGACGACAACAGACATTTGTCCATGGAAAATTTTAAAACCTGCTGTCCAACATTTGTCCGCGAAAAATCCGACAATTGTCAGATGGAGAATACACATGGTCGGATTTTCTGCCAACAGCCTGTCATCACACATTTCCCGCTGGAAAATCTGATCGTGTGTACGAGGCTTTAGTTTAATCTTCATCTGGTGGATCCCAAGCTTCAAAGACACAAATTGCCATACCCTAGCTAGCATTTAGCTCCTTTGCTCAATGGATAATGGAGGCTGGAGGGGGTGCTACAATCCCAGCTGAAGAAATCAAGGAAAATGTTTTAAAACATCAAGTCATAATCATACAGTATAACATAGAATGCACCCTACCCTTGACCATGGGGCTTTATATAATGTTATTTTTACTGTGGGAAATTTTACCAGTGAAAAAGCTGCATGAATTTAGATTTTTTTTTCGGAAAAGGATAATTTGCATGTACTCTCATGTGGAATTTATGTTCCACTGAATATTGACATAAAAATGTCACAAAGATAAAACTATGTACGGTTCTAGGTATTTTTTTGTAAATAGACAGAAACATTCCTTGCAGAATTGTGAGAATTGCCATGTTTTAGTAGATAACTGCTATGATTCGGTCAGGGTGAACTGTGCTGTGCTAAAGAAAATAGCAATTTCTGCAGTATATTTTGTTGCAGTAAAAGAACATTGTGCGTTACTTGTTCCTTCAGTTTCCTTTTTTGGCTTATTGTCTCTATCCTGTAACAGAATGCAGCTTGGAAATCATTTTTCTTTAAGTAGTGAGTAGTCATAAAACTGTACTGATCTTTGGCTTTTGTTATTCCAAATACTTGATGTAATTGTAGCCGTATTAATGCAATTGTGACAGAGAAAATTGAGTACTGTCCGTGAAACTTATTTTATTTGCGCTAACATACACTTTTTTTCAGGACAAGCTTTCGGGGTCTGCTTAAAAATGTGTGAATCAGTACTGCTTGGACCTTGAAAGCTTGTCCTGAAAAATTGTATGTTAGTGCAAATAAAAAAAGTATCACGGACAGTTTCTCTGGTGTTCCAAATCAAATGTTTGTGTGTGTGTGTGTGTGTGTGGGGGGGGGGGGCATTTAACCTTCTTTTTATTTTTTTCTGAACAGTCAGAACATCATAAGATTATTTTTTTTTAGTTGTTAGATTCCATAGGCTATAACTGTGTTTACGATACTTCAATTTATGAATGGAGAGAAGCTCCTCTTCATTCGTCTTCAGTGCAATTGAGGCTCAGGGACTGGGGAATCTGTGTCCTCAATCCCTTTCCCTAATACATAAATATTAAAAAGTACATTTGTAAAAATAATTAAAAAAAAACAAAAGAAAAAATATATATGAATTGTAAAAAAAAAAAAGACTGACACAGTCCTTGCCTTATCAGTGCTGCATATTAGCGCCACTGTCACATGACATGAAAAGTATCAGTATCGGCAAGTACTTTAAAAAAAGTATTGGTACTTGTACTTAAAAAAGTGGTATCGGTGCAAAACTAATGCAGATGTCTTAAGTATGTACAATGAAGGGTCGGGGTAGGTAACATGCAATGTAACCTGCAGAGTGTAAGGGTCAGAATATGTACAACATAGCAATTTGTCCAGCACTTTTCCTTCCATGAGATTGAGCAAGTATATCAGACACCACAGGGTGGAGACTTGTGGTGCCTCCTATTCCATCATGAAGCTTGTTGAATTTTTAAGACCGGCTAACACATCTATGTTGTTTATACTATGATTCAGTCTTAGGCTGGGTTCACACTGCTGCGGTGATGAGATCGGATGTGATTCGCACCGCAGTGCAGTGCAAATCACATCCGATCTCTGTGCGATGCGAGTTCAGCCATACAGATAGTATGGCTGAATTTGCATCACATCCGACCCAAACTCGCACAGGACCCTTTTTTTGGTCCACAGCAGAATCGAATCGCATGGGTGTTCACACCATGCGATCCGATTCCTGTCCGAGTTTGCAGATCGCACTACGATATATGCAAACTGATCTGGGGGTGTCATTAACTTTTCACTGACACTCCCAGCCGTTCGCATAGGGCAGTGTGAACTGCCGCCGGGAGGCATGCGATGCGGGAACCCACAGCGGATTCGCAGCGTTCCCACATCGCAGCAGTGTGAACCCAGCCTAAATCTTCCTTTAAAACTCATACCCCAACCGCTGTAATCTTTTGGTGTGGCAGGGGGTTAATAGAACTGAGGGAGCTTTGACCGGCACTCATGAACAATGTCTGACTATACCCACCCTTTCTGCTCACCTTCTCTATTCATAGAAGCTGTTCTATTGCTTCTATGAAGGTCTACTTCCTCCATGAACCTTTCAGAAGACTGGAAGAAGAAGTCAATGGCAGTGACGGACTGACAAGGGAGTGCACAGAGACTGCATGGCTAGATTAGGGTGCTTAGGGGGCTAAGTGGTGTACCATAATTTGTTATTATGCTGTGCATACTTTAACATTATGGCAAGAGACCAGATGGATCTATGAATTTTAGTTCTGCCTTAAAGCCTCATTCAAATAAAGAGGGGAATATTTTAAAAAATTCTGTTATTTTTCTGTTCCTGTCACCCATTGTGGAGATTTTCTGTCCCTTCTTTTCTCTGTGACACCTGTAGAAGAAATTGAAGGCGTGTTTTTGTCTTAAGCTGGCTATAGATGGTGCAATTTTCTTTCCTACAGGCACAGGTTGCAGCAAAAAAAATAAATTGCTCAATTCACCAATCAACAATAACTGTTTTGTCTCTCCCACAGATCTATTGCGTTCTCCCAGCAGGGGGGCAGGGGGAGCCATCCTGGGTGGTAGACACAGTGATTATTGCTATAGCTGCTGGCAATAATCACATGAAAAATCCTACAGGCTATTTGTACCCAAGTTGATCAATCAACTTGGGTACAATGAGCCTGCCCATACATGGTTCAAATCTCGCCTAGCCCCTGCTGAACTGGCTGAGATTTGAGCTGCCTGTGGCCAGCTTTATATATGTTGGAGAAATTTCACATTATTTCTTGTACTCCCTGACTGATCTAAAACAAGTAAAATGATTTCAATATAATTTGACGTTAAACAAGACTACTAATAATAGCCTCCGCTATACGGATTGCCTCTAGAGCAGTGATGGGGAACCTTGGCACCCCAGATGTTTTGAAACTACATTTCCCATGATGCTCAACTACACTGCAGAGTGAATGAGAATCATGGGAAATGTAGTTCCAAAACATCTGGGGTGCCAAGGTTCGCCATCACTGCTCTAGAGCATTTGCAAATCCACATATAACATACAGAAAGTGTTGAACCTCAAGCACGTAAAAATGTTATAGTCATATTAAAAATTACTTGAATATAACAGAAATTATAAAAAAAATGTGGACTCCCTGCAAACTCACTATACAGTAATTTTCCTCTAATACTAACTCTGATTAGCTGTCAATGGCAAGAAAAGCCGAGATTTCAGTAAGCAATAATTTGGCAGCACAGTGACCTATTAGATAATGTCACATCCTGATGCATATGAGTGTCATAAATCATAAATGTAAAAGGTGATTCCATTCACACATTTTTATGACAGGATGCTGCCGGACATTTTTTGTAAGTAAGACAGCTTGACAATAATAAAATGACACCTGCTGAGCATAGATTCTGCAAGAACAGAGGTGCAATACATCTCAGGTCAAACTGATGTGTCATTATCCTTTGATATTTTTCTAAAATGCATATATGTTGCATACTGAAAGTTGAATTCCATTGTATATGGACTATATGGACTCTGTGCTACTTCAGGTGGATTATTTACCAATCACAGATTATGCATTTCATGGACACTAAGGATTCTCTTCTGTTATTCATATATGATTAAACTATGGGCACTCAAATACCCTTTAACCACTTGACCACTGGGCACTTAAACACCCTTAATAACCAGACCAATTTTCAGCTTTCGGTGCTCTCGCATTTTGAATGACAATTACTCAGTCATGCAACACTGGACCTATATGAAATTTTTGTCCTTTTTTTCACACAAATAGAGCTTTCTTTTGGTGGTATTTAATCACCGCTGGGTTTTTTATTTTTTGTGCTATAAAGGAAAAAATACCGAAAATTCTGTAAAAAAATGAATTTTTCTTTGTTTCTGTTAGAAAATTTAGCAGATTAGTAATTTCTTCTTCATAAATTTTGGCCAAAATTTATACTACTACATATCTTTGGTAAAAATAAGTACAAATTGGTGGATATTATTTGGTCTTTGTGAAAGTTATAGAGTCCACAAGCTATGGTGCCAATATCTGAAAATTGATCACACCTGAAGTACTGACGGCCTATTTCAATTCTTGAGACCCTAACATGCCAGAAAAGTACAAATACCCCCCAAATGACCCCTTTTTGGAAAGAAGACATTCCAAGGTATTTAGTAAGAAGCATGATGAGTTTTTTGAAGTTGTCATTTTTTCCCACAATTCTTTGCAAAATCAAGATTTTTTTTTACTTTTTTTTTTTCACAAAATTGTCATATTATCAGGTTATTTCTCACACACAGCATATGCATACCACAAATTACACCCCAAAACACATTCTGCTATTACTCCCGAGTACGGCGATACCACATGTGTGAGACTTTTACACAGTGTGGCCACATACAGAGGCCTAACATGCAGGGAGCGCCATCAGGCATTCTGGAGCACCCAGGACAATTCTGACATTTCTCTCCTACATGTAAAAATCATCATTTATTTGCTAGAAAATTACATAGAACTCCAAAACATTATATATGTTTTTTTAGCAAACACCCTGGAGAATACAATGGTGGTCTTTGCAACTTTTTATCTCGCACGGTATTTGCGCAGTAATTTTTTGAATGCTTTTTTTTGGAAAAAAGTGCTTTTGTGCTTAAAAAAAAAAAAAACACAGTAAAGTTAGCCCAATTTTTCCATAATGTGAAAGATGAAGTTACGCTGAGTAAATAGATACCTAATATGTCACTCTTCAAAATTGCACACGCTCGTGGAATGGCGCCAAACATCGCTACTTAAAAATCCCCATAGGCGACGATTTAATTTTTTTTTTTACTGGTTATATGTTTTGAGTTACAGAGGAGGTCTAGGGCTAGAATTATTGCTCTCCCTCTAACGTTCGCAGCGATACCTCACATGTGTGGTTTGAACACCGTTTTCATATGTGGGTGGGACTTACGTATGCATTCGCTTCTGCATGCGAGCACATGGGGACAGGGGTGCTTTAAAAAAAACATTTTTTTTTTTATTGTTCATTTTACTTTATTTATTTTAGTTTGACATTTTTTTCCCCAAAAATAATTTTTTTGATCACTTTTATTCCTATTACAAGGAATGTAAACATCCCTTGTAATAGGAATATGGCATGACAGGTCCTCTTTACAGTGAGATATGGGGTCAATAAGACCCCGCATCTCACCTCTAAGCTGGGAAGCCTGAAAAAAAATAAAAAGATTATGACTTTGATCGTATTAGCGATTCGGTAGAAGCACCGGAGGGCGGCGGGAGGGGGAGGGGGGGATTTCTATGGCTGGGTATTGCAGGGTATCTGAGTATGGCTGGGTATCTCAGAGTATGGCGTTGCAGAGTATTGCGTTGCAGAGCATTGCAGGGTATTGGCGGGTGTTGCAGAGCATTGCAGAGTGTTGCAGGGTATTGGCGGGTGTTGCAGAGCATTGCAGAGTGTTGCAGGGTATTGCAGAGTGTTGCAGGGTATTGCAGAGTGTTGCAGGGTATTGCGGAGTGTTGCGGAGTGTTGCGGAGTGTTCCGGAGTGTTGCAGGGCATTGCGGAGTGTTGCAGGGCATTGCGGAGTGTTGCAGAGTGTTGCAGGGTATTGCGGAGTGTTGCAGGGTATTGCGGAGTGTTGCAGGGTATTGCGGAGTGTTGCGGAGTGTTGCGGAGTGTTGCAGAGTGTTGCAGAGTGTTGCAGAGTGTTGCAGAGTGTTGCAGAGTGTTGCAGAGTGTTGCAGGGTATTGCAGGGTGTTGCAGGGTATTGCGGAGTGTTGCAGGGTATTGCGGAGTGTTGCAGGGTATTGCAGGGTATTGCAGAGTGTTGCAGGGTATTGCGGAGTGTTGCAGGGTGTTGCAGGGTGTTGCAGGGCATTGCGGAGTGTTGCAGGGCATTGCGGAGTGTTGCAGGGCATTGCGGAGTGTTGCAGGGTATTGCAGGGTATTGCAGAGTGTTGCAGGGTATTGCAGGGTATTGCAGGGTAATGCAGGGTATTGCAGGGTATTGCAGAGTAATGCAGAGTAATGGGGGTA
The DNA here is from genome assembly GCF_037356315.1 of Lithobates pipiens. Lineage (NCBI taxonomy): Eukaryota > Metazoa > Chordata > Amphibia > Anura > Ranidae > Lithobates > Lithobates pipiens. Next base: position 444,926,634 of record NW_027507764.1, read on the forward strand.
TTGCAGAGTAATGCAGAGTAATGGGGGTATTGCAGAGTAATGGGGGTATTGCAGAGTAATGCAGAGTAATGGGGGTATTGCAGAGTAATGCAGAGTAATGGGGGTATTGCAGAGTAATGCAGAGTAATGGCAGGGTATTGCAGAGTAATGCAGAGTAATGGCAGGGTATTGCAGAGTGTTGGCAGGGAATTGAGGGGTTAATTTTCGGTGAGCAGCGATGTGGGCACTGCAGATGCAGCCCACATCGCTGCTGACACCAATCTCTTCCCCCTCCGCTGTACCGATCGGTACAGAGAGGGGGAGGGAGGAACCGGCGTCATAACATGACGCCGGTTTGTTTACAAGTGATCACTCCATCATTTGACGGAGCGATCACGTGGTAAACGGCCGCGATGAGCGGCCGTTTACCGTGATTCGTGATGCGCCGGGTCCACTGGACCCAGCGGTCACGGATGCTCTCGTGTGCGCGCCCCAGGGGGCGCGCGAGAGCAGAATTCTGGGAGGCCGTTAATTAACGGCCTCTCAGAGTTAAACAACCGCCCTGAAGCCGTTAATCGCCAATGGGCGGTTGTTAAGTGGTTAAAGGCATTCATGTGATAAGCTGCCTAATAAGAACTGTTCCTACATGTTGCCTTCAGTAAAGGTATTGTTAAAGTGATTGTATAGCCTTGTTTTTTTTTCCTATAAAAAATAACAAACATGTTATACTTACCTGCTCTTTTGCAGTGGATTTGAACAGAGCAGCCCGGATCATCCTCTTCTTGGGTCCCTTATCTGTGATGCTGGCCCCTCAGTGCCCCTACAGCAAGCAGCTTGCTATGGGGGCACCCGAGCCGAGTCACAGCTCCCTGTGTCCATTCAGACATGTCATGGAGACCTGACCTGGCCCCTCCCCTGCCCCCTCTCTCCCCTGATTGGCTAGCTGACTTTGATTGAGCGCGGGAGCAGCCAATGGCAATCAGGAGGGAGAATCTCAAAAGGCTGAGACACTTGTGGACATAACTGGACAGAGAGGGACCTGAGGTAAGTGTTAGGGGGGCTGAGGGAGGCTGCAGCACACAGAAGGCTTTTTATCTTAATGCTTAAAATGGATTAAGATAAGAAAAAAATTCTGCCTTTGTAACCCTTTTAACTTTTAAATGTCTAATCTGAAGTTTCACTCATAAGCAGTGTATTGCATGGCAGGGCTCATAATATGGGGACTGTAGTTTAGAGTAGATACAGTACACTTTAGTTCAGCATATATTTTTCTGTCTAGTGGATGCCACATTTCCATTGCTAGAGACAACTGTACACATGTCATAGCTTAAATCATCCAACCAGCCAGGGAATGGATGACTTGGTGTAGGGTAGTGAAAGGGAGTTGTGCTCATCCCCTTCACTAGAAGCTGCTTCCCTGAAAATTGGGACCAGACATGCGGCATAGGTACCTAGAGTACCTAGGAACCTAGCCTGGGAGTCCCAGGAGAGATGTAGATGGGTGCTGCCCAACGTTGTCAACCGCCCATATTTTTACGGGCAGCCTGTAAAAACAAGCTACATTTGTGATGGGGGCAGGAGGTGATGGAGGCAGGGAGTGATGGAGGTAGGGGGTGATGGTGGCAGGAGGTGATGGTGGCAGGTGCTGATGGTGGCAGAGGGTGATGGTGGCAAGAGGTGATGGTGGCAGGGGGTGATGAAAACAGGGAGTGTTGGTGACAGGTCATGGAGGTAGGGGGTGATGGTGGCAGGGGGTGATGGTGGCAGGGGGTGATGGTGGCAGGTGATGGAGGCAGGGGGTGATGGTTGCAGGAGGTCTCTAGAATTGGGGCATCAATTCTGGTGGTCCTAGTAGCTACCAGGGATTCCCCCTCACTTTCTGTGGTGGTAATGGAACAGAAGTGAAGGAAAAATCTCTCCAGTTGGACATAGGTGACAAAAACTGATGGACTAAATAATCCACCCTTATTATATTGAAAATAGCAGATTTTTATTTTTTTTTACCTTTTAATATCTACTTTAAATCACATTGCTAATTGCCTAGTGTACGTGTTTGTAGCCTAAATACTGAAATTTGCTCTTAAAAATTTAGTTTTGTAACTTATAAAATGTCAGTAAAAACGTGGCTGTGCCAGTAAATTTTGGGTGTTGTGCTAGTAAATTTCAATCTGGTAGGTTGGCAACACTGACATAGTTACAGAGTGAGGTTCATTTCCTGAATCCATTGGTAAATGTGGAAATGTCACTGGGAGTGAGGTGACAGGAATTGCTGGGTTGGTGGATACCAGTGCAGGCTCTGCAGAACCAGTTTCTAACTGCTGCGCACCTGGGAATTAGTGTTCTCTAACTGTAGTAGTGACTATTATGCTTAGTGTTAACAGTACAGTCATTTAGCCATGGGATAATAGAGGAGTAACTGTGCTCAGGGTGGCTCGCTTTCTAGGTCTGGATTTATTCCTTAATGCAGATTTTTGCATGAATGCCAACTCCTACCTAGAACCTAGGAAATTAGCGAGTGTAGTTCTAGTATCCCACACTAGGGTGCCTAAGCCCTACCCACAAACAAGTCAGTATGTGTTTTTGGGAAAGGAAACCTTCTGCTAAGTGAAGGAAACAAACTCTTCCCTCCATCTTTCTTTACTTTGGCTGCTTACCTTAATAGTTTGGGTGGTGAAGCAGAGGCCTTTCTTTTCCCCTTTATGCCTCATGCACCACCTTCTAGACAAGTGAGAGTGCAGTCTGGGACCCCTCCTCAGCATTATCCCACTTAATTTTTTTAACCACTTGAGACCCGCGCTATAGCCGAATGACGGCTACAGCACGGACCTCCTTTGCCGGGACTACGTCTAGTGACGTCGTCCCGTGCACGAGCGGCCTGCGCACCCCCTGAGGGGCGCGCGCGGCGCGCTCTGCGATCGGCGAGTCTATGAGACTCGCCTGATCACCGATCCGAGCAAGGGGTCGATCCCGACCCCTTATCACGTGATCAGCTGTCAGCCAATGACAGCTCATCATGTGATACAATGGAGCTGGAAATCGGCTATTATTCCTCCTCGCGCTGACAGTGCGAGGAGGAAAAAAAAAGCCGATCACCGGCGGCCGTGATGGGGACATCAGTCCCCATCACGGCCAGCCCTGCCAGTGCCCACCTGCCCCCTGCCAGTGCCACTTCAATAAAATATAAGTGCCCCCGTCAGTGCCACCCAGCAGTGCCCACAGTGCCACCCAGCAGTGCCCACAGTGCCACCCAGCAGTACCCACAGCAGTGCCCACAGTGCCACCCAGCAGTGCCCACAATCTGCCTCAACAAAGGGGCTGCACCCCAGTTCCACATATCTGTGCCCATCAGTGTCATCTACCAGTGCCCATCAGTGCCGCCCATCAGTGCCTAGCAGTGGCAGCTATCAGAGCCACCTATCAGTGCCCATCAGTCCCATCTATCAGTGGTACCTATTAGTGCCATCCATCCGTGCCACCCATCCGTGCCATCTTATCTGTGCCCATTTTTGCCCATCAGTGCCGCCTTATCTGTGCCCATCGGTGCCGCCTTATCTGTGCCTATTAGTGCCACCTTAACTATGCCTATCAGTGCCCACCAATGCAGCCTATCAGTGCCGCCTCATCAGCGCACTTCAATGAAGGAGAGAAATGACCTGTTTGCAAAATTTTATAACAAACTATTAAACATGATTTTTTTTTTTTTTTACATCTTTTTTTGTTTGTTTAACAAAAAATGAAACTCCCAGCTGTAATTAAATACCACCAAAAGAAAAGCTCTATTTGTGGGAAAAAATGATAAAAATTTCATTTGGGTACAGTGTTGTATGCCCGCGCAATTGTCATTCAAAGTGCATCAGCGTTGAAAGCTGAAAATTGGTCTGGGCATGAGGGGGGTTTAAGTGCCCAGTAAGCAAGTGGTTAATAGGGAAATGTCATAAAATGTGCTCACAAACATATTGAATAAAGAGCGCTCATCAAGCTGCTCATCCGTAGCCAGTCCTGGAGACAATACACTCCAGAAGATGGGGGGGGGGGGGGGGAGACCACACCGGGGTCCAATCTGGCTGGCATGTTTCAAGTGCCACCTACAGATGATTGGCCCTGGACATAGACTATTTGCATCCTGGGCCAATTATTTGCAGGTAATGATTGCATGAGTGATTGCAAGCATTTTACAATTAACTGCTGCCTGGGTTTATTTATCTCCCAGGTATTTGGCGTTCATGGCTGCACTAGGTATGACCCCCAGAGCTTGCAGAAATTACACCTCCCCTTTGTCTCTGAAGCCTTAAATTTCTACTAGACCTGTCGAGGTTGATTTTTTAAATCTTCTGAGCCCACAGTGAGGGCCTTTTTATTGGAATACTATAGCCTTCTCTCACTTTAAAATTAGCTATGTGACACTTCATGTAGAGATACCTGACCTACAATGGAAATGTGTCTTTTGCAGTATGGCTGCAGCTTTAGCACCTTTTTTTTAGAACTAGGATTTATGTTTTTACTTCAACTCCTGTGTCTTATCCGATGCAACCGTAGTTGTACCCCCGTAGGGGCTGCTAAGTGATGTGGCCCACCTGCCACCCAGCCCAGCCCAGCATTCACTTCCCAGACACTCCAGACAATGAAAAGTCAGTTGGCTTTGTTTTTTTTCTTGTTTGTTGGGGGAAATTCATCTATGATGGGGTATGGGAATTATGGGATGTCCAGTGAAATAATAGCAAGGTTGCTAGGGACAATGTGTAGCATTCACATGTTTAGGGAGGGTTGCTAGTAAATTTATTTGCCAAGTGATAGTTGTTTTGGTCAATTGATAGGAGATCGATTGATTTCACCCTAATTCTGCAATTGCTGCACTTCTCTCACTAAATGGCTGGGTATCTGGTGACATTAGGTAAGACCAGGGCATTGCATGGACAGATTAGGAATGAATGGGGTGGCTCAGCCAATGGACAAGGGTTTTCTTGGGTCCCTTGGCCTGCTGGGAGAACCTATTTATTTGGGTGGAGTCAAGTGATCGGGGTTCTATGCCACCTGGACGGCTGTCTGGGTGGACATGTGTCATATTACCCTGGGCTGCTAGGCCAGAAACCTAAGGCCTATCCCCGGGACATCTGGCTGCTAGGCTATCAAAGAGCCTATCCAGAAGTAGTGCAGGGTTGGGACTGCGGGCTTGTAATCCGAACAGAAGTAACGGTTCTGCCAGACGGGGAACCTGTCATGGTCGGAGGTAGAGGGGAAGCTGTCACCACAAAGGGACCATCAACCTTGCTACCGGAGACCACAGTGATCAAAAAATGCTCAGATCTTAGGCCGCGTACACATGCGGGGACTGTTCGCCCAACTTTGTCCGCTGAACAGTGTTTCGGCGGACAGTCCGCTCGTGTGTGGGCTTTCAGCGAACAGTTTCAGCGAACAGTCCGCTGAACAAGGTTTTTCGGAAATTCCGAAAAACTGTCCGCTGAAACTTTGTTTCAGCGAACAGTCCCCTCGTGTGTAGGCTTGTTCGTCAAACTAAGTTCCGCGCATGCTCAGAAAGGATTTACATGCCGAAAGTTATAATGCAGTGTATAGGACGTCGTATTTTTCGTCCCGTCGTACGTGCCGTTCACGTCATCGCGCACGGTTTCAGCAAACTGTTCGTTCGTCGTGTGTGGCCATGTCCGTCCATGCTAATTTTGAGCGGACTGTTTGCTGAAACTGTTTGACGGACAAAGTTGGGCGAACAGTCCCCGCGTGTGTACGCGGCCTTACAGATCCTAGGCCGCGCTACGGAGGCTCAAATGAGATATAGGTGTAAATAGAAGGACTCACAACCAATGTCGCAACCCTAAAAGTTACTACCCCCTAAGGGGATGCAACCAGAATCAGAGGAGGTTATTTATAAAAGGGGTTCGGCGCCACTGTAAATTTTCTCAAAAGGGGTGTGTACATAAAGTAGAGGTACACCTCCACCATTAGCCTATCACAGAACCACAAGAGGTGTCATATAGATATCAGGTCCTATCCAAAGGAGTGTGTATATGAGTTACACAGGAGGAGAAAGGAAAGGGAAGTACATATATAACCCCCCTAAAGCTAACTACTACTAATATGCAGAATATAGAAAATAAATACACACTCCCAACAGTAAAATACAACAAATTCCTGAACACAACCAATCAGGTACCACAGAAGATGGCTATAAATTAGACCAAGCTTGACTACGTAGACACAAAACTAGACAACTATGTGAGCAGCGGGAATTAGTAATATGGTAAATAACATATGCATAACGTGCAAAAGTGATAAATACGTGGTAAATAATAAGATATTAATATGCCACTAAATTAGTAAGTGTGTTGAAAAGTTAACACAGTGAAGTTATTTGCATGAATAAAAAAAAAATATAAAAAAAAAAAATAATAATAAATTAAATAAAAATAAAAATACGGTGACCATACAGTGTAATATACCCTCAAATAAATATGTAATAATACCAGGAATGTATATCCGTAAGATAGGAGATATTACATAAATGAATAAATGTTAAATAAATCAATGTGATAAATATTACCCAAGAAAATGCATATAAATCTCAAAGTTAGCCCCAGATAATCTATTAAGAGCTATAAATGCAGTCCAAAAAGTGAAAAAATATATTACTAATAAAAATTAAAAATGAGTAATTAATAAGTCCACAGATTCTTCACAGCAAAAAGAGTGCAGTAGGTGACAAAGTGACTGGTGCCCAGGAACAAATTTTCAGGTGACTTTCGTGCTCACCCCCTTTAGCTCCCCACTCACCGAAACTATGAGCCCACACAGGGCAGTCAGGCCCGTAGATATCACACTGCTGACGTAGATGCGCTGATGAGAGATTATTTGCAGAAATTGTAGTCCACTCAAGTCCTGATGAGCAGGTGAGGCTGATATTGGTATTCAGAGTTTCCTCAAGGAGAAAAGAAGGGGGGAGGATTCCATAGTGTAGTAATTCCAACAAAGGTGTGTAGTTTTAAAAAACCATAAACTTTTATTCGCACATCAGTATCCAGACAGAGATGTGTTTTGCAAAAATAAAAAATATAATAACAAAAATAACAGAAGATATGTATATAAAATGAGCTAAACTACCAAAAAAAATTTTTAGGCATTCACAAAAAATACCACACAGAAAACCCTTGGGGGGTATATGATGTACCACCCCAGTATGACACAAAGGGTAGGTATCGGTTCCAAGGAATAAAAAATATATATATGATGAAAACCAAAAATCTATATAATAAATTTGAAAAATAAAGCTGAAAATAAAAATAAAAATCAAAAATGCAGAAAAAATGCAAAATGTAAAATATAAGTAAAAATATATATATAGATACCAATAAATAATATATATATATATATATATATATATATATATAAATTATTTATTGGTATCTGAATATATATTTTTACTTATATTTTACATTTTGCATTTTTTCTGCATTTTTGATTTTTATTTTTATTTTCAGCTTTATTTTTCAAATTTATTATATAGATTTTTGGTTTTCATCATATATATATTTTTTATTCCTTGGAACCGATACCTACCCTTTGTGTCATACTGGGGTGGTACATCATATACCCCCCAAGGGTTTTCTGTGTGGTATTTTTTGTGAATGCCTAAAAAAATTTTTTTTGGTAGTTTAGCTCATTTTATATACATATCTTCTGTTATTTTTGTTATTATATTTTTTATTTTTGCAAAACACATCTCTGTCTGGATACTGATGTGCGAATAAAAGTTTATGGTTTTTTAAAACTACACACCTTTGTTGGAATTACTACACTATGGAATCCTCCCCCCTTCTTTCTCCTTGAGGAAACTCTGAATACCAATATCAGCCTCACCTGCTCATCAGGACTTGAGTGGACTACAATTTCTGCAAATAATCTCTCATCAGCGCATCTACGTCAGCAGTGTGATATCTACGGGCCTGACTGCCCTGTGTGGGCTCATAGTTTCGGTGAGTGGGGAGCTAAAGGGGGTGAGCACGAAAGTCACCTGAAAATTTGTTCCTGGGCACCAGTCACTTTGTCACCTACTGCACTCTTTTTGCTGTGAAGAATCTGTGGACTTATTAATTACTAATTTTTAATTTTTATTAGTAATATATTTTTTCACTTTTTGGACTGCATTTATAGCTCTTAATAGATTATCTGGGGCTAACTTTGAGATTTATATGCATTTTCTTGGGTAATATTTATCACTAGTGATGGACGAACTTCCGACGGGACGTTTCGCGAACGCGAAACGCGAACGGACACAAACGTTCGCGAAAACGACCGTTCGCCGCGGGCTCCATTGACTTCAATGGGAGGCGAATTTCGCAAACCTTTAGGTCGAATTTGCGGCCACGGGGTAATTATTAGGGGGTAGCACGTAGTCCCACCACCTGGACAATAGCATAATACATGTATGAGGTGAATTTGGGATCGATAACTACAAGCATTTTTTTTTTATTTGGGAAATTGTTCTGACAATTCAGGACTATGGAGCTAATGAAGGCAATGGAGGAGAGGGAAGGTCAGGGACCAGGGTAGGCAAACAAGAGGGTGCAGGAGATACAGAGCACTGACAGCAGCACCGTAATACAGAGCACTGACATCAGCACCGTGACATACAGCGCTGACAGCAGCTCCGTGACATACAGCGCTGACAGCAGCTCCGTGACATACAGCGCTGACAGCATCTCCGTGACATACAGCGCTGACAGCAGCTCCGTGACATACAGCGCTGACAGCAGCTCCGTGACATACAGCGCTGACAGCAGCACCGTGACATACAGCGCTGACAGCAGCTCCGTGACATACAGCGCTGACAGCAGCTCCGTGACATACAGCGCTGACAGCAGCTCCGTGACATACAGCACTGACAGCAGCTCCGTGACATACAGCGCTGACAGCAGCTCCGTGACATACAGCGCTGACAGCAGCACCGTGACATACAGCGCTGACAGCAGCTCCGTGACATACAGCGCTGACAGCAGCTCCGTGACATACAGCACTGACAGCAGCTCCGTGACATACAGCGCTGACAGCAGCTCCGTGACATACAGCGCTGACAGCAGCACCGTGACATACAGCGCTGACAGCAGCTCCGTGACATACAGCGCTGACAGCAGCTCCGTGACATACAGCGCTGACAGCAGCTCCGTGACATACAGCGCTGACAGCAGCTCCGTGACATACAGCGCTGACAGCAGCTCCGTGACATACAGCGCTGACAGCAGCTCCGTGACATACAGCGCTGACAGCAGCTCCGTGACATACAGCGCTGACAGCAGCACCGTGACATACAGCGCTGACAGCAGCTCCGTGACATACAGCGCTGACAGCAGCTCCGTGACATACAGCGCTGACAGCAGCACCGTGACATACAGCGCTGACAGCAGCTCCGTGACATACAGCGCTGACAGCAGCTCCGTGACATACAGCGCTGACAGCAGCTCCGTGACATACAGCGCTGACAGCAGCTCCGTGACATACAGCGCTGACAGCAGCTCCGTGACATACAGCGCTGACAGCAGCTCCGTGACATACAGCGCTGACAGCAGCTCCGTGACATACAGCGCTGACAGCAGCTCCGTGACATACAGCGCTGACAGCAGCTCCGTGACATACAGCGCTGACAGCAGCTCCGTGACATACAGCGCTGACAGCAGCTCCGTGACATACAGCGCTGACAGCAGCTCCGTGACATACAGCGCTGACAGCAGCTCCGTGACATACAGCGCTGACAGCAGCTCCGTGACATACAGCGCTGACAGCAGCACCGTAAGCAGCCCCAGGAGGAAGTCAGCACAGCACAGGGATGGTGTGATCCCCTCATAATAAGAACCCCCAGGAGGAAGTCAGCACAGCACAGGGATGGTGGGAGCCCCTCATAATAAGAACACCCAGGAGGAAGTCAGCACAGCACAGGGATGGTGGGAACCCCTCATAATAAGCAGCCCCAGTAGAAATATGACACCGCTCAACCTCTTCAAAGAGGAGGGTAGGGGCATATAGTACGGTGTGCTTTTTTGGGTCAGGGAAGTGAGCCAAATGAATTAAGAAGGTCTGTGTGCTTGATTCCAAAAATTGTTTATAGACATATACATGGTCTACTGATCACATGTGTTGAATTCCTCCGAGATCCATGCCTCATTCATTTTTAGAAATGTGAGGTAGTTAACACTGTGGTGAGCTAGGCGAGTACGCTTATCGGTCACAATCCCCCCTGCTGCGCTGAACGTCCTTTCGGACAGGACACTGGATGAGGGGCAAGCCAACAGTTCGATTGCAAATTGGGCAAGCTCTGGCCAGAGGTCAAGCCTGCCCACCCAGTAGTCTAGGGGTTCATCACTCCTCAGAGCGTCCACATCGGCCGTTAACCCAATGTAGTCGGACACCTGACGGTCTAGGCGTTCCCTGATGCTGGATCCGGATGACACCTGTCGATGGGTCGGCTGAAAGAATGACCTCATATCCGAAGTCACCAACACATCTTCAAACCGGCCTCTTCTTGCAGGCGCTGTTGGATTGGTACCCGCAAATCCTTCTCTGGGAGTGGGAATTGCTCCTCTGCCAGCGCACGCAAAAGCAGAATGCAGCATTTCTCGAAGCAAGGCCTGGAAGTGCTGCATTCTGACAGCCCTCTGCGACGGCGGTAACATTTCCGCCATTTTGTGTTTGTACCGGGGGTCTAAGTACGTTGCCACCCAGTACTGGTCCTTGACCCTCATGCTTTTTATACGGGGGTCCCTATTAAAACACTGGAGCATGAAGGCCCCCATTTGCACTAAAGTGGAAGCGGTGTGGTGGCCTGGCTCCTGCTCATCATCCAGGATAATGTCGTCCTCTTCATTCTCCTCTCCCCATCCTCGCACAACAGGGATCCCAGAAAGGTTTAAAGCATGCTCTTCTTGCTCCTGCTCATCCGCCCCGGCACCATCCTCCTCTGACTCCTCATCAGACTCCTGTTGTTGACTTGTCTCAGATAGAGTAGCCCCCCCTGGGAATTCATCCAGCATTGCGACTTCCTCATCTTCCCGCTCCTGCTCCTCCACAGCCTGATCAATGACACGACGCAATGCACGCTCCAGAAAGAAGGCATAAGGTACCATGTCACTGATGGCGCCATGGCTGCGACTGACCAGTTTGGTGATCTCCTCAAATGGCCGCAGAAGTCTGCATGTGTCGCGCATGAGCAGCCACTGGCGCGGTGAAAAAAAACCCAGCTCCCCAGAACCGTTTCTTTCGCAGAGTTCATACAGGTAGACGTTAACTGCACGTTTCTGCTGGAGCAGCCTATCAAGCATATAGAAGGTTGAGTTCCATCGCGTCGGGCAATCGCAAATAAGACGTCTGACCGGCAGATGGTGTCGCCGCTGAATGTCAGCAAGGCGAGCCATGGCCGTGTAAGATCTTCTGAAATGGGCCGAGATTTTCCTTGCCTGCCGCAAGATGTCCTGGACCCCAGGGTATTTGACAAGGAATCGCTGCACGACCAAGTTTAAGACGTGTGCCATGCACGGCACGTGCGTGATTTTGCCCTGTTTCAATGCGCTAAGCAGATTGGCACCGTTGTCACACACCACTTTACCAACTGTCAAATTGAGCGGTGTTAGCCACTCATCTGCCTGTGAACGCAAAGCTGAAAGGAGTGCCGGGCCAGTGTGGCTCTTTGCTTCCAGGCACAACAGACGCAGCACGGCATGGCAACGTCTCACCTGGCATGTGGAATAGGTTCTGGGGAGCTTGGGCGGTGCAGTGGAAGAGACGCTAGCAGCGGAAAAGGAGGAGGCAGCTGAGGAGGAGAGGGAGGAGGATGGAGTAGGAGGAGGAGAAGAAGAGTCAGGCCTGCATGCAATCCGTGGCGGTAAAACCAAATCTACACGGGTGCCACGGGTTACATGCTTGACGGCCGTCAGAAGGTTCACCCAGTGGGCAGTAAAACTGATATACCTTCCCTGCCCGTGTTTGCTAGACCACGTGTCTGTGGTCAGATGTATCTTGGCACCGACACTGTGTGCCAGAGATACATTCACTTGCCGCTGAACATGGCCATATAGCTCTGGGATGCCCTTCTCTGAGAAATACTTCCTTCCTGGGACCTTCCATTGTGGTGTTCCAATGGCCACAAATTTGCGAAAGGCCTCCGAGTCCACCAGTTTATATGGCAGTAGTTGGCGGGCTATGAGTTCTGACAAGCCAGCCGCCAACCGTTGGGCAAGAGGGTTATCCGGCGTCATCATTTTTTTACGCTCAAACATTAGGCCCACGGAAGCCTGCCTTTTTGCAGAAAAATGTGAGCTTGGCGTGATGGAAGGTGGAGTGGAGGACAATTGTGAGGAGAGAGGAGAAGGAGAAGTAGAAGACGAGGCTGGACGGTGAGAGCCTGCAGTGTGGCTTTGTGTGTTCCGTTGCTCCCACTGGGCTCGGTGATGGCTGCTCATGTGCCTTCTTAAGGCGGTCGTCCCTAGGTGAGTATTGGGCTTACCGCGACTAACGCGTTGACTGCAAAGATTGCAGATGGCAACGCTATTGTCAGCAGCGGACACGTTAAAAAAAGCCCACACTGCGGAGCCATGTGCCGGTGTCCTGGGAGCGCCAGATGTGACCGTACATGGTCGATGACTCGCTCCTGATACATTTGCAGTCTGCTTTGTCCCTGCTGTGCAATGTAAGTCATTGCTGCTTCTCCTCCCTATCTGCTGGTCCATATCTCCCTCTGAACTCCCCTCCTCTTCCTCTCTTGTGGGCACCCACGTGACATCACTAGACACGTCATCATCAACGTCACCTTCCCCACCGCTATAAGTAGAGTAGGCAGCAACACCGGGGACCAACCTCCTCCTTGGGCTGATCTGGGTACTGGCGTCAGACTGCTGAGTAGCGCTTGTTGCTACCTCCTCTTCCTGATCCAATACCAAGAGTGGCTGCGCATCAGAAATGTCCTCTTGATATGGATCGGAAAATAATTCCAGTGACTCAAGCGGAAGGTATGTGGTGGTGGTGGTGGTGGTCGTGTTGTTGGTGGTAGTGTCTTTGGGGGTGCACATAGCAGAGAGTGAAGAAGAGGGTGCAGATCGAGAGGATGAGGAGGGTGCAGAAGAGTAAGGCTGAGCGAGCCACTCAACCAAGTCTGGTGCATCCTTTAAAGTAATTGAACGCACCTTCTGCAACTTCCCACTTTGGCTCAAGCCTGTTGCTCCTGCCCTACCCCTACCACCCCTGCGGAAGGGCCTGCCTCTTCCTCTGCATGTCATTTTTTAAATGACCCTGTGACAAAACTCTTAGTCCCTATACCGCTGAAGGACTGCTGCAGTATAGGTGAGCGGTCAGCAGTGGTGCACGTCAACCCTATCTATTGTGGACCGATAGCGGTCCTTACAGAACAGCAGACTGTACCGCACTCAAGCCTATGTACCGTAGCACCCTATACCAAGTTACCAGTCCTTATAAGAACTTTTGTGGACCAAGCAGGTTGTGTATTAGTGTTTAGCAGACTGTACGTCAGTCCCTATACCGCTGAAGGACTGCTGCAGTATAGGGCAGCGGTCAGCAGTGGTGCACGTCAACCCTATCTATTGTGGACCGATAGCGGTCCTTACAGAACAGCAGACTGTACCGCACTCAAGCCTATGTACCGTAGCACCCTATACCAAGTTACCAGTCCTTATAAGAACTTTTGTGGACCAAGCAGGTTGTGTATTAGTGTTTAGCAGACTGTACGTCAGTCCCTATACCGCTGAAGGACTGCTGCAGTATAGGGCAGCGGTCAGCAGTGGTGCACGTCAACCCTATCTATTGTGGACCGATAGCGGTCCTTACAGAACAGCAGACTGTACCGCACTCAAGCCTATGTACCGTAGCACCCTATACCAAGTTACCAGTCCTTATAAGAACTTTTGTGGAACAAGCAGGTTGTGTGTTAGTGATTAGCAGACTGTACGTCAGTCCCTATACCAATGAAGGACTGCTGCAGTATAGGGCAGCGGTCAGCAGTAGTGCACGGCAACCCTATGTATTGTGGACCGATAGCGGTCCTTACAGAACAGCAGACTGTACCGCACTCAAGCCTATGTACCGTAGCACCCTATACCAAGTTACCAGTCCTTATAAGAACTTTTGTGGACCAAGCAGGTTGTGTATTAGTGTTTAGCAGACTGTACGTCAGTCCCTATACCGCTGAAGGACTGCTGCAGTATAGGGCAGCGGTCAGCAGTGGTGCACGTCAACCCTATGTATTGTGGACCGATAGCGGTCCTTACAGAACAGCAGACTGTAACGCACTCAGGCCTATGTACCGTAGCACCCTATACCAAGTTACCAGTCCTTATAAGAACTTTTGTGGACCAAGCAGGTTGTGTGTTAGTGATTAGCAGACTGTACGTCAGTCCCTATACCAATGAAGGACTGCTGCAGTATAGGGCAGCGGTCAGCAGTAGTGCACGGCAACCCTATGTATTGTGGACCGATAGCGGTCCTTACAGAACAGCAGACTGTAACGCACTCAGGCCTATGTACCGTAGCACCCTATACCAAGTTACCAGTCCTTATAAAAACTTTTGTGGACCAAGCAGGTTGTGTGTTAGTGTTTAGCAGACTGTGCGTCAGTCCCTATACCGCTGAAGGACTGCTGCAGTATAGGGCAGCGGTCAGCAGTGGTGCACGTCAACCCTATCTATTGTGGACCGATAGCGGTCCTTACAGAACAGCAGACTGTACCGCACTCAAGCCTATGTACCGTAGCACCCTATACCAAGTTACCAGTCCTTATAAGAACTTTTGTGGACCAAGCAGGTTGTGTATTAGTGTTTAGCAGACTGTACGTCAGTCCCTATACCGCTGAAGGACTGCTGCAGTATAGGGCAGCGGTCAGCAGTGGTGCACGTCAACCCTATCTATTGTGGACCGATAGCGGTCCTTACAGAACAGCAGACTGTACCGCACTCAAGCCTATGTACCGTAGCACCCTATACCAAGTTACCAGTCCTTATAAGAACTTTTGTGGACCAAGCAGGTTGTGTATTAGTGTTTAGCAGACTGTACGTCAGTCCCTATACCGCTGAAGGACTGCTGCAGTATAGGGCAGCGGTCAGCAGTGGTGCACGTCAACCCTATCTATTGTGGACCGATAGCGGTCCTTACAGAACAGCAGACTGTACCGCACTCAAGCCTATGTACCGTAGCACCCTATACCAAGTTACCAGTCCTTATAAGAACTTTTGTGGAACAAGCAGGTTGTGTGTTAGTGATTAGCAGACTGTACGTCAGTCCCTATACCAATGAAGGACTGCTGCAGTATAGGGCAGCGGTCAGCAGTAGTGCACGGCAACCCTATGTATTGTGGACCGATAGCGGTCCTTACAGAACAGCAGACTGTACCGCACTCAAGCCTATGTACCGTAGCACCCTATACCAAGTTACCAGTCCTTATAAGAACTTTTGTGGACCAAGCAGGTTGTGTGTTAGTGATTAGCAGACTGTACGTCAGTCCCTATACCAATGAAGGACTGCTGCAGTATAGGGCAGCGGTCAGCAGTAGTGCACGGCAACCCTATGTATTGTGGACCGATAGCGGTCCTTACAGAACAGCAGACTGTACCGCACCCAAGCCTATGTACCGTAGCACCCTAGACAGACCAAGTTACCAGTCCTGATAAAGAGCTTTGTGGAACAAGTGAGTTGTGAATGATTAGCAGACTGCAGCAGAAGGGCAGCAGTCAAGTATAATATTCTTTCTATATTTGGAAGAAAGAATATTATACGTGTACAAGCCTATTACCGTACCACTGATACCAGTCCTGAAAAGAACCTTTGTGGAACTAATAGTAACAGCAAGTCTTTAAAATTATCCTCACTGCCTGACACACTGCTTCCTGCCTGTCCCTATACAAATTGGCAAAAAAGAGTAGGCTGGAACGATTAGCTGGAACAGCTCTTTTGTGGACCTGATAGTAACAGCTAATGATGATGATGATGATGATGATGAAGAAAGACTAATCTGGCTGAGCTGTCCCTAAAATAGCAGCATACAGCGCTCTGTCCCTTTATCTAAACTGACAAAAGAAACTCAGGCTGCTGACCTAACACCTATACCAGTCCTGAAAAGAACTTTTGTGTACCAAATAGCTAGCGTTTTCTCTGTCCCTACTCCACACAGGATCCTTTCCCTACAGTGACAGAAGAAAGAATGTAAAATGGCCACCGGATCGGGTGTATTTATAGGTTAGGGGGAATGTCCAAGTGTCCATGAGCTGTCATGTCTCAATTGGTTGTCCTGTAACACATGATAAACGTGTCACGAAAGGTTAAAGTTCTTGTATACATTAAACACGTAAGTCCGCCGGGGCGAACGACGGAAAAAGGCGTTCGAACCCGCGGACGGCGAAAGTCGGAAATTCGCCGCGAAACGACCGCCGGGCGAACCGTTCGGCCATCACTATTTATCACATTGATTTATTTAACATTTATTCATTTATGTAATATCTCCTATCTTACGGATATACATTCCTGGTATTATTACATATTTATTTGAGGGTATATTACACTGTATGGTCACCGTATTTTTATTTTTATTTAATTTATTATTTTTTATTTTTATATTTTATTTTTTATTCATGCAATTAACTTCACTGTGTTAACTTTTCAACACACTTACTAATTTAGTGGCATATTGATATCTTATTATTTACCACATATTTATCACTTTTGCACGTTATGCATATGTTATTTACCATATTACTAATTCCCGCTGCTCACATAGTTGTCTAGTTTTGTGTCTACGTAGTCAAGCTTGGTCTAATTTATAGCCATCTTCTGTGGTACCTGATTGGTTGTGTTCAGGAATTGTTGTATTTTACTGTTGGGAGTGTGTATTTATTTTCTATATTCTGCATATTAGTAGTAGTTAGCTTTAGGGGGGTTATATATGTACTTCCCTTTCCTTTCTCCTCCTGTGTAACTCATATACACACTCCTTTGGATAGGACCTGATATCTATATGACACCTCTTGTGGTTCTGTGATAGGCTAATGGTGGAGGTGTACCTCTACTTTATGTACACACCCCTTTTGAGCAAATTTACAGTGGCGCCGAACCCCTTTTATAAATAACCTCCTCGGAGACCACAGTGAGTGAGCTGAGGCCAGTACCAGAGCAGACTTCTTGCCAATCAGGGACGGTGAAGAAGTGGGAAAGCATCAGCAATTGCCAAGTCAGGGACCCAGCAGGACAGCAGAGGTGACGCTTGTGGAGTGCCAAGCCAGGGACCTAACGTGTCAGCAGGTCTGAAGTTTGAGGAGTATCTGAGTGCCAAGCCAGGGACCCAGCAGTGAAGCGGGTGTCACGTACCTGGTGATGGAGCCTGATATGCAGAGGACGGCCTCTCTTACAACTCTGACTTGGAGCCCCTGATAGAGCTGACAGGAAGCACCGAGATGCAGAGTCGCACGAGCACCTGGTGGGATCGCTGAACCTGGAGCTGAATCAGAGCACTCGGCCGGGCTGTAGAGGTGTCTGTAGAACTCCCAGAGCAGTGATAGGCAGGTCGCTGGAACAAGTAGACAACTGATCCCCACAGGCAGGAGTGCAGATGCAGCAGAAGGGATGGTGGCACCCTCAAGGCTGAAGAGAAGGCAAGTACAGGCAGGCCGGGTCAGGGGCTGAAGCAGAAGCAGAATCAGATTACAGGCCGGGTCTTCAACAGGCTGGCAGCGGAGTAGCAGAAGGAGCAGGCAGGTGCAGAGTGGGGGACAAGCCGGGGTCGGATGCAGGCAGGAAACAGGAACGTCAGGAAGGAAGCTGGGTCACAACAGGAACAGAAGTCAGGTAGCTAATTGCAGGTTACACAGGGAACGCTGTAGAGCAGACAGCACTGAGCCTGGAAACTGGCTGAGTTTAAATAGCCTGTTTGGGCGGATAAAGCTGTCACATGGTGCGTGCACACCAATGGCATCCTGACAGGGGCAGAGGTAATAGGTCATCTTCTTCTGCAGCCATCTTGAGTGCTGGCATGTGCTTCCTGACAGCGGGGTTGATGCTTGAGGAAGATACTGAGTGCTACAGTAAAAGAGCTCAGGGGAGCCAGTGGCTGGTGAATCTGAAGTCTAGTTAGGGAGACTGGGAGTTTGTTGAGTGAAGACCCACAGTGAGTGAGTGTGGGGTAAAGATAACTGTTTGTGTTGCAGAAAGTTGAATACTTTTACCATTAGTAACTGCTACAAGATTGTTGCCATAGGAAATTAAATTGCATAGAGTGGCTCTGAACCTCTATTCGTGGGTCCCCTGCCAGTGTTGCTGGCTCCTCCTGCTCTCGCCGTGCCTCCAGAGGAAGCCTATGCATCATGAGTCCCCCTGCCAATGACTCCTGCTGTCTCTGAGCCTGTGGGATAGGTGAGAGAGAATCAGTGCTGCTGTCCCTAATTTCAAAGACATTTTGGTATTTTCTAGCATTTGCTAAAGTACCATAGCTATGTCCAGCGCCCTCCAGCTTATCTCTGTTGTAGGTGTGTAGTGGCTTGTGCATACAATAATGCCACCATGACACAATTGACTATGTACTTACTTTCCCTGCAGTTAGGTATCCTACCTTTGTTTTATATTACTCTGTTGAGAGGTTCATACTGTATACCTGGGTCCACTATATTAGTAAATCTTATGGTGGGAGGTTAGTTATACCTGATTTTTTCACATATCTGATCTTGAAAATTATCCCCAACTGTCTCATGTGCTGTCCAGAAGATAATCTGGGGAATTCAGTTAGATTGAACAATAAGGTGGTATTAAATGTTTACCTTTAAAAAAAAAAAAAAAAAAAAAACATGTTATACTTGCCTGCTCTGTGCAATGATTTTGCACAGATCAGTCCCAATTCTCTTCTTATCGGGTCTCCTGCCGGCACTACTGGATCCTCCCCCATGATCACTGCCCCCAACAGCAGGCCGCTTGCTATGGGGGCACTAGTGCATGCTGAGCCCTGCTATTTGTGTCCATTATACACAGAGCCGCAGCTCGGCCAGTCCCGGCTCTCTCCTCATTGGCTCACTGGCTGTGATTGACAGCCAATGAGGAGAGGGAGCCCCATGACAACCGAGGTTCTCTTGCACATTGCTGGATTGAGAGGGTAAGTATTACGGAGGCTGTGTTTTAACTTTGTTTCCAGGAGTCTTCCAGGACAGCAGGATCCCACCACTTTGTTATGTCCTTTATTCTGTTTTTTGTTTGGTGTCAAATTATGTCCTTCGGTACTCATCTAATACTGACCAGTTCAACAGAAGGCTTTCATTTTAAAGTGTTTCCAGTAATGTATTTCCTGTTCCTGTTGGAGGTGCCTATCTCTCATGTACTGTCCTAGAAGGCTCCTAGGAATAGTTACCAGTAAGTCTAACCATGGATTTAAGATGGAAACTAGCCATGGAAGCTCTTTTATTTCTATCCCAACAGACAGACTTTATGTGTTCTAAACACATTTAAAGAGGAAGTAAACCCTGATGAGTTTACTTCCTCTTTCATTCCCTGCAAAGGCAAAGCATAATGGACTACTATGCATCGCATAGTAGTCCATTATCTGTCACTTACCTGGCACAGGAGCCAGCAATGTCACTGCTGTCCCCTGCAGTCCGGCGCATCCATCTTCTCGGTGAGGTCTCGCAGGTCCGCCGCTGTCATTCGGCAAAGCCGCAATGACGTCACTCCGCGCATGCGCACGGGAGCCGACACGCGCGGCATCTCCGTCGTTGACGGTGCCGCGCTCAGTGCGCCTGTGCGAAGCTGTCTACGGCGCATGTGCCGTAGACAGCGGTGCCTGTCTTCGGGCAAATATATCCTAAACCGTATAGGTTTAGGAGACATTTCTTGGACCTACAGGTAAGCCTTAATCTAGGCTTACCTGTAGGTCAAAGTGTGTTGTAAGGGTTTACAACCACTTTAATATACAGTATATACAGTACCTCAAACTTTTCTATTGGCTTCTAATATCCCCTGCTCAGCAAAACTGCTCTGTTGCTTTGCATACTACTCTCAACTTAAAACTGTAAACATGCATTCAGGAAAAGGGGGCACATAGATATGGGATCAGGGTATGTAGGATACTCCTCTGTATTCCTCAAAGTGAAAATGAAGTGTGTGCTGGCAGATATGCTCTTGTTTTAATGTGCAGGTATGAACAAAAAAAACTTGCACATTGTGGCACACTTACCTTACAAGTTTTCAAAATAGAGCTGGAAGCATTCCTAAATGCACAAAATATAACTAGATAATAATATCTACAGGTAATAACACTGGGGGGGGGGGGGGGGGGGGCGGTTGATCCAGGGAAAGTTTGGTTGCCTCCTGGTTTTATATCGCCTGCTGGAGCTGGTTGGATCATACTTTATTGGTTTCGTTTTTTTTGCCTTCCTCTGGATCGGCTGTGTGTGTGGGATTTTGTATATGGAGGTTTTCGGTCTATTTTTTTTACTATTGGTTGAACTAGATGGACTTTTTTTTTTTACCTAATTGTGTAACTATATACTACAGCCCTGTGCAATGCAGGCTTTGTTCCCTGTTCTTTCCTTTCCACCTTTTTCTCCTGCTCTTCTACTACAGGGTCCTTCATTATTTTTTCCAGCTTTTAGACAGCTTCTGGTGTAACGTATTACAGAGCCCTGGTGACTAGCCCCAAGAAGAAGGTATCTAGAACACTGTCTAAATGAGACTTTTTGCTGACTGCAAGGGGTTGGCTGAGGAAAATATAGCTGACTGCGCTTGAAATGATAGACTGCTTTCAATTGTTTTTTAACACCTGTGCCTGGCTGCTGAAACGGTGCTACAGCTAGCTGGCAGACTAAATGTTGCTCCACCACATAGTGACTGCTGCATGTCCTCTCAGCTGACATTACTATACTTCAGCTATCTAGACTATAACAGCCCCACAGAGCAAAAGTTACCCCTTTTGATTTATCTAAGGAAACTGTTACTAGCCTGTAATTTACCACCTGGATTGTACTATATGTTGGATCACAGTTTATGGTGTCAACCTGAAAGATGTTTTTCATTGTTTCCTAACATTATACCTGAACCCCAACCCACATGGCTGCTTTTGCTTCATACCATTGTTTGTCCATTGACCTACTGCTGCTTATTCACATACAATATAGTCTTATGCATTGCTGTACATGTTACATTTTGAGCTCTAGTGTCCAGGGGCTTTACACGCATCGGCTGTTACTTTAAAACATTTTGGTCTTGTATCATATGATTACCATCCAACTGCGTTGCTGATAACGTGATGAAAGTCTGTGTAATTCAAATCACAATTTAATATCCAAGACGGGCTAGGGTGTCATCACTCAGGTGCCCCCCTTAGATAATAAACGCTCACCTTGGAGCATGTGATTTTGTGATTAAGCTAAGTCAAAGCATGCACGTGAACCACCTCTAAGCTGTTTAATAGTATCAGGCTCCTGGGTTCCTCAGCATATCCATCCGGGATATATGAAAGGAAAACTCGATAGTGCAATAAAGTTTTAAACAATTTATTAACCACTTGCCGACCGCCTCACGCCGATGTACGTCATCAGAATGGCACGGGCAGGCATAAGCACGTACATGTACGTGCTTTGCCTCCCGCGGGTCGGGGGCCCGATCGGGCCCCCGCCCGGTGCCTGCGGCGGTCGGTTTTCGTTCGGGAGCGATCCCGGACGAGGGGACGGCCATTCATTCATGGCCACCCCCTCGCGATCGCTCCCGACGAATGGAAATCCCCGGTGACATCACTTCCTCTCCTGTAATGTAAACACAGGAGAGGAAGTGATGTATTCTCTCCTCCGTGTCGGTATTTTTCGTTCCGACACGGAGGAGAGCGGATCAGTGAGTTGCACCAACACATCCCACACACAGTAGAACATGCCAGGCACACTCACACCCCCCCTTTACCCCCCGATCACCCCCCCAATTACCCCTGCCCCCCAGTCACAGTGACACCAATGTCATTTTTTTTTTTTTTTTTTTTTTTTTTGCATTGGTGTCATTTGTGACTGTAATAACTGTTAGGGCAGTTAGGGTTAGCCCCCTTTAGTTCTAATGTACCCCCCTAACCCCCCCAATAAAGGTTTAACCCCGTGATCACCCCCCGTCGCCAGTGTCACTAAGGCTGGGTTCACATTGCAGCGGTTTATGAGAACGAATGTGATTCGCACCGCACTGCAGTGCAAATCACATCCGATCTCTGTGCGATTCGAGTTCAGCCATTCGCCGCACCCGCCGCACCCGCCACACCCGCCGCACCCGCCGCAAATTCGCACGGGACCCTTTTTTTGGCCCGCAGCAGAATCGGATCGCATGGGTGTTCACACCATGCGATCCGAGTTTGCAGATCGCACTGCGATATGCGAACTGATCTGGGGGTGTCAGTAACATTTCACTGACACTCCCAGCAGTTCGCATAGGGCAGTGTGAACTGCCGCCGGGAGGCATGCGATGCGGGAACCCGCCGCGGATTCGCGGCGTTTCCGCATCGCTCCAGTGTGAACCCAGCCTAATAAGCGATCATTTTTCTGATCGCCGTATTAGTGTCACAGGTGACGCTAGTTAGGCAGGTAGGTATTTAGGTTCGCCGCAGCTTTTTATAGCGCTAGGGACCCCCATATACTACCGCATAAAGCCCCCTGATTGCCCCCTAGTTAACCCTTTCACCAGTGATCACCATATAACTGTTACAGGTGACGCTGGTTGGTTAGTTATTTTTTTATAGTTTCAGGGCACCCGCCATTTATTACCTAATAAAGGTTTAACCCCCTGATCACCCGGCAGGTGTCATTTGTGACTAATAACTGTTAGGGCAGTTAGGGTTAGCCCCCTTTAGTTCTAAGGTACCCCCCTAACCCCCCCAATAAAGGTTTAACCCCGTGATCACCCCCCGTCGCCAGTGTCACTAAGGCTGGGTTCACATTGCAGCGGTTTATGAGAACGGATGTGATTCGCACCGCACTGCAGTGCAAATCACATCCGATCTCTGTGCGATTCGAGTTCAGCTATACAGATAGTATGGCTGAATTCGTGTCGCACCCGCCGCACCCGCCGCAAACTCGCACGGGACCCTTTTTTTGGTCCGCAGCAGAATCGGATCGCATGGGTGTTCACACCATGCGATCCAAGTTTGCAGATCGCACTGCGATATGCGAACTGATCTGGGGGTGTCATTAACATTTCACTGACACTCCCAGCAGTTCGCATAGGGCAGTGTGAACTGCCGCCGGGAGGCATGCGATGCGGGAACCCGCCGCGCATTCGTGGCGTTCCCGCATCGCTCCAGTGTGAACCCAGCCTAATAAGCGATCGTTTTTCTGATCGCTGTATTAGTGTCACAGGTGACGCTAGTTAGGCAGGTAGGTATTTAGGTTCGCCGCAGCTTTTTATAGCGCCAGGGACCCCCATATACTACCGCATAAAGCCCCCTGATTGCCCCCTAGTTAACCCTTTCACCAGTGATCACCATATAACTGTTACAGGTGACGCTGGTTGGTTAGTTATTTTTTTATAGTTTCAGGGCACCCGCCATTTATTACCTAGTCTCACTAGTGTACCCCTAAATTTAGGGGTGTCTACTTTCTAAAATGGGGTCATTTGGGGGGGGGGGTTTGTGCCATCTTGGCATTTTATGGCCTTCAAAACTGTAACGCCCTTAGAAAGCCTGAAGGCGGTGCTTGGTTTTTGGGGCCCCGTACGCGGCTAGGCTCCCAAAAAGTCCCACATATGTGGTATCCCCGTACTCAGGAGAAGCAGCAGAATTTATTTTGGGGTGTCATTTCACATATGCCCATGGCATGCGTGAGCAATATATCATTTAGTGACAACTTTGTGAAAAAAAAAAAAAGTTTGTAATTTTCCCGCAACTTGTGGCAAAATATAAAATATTCCATGGACTCAACATGCCTCTCAGCAAATAGCTTGGGGTGTCTACTTTCTAAAATGGGGTCATTTGTGGGGGTTTTGTGCCATCTTGGCATTTTATGGCCTTCAAAACTGTAATAGGTAGTGAGAAGTGAACTCAAAAAATTACGCCCTTAGAAAGCCTGAAGGCGGTGCTTGGTTTTCGGGGCCCCGTACGCGGCTAGGCTCCCAAAAAGTCCCACATATGTGGTATCCCCGTACTCAGGAGAAGCAGCAGAATTTATTTTGGGGTGTCATTTCACATATGCCCATGGCATGCATGAGCAATATATCATTTAGTGACAACTTTGTGAAAAAAAAAAAAAAAAAAAAAAGTTTGTAATTTTCCCGCAACTTGTGGCAAAATATAAAATATTCCATGGACTCAACATGCCTCTCAGCAAATAGCTTGGGGTGTCTACTTTCTAAAATGGGGTCATTTGTGGGGGTTTTGTGCCATCTTGGCATTTTATGGCCTTCAAAACTGTAATAGGTAGTGAGGCGTGAAATCAAAAATTTACGCCCTTAGAAAGCCTGAAGGCGGTGCTTGGTTTTCGGGGCCCTGTACGCGGCTAGGCTCCCAAAAAGTCCCACATATGTGGTATCCCCGTACTCAGGAGAAGCAGCAGAATTTATTTTGGGGTGTCATTTCACATACGCCCATAGCATGTGTGAGCAATATATCATTTAGTGACAACTTTGTGTAAAAAAAAAAAAAAAAATTTTTTTTTGTCATTATTCAATCGCTTGAGGCAAAAAAATAAAATATTCAATGGGCTCAACATGCCTCTTATCAATTTCCTTAGGGGGTCTACTTTCCAAAATGGGGTCATTTGGGGGGGTTTTGTACTGCCCTGTCATTTTAGCACCTCAAGAAATGAGATAGACAGTCGTAAACTAAAAGCTGCGTAAATTCCAGAAAACGTACCTTAGTTTGTAGATGTGACAACTTTTGCGCAAACCAATAAATATACAATTATTGACTTTTTTTTTACCAAAGACATGTGGCTGAATACATTTTGGCCTAAATGTATGACTAAAATTGAGTTTATTGGATTTTTCTAATAACAAAAAGTAGAAAATATCATTTTTTTTCAAAATTTGCGGTCTTTTTACGTTTATATCGCAAAAAATAAAAATCGCAGAGGCAATCAAATACCATCAAAAGAAAGCTCTATTTGTGGGAAGAAAAGGACGCAAATTTTGTTTGGGTACAACATTGCATGACCGCGCAATTACCAGTTAAAGCAGCGCAGTGCCAAAGTGTAAAAAGACCTCTGGTCATTTACCAGCAAAATGGTCCGGTCTGAAAGTGGTTAACTAAAGCAAAAATCACCTTATGGGGTACTCACACAGATCGGGTGCATCAGTGCACCATTCTATGATGAACAGAAACAAGGTGTACCAAGTTGGTAACGGGATGATACGAGTGTCCTCCTTAGCTGACAAGCCGCCTGCCGTGCTGTCTTGATCCCTCTCCAATGCGTATCGATACAGGGCTATCGTATCTACTTTTAAATGTAGTTTTTATTGTATGTCATATGCATTCATTTTATGTATTCACTTATATTATATTTTTTATTTATTTATTTCCTATTTGATTTAATAACTTGGAGGTATTACACATAGTATCAGTGAACGCTATTATTAATATAATTTTTTAGCGCAGCATATCTTATTCATTTGTCTTTGCACAATATATATGACATATTTAACGCTAGCAGCTTTTGGATAATTTATTCAATTTAAGCGTGTGGACAGTGGTGGCTCGTGGAATTTTTAACATTTTGATTATTATCTCGTGACAGCCTGTGTCTGTGTATTGACATTTGGCTTCCAGGAGATAACAAGATTTTGTGCTTTATGTGTGTGTGTTTTGCTCGCACCGTAATTGATGGTGCCTTGTGTTGAACTGAGTGACTCTGTGATGCTGGGAGTCAATTGTTTTAACGCTGAATAGTTTTTTTGATATTAAGCCATGAATCAAGTTTACATTTTATACTAATAAACCCTATTATGACTCTGTCACTAAAATGACCCCGTTGGTCTCCAGGGTAGTCTATTACGAGGGCTCTATAGTATATTACATGTTTTGTTATGTTTGGTTATGGTGACAACACCCTAATAGGTGAGTGGTCTATGAGAGTTCATGAATTTTAAAAATATGCAAAGACCCGAAGCCTATTATTTTTAGCTTCTGGTGTAACCCCTGCATACACAGGAGTTACGCTGTCTCTGACACAAAAAAATAAAAAAACTGCTAGAAAAGAGAAAAAAAAAATATTCCCAGAAGAAACTTTGTATGTCTGTTGAAAAAATGGTGGCAGTTTCTTCTACTGAGAGATGTGTCCAGTAAAAGGCTGGAGGGGAGCATAAATAGTATGAGGCCTTGAGTAGCCCTGTTGTTACCTGCTGGGGGAGTCCGAACCTCAGAGCTTGGTGCCCTTTGAGGCAGCTTTGCTGGAGTCTGCTGATGTTCATCAATGTCCCAGCTATGGTAGAGCTGAGGGGGAGAGGCTGTTTCTTAATACTGCTGGAGCTATGGATCTGGTCTAGAGGATTTACTGCATAAGTGCCTGGTGGTAGCTGTGTGCAGCTGCCATGGGAAATGGTGAGTACTAAACCAAGCTCAAGAATCTAGTGACTGTGTGTTGTTTTACTTTGAGGTCCAGCAGTAGCTTTTTTTTTCCAGAACTATATGGTCTCAGCTCTGGTTTTCTTGATTTTTGAGTTAAAGTCTGCTCTAGAATCTGCAAATAGAGAAGGATGTCCTCCTGTTACAATGCATCACTGTGGAGTATTCCATACCACCTCAATCTCTGTCTTGTTAAAGTTTCTTCAAGCAATACATCTTAAAAAGACATCCCCTAGGCCTGGACTATTAAATGGAGTGAATGAAATGTTGCCCAAGTGAGTGGTGACCTCTGCACTGTTTTGGTAAAATAATGAGTTAAATCCAGTGGCTCCTATGGGGGTAGCACTATACATGTAGATATCACTTTGGGAAAGTTCATTGGAAAGTTCATTGGTCTGATTAGGCATGATCAGACTGTCATGTAAGGTCAGTGACCATTTATTCTGTTGTATTTATAAATGTTATATTTCAATAAATGTTTATTGAGTAAAATTTCAAAACAAGCAAATAAAAGCTTTCACATTCAGGCTCAAAAAATCCATATGGATACCAAATTTTGAGATCACACAGTGTGACGTGCATTCCTAACTAAAATCGAGTGGAACCAATTGCCTTCAGAAGTCACCTAATTAGTAAATAGAGTCCGCCAGTGTGTAATTTAATCTTAGTATTAATACAGCTGTCTGGGGAAGCCCTCAAAGGTTTGTTAGAAGACCTTAGTGAACAAACAGCATCATGAAGGCCAATGTACACACCAGACAGGTCAGGGATCAAGTTGTGGAGAAGTTTAAAGCGGGATTAGGTTATAAACAAATATCCCAAGCTTTGAACATCTCACAAAGCACTGTTCAATCCATCATCCGAAAATAGAAAGAGTATAACACAACTGCAAACCTACCAAGAAATGGCCGTCCCCCTAAACTGACAGGCTGGGCAAGGAGAGCATTATTCAGAAAAGTAGCTAAGAGGTCTATAGTAACTCTGGAGGAGCTGCAGAGATCCACAGCTCAGGTGGGAGAATCTGTCCACAGGATAACTATTAGTCGTGCACTCCACAAATCGGACCTTTATGGAAGAGTGGCAAGAAGAAAGCCACTGTTAAAAGAAAGCCATTAGAAGTTCCGTTTACAGTTTTCAAGAAGCCAAGTGGGGGACACAGCAAATACAGTATGTGGAAGAAGGTGCTCTGGTCAGATGAGACTAAAATTTAACTTTTTGGCCTAAAAGCAAAACGGTATTTGTGGCGGAAAACTAACACTGCACATCACCTTGAACCCCCCATCCCTACCGTGAAACATGTTGGTGGTATAATCATGTTATGGGGATGCTTTTTTTTAGTCTTGCTATGCCTCATGGGATTTGTAGTTCTGCAACAGCTGGAGGTCCGCTAATTGCATATCCCTGCCCTACAGGAATAAATCGGTCTGGAAAAATAACATGACATAATTTCAGGTGATAATAATATGTTCATAAAAACAAATATAGATCATAATCCCTATAGAGGCCCTGCGGGTGTAAAGAGTTAGGTTGATGTACCCACCATACTTCCCTCTGTTTTAGAGTATTCTGTCACCTCCTCCAGTATCTCTCGGGAACCTCTTCCAATACCATGAATTTAAGGTCTGGATCTCTGTGATCGTGTTTCAAAAAATTTTTTGGTACAGGGAGACCTGGCTGTTTTGTGCGAATAGAGCTATGACGTTGGGAAATCGAATATTTTTTTTTTTTGTGTGTGATTATACCCACATAAATTAGATTGAGGGGAGATGTCAATATGTATACCACATACGATGACTGACAGGTCAAGAATCCTTTGATGTTAAATTTAGATCCAGTTAAAGGGTGAATAAAATATTCACCCTTATTTAATAAATTGCAATGTATGCAGCTCAGACATGGAAAAGAGACATTTCTTTACTGCCCAAAAAGTCATCCTCGCTTCCTGTTTACTTTTTTTTTTTCAGAATGTACCAACATATCGTAAAGTGTTTTCTTTCTACAAAAAGCTTTCATGGGAACCTGGTGAAAGGAATCTATTTCTGGATATCTCTGTTATGGTGACCAATGTTTTCTAATTATCTTAAAGATATCTTCACTATAACTATGATATTGCATTACAAATGGCAATCGTTTATTCCAATCTGTAAGTCTATGTGGTATAATATCTGATTGTATCTGATCGATTTTCCTTAATTCCTGTTGGATGAAGTTATCAGGATAGATCCGATCTCAACATTTCTGACACATCTCATTGATCCTCATTTTATATCTCAGATTATTACTTACACTTCTGACATTGGTATAGAGAAACCTAGACCACAACATTTCCACGAGTATCCTGACTACAGAAGAGGTAGGAGTACTTAACAGAGGACTATCTTTTTGTCCCAAAAGCCATTTAATTAGGTTTCCGATAACAGGAAGACAAATGAGGAATGAACCACAACATTTTTAAGATTAAACATTTTTTTAACTAAAGTATGTGATTAAGTGGTATATGTTGATTGTGGAAGATGGTCCCCTCTATAATATATTCTACCCCCCCCCCCCTTTTTTTCTCACACTTATTAGTTTAATAATACATATAGGGCACAAACACTTTTCACTGTGCCTTCAGTTTTTTTTTTACACATTCTTTTCTTCCCTTTTTCCCTTCTCCACCTTCCCTTTTTATAGTTATTTATTTATTTATATATATTTTTTACATTTATTAGTTCAAGAACACATATAGGGCACAAGCAACGTTCACGGTGCCTTCTTTATTCCCTACACATCTCCCTCCTCCCCTGTTTCTCCCCCCCCCCCTTCCTTTCTCCTCCTGAGGTTTCTTTTTCTTTTCTTTTTTTTCACATACATATGGCCATATCCCCACCCCTCCTTTTTTTCTCTCCCTAGACACTTAATAATTGAATAATACACATAGGGTATAAACACTGAAAGATTTTACTTCAATAGGTTGGTCACCTTTTTATTTTTATTTTTTTTTTGCTTGTTCCCTTTTTTTTAATAAATGAAATGACACATTTAGGGCACTAGTTCCGGAAGATCACATTTAAGTAGGTTATTTATTCTTTCACCACACCCTTTACACACATTTGCCCTCCCCCCTTTTTTTTTCAACTCTCCTCTATGTTTATGGAAGGGAGACGTCAGGGGGAGCACCTCCTACTATCTATATAAGTTGTGTTGTTTTTTTGTGGATTTGGTATGTAAATGTTATTTGTACAAAAAATGATTAATAAAAGATGAATTAATAAAAAATAAAAAAAAACGATTTTTCATTGACCAGGATCTATACAGACTGTTTAGGAATATCAGATGGAGGGTACATTTTTTGCATAAACCGAGCTTGAGTGTTGACATTCCTGAGCAGATGTTAGACACAAATCATTGGGATTATTTACTAGATCAAAGTTGCTGCTCCCACCACTTATGCAAGATGTTCTGAGAGATGTACAGTCTTTTATATCTAAATTGGACATTCGAAATCATGTGCCTAATAATCATTCACACATAGAGAAAAGAACCTTAAAACAGTACACAATATGACATTGTGCTGAAGCCAACAGATAACGATGGATCTATGTTTAGCACGGATATAGCGTCATATCAAAAAGAGATTATTCGACAGAGGTTATTATCAGACCCAACTTGGAGTATCCGGAAAAAATTGGAAACTATTGTAAAAAAAATCAGTTCAGGAGGGTATCATTACTAGGAATTCATCTGGATATTTATTATTGAATCATAATAAAATAAAAACTGCAGAGGTGATCAAATACCACTAAAAGAAACCTCTATTTGTGTGAAAAAAAGGACAATTTTGTTTGAGTAAAATGTCGCACGAGCGCACAATTCTCAGTTAAAATGACGCAGTGCCGTATCGCGGTTAAATTAGGGTGAATATTTTATTCACCCTAGAACTGGATATAAATATAACATCAAAGGATTCTTGACCTGTCAATCATCTTATGTGGTATACATATTGACATCTCCCTGCAATCTAACTTACCACACAAAAAAAAAATCAAAGATAGTATTTCCCAACATCATAGCTCTATTTATACAAAACAGCCAGGTCTCCCTTTACTGAAACATTTTTTGGAACATGGTCACAGAGATTCAGATCTTAAATTCATGGTATTGGAGGAGATACCTATAGATAAAAGAGGGGTGACAGAATAGGGAAGTATGGTGGGTACAACAACTTAAAGGGGTAGTAAACCTTTGAGTTTTTTCATCTTAATGCATCCTATGCATTAAGTTGAAAAAAAAAAACCTGTCAGTGACCGGCCCCTCAGCTCCCCCCCCCCCCCCCCCGTTGTACTTACCTGAACCCTGGAACTTGACCTGGCGGGGACATGCTGTCTTCCTGCCTGGGGTTTTCAGCTCGTGATTGGATAGATTGATAGCAGCATAGCCATTGACTCCCACTGCTGTCAATCAAATCCGATGACGCGAGTGCCGGGGGGCGGGGCCATGTCCTGTATTCAGCTTAATGCTGGACTCGGGAGCACACCCACAAGGTAGCCCCCTTGGGGAAGTGCTTCTCCAAGGGGGTTATCAGATGTGGGGAGGAGCCATGTGACCCCAGAAGACAAGGTTCAGGGCCACTCTGTGCAAAATGAGCTGCACAGTGAAAGTAAGTATGATATGTTTGTTATTAAAAAAAAATACCTTTACAATCACTTTAACTCTTTACACCCGCAGGGCCTCAATAGGGATTATGATTTAGATTTGTTTTTATAAACATATTATAATTACCTGAAATTATGCCATATGTTATTTTTCCAGACCAATTTATTCCTGTAGGGAAACATGATACTGATCTTCTGAAATGTGGAATTTACCATCCAAGAATCTAGTACATGAATATTGTATATATTGTAGATATTTTGCATATACTTTCTTGAAGATGGGGTACATGATGTAGGACCTAATGTTTAGATGCTATTTGTTTTTCTCTCAGTAGTAATTAGTGACACTCTTATTGATAGTAATTAAAAGTGCTGATTGGTGCTATCAATTATCATTTGGGTTTCACATGTGTTGATTGCTTCTTGTGTGAGTATATAAGATGGATCTGTGCTTAATATATTTGCTGACAACTTGATGAAGAGCAGGGATGCTTAAAATGATACAGTCACTCCTGCAGCCATCTATGCATGTGTAAACTGCACTTTTGGAATTAAAGAACGTTGCATTTGGAGAGTGTATCCTTCATCTTTGGTATTGATTTAAGGTGGATGAACAGGAGCCCATCATCGATACAGTCTTTGTTGTTTAGTTGGAGACACAGAAGGGGACTCACGCTACATTTATATATTAAACATGTTTTTGTGTATCCATTTGATAAGTGAAAATAGATACTTGTTGACCAAAAACTAAGAGCTGCCCTATGTCTTGTGCATTCTTTCTGTATTATCTCAAGGAGTTTAATTAACTCTCCTAGTTGCTATCTTGGGACTACAGAATAACTAATCTTTATGTTGTGGAGACTAGGATAGGATAGGGGGTGAGTCTTAGTAGTTTACTAAAGAACACTGGTGGGATCTACACCACTCCATCCAGAGTTTCCAAAAAAAGAAAGGAATTGCAGTAATCTATGTGGGAAGTGACCAGATTGTGAATGAGAATGGCAGTGCTGTTGGGTGTGAGAAATGGACGGAGGTGATTACCTAGATGGAAATATGCTGACTGAGTGACATTCCTGATGTGGGCTTGCAAAGATAGTGTACTGTCGAGCATGACACCCAGACTCTTAATCTTAGGGGAGGGAAAGACTATGAGATTATCAATATTAACTGAAAAATTGTTAAGCTTTATCAAGGTTCATTTTGTGCCAATGAGGAGAACATCGGTTTTGTCAATGTTTAATTTGAGAAAGTTGGAAGGGAGCCAGGATTTGATTTCCTGTAAACAATCGGTAAGGGATCTGGATGGAAGGGTGGTAGTAGGTTTGTTGGACAGGAAGAGAGGGGTGCAATCCACATAGCAATTCAAGCGGATATTAAATAATGAAATATGAGACCAAGAGAAAAAAGATTATGGACAGAATCCTGGGGCACACCAATAGAGAGTAGAGATGGTACAAATTAGAAAGATTTGAGTTGGGTGAATTGAGTAAAGCCAGAAAGATAAGATTTAAATCAGTTCAGGGCTGTGTCAGTGAATCCAGTGGAGGCCAATCTGTCAAGGAGGATGTTATGGGAAATGATATCAAAGGCCACACTCGAGGAGGGCAAGGACAATTATGAGACCATTACTAATGTTATGCTTCTATCTAATTAGAGAGATTCAGTTAGTGGTCTGCATTTTATCTGCAAGATTTTTATTTATTAAAAAAATGTGTGTTTTGTAATATTTGTTAAATAAAAATGGTGGATATATTTTTTATAACTGGTGCCTATAAAATCCATTCTTGTTGTCCCTCTAGATAAAGTTATGAGACCAGAATCAGCTTCCATAAAGATGTAAAGATTTTACATAACAAGTATGTCAAATAAACAACTATAAGCCCTTGTACACATGGTCGGACATTCCGACAACAAAATCCGTCGGATTTTGTCCGACGGATTTTGTCTGAAACTGGTGTTGCATACACACGGTCAGACAAAGTTGTCGGAAAATCCGATCGTTCGTAATGTGATGACGTTATTTTGTTATGACGAGACTACGTTCAGGCTAGTAGCCAATAGCTTTTGTCTAGGAATTTGATCTGAGCATGCGTGGCACTTTGTCCGATCAGAATTCTCTACAAACGATCAGACAAAGTCCGATCGGATCATGTTGTCGGAAAATTTTATAGCCCAGCTCTAAAACTTTGACAGTCAGATATTCCAAGGGAAACAGCCCGGTGGAGCCCACACATGGTCGGATTATCCGACAACATGGTCCGATCGAACATTTTCCATTGGAATGTCCGACCGTGTGTACAAGGCTAAGACTGCTTTCACACTGAGGTGCTTTACAGGTGCTACAGCACTAAAAATAGCACCTGCCTAGCGCCTGTAAAGAGCCTCTCCTGTCTCTCCAGTGTGAAAGCCTGAGTGCTTTCACACTGGACCGGTGCGCTTGCAGGACAGTAAAAAAAGTCCTGCAAGCGGCATCTTTACAGCACTGTAGGATCGTTGTATACTAAAGTGCCCCTGCCCATTGAAATCAATGAGGCAGCTCTGCTGCAGAGGCACTCTGCGGGTGGTTTTAACCCTTTTAGCACATCTAAAATGGCGGTAAAGCACCACTAAAAATAGCGGTGCTTTATTGCAGACGCTACCGACGCCGCGGTGTGAAAACACCCTAACACTCAAAGTCGTTTACATTTAGAAACTAACTATTATAGGTTCCAATGTCTTTGAACAGTATGTACCTTGAAAAGAAAAGAATGAGTCAGCATGCATCCTACTGCTTACTAAAAATAATGAAATTATTTTTAAAGCTGAACTTAAAAAACACATTGGTTTGACAGCCTGGAGTAACTATCCATTTATTTTCTTCTCTGACAATACTATCCACAGTACAACGTCACTTTCTCCATGTAATGGTGCCAAGTAAAATAACACACAAAAGAAACCTAAAACAGCAAAATTATGTGTACATATACACCTAGTTATTTAGATTGTATAAACCTATATCAAGCATCCTTGTTTTATTATGCCACACATATTATTATTCCAGGCAAGTTTTAATATCTACATGCTTTGCATGTTTTTATATGCTTAATTGTTTCTGCAGAGAAAATCATATTAATATGGGTAAACTGTAAGTGCAATATACAGTGCAGCAAGGAGTGTAGTGTGAACTGTCAGTCAAGAGACAGATAAAAATATTGTGTCATATATCAAACAAATTGTGTATAGCAATCAGTAAGATCAGCGCTAAAAATATGAAATATAAATCCCATAATAAAGCAAAAGTACTTACGCAACAGGACAAAATGCATATACTTTATACTATAAAATACATTTTTTACATAAAACAAACAAAGGTTCCTGAATCTGTTTTGATGCCAGCTCTCTGTGCTCTATGCACAGCAGAACTCTAAGACAGTCTACCATTTTCCACAATAATATCAGCCAAAAGTATAAACATGCTTATGGGAGGAAAGAGGGAAGCAATGTTCTTGTTATTGTGGTATATCACTCCGGTCATCTCCGTCGCTTACTGGACCCGCCGGTAGCTGTGGGGACAATTGAGTCCTCTCCCGTGGATGCCTGGATGCCGACTGAGGGGAAGATGGCCCCCGCTCGGCTCCATAGCATGGGATGGCGGAAGCAATGACAAATGTGACTTCTGCTCATAGCTCTTAAAGGAGATTTTTTTTTTTCAAGTGACTTTTTTTTTCTTTTTTAATTGCATTTTAGTGTAAATATAAGATCAGAGTTCTTCTTGACCCCAGATCTCATATTTAAGAGGTCCTGTCATGCTTTTTTCTATTACAAGGGATGTTTACATTCCTTGTAATCAGAATAAAAGTGGGCCAATTTAGTAAACTAAATAGGAACTTTAAAAATTTTTTTAAAGCGCCCCGTCCCGATGAGCTCATGTGCATAAGCGAACGTATACATGAGCAGCACCCGCATATGGAAACAGTGTTCAAACTACACATGCGAGGTATCACTGCAATAGTTATGCCGCATATACACGATCGGACATTCCGACAACAAAATCCATGAGTATTTTACTGGCGGGTGTTGGCTCAAACTTGTCTTTCATACACACGGTCACACAATGTTGTCGGAAATTCCTTACGTCAAGAACGCGGTGACGTACGACGAGCCGAGAAAATTGAAATTCAATAGCCAGTGTGGCTCTTCTGCTTGATTCCAAGCATGCGTAGAACTTTGTGCTTTGGAATTGTGTACACACAATCAAATTTCCGACAATGGATTTTGTTGATGGAACATTTGAGGTCCAGATCTAAAATTTTGTGTGTCGGAAATTCTGATGGAAAATGTCTGATGGAGCCTACATATGGTCAGAATTTCTGACAAAAAGCTCCCATTGAACATTTTGCGCTGGACAATCCGCCCATGTGTATGTGGCATAAGAGTGAGAGCAATAATTCTACCCCTAGACCTCCTCTATAACTCAAAACTGGTAACCTGTAGACATTTTTTAAACTTCACCTATGGAGATTTGTAAGGGTAAAAGTTTGTCGCCATTCCACGAGCGGGCACAATTTTAAAGCGTGACATGTTGGGTATCAATTTACTTGGCAAAACATTATCTTTCACAATATAAAAAAAAATTGAGCTAACTTTACTGGTGTCTTATTTTTTTTATTCAAAAAAGTGTATTTTTTCCTAAAAAAGTGCAATTTATGAGACTGTTGAGCAAATACGGTGTGACAGAAAGTATTGCAGCAACCGGCATTTTATTCTCTAGGGTGTTAGAATCCTCAAACATTATATATTTTTTTTCTAGCAAGAAAAACTGATTTTAACTTGTAAACAAGTGTAAAAAAGAGGCTCGGTCCTTAAGTGGGTAATTAGAGCTTTTACAAGCTCCTAAAATATTGTAGTGGCTACATGCACAATATTAAATACATTGTACTAACCCCATTTTGAAAAGGAACCATACCAGCCAGCTTTTTTTTTTTTTTAAATCAATATCAAAGTGTATATCTTTTCTTGTTCAATTTGTTTATTACGTTTTTTTTGGCTTTAGACAATACATTATATGTACACAGCATAACAGTACAGATGGTATGTGTGACAAAAACCCCCGTACTCCTGAGAAGTATGTCTGCTGTATAGGCTTCCTTTGCTATGGCTAAGGGCATCTCCTTGTTCTATAATTACTGTAATTTCCACCCTTTGTACAAGAAAACATCAGCTATGATAAAATGGGAAGGGGAATTAAAATAGGACTTCCCTCTGCCACCGTGGTTACTTGCGATAAAACTCAATTATAAATCCTCAGCATATGTGGACCACTGGGACAATGCACAAAAAGCCTCCATAGGTACTGCATGACACCCATGCTACTGCACAATATGGATCCAAAGCTAACCCCCTTGTGATGGTCAGGGTATAGGCAACTTACTGCATAAAGTTTGGGAGTGCACAGTTCTACATCATTTTTGGAGAGATGTATCCTCTTTGATCTCCAAAATTGTAGGAGCTAACCACACTATCTCTCCAGCACTTGCCCTCCTAACTCTAGGCATAGAACTATTCCCCCCTTTATCAAAAAAAGTGGTTACTCATATCTTGTATGCAACCGCCTATCTATGACAAAAAGATGGTGAACAAAGCACCGCCGACCATCAAAGAGGTTATAACTAGAGTCAATGTACAATGCGTAATGGGAAAAAAAATCTTGCATATAAAGATAGTAGGTCGCATGCATTCCACAAATATTGGACTGTATGGCTAACTTTCAGGAAGGCCTTGTCACATATATAAGATACTTTTTTTACTAAACACAAAACTGATGTTAAACGCCTGCTGTCATCTAATGGTTCAATTTTCCCTAAATCTTTGGTGTTTACTACCTGAAACCTAATCACAACAAGAAAACTCTATTTCCTTTCCTTTCTATTTCCTTTCTATTTTTACCTGATCGCATTATCTAACTTACCGGACCCTTGGAAGGGTACCAACAGGGCTCCCCTACATTATCATATCCTGAGCCTGACCACTGTATGTTCCCATGACCAGGCCATTTTCTGTGATACGGCACTGTGTTACTTTAACTAACAATTGCACGGTCGTGCAATGTTAAACACAAGTAAAATTGATGTCCTTTTTTCCCACAAATTTTGCTTTCTTTTGGTGGTATTTGATCACCTCTGCGGTTTTTATTTTTTGAGATAAAAAAAAAGACCGACGATTTTGAAAAAAAAACAACATGGAACGGACCATAGTTGGGGTTTTCGATTTGATGATCCTCGACTGTGGCTGCATAGGTAAAATTAAGCAATGTTTTAAAAAAGGAATCCATGATTATGTATATTACATCAGTAAGGGCAAGATCACGTCACCGATTGGTCGCTATGTGGGCCTCACACATAATTATGATGTAAATGTCAATGACCCACAAGGAAGTGACTATGACAAGAGAATTTTGCAAAAAGTGTCAGCAGATTCAGCATCTTAAGGCAACAATGCATCCTGAGTGGAGGGATGCATTTTTTTTTTTTTTATGAACAAGAGCATCCTAGAAAGAGAGCTATAATAATTGGTACTCTTTAGTCTGTTTTTCTTTTGACAACTAGTGTTTGATTTTCTTTGTCATTGTACTTATGCTGTGTGTGTGTGTGTGTGTGTGTGTGTGTGTGTGTGTGTGTGTGTGTGTGTGTGTGTGTGTGTGTGTGTGTGTGTGTATATATATATATATATATATATATATATATACATACAATTGTGCTCATAAGTATACATACCTTGGCAGAATTTATGATTTCTTGACCATTTATTAGAGAATATGAATTTGTGGGGTTTTCTTTGCATCCCAAACAATTTTCCTGACAATTGTGGCTGAAATTTTAGTTGGCCTACCTGTCCCTGGTTTGGTTTTATCAGAACTCCTCATTTTCCACTTCTTGATTAGAGTTTGAGCACTGCTGATTGTTCTCAATTCCTTGGATATCTTTTTGTATCCATTTCCTGTTTAATACAGTTCAACTACCTTTTCCCGTAGATCCTTTGACAATTCTTTTGCTTTCCCCATGACTCAGAATCCAGAAACGTCAGTGCAGCACCGGATGAAAGATGCAAGGGTATGTCAGGAGTCCAGAAACTCATTGATCTTTTATACACACACACGAATTACAAGCAAACAGATCACAGGTGAGGATGGTTATCTTTTAATAGCCATTCAAACCCATTTGTGTGAACTTGTGTGCATGTTATTAGGCCATCATTACCAGGGTATGTAAACTTTTGATCAGGGTAATTTGGATAGTTTCTGTTGCCATTATGATTTAAAAAGAGTAAACACCGGTGATTGATAATAAATGTCTTTAGCCAAACACTAACCGTGAGTGAAAGAAATGTTTTTGTGTTATTCATATTCTCTAAAAAAATGGCCAAGAAATCATAAATTCTACCAGGGTATGTAAACATATGAGCACAACTGTATATATTTTATTACATATTTTTGTATATACAGCGCTGACAATTTACGCAGCGCTTAACATATATATTGTTCATTCACATCAGTCCTTGCCCTCTAGGAGCTTACAATCTAAGGTCCCTAACTCATATTCATACATACACATGCTAGGGCCAAAGACAGAAGTGGCATGTTTGGGATTTGAACCAGCATCCCCAGTGCTGCTAAGCAGAAGTGCTAACCCGTTAGCCATTGTGCTGCCACGTGGATGTAGGATGCATCTCTGTGGTGTCAAAAAGTCCTAAGTCCAAGGGGTGCAATAAGTTTATCATCGCAGATGTACTGTGGAAGGCCTGAGAATCATTAAACAAACTATTTCTGGCACATTGCATCTGTTTTGAAGGCTGGGTATGGCTGATTACTGTAAGGATGCTGAACCATCTCTACTTTTGTTGTTTTTTGCTTGTTAAGAGGCCGCAATTAATGCTGGTGGGGAATTCTTAAGGCTGATTATTGTCCTTGCCCATGGTAAACATATGGCACAATTTGCAATGGTGGTGGAACCCTCCTACACATGAATACACAAGACAGCATTTCTTTGGACATATCCCTATAGGTGGTGGTGGTATGAAATCAGTCAGGAGTTATGTGTCTTGATTTATTCTGTGATATTTGGTTGTTCTTGGTGTGTGAGTGTAGAATGGTGATGTTACCCTCAGAATTTTGGGAATGACATTTTGATTTCTGATGTATCACATGTTTGGGGGTTAAATTATGATCATTTGGAAATACTAAACACACAAAATTGTGACTCATTTAAAATTTGCATCCGCAATGGTTTTGTTTGTGAAGACACCTGGGAGTTTTGGATTAGATTTTTGTGAAAAATATATTTTACCAAAACATGAAAACATTACACATTACCAGCATTCTTAAAAAAAAATATGAAGAAGAAGCAACATAAAAACCCAGCAAGGACAGTTTATTTTAAAGATATAAACAGTTCATCTCATAATTAACATTTATTTTTTTGTGGAAGTAACAATTGTACAGTTAAATTCAATGGTTGAAACTTGCATTTGGCTGTATAGCGCTCATTTTCACATTCGCAAATGCTTTTTAACCGAGAGATAATTTGCAAATTTACTATAGCCTTTGGTGAAAAATGAATGGGAGTTAAAATGTGAATATTTTGCATGTCTGAGCATGTGCATTTGTGCTGGTACATGGTTGTAGAAAGAGGGGGGAATTTATCTCTTCTCAGACTTTCATTGATATTTTAGTTTTACATAAATTTGTTAAGCAGTTTAAAAGCAGATTATGTTTAAACAATATACCACATATTTAAGAACCATTTAGGCTATCATATCATACTCTAAACATTAAACATTATTTTCATGTGCAATCCCTGTGTTTCTAGCTTGACTAATGATTTAGACGGTCTCTGTTGTCTATGACCTATAGTGAATTTGATTTTGTGAGTAATTTTCGCAATCGCTATAGTGAATTTATTTTTGTGCTAATTTACGCGGCTTTGGCCATTTGGCGAACATTTATTTTGGGATTTGCATATTCCCACTATAGTAAATAAACCCTTATTTGTGTAAAACTATGTATAAATAAAGGAGTGACAATTTATGAAAAGTATGTTACAGTGTTTGTGTTGCCTCAAAAGTCTTGACTTCTGTACGTCATGCTGCTAATATTCTATGTAGGATTTGTCACTTTTGAAAAAGCCTTTCCATACTAATGACTCAGTGAACTCCATGGAGTTCAACCTGAAATACTAGCAACATCTAGTGGCTGAAAGGAATTACTGCAGGTGACAGCTCCGGATTAAAAGTAAGTATTTCAGTATTCAGGTATTTTTTAATTGGGCTAGTTATTTTTACTCTGACATTTCTTTTAAACTGATTGTCACGGTACTACTTACAGTGAGCTCACAGGCGAGCAGGTGACATGGGATCCCCCAGGGCGTGGAGTCTAAGGGCCAGCCGGTATTCTGCCAGGGAGCCCCTCACAAGGGTTTGGGCTTAGCTGCGTGCTGACCCCAGGTCGCGACCCCTGGGTTTACCCTGCTCGCTAGGGAAGTACCAGAAGACACTGCTAGGCAAGGATGGATGGATGAATGAAGCAAGGAGAGCCGGATAGTGAGCCAAGGACAGGGCAGGTTGCAGACAACGTAATCAGAACAAGCCGGGTCGGTAGACAAGAGATCAGTTCACGAGAGGTCAGGTAAAACAAGTTACATGAAGGGAGCTCAGAAACAAATGTTGCTCAAGCAACCAGTAGCTGGTTTGAAAGGGATTTAAATAGAGAAGCACATGAGGGGCTGGACAGGAAATAGCAGGAAGGAATCAAATATTAGGCAACAGGTGAGGGGCGGCGACACCAATAGCTGCAGAGTGCACAGAGCTGAACACCAGCTAGTGGAACAACAGGTGCCAGCCAACCTACAGCAGTAAAGGTGAGACATAGATCAGCTCCGCAGCTGGTCTGTGACACTGATGCTATAATGGTTATGGTTCAGTATTTGTTTTGCTAAACTTTTTTTTTTTTAGCATTTTTTCAATTAACCTTTTTCTCAAATATCAGAATATGGCAGCAAACACAGTGAAAAGGAATAGCAAAGATCAGCTCTATACTTGCTGCACATGTTGCAAGAGCAGCTGAACTACAGTTCCACGTTAAAAGGCTAATATTAGAATGTGATCAGAAATCAAGAATTAAATAACAATAATAACAAAATATTAAAATAAGAAAAAAATGGAGCCACACTTATTAACCCTCCTACATAGGTTAGGAGGGTCACAGAAAAGCCAAATACATTCTACAGTTGCATTGTCCCCATGAAGCTTGGACCCAACAGTTCATTGGATAAATAAGTTTGTTGTTTATTGAAGTATTATTTCCTTTAGGGCAGGGGAGGATTTAAAACATAACTTCCTTCCTCCAATATTCCCACATCACCTTAGCGGGTAGAGGTCAGGTGGAAGAGAATTTTTCTCATTAGCCCTGAACTGGTATTTTTATAGGGGGCAATTCACTCCACTAGCCCCTAAGCCTGGTAGCCTGGTATGTTACTAAGTATCAATTGGGGGGTGGGCTACACATAAAGAAAATGCTAAAAATGTTATCATAAAATGTAATGAAACATGATGGATCTATCAGCAGGTTGGGTGGTATTCACAATTATGCCCAATCCAATCCGTTAAGTATGCCTAATCTAGTGAATTAATTTATTCATCTCAGTTGAGAGCAATTAAATAGAATTCAACATTTACACAAGAAAAAAAAGTAAAATATCAAATGTTTATAAGAGAAAACCTTTTAAAAACTTTCTGCTAATATTGTAAATTATGTTAAAAACAACTGACTTTTTACATTTTTTGGTGGCTAAACATTATTGCACATTCATGCTTTTAATTTGGAAAAGAATGTAACATCTAATGGAAGCCTGAGACAGTAAGTGCTTTTTAACGGCATACCCTTCTGTATCTAAATGTGAACAGAAATGTTCCATAGAAGCTCATTGTTCAGTTACTAGCTTTTCCAAATGAAGAATCTTGATTTATAGTTATCAGGATAACGAGAGTCTGTTTAAAATGTGGCTGAGAAAAATTAGCAAGAATGGTGTGGAACTTTTATAACAGGTCAGAAAAATGTATACAAAATATACAGTGTATACAACTAACCAATGGCATGTTACTGTAAATTACTGCAGCATAGACATACAGTAGCTAGGTTAGCTTCTGATTTTAGGTCATGAAGGACAAAAAACTGTACTCTATTATTACCACCACCATTGCATTACTGTCTACTGTTACAGTAGCAAGTATAACATTACTAAAAATTTGCAATTAACATGACATGAGCTTGGGAATATCATAAAACATTTGTATTAGATTGTAAAGTCTTGTCTTTAGTAGAATTACCCTTGAGCAGTTTCTCGTACCAAAATATATGTAATTGTAATTAGAAATGAAAGCTCAGTATCAGTATCAAAGGTCCTCATAACTGGTGACTAGAACTTAAAATAAATCCCAAAAACTGATGCTGTATATGGCTTACCCATGTTTGATTCGATACTTCTTGCAGGTACATTCGGGACTAAGCTTGTTTATCCCTGCATCGCTCTTTGAAGAGCAATTCACTGTGGATTGCTTTCCAGAGAGTGGGGCAGGCATGACTGACTGGCATTCAGGACCCAATGCCGCCTCTTCCTGAATGCCTGTTTTTTTTTTTTTTTTACAAATGGGCTTTTTAAATAGGAGTACCGCGCCAAAACCACAAGCTTCGTGATTGCGACATGGTCCCTATTCACTTAAATGGGCGGAGTAGCGCCGCCAAAGGGGGCAGTGTTGCTGCTTTGCAAAGAAAAATATTGCACCTGTAGCATGGGTATATCTAATTCAAAAACTTGCGCTGGAGAGTTAACTCAAATAGTGAAATATAAATAAACATAAAAATGTATAAAAATTAATAGGAAGACCGCAGCTGCTGCACAAAGGTGCTACAACCTTAAAACAATGAAAATTTAT
This sequence comes from Lithobates pipiens, assembly GCF_037356315.1. Taxonomy (NCBI): domain Eukaryota; kingdom Metazoa; phylum Chordata; class Amphibia; order Anura; family Ranidae; genus Lithobates; species Lithobates pipiens. Next base: position 444,969,765 of record NW_027507764.1, read on the forward strand.
AAAACAGCGCTAGCAGTCTATATCAAGCAATATACATCCTAATAAACAGTACCTATTGTATAAATGTTAAGAGAAAACAAAAAACATAAACTCTAAAAGTGCTCAGGTGCTTCAGTGAAAAGTGCAACAGTGCTCCAAAACTTTTGAATCAGGAAGGACACACTCCATAGATTGGGAAACAAGAGAGAGAGAGAGAGAACTCATAGTGAAATAACGTTCTATGGAGTGTGGTATATCCTTCGTGTCTTAAAATGTCTCCCTGCAAGATTTTACTGAGGAGCCATCTAGCATATCCCCAGATCATTTGATCAATGTCTTTTTGATCCCAAACTGCGAAGCTGAGGATCCAATACTTTTGGTGAGTGGGGACACCAAAGAGGGAGCCACTTCACTGATTCAAACATTTTGGAGCACTGTTGCATTTTTCACTGAAGTACCTGAGCACTTTTAGATTTTATGTTTTTTGTTTTCTCTTACCATTGATACCATAGGCACTGTTTATTAGCATGTATACTGCTTGATATAGGCTGCTAGTGCTATTTTTTTATATTTTTCATTGTAGCATGGGTACGCCCCTGTCCAGCTGCTATTGCACCTAAAGGGAGCATATTGGCCCTCAACCCCATTTAAACAAAGCCCTAAAGTGTATCTTAAGGCAAAAAAACAAACATATGTAGTACGTCTCTGCAATACATGACCTGTCTTTTCTCCCTTTAAAGATTTTGAAAAAAATACCTGTTGATCTGCAAGAAATAAGCTCTGTTGTGACTTGACAATGCCGACTGAGTGTACTCAGGCCTGCCCCTTTGTCATTTAACCACAGATTTTTGCTGTGATGTGATGCAAGACCTTAAGCATCAGCCAAACTATTTGGCCCATTTGCCTGCATGGGGTTCCCTTGTAAAATCCATACCAGACCCTCATCAAAAGTTAAAGCCAAAAACAGCATGCATCACCCCAAAATCCATACCAGAACTTGATAAAGATCTGTTTAGGGTTTTATAAGTAATCCCATGAAAATAAAAAACAAACAGTGAGGAGTCAACCCCAAATTCCATACTAGATCTTTTAGTTCAGGGGTAGATTTTATTAAGAAACTAAGAAAAATATCAAGAACAAAAAAGGTATGGGGTTACCCCAAAATTGAGAAAACATTTCCAACATGTCCCTTCGACCTCTGTCAAGTGGGGACGGCCACACGCTGATCAAAATTCAGCTCACCCCTGCTGAGTTTGATCAGTGTATGGTCAGCTTTTCCTTCCCAAAACAACAGGTGCAACGTGTATGTGAGTGAATCCAAGCCACATTGTCAGTTTATGCGTAACCTACCTCCTTTAACTGTATACAGCAGGTTTCTGTGATGTCACTTCTACTCCGGGCTGAATTTCAGAGTTCTCTGACTTCCCGTTCCCTTCCTTTTCCAGTCCGGATACTACATCTGCCATGATCCTTTCTGGCTCTGCAGTTTCAGGGCGGGCTGAAAAGTGTAAATGTGTCATACCTCCTACTGTGTCGTTCCTGTCTTGCATGTCAAGGAAAAATGGCTTACTGCAAGACTACAAATGAAGGGCTATGGGAGGCTATTATGAAGGTGTTTCCTTCATATGTAAATAAATCATTTCATAGAAAGCAGGACTCAGGGAAGGTGGGATCTGAGGGCTGGGACTCTCCCTGTTCACACTGGATGGCATATTTAACTGGGCAGGATTGAATTCTAATTGTGATCCATTCAATTCCGCCCAGTAGCAAAACTGCTAGCTTTTAGAACAAGTTGTGTATGAAGGGGTTTCCTTCTTGAATAATGCTGTGATCTGTGAGGTGGGACTTGGAAAGTTTGAACTCCTCTTGTAGGTATTACTGAGCGGGACTAAATGCTAATTAGGATGTAGTCAATCCCACCGACCATCAGAGCTGTGAAGGTCGTACATCATTTGCGGGGTCTCAGACTACAAAAGGGGATTGTTACAGGCTCCAGCTGCTGCAGGAAGTGGCTGTGGAAGGGACAGAGTCTATCAGCAGGATATGCAGAATGTCACATGATACAAAGCCACAACTAAACCCAGAATATTAGGGGATCTGCAAAAAAACTGAGCAACATGGTACAGAGCTATGATCTACACTAGGATTAATCATTACATTCAATTTTAGTGAAAAGAAAGTTGGAGTTCAGCTTTAAGAGAAGGTATCCCGACTGATTACATGACTTTCTTAAGAACATCACTGTGATCTGTCCCAGTATAAAGTCTGAAGACTGCTCCCAGCCCCCTTATAAACAAAAATAAATAGTAGAATTTTACATTGCTGATATTTGCAAAATAGAGTATATAAAAAAGGTAAGCTGTAATTTTTAAATATTTTTTTAAGTTATTTTATGTGAATGGAGACATGCATCAAACATAAAGAAGGTGTTATTCCGACTGCAAGCCCAGTTACAAAAAAGTATTGCCCTGCATGGAATAATATACTCAGCTCCTCTACAGCATTGTCCATTGAAAACTCAATGCTCTGTGATCCAGTCCTAGTTGTTTTCCAGGTTGAGTGACTCTCATCATCATTCAGCCTACTACCCTTGAGCCCACAGTGTCAAAGATCCACTCCCTGGATAGGCACATTTTGTAGAGTATGGCACAACATCACAAAATAAACTGAAATGTACTGTAACTTTTAGCATGCGCTATACAATACTGCAGCTTGATGCAATGGGCCCTGGATTGTTTGCAAATGTGAATAGTCCACAAAGCTAAGCAGTTGACTTCTACAATTAATGATAATTCCTATTTATGGTATTTCTAATGATACATTATAATCGGCATACAAATGTGCTCATAAAATGTGAAAATCAACACAGCTGACTAATAACAGCTCTATTCAGTGAACTGATGCTAACATTTTTACAGTATAATAAAATACCAGAAAACATTATCTATTTCATTGTGCATAAATTCACATGAAGCTCAAGTCTACACTAAGCAAATGTCAAATTACTTGAATGCCTATTAGAACAAGTGCTCATTATGTTAACAATGTTTAGTGATATTTTATTCATCATTACTAGGGACATCTGGTGCAGCATTAACATATGTTCTGAATTACCATCTATAGAACATATATTATCAGATTAAAGAAATTAAATTAAATTGCACCAATAAAGCAGCAAAATAAAATGCAAATTGGGAGTGTTGACCATGATATTTTAAGGAAATACCAAAGTATATAACCAAATGTATATAAAGGTGTATATATACTGTATATATATATTATATATATATATATATATATATATATATATATATATATATATATATATATATATATATATATATATATATATATATATATATATATATGTGTGTTTTTAAATGGCACAATATGTGAATTATGCACACTCATTTCCTATTGTTATTGGAAGCCTTAAAAAGACCCTGTCACCTCCTGTGACTTTCAAAGTAAGCTTCAAACTGAAGGAGTGCCAGACCAAATGGTAAAACTGTCTAAATCACTTTAATGGTACACAGTTAATTAAAAAATAAAGAACATGTTTCAGGGGCTGAAAGCACTCCCCCTTCATCAGGACTTGAGATATTGTAGTATTCAAAAAGGAATAAAAAAGAATATTGAATGGGCTCAAAAACAGCTTTCTAAAACTGGTAATAAACTCTGTATTTTGATTTTTACCTACAGGTAAGCATAAAATATAGCTTACCTGTAGGTTAAATGAATATCTCCTAGGAGATATTTGCTTTGTTGACAGCCGGTGATGTCACCAGCGCATGCACTCTGAAGAAACAGCCTGACTCCTGTGCACATGTGCAGGAGTGCTCAGCCTTTCAAGTGAAATAGTTACTCTAATATTGATTTCTATGTACCACATTATGCACCACATCTCATTGGTCTAAGCTATCCCAATATTAAGTATTGTTTTTTTATCAATAGGGTGTATGCAGAGAACGGAGGGTGTTTTCTGTGTTTTTTCTTGTATTACCATTTTCATCTTTTAGCACCTACTGCATATACACCCAATATAGGAGAATACTGTACACAATCTGGGTAGCCTCAATTTGGATATTGTAGCCCGTTAAAGATTAATTAGTTCAATCTCAATACTAGAGATGACTTCTGGGCTTTTCCTTAGTGTAGGTGGATCACTGATCTCGCCTAGCATAGATGGTTTAGAGAATCTCAATAAATCACGGGTTTAGCATATAAAATATTCCTTAGAGGTAGCGCCTAGAGCCCTATTATTATTTTATAAAACAGCTGTACATCCACAACCTCCAGGTGGAGGCTGAGGACTTGCAGGGCGGCAGTAACCAATTACATACCTGAGCGCGGCTTTCCTAGCACCTTTTACTTTATACTGTAAAAAAGAAGCTGCAGAAATATAGCTTCTAAATTTTCTTGACTCCTGTCAAACAGGTAGCTAAAGTTTGGTCTGATCCTGCAAAATAGTTACATATAGTAACATAGTAGGTGAGGTTGAAAAAAGACACAAGTCCAGCAAGTCCAACCTGCGTGTGATTATATTTCAGTATTACCTTGTATATCCCTGTCTGTTGCAATAGTTCAGGTGCTTATCTAATAGTTTTTTGAAACTATCAATGCCCCTGCTGAAACCACCGCCTGTGGAAGGGAATTCCACACCCTTGCCGTTCTTACAGTAAAGAACCCTCTACGTAGTTTAATGTTAAACCTCTTTTCTTCTAATTTTAATGAGTGGCTACATGTCTTGTTAAACTCACTTCCACTTAAAAGTTTTATCCCTATTGTGGGGTTACTCACCAGTATGGTATTTGTAAATTGAAATCATATCCCCTCTTAAGCGTCTCTTCTCCAGAGAGAATAAGTTCAGTGCTCGCAACCTTTCTTCATAACTTATGTCCTCCAGACACTTTATTGGCTTTGTTGCCCTTCTTTGTACTCGCTCTATTTCCAGTACACCCTTCCTGAGGACTGGTGCCTAGAACTTGACAGCATACTCTAGGTGCGGCCAGACCAGAGTACTGTAGAGAGGGAGAATTATCACTTTATCCCTGGAGTTAATCTGTTTTTCAATGCATGCCAATATTCTGTTTGCTTTATTAACAGCGGCTTGGCACTGCATGCCATTTCTGAGCAGGTCTTTTTCCATCCTAGATTCCCCTAGAGGTTCTCCCTCTAGTGTATAGATTGCATTCATATTTTTGCCACCCAAATGCATTATTTTCAATTTTTCTACAGTAAACCTCATTTGTCGTGTAGTTTCCCACCATATTCATTTGTTCACATCTTCTTGCAAGGTTTCCACATCCTGCGGAGTTATTGCCCTGCTTAGTATCGTCCGCAAATACAGAGATTGAACTGTTTGCCCTATCCTCCAGATCGTTTATGAACAAATTAAATAGGATTGGTCCAAGCACAGAACCCTGTGGGACCCCACTACCCACCCCTGACCATTCAGAGTATTCCCCATTTATTAATTTATTACCACCCTCTGAACTCGCCCTTGTAGCCCATTTTCAATCCATGCACTCACCCTATAGTCCATGCCAACGGACCTTATTTTGTACAGTAAATGTTTATGGGGAACTGTGTCAAATTCTTTTGCAAAATCCAGATACACTACATCTACAGACCTTCCTTCATCCAGATGGCAACTCACCTCCCCATAGAAGGTTAATAGATTGGTTTAGCAAGAACGATTCTTCATGAATTCATGTTGATTACTGTTAATGATACCTTTTTTTTATTACTAAAATCTTGTATATATTATCCAAGAGGTTGCATACTATTGATGTTAGGCAGCATAAAACTGTGCAGCAGCATTTTTCCCTGGTCATTGTGTAGGATCTTAGTTGCTGGGGGATTGGTGGTTCTGACAAGCCACTGCAAGAGGCTATTGGGGAGGAAGGATATAGATGAGTAAGTTGTCATCATCGAGGTTGGTGGACATAGAGCGGTATCACCAGCTTCAGTGGTGTACTTCCTGCATTGTTCTCAGACACCAGCAAATCGAGGATCGAGCAAGCGAAGGATCACTATTGGTTGGCAGCCCTCATTGAAAACCAGTACAATGGGAAAGTCTTGAAACTCATCCCATCCCCACAGAGGGAGCTGGAAAATCTCTTGAGGACACCTTAAAGTGGAGTTTTGGCCAAAATATGACTTTGCAGATAAAAATACCCCTAGAATACTCATGTCTACTGCAATGTAACAAAGGTATGCTGTAAACTATGCCCGGTTGTTTATTAGTCCAGCATCATTTTCTTGTGAAGTTCCTGCACAGAGCGACCATCTCCAGTGTGGGCATCTGAAGCCACACTGTCCTCCTTCATGGATTCCGTGTATGCTGGCTACCGAGCATGCACGTGCCAATCTCATGCATGTGCAGTGTCATGCAATCTGGTCAGCTTGCAATGCCAAGCTGACCAAGATTTTCCATAGATGTCAATGTTAAATGTTACGGGAGCAGTGCCATGCCAAGCTGACCAAAATCTCCTAGGAGCCAATGTAGAACCGGAAATGACACACAGCGTCGTGGCCAGTAAAGAAGGAAGTGAAATTAGATATAGGCATAAATCAGGTAAGTGAACAGAAAAAACAATAACACATTGCCAATTCATTTTAAGGATGCACATTAGTACTGTATGGTGAGGAATTGCACTATTGTGGAGACAGCATGGACTCTCGTGGTACGATATGAACTTACAAACGTCAGTTTACCAAAAATATAAATTTATTATACAAAAATGCACATAATATAAAATGCCTTGAATAAGTCAGATCTGTATATATATTAGCAGCATCCAATGTCTAGTATCTACTTATTCAAGGCATTTTATATTATGTGCATTTTTGTATAATTTTTGTCAACTGACTTTTGTAAGTTCATATTGTACCACGAGAGTCCATGCTCCCTCCACAATAGTGCAATTTCTTATCTAGTAATAGGACGAAGGTACATTAACTTTTTCATAACAAGTATTTTTTTCATATAACTGTATAGTGAGGAGTGAAAAATGTGGGTGGAACTCCGCTTTAAGGAGGAGTTTATGTAATGCCTTTCTCGACTCTGGTAGGTTACAATTTGGTGGAAAACGATATTTTGAGTCTTCTGTTGGTCAAGAGAGGAGCGGTGGAGAAGGGGGCAGTTTCAGTGATGGCTTTTCAAAAATGTTTTAGTCCTCAGAGCCCAGGGCTGTCAGCTTCCACATTCCCTTGGCAGCATCTTCATCATATAGTAGGAGATTATCTAGGGGCAAAAACAGATATAAAGAGCTTTCCAGTTGATAAATTACTAGGTTATGAGAATAGACCGTTGGCCGGAACTTGCCCAGTATGCAATTGAGATGCTGGGCTGCCCTGCATCCAGCGTACTTTATGAGCGGGCATTCAGGGCTTCCGGAGGTTTTGTGACAAATAAGAGAACGCATCTGTCCCCAAATTCAGTGGACTGGTTGATATTTATTAGTCCTGGATTAGTAGCAGCAATCAAGCCCCTGATGCCGATGTCTCTGATTAAGTGCTTTTTGGATCTGAAATCTCTGAAAGACTGTCTAGGCTGCCTAGTTTTGTGGATGTTGATTTCATCTGGAAGAAATTTTTTGGTGTAGGTTTCATGGGCACAATTAACACCCAAGGACCAGTTTTTCCACACCTATTTGACAGGTGCATATCATTGCAATTTTTGCACAACAAGGCCAATTCTTGCTTTCATCAAGAGTACCTCGATATTGTTACAGTGTGAAAGCACTTCCGACACCCAAAGATGAATTTATCTGTTTGACACGTGCACATAATTTAAATTTTCGACAGGAAGGCCAATTCTTGCTTTCATCAAGGTATGCGAAAGAGACACCAGAATGTATCCAAAAAATCTTGAATCTTGTTCCGAATGCACTAAATTGCAACCTTATCATACAGACTGGCCCCTCAAGCCGTTGTTTAAAAAATAAAGAAAGTTTGAATGGAAAATTTATAAACGTCATTATTTCTGCAGCAGGCTCTATACATGGTACAGATGTACAGGCAAACTAAGGGGACCCCCAGGAACCATATTTAAAGGAATTTTTAATTTTTAATGGCATCAGTATATCACTGCTCATTTAAAAATTATGTTTTTTACAAACTTTTTTTCATTGATTCATGTCCAGTAACCGGACCCCTATAACCATTGTATGCCCAATTACTTGTACATAAGCCTTCAAAATAGTCACTTTTGATTTTTCCAGTTTGGGTCCTATAGACTTCAGTGGGGTTCATTATATCGTTTCAAACATTTGCAATTTTCTGCCTGGAACCGAACAGGACATAGTTCAGCCCATCTCTACTAACCAATATCTACCAAACACATACCTAAAGCCTAAATTTTGATTATTTTGAGAATAATTGAGGATACAGCAGGGCTCAAGTCCTGCAGGAATGCATGGGAACATTATTCCTGTGCTTTTTCTACAGCAGGATCTACTGTGGGTGCAGGGGGCCGACCCTGCCCTCCCTCCTCCTCTTTTGTAAAACTTGATTTCCCTGTCAGTGGTGGAGTGTAGCGTGTGTAGTACTGCAGCACGGATTAATAGATCATTGGGCACTCGCCAAGCTCATGCTGTTCACCGCTAGATTGTTGGGCTTGGGCTGACTGACATGGTTCTACACCACCAGGCAGCATTAAACACAGCAGGAGAGCCACCCGTAGTCCCGCCCAGCCTGTCAGGCAGCACTGAGCATACGGGGAGCGGTGCCCGTAGTCCCGCCCACTACTCTCTAGCGGTTGATGGGACTATGGGCGCCGCTGTGTTCAATGCTGCCTGGTGGTATAGAACCGCATTGGTCAGTCCAAGCCTGACAATCTGGCAGTGAACAGCGTGATCTTGGTGAGTGCCCAATGATCTATTAACCATTGCTGCAGTACTACACATGCTACACTCCGCCACTGAGAAGGACAGCATGTGTTTAGATTTTTGCAAATTCCCATTGGTTTGCAGCGCTTCCCACCTTGGGCTTGGGGTAGGCTGCAATGATGGGCACAGTGAGGATGCATTGATGGGCACAGTAAGGCTGCAATGATGGGCACAGTGAGGCTGCATTGATGGGCACAGTAGGGCTGCATTGATGGGCACAGTAAGGCTGCAATAATGGGCACAGGTGAGGCTACATTGATGGGCACAGTGAGGTTGCATTGATGGGCACAGTGAGGTTTCAATGATGGGCACAGTGAGACTGCAATGATGAGCACGGTGAGGCTGCATTGATGGGCACAGTGAGGCTGCAATTATGGGCATGGTGAGGCTGAATTGATGGGCACAGTGAGGCTGCAATGATGGGCACAGTAAGTCTGCATTGAACCATTATCACACATTGTGTTTTTTTGTTGGTATAGCATGCAGGTTAAATTATGTTGTTGTTAAATCTGTTCTATATTTTATTTTTTGATGCATGTGAATTTTGGAGGTGTCCTCGTAAACTGTCACTTTACAATAAATGTTCCACTTTATTTGTTAAAAAGGACACTTTTTTTTGAGGTTGGGTGGGGAATCTTGGGTGAGTTCCCACACTTTTTTTCCCAGGACCCCTGGGATACAGGATTGTAGGGTATTCATGGAATGTTGAGTCGTGAGTTTGAAATGTTTTGGTGCACTCTTTTTTGAGCTGTTATGACAATGCAGTGTGGTACTGTGAAAAAAGCAGCATACAAACTACAACCTATACTATCAAACTGCCACTGACCAATTTGTACAGAGTTAAGCTTTTATTTCATATAGCTTTTAGATCTGTTGTGGATGCCACTCCCATCAGTCATTTTGTGGCTGTTATCACTGGTTAAAAAATCAGGTGTCACATCCAAAACTACCAAAAAAAAGGCAATTATCTTCTTACTTCTATTCAGTCAGATTGTGGTACTGCTGCAACTACAATAAAAAAAAAAAATAATGTAAAAGAAAATAATGTATTACACAAGGCAATTAGGTGTTGCAAGAATGTCACTAAAACTGTCAACAAAAATCATACTGTTTCATAATACAAATTACAGCTTACACCTACACCTTCAAAGCATATCATTGAAAGAAAAGCGGTTTTTCGATTGTCACTAAGAAAATTCACAGAAAAAAGAGGCCCACTTACTGAACAATATTTTTTAAACTTTATTTTTGCATTGGTACATGTTCCCCTTAGCAGTGCCCAGCGCCCTATGTTCTTTGATAACCTCTTACCTACTAGACTTGAAAATGGGCACAAATATACCTTTCCCCCATTGGCTTACGTTTGCAAATTTTGAGATTTAAATGGGTTTTACAAAAAACAAAAACAATGTTGCATCTGGCCTTGATGCCTCGGGTTTTTTAGGATGTGACATTCCTGATATACAAAAATATGTTAGAAAAATGTTACACAGAAAGGACCACTTTTGTTTCCTGTGTTTTCCTTGCATCAGTGTAATCCATGTTCCAAGTCCAGGGTCAGCTGAAATACCATATTGAGGTCAATTTTGAGGTCATGCTCAAGTCAGATAACCATAAGATGGGGAATCTATATACAATATCTAAAGAAAAGAAGTAAACAAGATTCAAGTATATTTAATTCTCCATGTCACAAGGTTAGTTAAACACAGTGAAAAAGCAAACAGCTTAAACATTGGCACACATTCTGTCAGTTACTTCTTACGCTGGATGCCATTCATGCTTTTAAATCCTAGATACTATGTCACTAGAAGATTTTCTGTTTACTGTGCTTGACTGCCTACGTTCTGAATTCTGTAGCTCTCTATCTTCTCACAATAATTTGGTCTCCACAATGGTTTCCACCGGTTACATTCAGTGCAAGGCATAGGTTGAGAAGGAATCCCACCCTACTTGCTGATTTTGGCTGGAATCACATGGATCAATACCTTCAACAAGCACCTCCTTTGCTGCCCATGTAAATACAGCCTTATAGCCCTAGCTCACTTTTGATTTTGAATAACCTGAGAATCTACTGAATCTGAAAAAACATTAACAATGCAGTTACTAAAAACAGGTCCTTTTTTTGGAGGTATCATTTATTGTGTGAATTTTTTTTTTTTTTTATTGAAATCCTGTTATTAAAAACATATTTACATATATACAAAATTAAATAAAAATGAATATATATATATATATATATATATATATATATAAAAACTAAAACATAAATAAACAAGCTTACATCAGCAGGTAACAGAAAATATGACTTTTTGCCAAAAATATCATAGAACTATATACAAAGAAACCTATTTTTTTTTTATCAGTAAACTACTAAATTATGTAAATCACAAGCCTACCTAAACCTAAACACTCCTTTAGGCTAAGAAACAATAAAAAATGTAACCCATGCATGCAGGCTTTTTTTGTGTACTGTATAGGGCGACTGGGCGTATAAGACGACCCCTTAATTTTACAGGTTTTTAAAATGTTTTGCCTGTACTCATCATATAAGATGACCCCCCCCCCCCCATCCGAGGCTTCCGAGGCCTCACGACCCCCCCTTCCGAGGCTTCCGACGCTTCATATCCTTCTTGCTGGAGCCAATCACGACGAGCAATGTACTCTATTAATGAATACAAAGCCTGCTTGGATTGACAGAGGCTGTAACATCATCAGCCCGCACCTCTCTGACTCCAAAGCCAATCCGAGCAGGCTACTGTATGTAGCCTGCTCAGATTGGCAGAGGTTGTTACTCCAATCCGAGCAGGCTCTGTATTAATTTAAATACATCACTCACCGGGATTGGCTCAGCGGTATATACTGTATGTAGCCGAAACTACATACAGTATTACCATACGCCCAGCAGGCACCCAAGCAGCTGACCAGGCATACAATATGAATCCCTGATTTTTGGCCATTTTTTTTAAGTGTAAACAGTCATCTTATATGCCAGAAAATATGGTATCTTCCTCTCTGGCCAGTTATTTACAGATTACAGCTGCCAGAAGCCTTTTTACACAATGCGCATGATTAACCTTAGTTTCCACAGTGAGTATAATAAGCATGCTTTACTGCATATACAGACTGATTTTACTTTTGAGGGTTTAGTAACACGTTAAGGTTCTATTAAAGTGATACTAAAGTCTTGGCTTTTTAAACTTAAAAATAGCAAACATGTCATACTTACCTGCTCTGTGTAGTAGTCTTGCTGGCTCTCCTGGCTCCTCCCTTTGTGGCTCTGTCCCACCCCTCTCTCTCCTCATTGGCTCACTAACTTTGATTGACAGAAGTGGGAGCTAATTGCATCCCCTGCATGTTATCCAAACAAATCCAAAATATATCATAGTGTATAAAAAAATGATACAGGTTGTCATTCATTGAAAAAATAACATTTCACTGACAGTTTCAGCCTCACAATTAGGGCTTCATGCACACTGGTTTCTTGTAAACGCTGTTTATTCTGACAGGAGAAAATCAGTGTTAAAAACTCACCTAAGCTACATTTTTCAAAACAGTCTAGGTGAGTTTATTAGAGTTTAACAGCATTTGGAGTTTGGGAGTTTATTGATTTCATTGGCCAGAATTTTTATTTATTCTGGCCATTGAAATAAATAAATGCCGAAGTAATAAATGTGCCTAGAGTTTGTGTGTTTATGCACGTTTTATGAGCATTTATAAGCATTTATGGGTATCTTTCAGCGTTCAGTGTTTTTGTGGTCTGAAGAACTGCTTTTGAACACAATTTTAGCCCTTGTACACACGGTCGGAGAATCCGTCGGAATGTGTCCTATCGGACCGTGTCGTCGGATAATCCGACTGTGTGTGGTATGCATCGGACTGATTCCGTCGGAATATCCGTCGGACCCAATTTTCCAACATGTTGGAAATATTTCCCGACCAACTGGGCCGATCGGACATACTCCGATCATGTGTAGAGAATTTTGATCGGACCAAGTGCCACGCATGCTCAGATCAAATTCCTACATCAAAGCTATTGGCTACTAGCCTGAATGTAGTCCCATCGTAACGAAATTACGTCATCACATTCTGAAAGATCGGATTTTTCACCAACTTTGTCCGACCGTGTATATGCAACAGTTTCGGACAAGATCTGACGGACAAAATCCGACGGGCAAAATCCGACGGATTTGGTTGTGGAAATCTCCGACCGTGTGTACAGGGACTTAGGGTGTTCAGACAACGCTGATAAACTGCTAAAAATGTCCATGTGTGCATGGACACATAGAACAAAATAGAGTGACGATGTAAATACAATACTGTTCTGCCCCCAACCAGTGGGGGAGCAAATAATATAAATGTTGTTCCCTGCCACACCCTTGAGTGGGCAGACCACAACTTAGTGTACAAAAAATATATGAATCAGGTGATCACATCTGAAAAACACACCGTGAACTAAGAGTCTCTAAAAACGCACAGATTGATGAACAAATAGATAAATGAAATTTAAAAAAAGTCCAGCTGTAATGGATTAAATACAAATGGGATCCACGAAAAGTGTTCAATCCACCACCAAATATCTGAAGTTACTTCTTACCAGAACTTCATGACCCCCCGCTACAGAGGATCACAGTGAGCATACAAGTGTACGGTTGTCCCCCACTTCAAAGGAATCGTTCCTGTTCGCCTTACACCACCCTTTCCATGTACGAATAGCTGTATGCTATTCAGAGGGCCCCCTGGATGATGCAATTTTGTTGCGAAATGCATAGGGCTGAGCGACACGCTAAACGTCACCTCGTGTTCAGTGTCCAGGCAGGACGAGTTTGTCCGTGTGCGTCCGGCCTTAAGGCTTTGAAACTTCAATTACATTGTAAGTGTTATTTTTATTCTTAAGTTTTTTTAATAAAGGGTTTTTACACTATTGGAGTCCTATTTTCTTTTCCATGGTGCACGTTTTGAGCCTCCCAAATATGTGAGAGGTATCCCATGAAAAACGCATCCAGCTATTCGTACATGGAAAGGGTGGTGTAAGGCAAACAGGAAGGATTCCTTTGAAGTGGGGGACAACTGTACACTTGCATGCTCACTGTGATCCTCTGTAGCAGGGGGTCATGAAGTTCTGGTAAGAAGTAACTTCAGATATTTGGTGGTGGATTGAACACTTTTCGTTTATGGAGGATCCCATTTGTATTTAATCCATTACAGCTGGACTTTTTTTTATTCATTTATCTATTTGTTCATCAATCTGTGCGTTTTTAGAGACTCTTATTTCACAGGGTGTTTTTCAGATGTGATCACCTGATTCATATATTTTTTGTACACTAAGTTGTGGTCTGCCCACTCAAGGGTGTGGCAGGGAACAACATTTATATTATTTGCTCCCCCACTGGTTGGGGGCAGAACAGTATTGTATTTACATCGTCACTCTATTTTGTTATAGTGCACTTAGCACGGCTTAATATTTTTCTGAATTGTCTATTTCTGTAATTATGTGATACAGCTAAGCCGCAGCTGAACTCAGTTCTTTGGGACTATTTTGTTACATATTGTTTATTCACCTTAGCGCAGTTTTTCCCTCTCTTTTTTTTGCATGGACACATAGGATAGCAAAATGGAGAGTTTAAGGGAAGTTACAAAAACTTGAGTTTAGAGTGATTGTAAAAGCTTGTTTTTTTATTCCTATAAAAATAACAAACATGTTATACGCAACTGCTCAGTTGCAGTGGATTTGCACAGAGCAGCCTAGATACTCCTCTTCTCAGGTCCCTCTTCTGTGCTCCTGGCCCCTCCATGCTGTTCAGTGCCCCCACAACAAGCAGCTTCTCGTGAGGGCACCTGAGCTGAGTCACAGTTTCCTGTGTCAATTCAGACATGGAGCCCCAGCCTGATCCCCCACCCTGTTCTCCCCTGATTGGTTAGCTGACTTTGATTGACAGCAGCATGAGCCAGTGCTCCCACTGCTGTTTCTCAGCCAATCAGGAAGAAAAATCTTGGACAGCTGAGACACTCGTGGACATCACTGGACAGAGAGACACCTCAGGTAAGTCTTAGGGGGGCTGAGAGGGGCTGCTGCACACAGAAAGTTTTTTATCTTAATACATAGAATGCATTAAGACAAAAAAAAAACTGCTTTACAACCACTTTAACAGCAGCAGTGTGCATGAGGCCTTACATTTGCTAAAACTTAGACAAGTGCTACATGAATATAAGAACTTGCAACAAAGGTTTTCTGCCTTGTTTACACTAGTGGTTGGGGCGGTGGGTAAAACCACATGATTGAGCTGTGATTTTGACTGCAACCACTCCCCCTTGCAAAGCAGCAAAGGGTGGAGCACACATGTCATGGCCACAATGCTTTGCATTACAGCTTGGTAAAACTTATCCCTACGGTCATGTTCAGTGGGCAGTACTGCTCACTGAACATGTCCAATTCAACTGATTTGGGGTGCATCGTAGCCACTTGCAATGCACACAGTTGTGACATGCTAGTGCAGGGTTCAAGAAGTTAAAACAAGGGGTGTCTGTGTCTCATAGGTGAGATTTCCCTTCAATTTATTTCCCAAAGACACAAAAGAAAGTAAAAGAAAATCTCTCCAAAGTGAGAGTAAAACCGACTTTGTCACTGGAAAAGGTAATTTCATTGTAACATTTCCTTTCAACTGCTGTTCCATAACACAACAACCATAAAACATATTGCATTTCCCATCACACCGAGAAGTTGAATCTCTCTAGTCCAGACAGACAGTTATAAAAACCTTACTGTTATTTCAACCATTTACAACATTTCAACCCAAAAAAGGCTTTGGCCTTAGATATATTTAGGTTAAAGATATAAGAAGAAACCAGTTTGCATGTCACATACAGGGCCAGAGGACTCATGAGAGTGAAGGGCGAACTGTTGTGGCATGACCACGAGGCTTACAAAATAACTTTTCTCCACCGTTCTCTTGTTTATCTTTTAAACTTTTTGTGTTGCCATTCCAAATATTTTTCTGTTCTGGGTCTAATCTTGCATAAATTAGGGCTCATTCACACTTAAAGGGCAACTCTACTTTCATGGGGAAAAAAATAGAAGATAAAAAATACACAAGTCATATTGTAATTACAAGTCATATTGCAATGGAATGCTATTGGAATGCTATGGAATGCTATTAAAAAGAAGGAAGAAGACATGCCTCGGCCCAGCTCCCGGTATCCGTACAGTTCATCCTCTCTTACCTTATGCTCCACCCACCATCCTGCTCAGTAAGCTGCTGCCTCCTGTGTGGGGGGCGATCCCGATTCTCGCCATGCTTGGTAAAGGCAGGTCAAGCAAGAAATTGTTGGACCCCTGTTCGGATCGCACCAGAACTTCCAAACACCATGAAAGTTCCGACCCAAATGACAAACCCCATTAAAGTCAATGTCTAAAATCAAAAGTGCCCATTTTGAAGGCTTATATGCAAGTAATTGGGCACACAGTGGTTATAGGGTCTGGGTCCTGCCCCAGGGGATATTTATCAATATAAAAAAAGTCTGTGAAAAACTGCAGTGCAGTGATTTTTTTATTTTTTAAGTGAAAGCCTAAAAATGAACATTTCCTTCCCATGTAATGCCTGGGGGGGTCCATTTAGTCTACCTGTAAAGTGGCAGATCTGTACCACGTCTATAATCTGTTGCAGCAATAATTGCATTTATAAAGCCAAAAAAATGTCATTTTCCCTGCAAGCTGCCTTTATTTTGGTCAGCAACAGCTGGGGAGCCAGTGTGTATGATGAGGCCACAATGTAGTGCACTGGAAACAAGATTAGAGATTTTTTGGATACATTCTGGTGTTACTTTGACTTTGTATAGAAGTAACAGGTGCTTAAAAATTACTCTTTGGGTGTTGAGGGCTCCTTTCCACCATAACCCTATAGATGTGCTCTTGATGAAGGCAAAAAAAAAATGCAATGATATGCATATGGTTGGTGTTTTTGCCACGTTTAATGTGCCTGAGACAGTTTGCAGATAGCAACAGTGTGATCTGCTGCAGAAGTGCTGAAAAAGGCCCAGACAGCTGAGCTTTGGGGAGTGGGCGGGAGATAAAAGATGCAGAATGTGATGGAATAGGGTGGCTGCCCTCTACTCTTTCTGCCCTGCTTGGGGTTGTGCCTCCTCACCTTCAGTTTCCTCCTCTGCTCTATCTGGCACCCAAATCGCATCAGTGACCTCGTCATCATCATCATCTCCATCTCCTCCATCCTCATCATTACCACTGCAGACAACTTGGCAATACGCAGCTTGGGGAACATGAATGCCAATTTGTCTACCAGTGTTCCTCCCTCTCTCTAGGCTCATGTTCCTGTCATACTCCACCCTCAAAACCAACATCTGAATCCAGTAATGGCTGGGCATCATCAAGCAGCTAGTGGCTGATGCTGTGGTCAAATAACTCAGCGGACTCCTCAATGGCTGATGTTGGGGTTATGGCAGGAATAGATATGGACCAGGAGGCAGGTTTATCCACTCTGGTAATTGCAGGGGACTGCACACTTGTCTCTGCTTGCGTGACAGAGGATGAGGAGGACGAGGAAGGCTTAGTAAGCTAGTCCACCATCTCCTCTGCATGCTGTGGCTGAATAGCAGGGATAAACTCACTAAACAGAGGAAATTATGCCCTGCCTGAGGACCGACCACCACGTCCACCTTTGCCTGTGCACACATTTGCTCCTGGCCCCCTTACAGTGCCAAGGGAACATCTGCCTCTCCTTGTTGACCTCCCAGACATTATTGGGAGGGAAGGGGCAGTGCTTATAAGCAAATGTAAAGAAAACTTTGAAATCTCTACGTAGATGCACTTTAATCAATGTAAAGAGGTATTTGGTGCACTTTAATTTGAGTACTCACATTACACAGTGTAATGATCTGGGTATGACTATGCTCAAGTGGTGTATGCGTTTTCAGGAACAACGGTCAGTCCAGGCTGTATTTTTAAGGCTGTGGCAGCCCAATTTTATTTAAATAAAACAAACTTCACAGAAAGTCTTTCCTCGCAGGAAGTTCCACCATCATTGTATAACAGAAACTTCAGCCTCCTGGCTCACTCACTCTTACTTAGTCAAACTCCCTCCTGGAGCTTACTTGCTTGGCTGCATACTGCTTGGTCACTGGCCACATCTCCCTCCTGCAGACATACACGCGCAGACTCCTAGAGACCACCTGTCTCTCTCTCGTGGAGCTGTCTCCACTAGAAAGCCCTCCCGACTCCTACACCATGCCATCTGCCTGTAGGGTGGAGCTGTTCCCAAGTGTGAGCCCTGAGCTCTCTTCCTGAGGGAAATATAAACCCAGCCCACAGGTGTGCAATCATCATGCCTGTCTGCAAAAACCAGGCTGAAGGTGCTAATACACACCGTGACCTGGGTTCGCCTCTCCACAACAGACATACTCCACGGATACACTATAATATACTGCAACATAATGCACCAATTGTACAGTGACTCACATAACTATATGGCGTTAAACTGGCAGTAATGCACAAAACTATATGACGTTAAACTGTCAGTAATGCACAAATTATATGGTGTTAAACTGACAGTAACTAACACAGAACTATAAGGCCTCATACTGGCAGTAACACACAAAACTATATGGCGTTAAACTGGCACTATCGCACACAGAACTATATGGCGTTAGACTACCAGTAAAGCACATAAAACTATATGGTGTTAAACTGTCAGTAACGCACACAGAACTATATGCCATTAAACTGGCAGTAATGCACACAAAATTATATGGTGTTAAACTGGCATTAATGCACAAAACTATATGGTGTTAAACTGGCAGTAACTCACACAGAACTATATAGCGTTAAACTGGCAGTAACGCACACAGAAGTAAATGGTGTTTAACTGTCAGTAACACAATCAAACAGATGGTGTTCAACCGTCACTACACTGGCGCTATCTGAACTGTCCCTACTCTAGCTATACACTAATATTAAGATTACTGACATGGTCTCACTACACTACACTGAAACTATATGAGCTGTCCCTACTCTACACTAATGTATGTATGAATGACACAGTCTCACTACACTACAGTGAAACTATCTGAGCTGTCCCTACTCTAGCTGAACACTATGCAAAGCTGAATGATGTTCCTCCTCACTACACTCACACTATCCCTAGACTGACACTAAACTAATATTCTATACTGACAATTGAAGCAAAATGGCACAGTATAGCTCAGTATCTAACTAATAGCACTGAACAGAGCCCTGTTCTATTTCTCTCAACACCAAAATCACACTGAAAATGCCTGCCATTGAAAGAATACTTTTATACTGTGGGGCAGGAATGAGCCATGATTGGATAAAGTCACGTTGACAGTGTCCAATCATGACTCTGACAGTGCTCTGTGCCCTGACTGGCTGAAGCTTTCACTGCTTCAGCCAATCAGGGCTTGCAATGCACTGTTCAATGCCACAATGCATTGTGGTGGGTTCGGGTGGTCAAACAAACGGTTGAACGACCCATTTGTTTGGCTGTTTGTCGAAAATCTAAACAGCAAAAGTTCAGGCCCAAAAATAAAATATAATGTAAATCAGATAGTGTCCACTAAATGTAACATGAATAGTGTAGAAAATATTTGCATAAATAATCCAATTGTAAATGAGCGTACAAACAATATGTATATATATAAAAAAGTGAAAATACGTGAACAAATCAATCAAGTGATTAAATAAAAATAATCTGCATTGGTGATCCAAATATAAACAAACGTACAAAAAATATATATAAAGTGAAAGTACGTGAAAAATATCAATCAAGTGATTATTTATATAATCAATATAAACAAGTGATTGTCCATAAAAAACGTGCACTGATGACTGGTAAACTTGCAAAAATAAAGTTCATGCAGAGAGTGTAAAAATCATTTCCCAAAAGTGACAATCCACTGCAAACTTCAGTGCTTAATGAGTGCACCACCTATTTCCCCCAGCCTCTCACCTCCAATAACTGGTAAATAGGCACTGTGTATAAAGATAGCTGCTGGCTTCTTATTCATTCAGTCACACTGCTCCACCGCTGTCAGTATCTCACTGTATGGCTATGTATTACATGCCCTCCCAATAGCTCCAGGATGTCCAACCAGTATAGAATAGAAGAACACAGAGGGCTTTCATGTGCAGTATTTCGCTACTTTATTATAGTAAAAGATAAATCCACACTTACATCAACATATACAGCAGAGTGTGCAGTAGACGCGGACTTCCGGTTTCGGCCGTAACCGGAAGTGATAGGTCCGACACCAAATTCCTTCGTGACGCGTTGCGTTACAACACGTAACTTTTTCAAAGGGCTGTAACGCAACGCGTCAGGGAAGGAATTTGGTGTCGGACCTATCACTTCCGGTTACGGCCGAAACCGGAAGTCCGCGTCTACTGCACACTCTGCTGTATATGTTGATTATATAAATAATCACTTGATTGATATTTTTCACGTACTTTCACTTTATATATATTTTTTGTACGTTTGTTTATATTTGGATCACCAATGCAGATTATTTTTATTTAATCACTTGATTGATTTGTTCACGTATTTTCACTTTTTATATATATACATATTGTTTGTACGCTCATTTACAATTGGATTATTTATGCAAATATTTTCTACACTATTCATGTTACATTTAGTGGACAGTATCTGATTTACATTATATTTTATTTTTGGGATTAATATTCATTGTATATGTTTAATCACTTTTAGGTAGTGCCGCATTTTTATATCAATTTATACACTCATTTTCGGTGCTGAGATCACTGCTTTTATGCTGGCTGCTTCCTGTATACATTATTTTTGTATTTATTTAGTCTTCCTATGATTTATTAGGTGGAGCGCACTAGTTTTTCCTTTATACAAAAGTTCAGGCCCAAACTTATGCTCAGGCCGAACTGTTCGCCCATCCCTACCTGCAGGGGCACCACCCAGATCTTTCCTCATACGCTTCCTCAATTTCTGGGATGGAGATGCGATCCTGACGGAAGCCTGCAAGCAACAGGAGTTGCGTTATGAAAATGCACTGGTCCACCTGTACCCCAAATTTTCCTCTGATTTACAGAAGAAGAGATGTTCCTTTACAGATGTGCATAGGAGACTCAGGGAGAAAGACCTTTCCTACAGTATGCTCTACCCCAGCTGCCTCAGGGACCTTCATAATGGCTTTGCAAAATTCTTTGATTCCCCCATCGAAGCTGCAGGTTGGCTGGAAACTGTCGCCTGAGTTCTGTATGGCCCACTAGCTTCTGGAAAGATCTGCCGAGTGTGGTTATGTTGTTCCGTTGGCTATGATTTGTTGTTCCTAGATTGGGAAGCTCAGCTGAAACAGTCTCCTTTTTTCCTCTCTGGAATGTCCGAGGCTGTTATCCTTCAACTTTTTGGGTGGCTGGGATGTCCAATTCGGAGTCATCCCCATTTGAACACACCTTCACCTTTCAAATAGATGAGCCACTGGAACGTTTGGCTAAGGAGGTACTTTGTTATGGGAATAAAGTTTCTCTGGCAGTTTTTTTTTTTCTACTGTTTGGCTGGAGTAAACAGTGGACTTAGTTTATTCTGTATTTTTTTTTTCTTTTTTCTCTAGTTTTATGAATAGGGTGTTTATCACCCTAGACCGATTTTGGCCTGTTGGGTTTATTTTTTTGAATCTCTATATGCCTCATCTTCTTTGCAATATGTGTTTCTGCATACTGACTGGTGTTGTGTGACTTTCTGCATCCATTTCTATGGCCCACTGCTTGTTTACTCCTGCTTTCCCTAGCAGCAAACAAATATTATTGATTCTCTCTAATGAGTAGTCTCAACATACTCTCTTGGAATGTCAGAGGTCTGAATTCAAAGTGCAAGCTTTCCCTGATTTTGCAATGCTTACGCTCCCACCATCCCCACATAGTTCTCCTCCAGGAGACACATCTTGTTGGTAAACTAACCCTCTCTTAGCACAGTCGGACATTCCGACCACAAAATCTGTCTGATATTTTCAGACGGATTTTGGGCGAAACTTGTGTTGCATACACACGGTCGGACAAAGTTTTCGGAAAATCAATCGTTTGGAACAAGGTGACGTTCGTTGCATACGACGGTATTACATGGAGGCGAGTAGAGAGCTTTGGTCTCGTAATTTAATCTGAGCATGCGTGGCACTTTGTCCGTTGGAATTCTCTACAAACGATTGGAAAAGGTCCAATTGGATTTTTTGGTCCGAAAATTTTAGATCCAGCTCTCAAATTTTTTCCGTCTGAATTTCCGATTGCTCATGCTCAATCGGATTTTCCAACAACATAATCCAATCTGACTTTTTCCATCGGGCATAAGTGTTCTATTGCAGTTAGTGCACATACATTAAAGCATTTTTTCATTGCAAAGCGTGTGTTGCATTGAAGTAGCCCATTCATAATGAATGGGTTGTCAATGTACCACAACAGAAGAAAAAATGTTCAAGACTCTTTCTTAATAAGGCAATGCACGACAATGTATGGTATACATATTGTGGTGTGCTGCATAACCTCATGTGTTGGCTTTTACTGTACAATGTGCTGGGCTTGTATTCACAATAAATGGCACCTCAGCGCAATACACATAGAACTGTGAACATTTGTACAATGCATAGGCCTTACCCTTACACATTTTTTTATTATGGTATAATAATCTTTAAAGAGGAAGTAAACCCTGATGAGTTGACTTCCTCTTTTTTTCCCTGCAAAGGTAAAGCATAATGGACTACTATGCATCGCATAGTAGCCCATTATGTGTCACTTACCTGACACAGGAGCCAGCGAAGTCGCGCTGTCCCCTGTAGTCCACCGCATCCATCTTGCTGGTGGCGTCTCGCAGCTCCGCCGCTGTCATTCGGCGAAGCCGCGATGACGTCACTCCCACGCATGCGCACGGGAGTCGACAAATGCGGCAGCTCCATTTATGGAACTGCCACGTTCAGTGCGCCTGCGCGCCGCTGTCTACGGCGCATGCGCCGTAGACAGCGGTACCCGTTTTCGGGCAAATATCTCCTAAACCATATAGGTTTAGGAGATATTGCTTGGACCTACAGGTAAGCCTTAATCTAGGCTTACCTGTAGGTCAAAGGGGTTTGTAAGGGTTTACAACCACTTTAATGGCAGCTCTACAGTGCAACTATGATGGCACTTGCTTTAAGTTATTCACTGAATGAGTAGTGATCCAAGGACAGATAAACAAAAGCTGTTAAAATGCATACAAGTGTGTAGGTGGTTGCCTACAGAGTAATGTGGCATATGTATTTTCTTTATGTTTTAGAAATTATTTTTTCCTTGTATTGTTTAAAGCACTCCATGTGGTTGACACTGGGATTGAGAGAGGTGATTGGTGGTTTTGCTGATCATGCTGTTAGGCCGCGTACACACGCGGGGACTGTTCGCCCAACTTTGTCCGCTGAACAGTGTTTCGGCAAACAGTCCGCTCGTGTGTGGGCTTTCAGCGGACAGTTTCAGCGAACAGTCCGCTGAACAAGGTTTTTCGGAAATTCCGAAAAACTGTCCGCTGAAACTGGCAAAGATGCGACAGAAGTTTGGACTTTGGAGCCTCCGAGAACTCACCATCGAAGGTAAAACACTGGTACTCCGCAGCGAGATTCTCCCTGTGTTGCAGTACCTCGCCCAGGCCTGGCCCCCCCGGGTCAACACCTGCAAGGCCATCACCAGGGCAGTGTTTCACTTCATCTGGAGCTCCAAAATGGACAGAGTAAAGCGGGCTGTTATGTTCAAGGAACCCCTCAAGGGCGGTAAGGGCGTGCCCGACATCGCCACTCTTCTGAGGGTCTTCTTTGCCTGTAACTGCATCCGCAGAACATTGGTGGACAGAACTGTAGACTCTGGCGGCAACTCCATGTCCCATTTCTTCCTCCTGCCTCTCTGGAGGTCCCTTGGATGGGACAAATGGGACAGCTCCATCCCCTACAACTGGGACACTCCTTGGTATTACTTGGATACTTTCAAGTTTATTAAGGAGCAGGGGCTACATGGAGTGAAGCCCGACTTGTGGAAGCCAAAAACTATCCACAAGTTGATCAGAGCATCAGACATTGTTGAGACTGTTCCAGGCCTCCCTTCAGCCACTTGCAAAGTGGTCTGGAGGAACGTTTCTTCAAAGAGACTTACCAACAGGCACAAAGATCTGGCATGGATGGCAATCCAAGGGGGGTTGCCACTCAGGACATTCATGCATGCCAGAAACCTGTGCAGATACAGACACTGCCCCTTTTGCATCATCCAGGAGGAAACTGCTCTGCATGTTTTCTGGGAGTGTCCCTTTGCACAGGGCCTGTTGAGGGCTCTGGAACCTGATCTCAAAGACTTTGTTCCACAGACTGCTATAACACACTTTGGTGTGTTAAACGGACTCTTTTGTGGGACTCACTCACAAGAGGACATTGATAGTGCCTGGCGGGTGCTGTGTTGTTTTAAGGACGCTGTTTGGTGCGCCAGAAAGCGCCTCATCCACCAGAGGGAGAGGATGTCCATCCAGGACTGCCGCAGACTGATTCACAGTCTGCTCAGAGACTATCACCTGATGGACAACATGGAGGAAGAGGAGGTCTGAAGATTTCCCCTCCCCCCCCCTCCCCCACCACTATGTACCCTTTTTGGCAGTTCAATAAAGCTTCGGGCCTGTGAACTCTTTCTCCCTCCCCTCCCCACCTTCTCCAACCCCCCCATCACACCTGTTGCTCATTGAAATGTCATTCTGATTTTGACTTTGACTAAGACTGTATGACTTGACATGTATTTGGTAATGGTTTTTGGTAATGCTTTCAGGGTAATGCGGCGTCATGCATGATGTGATGTTTCGGGGTATTATCACTCTGCACAACACATCAGGCATCATACCGCAGAATGAATGTAATTTATTTGTATGTTTGGAAATGTATTGTTATGTAGTGTATTTTATGCGCTGCGTCGCAGTACAGTGTGGAATGTACCCTGTTAAAAGTATTTTGTTTTTTGTATATTTTCTTGAAAAATAAAGTATACATTTTCAATCAAAAATATTTGTATATGTGGTGTTTTTCCATGAGTGTAGTACTAAGGATCTAGCTGTTAGGAGTATATGTGTTACTACCTGGCGCATAATGCGTGGAAATATTTCAATTCCTATGTGTAGTATTGCTAGTGCTGAGCTGGGTGCTATGAGTATACCGGTGAGTGATGAGATCATCTGGAAGACTTGGTTCAAGAAGCTAGTCAGACATGGGCAGTCCCAAAAAGTGTGTAAAAGATGTCCCTGTTGACCACAGTTCCTCCAGCATTGTGTTGATGCTTGTGGGAATAGTTTGGAGATTCTGCAAGGAGTGTACTGTCATCTGTTTGTAATTCTGACTGTCATTTCCCAGTGTTTTGTACAGTTTGATGCGGATTGACACTCAGAGAGTGCTTTTTCCCATTGTTCTTGTGTGAAGGTAGTTCCTATGTCTGATTCCCATTTGTATATTGCTTTGGTAAAAAATAAAGTGTGTGATTCGTGTACATATGAAATGGAGGTGTTTCGGTAGCTTGTAGGTGGACATTAGTGATTGAGTGGATAGTGGCCTATCATCATGGAGTATGTCCTGTATTGACTTAATTCCGTGTTGTGTGAGTTCTTTCACTGAAAGTAAGGGGATTTTAGCTTCCAATAGTCTTGTCCACCATGAGCGGTCGATTGTGGTGAAATTACTGTCAGGTTGGCTTACAAGAAAGGAGTGATGTCAGTATAGTGGGTGGTAGGTTGCGGGTGTCCCAGTGTAACCAAAGGTCACCTATTAATAGTTCTCTAAGGTCAGACAATGGAGCTAAGTATCTCTTGATTTCAACCCAGAGTGGGGTAGTGGGGTATAGTGTTCTAAACAAATATAATATTTGTGGTAAAATCATAATTTTGTATGCTGCTAGCCTCCCCATCCAGGACAGTTCTTTACTCTCTAATCTTTTGGTTTGGGCCTCCAGTTTGGTCAACAATGGTTTATAGTTAGCATTAATGAGATCCTTTGTGGAAGTGGTTAGGGTTATGTCTAAATATGATATGCCTTTTTTTGCTCCAGCTATAGGGGAAAGAATCTTGTAGTTTAAGTTTGTCTGTTCGCGACGTTCCCAGATTCAAGATTAAAGATTTGGCGAAGTTGACCTTGTAGTAAGATATCTCACCAAATCTTTTGAAGAATTTTGTGGGCTGCTGGGAGAGAATAGGTAGGGTCAGTTAACATTAAGATTACATTGTCTGCAAATAAATTGATTACATGGTGTCTCGGTCCAAACTGGAAGCCTGATACTGATATGCTAATGTGTGTTCTAATGGACTCCGCCAGGGGTTCGATCATGAGGTTGAATATTGTCGGGGATAAAGGACAGCCCTGGCGGGTCCCATTAGTGTTGGTGAATGGAGAGAACAGCATGCCAGCAGTAAACACCTGTGCTGATTGGTGAGAATACAATGCCATCATTGCTTTCAAAATGTGGCCAGAAAATCCGAATTTGGTTAGCAGTTCCTTTATGTAGCCTCAATAGATCCTGTCAAATGCCTTCTCTGCGTCTATAGATAGAAGCAGAGAAGGCGTTTTGGTGCTTTTGACATGGTATATTATGTTGATGATGCGCCTGGTAGCATCCGAGGTCTGCCTCCTCCTCACAAAGCCCATCTGGTCTTTCTGTATTAGAAAGAGTATGTGTTCTGCTAATCTTTTGGCTATAAGTTTGGCGTATACTTTGAAATCTGTGTTTAACAGTGATATGGGTCTGAAATTGCTTGGCATCAATGGATCTTTTCCAGGTTTCGGTAGAGTGATGATGTGTGCTTTTAACATCTCAGAAGGGAATGAGGTTTCAGTTGCAGCTTGTTGGAATACTTTATGCATGTGTGGGGCTAAGATACTTTTGTAGATTTTGAAGTATTCATTACTAAATCCGTCTGGGCCATGTGATTTCCCATTTGGTAAGGTGGATATGATTTTTTCTATTTCAGGGATTGTAAATGGGGAGTTAATGATTGAAGTTGGGTCTCTGATAGGGAGGGCAGTTTGTTTTTCAAGAAATTTTGTATGCTAGTGGTTGATGGTTGAGTGGTCGATGTGTCGTTTCCAATGTTGTATAGCTCACTGTAATATGTAGCGAACTGTTCTGTTTCTTGTAATATATTTTATTAACATGCAATACAGCAATTACACAGTACAAATCACTTGTTGAAGTGCAGGATTACAAATCGTTTTGTGATAATGTAACAAATACTTTACAGTCATAATGGGCGTCAAAACCCGAACAGTAAAATAGAGTGATCACAGAAGAATGTATTATAAAAAGATGCACAACAAATGTATGGTAAGGAAGGTTATGGGTAAGAAGATACTTAGGAACGAGGAACTGAGCCTTCCCGAGTTGGAGGGCTGATCCCGAGTAGGGATCATGGTACTGCGTAGTGAAATATTTTCATTGAGGGGGGGTATATAGAGGAAAGGGGAAGAAGAGAAAGAAGCAGGAAAGATGGAGTGGGGGTAGTAGAGAGGGGGAAGGAGAGTGGACAGGAGGGGGGGAGGCTGGCCGGCCCGCCCGGGCACGGGGGTCTATGAAGAACAATGTTTCGTACAATGTTGAACAGGCTATTTCAGCAATCCAATGTGTCTAAGTCAACATCGAGAGGCAAAAAGTGATCAACCCATGGTTGCCAGATTTTATTATGTCTGGGGAGGCGGTCAAGGAGCTTGGCCTCAATCCTGCAGTGGATCATAGCCTATGTTACCCTATTCCTAAATGCGGGCAAGGGTAAAGTTGTGGTCTTCCAGGCGTGTGCTATGGTTTGTTTCGCTGCGGTGGTGAGTTGGAGGAATAGTTTTAGCTGATTACGGGTGCAGCATTCGGGTGATTTGTTAAGGAACTGTTCTGTTTCTTGTAGGTTTATGAACTTGTGTTTGAGGGTGGGATGGATAAGATGTGCAATTCTTGTTTTGGCTTGTGTCGCCTTGATTTTGTTGGCTAAATATTTGCCTGCTTTGTTGGCATTGGTATATGACTGTATTTGTAGACGCCTGATATAAATATCATATTGGCAGGATAGTATTTCTCTTAGTTTTTCTCTAAGATAAGTACGTTTTTGGGCCGATTTAGCGTTTGGAGTGGCTTTATTTTTTGTTTCTGTCACGTGAATGTCCGAAATTACTTTGTCTATTTCTAATGTGCGAAGTTTTTTCCCCTGGAGCCTAGTTGGATCAGTATACCTCGTAAGTATGCTTTGTGAGCATTCCATAAGGAAAATGGGTTATCTACCAATTGTACATTGTCATTGAAAAAGTTTGAGAGATATTGTGTAATTTCTTGGGAGGTTTGCGGTTCTTGGAATAATCTAACATTATTACGCCAGATGGGTGAGGAGGCACCCTTTTCAGCTATTGTATAGAGATGACTGCATGGTCTGTCCATGTTATATCGTGGATCTTTGTAGATGCTATACTTACGTATGGTGTTCCTGAGTTTATGAGCAGTAGTGTCTAATTTGGGGTCTACAATTGAGTTGAGGTCCCCTGTTATTATGATGTGTCCATATGCAAGTGACTTTACTCTTTTAAATATCCTGTTTAGGAATCTTGACTGGTGGGAGTTTGGTGCGTAAATCGATGCTAAAGTATATGGTTTTGAATTAATATCTCCCTTAACTATAACATAGCATTCATTGTCATCTGAGATTGTTTCTTTATGTTGGAAGGTTACAGTGTTCCGAATCGGTTTTTTTCCCTTCCGGAGTTGTAGCTAAAGAAATGTGGGGATAGTCCCTGTGTGTGCATTTAGGGTGCTTATTTGTCTGAAAGTGTGTTTCTTGAACACAGAGGATATCTGCTCCCTGTTTCACAGCCTCTGCCCACATAGAGTGCCGTTTTGGGGGGTGATTAAGGCCCCTAGCGTTGATGGATATTAATGTAATATTCATTATAGCGTTTCAGTGTTGTTGTCTGGTAATGGACTCACTGTGACCCTTTGTGCTCCTTTGAAGTGGTGGTTTTGGTTGCGTGCTGTTTTGCTCTGTAGGCTGTTTTTCCTGTGGTTGTATGTTGATCTCCTTCTTCCAAAGTTTCCTTCAAACAAAATGCTCCAAAAAAAATTGTAACCATATATAACCAAACCTATAACTAAGTAGAGTCTTTTAAGAATAGGATCTAATAAGCGATCCATGAGCAGACGTGGCTACTAAGATGTATTCGGGGGGGGGGGGGGTAAATACAAGGAATTAAGTATGAGACCTTGTGACCAAAGAGAGATAAGGTTATTATTTAGATGTACATCAGTCGTGGGATTCGTCAGCTGTTTTTTTTTGTGCTCTTTTTACGTGAGACCACCTGCCACTCCTCTTGGATGTGCCTAGGGGGTCAGCATTGGTGTTATGTCCGATGGGTCTTGCGGTGCTAGTATACCCCATTAGCGCAAGATTTCTATCCCCTCTTCCAAAGTGGTTAGTAGAACTGCGAAGCCGTTATGTGTGACTGATAGTTTTGCAGGATACTTCCATTTGTGAGAAATGTTATGGTTCCTCAGGGGTTTGGTTATGTTGCCAAATTATGGCGCTGTTGTAAGGTGGGCCTGGATAAGTCAGGTAGGAGAATTACTTCTGCATATTGTGGGTACTTATTGTCGTTCCTGCGGGAGGCCAAAAGGATTTGTTATTTAGCGTGGTAATAATGCATGCATAGGAGGACGTCTCTGGGAGTGTTTTCTGGAGGTACAGCCCCAGGAGGAAGTCAGCACAGCACAGGGATGGTGGGAGCCCCTCATAATAAGCAGCCCCAGGAGGAAGTCAGCATAGCACAGGGATGGTGGGAGCCCCTCATAATAGGCAGCCCCAGGAGGAAGTCAGCATAGCACAGGGATGGTGGGAGCCCCTCATAATAAGCAGCCCCAGGAGGAAGTCAGCATAGCACAGGGATGGTGGGAGCCCCTCATAATAAGCAGCCCCAGGACTGGACTCATCTAATGAAACTTCGTATTCCGGATAGGAAATTCTTCAACGGAATTTCGTATTTCGGATAAAAACCAAACTTCCATCAGCATCGACTGTCATATTGAGGTATATTTTTGCCTTTAAATTCATCGTAACGAACGTCGTTCATACAAATTAACGAACCTAACGGAAATTCATATTTTGTATGAAACGAAACTGAATTTCGGACACGAAATACGAAGTATGAATTAATTTTAATACGAATCGTAACGGAACAGAACGAAACAAATTTATTGACGGTGCCCATGTCTACTCTCCGGCGGCCGAGCGGAGCTCAGAGACGTGCGTCCATTCCGGAGCAGGTGTGTGCAATTTTAAAGCATGACATGTTAGGTATGTATTTACTCAAACAGTGTATATACAGTGCCCTAAAAAAGTATTATTACCCCTTGAAATTTTCCACATTTTGACATGTTACAACCAAAAATGTAAATGTATTTTATTGTAATTATATGTGATAGACCAACACAAAGTGGCACATAATTGTGAAGTGGAAGAAAAATGATAAATGGTTTTTAAATTATTTTACAAATAAATATCTGAAAAGTGTGGTGTGTATTTGTATCCTGCCGGACTGAGTCAATACTTTGTAAAACCTCACTGCAATTCATTTTTGGGTATGTCTCTACCAGGGGATGGTGTTCTCAGGGTGATGTGCAGTTTCTGGCACACATAGCATTTTGCTTTTAAGCCAAAAAGTTACATTTTGGTCTCATCTGACCATAGCACCTCCTTCCACATGTTTGCTGTGTCCCCCGCATGGTTTCTTGCAAACTAAAAACCAAACTTCCTATGGCTTTGTTTCAACAATGGCTTTCTTCTTGCCACTCTTCCACAAAAGCCAGATTTGTGGAGTGCACGACTAATAGTCCTGTGGACAGATTCTCCCACCTGAACTGTGGATCTCTGCAGCTCCTCCAGAGTTACTATGGGCCTCTTGGCTGCTTCTTTGATTAATGCTCTCCTTGCTAGGCCTATCAGTTTAGGTGGACGGCCATGTCTTGGTAGGTTTGGAGTTCTGCTATACTCTCTCCATTTTGATTAGATTTGATTAAACAATGCTCCTTGAGATGGTCAAAGTTTGGGATATTTTTTTTTTTATAACCTGACCCCCTGCTTTAAACTTCTCTACAACTTTATCTCTGACCTGTTTGGTGTGTTCCTTGGCCTTCATGATGCTGTTTGTTCGCTAAGGTTCTCTAACAAACCTCTGAGGGCTTCTCAGAACAGCTGTATTTATACTGAGATTAAATTACATATAGGTGGACTCTATTTATTAATTAGGTGACTTCTGAAGGCAATTAGTTCCACTAGATTTTAGTTAGGGGTATCAGAATAAAGGGGGCTGAATACAACAGCATGCCACATTTTTCAGATATATTTATTTGTAAAAAAAAAATTAAAACCATTTATCATTTTTCTTTCACTTCACATATATGTGCCACTTTGTTTTGGTATATCACCTAAAATCCAAATAAAATACATTTACGTTTTTGGTTGTAGCAAGGCAAAATGTGGAAGATTTCAAAAGGTTTGAAATCTTCCACAAAAAGGTTTACTTTTTCAAAGAACTGTACATAAATGGTGCCCCGCTCCTAAAAACAATGATACTTTACCTTTAAGGCCACATAGTCATAATGAACATTAAAACGATTTACAAATATTATATTAAATAATATATAAAAATAATATATCATAAATCAAACAGTGGTGATTTAGTCCTTTACTGCTTGCATACAATTCTTCTTTTGTTAGTAAAGAAAACATTATTCATGTATCCAGACATGTGTCTCCTTAAATAGTGTTCACCTCTATGTGCTACAACTATCCACATGCAATGGTGATTATACCCACACCAGATATGCCCTCATCTGGGGGATAAGACCAACCAATGGTCTATATACGCTTCTTTCCCTCTCTGGGGATCTGAGGTGATGCTTCTCTTCCCTTATGGTAACCATGTGGTTACAATCCTTCTTTCTTTGGGCTTGTGCAATGGGTGTGGGGATAATCGCCTTTGCATGTGGATAGTTAGAGCACATATTTAAAGAGACACTTCTGGATACATAATAAATGCTTTTTCACTGATGTAAGAGGAAGTGTATCAAAGCAGTTATACACTTAAAGCGGAGTTCCTCCCAAAAATTTAACTTCTGCTTTTCCGCCCCCCCCCCCCCCCCCTGTTGTCACATTTGGCACCTTTCAGGGGGGAGTGGGGAGCAGATACCTGTCTAATACAGATATTTTTCTCCCACTTCTGGGCATAGATACCCGAGCCACCCGCGGGTATCTATGACACTTCCCGCCCCCCCCTCCCGTATTCTGGGTCCCAGAAAACAGCAAGGTCCAGTAGCGCATGCCCAGTAGGGAACCAGGAAGTGAAGCCGCATGGTTTCCCTTACCAAGTATGATGAAGGCTGCACCGGACAGCCGAGGGATAGATCGGCTTCAGGTGCCGACATCGTGGGTGCTCTGGACAGGTAAGTGTCCATATTTTAAAAGTCAGCAGCTGCACTATTTGTAATGAAAAAAAAAATAATAATAATAATAATAATAAAAAAAAAACGGCGGAACACCACTTTAAGGACATTTCAAGGACTGAATCACCACTGTTTGATTTATGTTTATATTTATTTTTACTATATTATTTGATATAATATTAGTAAATTGTTTTAATGTTCATTATGACTATGCAGACTTAAAGGGAAGGTAACATTGTTTTAAGGAGCATGGCACCATTTTTGATTATATGCATTTAATTGGCGTAACATCATCTTTCATGTTGTACGAAAAAATTGTGGTAATATTTGTGTTTTTTGTTTTTTTCAATTCACTAAAGTGTTTGTTTTTTCAAAAAAATTAAGTTTAAAAAATGTCTGCACAAATACCGTGTGACATAAACAATTGCTATGACAGCCATTTTATTCCCTAGGGTCTCTGCTAAAAAATATATATAAATATATAATGTTTGGGAATTCTGAGTAATTTTCTAAATAAAGAATTATGATTTTTACTTGTAGGAGAGGAATGCCAGAATTGGCCTGGTATGGAATTGGTTAAGGACTCTCTGTATTATGGAGGTATGACAACTAAATGGGCAGGGGCTACCAGAGGACACCACAGTTTGAGAGTTTGAGGCTGTAAACTATGTTAGAAAAGATGTAACAATTTTTTATCTGTAAAGGATGAAGCCTTTACAAGTAAAATAGAAGTTCTGTTGCCATTGAGGATTGATTGGTCTGAAGTTATTCCACTATAAGAAAGGGTTGCATGCAAAGTGTATCAAAGAACATGGTTCACACCAGGGGAAAAGGTAGTATAAGACTTAGATGCAGTACTAGTGTCTGTTGTGTGGTCAAGCTAACCAAGAGGAGGCTATAGTTCTGTTACTAATGATGACAGTGTTTATGTGCATATGCAGCCAGCCAGTTGGGAAGGTGAGGTGACATGGCATAGGTGTTGGAAAGGCTCAGATTAGTAGAGGAGCTTGGGTCCTTAAGATTTCCTTCTCTAGCAATCAGAACACCAATATGGGTCTGACTTGTGGCACAGAGCAGCCTTCGAACCCAGCTTGTAATGTCACAGAAGATGGAGTGAGACCTCGGGAGATAAGCACAGGTTATGAACAGTGTCAAACTTCCTGGGATTCAAGTGTACCATATGGATCAGTGTCACTGGGATGATGTGACTGCTAACTGGGCTAGCGGAGTCCATGTATGCTCTGCCACACTGGCTCAG
Organism: Lithobates pipiens; assembly: GCF_037356315.1. Taxonomy (NCBI): domain Eukaryota; kingdom Metazoa; phylum Chordata; class Amphibia; order Anura; family Ranidae; genus Lithobates; species Lithobates pipiens. The sequence continues at coordinate 445,003,384 of NW_027507764.1, forward strand.
AAATGCTGCATGAAAGAGAGGAGTATAATAGGGACCAGAGTGTACATTGCATAAAGAGTAAATGGACTGTGCCATGAAGTACAAGGGCTAACTATTAATGTCTGTGTGAAGAAGTTTTACTTTTAAAATGGAATGCTGCCTTAAATGCCATGTCTGTGTCAAGCAAAAGCTTCAGCCTGCCTCTGGGGGCACTAGTAAGAGTTCTCTCCTCATGCCCATATGAGCACCACCCTTATGTGGACTGCTTTACCTGCCAAAATATTCATGAATCTTTGTAGCCTCTTATGTGATTGGTGCACCCTTTCAATGCTGCACTTCCACTGCTTTCTTTAATCCAGCTATAAAATATAGTACTGTCACTTTCTGACCTCCAACCTGATGATTAGATAATGAAGGAGAGATAGTAACAGCACAGAACTGGATTAGTTGCTTTTTTATTTGTCTGGTGTTCTGTTCTTTATATACTTCTATGAAGTCAGCTCATTTAAATTTACAGTATGTATAAATTAATTACATACCACATTTCTCTTCATCTTCCTCGAAACATTCCTGTTGATATTGTTACTAATAAATATAATTAGCACAATGAATTTCTCTTAATTATGTAGTCATTAATGCACAGTCCAATTTCTCCTTTCAGAAAGAACATTTAACAGCAAAATTGCCATAGCTACTGAATATTTTGCCTCAACAATCTATTAATTGGCAGCACACAGGAGTGCATGATGTAGAGATGCAATAAAATGCAATGCAATAAAATGAATTCATAATTCACCTTCCTTCTCAATTTACACCGCATTACCGAGTCCTAAACTGTCCCTCTGAAGATCCTGAGCTATAAAAGTGTCCTCCAGTTTCACTGTTTATAAATGGATTATTATCAACTGTTCCCTAAAAGAGATAAATGTGTACACACTTTATGTCCTTATGGTTTGTGACAAATTTATAATGGTAAATCTTGCTAAGATATCAGTTTTCTTTTTATCCTATTATATCCTATATACATATTATATGATATTGCTTTGTGATGAATTTGTTCTGAACTAACCTATTTTAAATAATTTAAAGTGTACCTAAATCTACCTTTAATGATATAATCTAGTAGCAAATTATAAATGCACATATCATAAGGTGCACAATTCAGCAGTGATTTTAATCACTTCAGCCCCAGGAGGAATTGATGACCCCTTAATGATCATGACATTTTTTTGCGATACAGCACTGCGTTATTTTAGCTGACAATTGTGCGGTCATACAACTCTGCACCCAAATAAAATTGATGTCCTTTTTTTCCCCACAAATAGATTATTCTTTGGCGGCATTTGATCGCCTCTGCGGTTTTTATTTTTCATGCTATAAACAAAAAAAGATCAACGATTTAAAAAAAAAACAATATTTTTTATTTTCTGGTAAAAAACACACCCAATAAAAAAAATTAAAAATCAAATTTCTTCATCAATTTATGCCAATTTGTATTCTGCTACATATTTTTGGTGATAAAAATCCCAAAAAGCATTGATTGGTTTTCACAAAAGTTATAGCATCTACAAAATAGAGGATAGATTTATGGCCTTTTTTATTATTATTATTATTTTTTTACCTAGTAATGGCGGTGAGCAGCGATTTTTAGTGGGACTGCGACATTGCGTCGGACAGATTGGACACCTATCTGACATTTTTGACACTTTTTTAGGAACCAATGACATTATTACAGTGATCAATGCAAAAAATATGCACTGACATTGTACTAATGGCACTAGTAGGGAAGGAGTTAACCACTTGCCGACCAGCTGTTGCAGTTACACTACAGCAGGTTGGTTTGGCTGCGCAAATCGCCATAGGTGTACGTTGGCTTGTACACGGCGATCTGTGGGGACGTGCACGGCCATTGGCCAGCAGGTGAGCCAATCAGCAGGTTCCCCGCAGTGACAGAATCGGGATCTGCCATAGTAAACAAGGCACATCTCTGTTCTGACAGGGGATTACAAAGAGATCCTGTGTTTCTGCTATGCAGGAAGATGGATCTGTGTGTTGTCCCAGGCAGCTCACCCCCTCTCCACACAGTTGGAAACACACCAAGGGAACACAGTTAACCCCTTGATGGCCCCTGATGTTAAACACCGGGGATTTATTGAACATTTTTAATGTTTTTTTGTTCACTTTCTTCAGGTTTTATATTTCCATGCAAGTCTATGAGAGGTCAAAATCCAATTGATACAGGTCAGAAGGAAGTCGACTGCAGGTCAAATACAATAATAAATTCTGAATGATCTCAGAAGCATCCTAAATGTATTTCAAACAAATTTCATTAACATAAGCCCAAAGCTTGTTGACATTGGTTGGTTGTCACTTTGGTCTGCATTCAAATTATCCTTATGCCCTGTACACATGACCGTTTTTCCTGTCGGAATAAACTCTGAAGGTTTTTCCGACGGAGTTCCGCTGAAACCATCTTGCATACAAACGATCACACCAAAGTCTGATAGTCAAGAATTCGGTGACGTACAACACGTACAACAGGACAAGAAAATCGAAGTTCAATAGCCAGTAGCCAATAGCTTTCGTCTCGTACTTGCTTCAGAGCATGCGTCGTTTTTGGTCCGACGGAACAGCATACAGACAAGCATTTTTCCTGATAGGAATTGGTTCCGTCGGAAATATTTAGAACATGTTCTATTTCTAGGTCCGTCAGAACTTTAAAAAAAAATGTCCGATGAGGCATACACACAATAGGAATATACAATGAAAAGCTTCCGTCTGACTTTTTCTGTCGGACATTCCGCTCATGTGTACGCTGCGTTATTCATTCTTGGTCAGAGAAGCTACACATCAGAATGATGGAAAATTTGTAAATCTTGTGTGACAGGAAGGGGTAGGTCAAAACCCCCGACTTCCTGGTTAAAGGTAGATGCTCCTTGGGCAATTCTAAATTTTAGGAAGCTATATGTAGGCACTAGGGATGAGCTTTGAGTTTGAGTCGAACCCATGTTTGACTCGAACATCGTCTGTTCGGACGTTCGAATATTATGGCCCGTTTGCGCCAAATTTGAGTGGCGAGTCACGGCCCATAATTCACTGTGGCATCGCAGTGCATTGCTGGCTGATGATTGGCCAAGTATGCACTATGACTCGCATGCTTTGGCCAATCACAGCGCAGAAAAAAAGGAGAGCCAGGGTGGCTTTGGCCAATGATGTCTCAAAGGGTTTAGTACACGCCCCACACTATATAAGGCCGCCTGCATGGCGGCCTTGTGTAGTGTGTTGCGGTGGGGGTTAAAGACAGAAAGAGAGAGAGAGAGAGAGACAGTGTCATTTAATTTGAGTTAGATAGAGTAGGCAGGCGAGTCAGTTGGCTTCAGTTACAGTGTGTAGAGGATATATATGCATCCTAGGTGTTGTATATATATTTATACATTGTATTCAGTTTACTTAGATCCGTTCCTGTTATTCTCTTCATAATATAGTGTAATGTTCGGGTGATTAGCACAATTGGTAGATGCACGTTTTAGTCTACATCAGGCAGGCGTTTTATGGTTAAGGGCCTGGTAGCCCACGTTTATTATAAGAAAACAAAATATTAGTTCATCCAGTAATCCCACGCAGGGGTTTAAATTCATTCAGCACACAAATGAACATACCAAGCCACCTGGCTCTCAATTGTCAACAGTTCCTCTGCTTGCTCCCAACAGGTTTGTCAACTCTTTCCAGCCCCCTGGACTCACCGACTTCCTTAGTCTTCCTGACTCTCAAGGTTGTCAGCCTTTCCCAGTCCCTTACACGGACTACAGTCTCCCACAGGGCAAACCACTCTTCAACCAGCAGCAAGCTGCTCACACTCCTCCACACCCATCTACAACTTCCTGTCTTGCTTTTTAAAGACACTGCCTTAACAGGTGGGTTAATCAATTGTATTCCCTTAAAGAGAGCACAACCCAAACAGAGGGGAAATATAGCATCCTTCCAGGACCCAGCCACGGCGTCCATTACATATCCCCCCCCTGTGTTTCGATCCAGAGGGAGGAACACCAGCACCCATCATGATGGTTGGGACACCTCTGTGCTGGCTGTCAGCCACGTAGGCCCAACCTTTTTTCCGGGTGCGCTTCCAGGAACATTCCCCCCTGGATCTTAACAGGTTCCTATATTGTCCTATACTCAGCCTTCCTCTTCTTTTGGGGTCCCTGGGCTTATTCACTTTTCTTGGGGGAACTCTGCCTTCCTTGAGCCCTCCTTTCAACTTACAAATACCCATTTTACCCTTCACCATCTGTATTTCAGGTTCAAAACAGTTTCTCTTGTTACCCATGGCAACCAAATCATTGTTTGCAGAACGAACTCTTAACAGATCACAGCTTTCCGTATCATCAGTGCTTTCCAAATCAGTGTTTGTTAGAAGAAGACCCGAGGAGGGGCTACATCCGACGGAACCATAGCACAGCTCCACCTCACCCGTTGTCCAACACTCCATGGGTACCTGTTCTAACAAACTACCCTGACCCAAGCATAAACCATTTTTTCCAGGTGTACACATTACATTGTTACGGCAACCAACATTAACACTTTCTCCCATAGTGTCTCCGGGCACCTTAACTTGTACCCCTGGGCCAGTGACAGAAAGCATCTCTGCTACTGCTGAGTCCATTCTGGGCCGTTCCTTCTCATGAGGCCTAGCGGGTAAGGCAGTGTCTGCGCCCTCTACTGACAACTGCTCCGCCGCACCTCGGACCACACCAGCAGAGATTTTTCTAGTCACCGCCCCAGGCGGAGAGACCTCTGATATCTCAAGCAGTTCTCTCGCGTGCCTTCCATACCAATCAATAACTAGAAGTACGCTCACAGAGAATCTGGAGATCCTGTGCCAAATGGGTAACCATTGGTCCCACCAATTCCACTGTTGGTCATGGTTTCCCAGCACTGCCTGTACCACCTGGCTCCACCCATTGGTGCTACGCAGCACCACCTGGTCCAACTGCGGTGGAGATACCCAAGTATACAGCAAGTTCATTTTTACCAACTCTAGCATTTCCAGTAAGGTTTCGGTCATCTCTAAACATCCCATGTCTAAACACCAGAACTTTCTAGGGTCTTTTACCCTCTCCAAGACATGGAGGGGCTCAGCGACTGCAGGTTGAGAGGGTGAGACATTTGAAGAGACCTCATCCTCCTTGGAGGTACCCATCATCACAGACTGTTTCTCCCCTGGAGAGCTGTCAGACACATGTCTCACACTTATCCCTTCTGCACCAGTGTTGGTGAGCCTCTGCAGGTCATTACAAGTCACACTATCACTTTGATACTCAATATCATTTAGCTGTGGAGCTGTGGACAACACATCTGTGATGCCAGTGCCCTGAACTGTTTCTTCAGAGGGGAGGGCAGCAACCTTTGCAGGGACCAGGACGCCCTCAACCACCGGCGGCTCTGCGATCCCCCTGTCTGGCATAGCAGTTGTGTCCACACCCTTGTTATTTAAGCTAGCCTTACCCAGCATGGCTAGCAATTGTTTGGCCCAGCTGTCCCAGTCTATTGTGGTTCCACCATGGGCGTTCCACAGCGTTGCATCACCTGCTGTAGAAAGCCGCACAGAAACCTGGGATTCATTAGCTTTAACTGCACATTCCTCACTTCTATATACATCATTTTGTGACACCACACTTTTATCAACGTTGCATTGGGGTAATGCTTCATCACCTAAAGCTTGGTGCAGCACACCATTTTGAACACCTTTTTCTGGTGGCACTACAGACACATCCAGCTTTGTATACTCAACTTTTGCAGGCTGAATTAACCCCTTGCGCACTGGGCTACACATAGGGTTGTGGGGCTGCGCCCACACTCTCTCACTGTGCGGCTCAGTCATAACATTACAGGAAACACATTTTTCAGCATCATAATCACCAATCACATTACTTTGGCCAACACTATTGTCAGCATGACCCTCAATATTCTCATTATGTGTAGACATAACTACTGCTTTTGTGGGTTGTCTATGAGCCACCATAACCTCTGAGCAACTCTTCACAGCACCCGCTCTCTGTAAAGGGGCACTTTTGCCTATTTGGGCAGCTCCATAGCTGACCTGGGAAACTCTCTGCTCCAACACTGCAAGCTCCTTGGAAGTTTCCCTGGGCAACCCTGCAGCAGCTGTCACTAGGGAACATGGTACCAGCACTGTTTTGGTCACCCCTAGCTCAATTTTCCCAGCCATCTGCTGGATCATAGCAGGCATATGCAGAGTCCCCATGTCCTTTTCAGTCTTTAGCCCTGCGTCTAGTTGGGCTTTACGCTGCGCCTCCCCACTGCTCTGGGTAGCACAATGCAGAAAGTCTATGTCCATTTGTACTGCGGATCTCCCCACTGGACATACTCCCACTTCACTGGGTTCAGCATCACAAACTGAAACAGTCTTACCAGTTCCTGCAGCTGGTGTCATAGCCTTCCTTCGAGTGCGTTGTCTCACTGGTGTGGTGTCTCCACAGGCTGACTCCCCCATGTGGCCATGGAGCAAAACTGCAGCCTTTCTGGACCCACTGACGCCCCCTGTAGGTAACACAAGATCCTTGTTGCTAGGGGTAACTGCAGACTTGTGCTCCAAAGCTGGTTGGCTATAACTCATGCAGGATTCAAGCTGATGTACTCTCCTTTCGGGACTGACCCCTTTGCCTAAGCGGCCATGACAGAAAACCTTACGTTTCTCTGGATTTCCAATTCCTAGGACTTCCGGCGACACTTCTCCCATCCTGGAGCATTGCTGGCGGCTTATGATACGACGGAACTCTCCTCTAAGAAGGATTTCCTCTTTAAACTTGCGATAGTCATCCTGGTCCCCATCCATCAAATGGTAAACCGACCGGAACTCTATCCGCAATAAGGTTTGCAGCAGTTTTGGCCACCGGTCCCTAGGCCATTTTCTCTTTACAGCAACTTTTTCAAATCTTACAAGGAAGTCTCCCACCTCCTCTGTAGGCAGCATGGGTTGCACATAGTCAGAGGCCAAGATGTCAGCCCCTTGCAGTGCACCCCACTCTTTGCGATTCCGCTGGAACCATTCATTCGCTGTCTCACATTTCACTGGCCCCTTTTGGCTGGCCCTACAAGGTGGAGACATCTTCCCAGGCCATGCTGAGCTCACATCCTCTTTAACTTGATAAAACATGAACTTCTTGCTTTTTGACTGCCTCATCCTTGCAATCACATGCACACAGCAGCTTGTAACAGTTCTCAGCAAAGAAGGAGAAAAAAAAAAATCTGATGTTTGATTCTTCCTTCACAGGTACACAGCCCGCATTCAACACAGTCCATCAAATAAACGTATACGCAATGCTGTTCGCCTGGCTGCCACACCCAGCTAGCAGCAGTTCCTGATGCGACTCACTGTGGAGCAAGGACCCGGATTCCACCGTCTACATGCCCGCATTCGAGCACCACTTGTAATGTTCGGGTGATTAAGCACAATTGGTAGATGCACGTTTTAGTCTACATCAGGCAGGCGTTTTATGGTTAAGGGCCTGGTAGCCCACGTTTATTATAAGAAAACAAAATATTAGTTCATCCAGTAATCCCACGCAGGGGTTTAAATTCATTCAGCACACAAATGAACATACCAAGCCACCTGGCTCTCAATTGTCAACAGTTCCTCTGCTTGCTCCCAACAGGTTTGTCAACTCTTTCCAGCCCCCTGGACTCACCGACTTCCTTAGTCTTCCTGACTCTCAAGGTTGTCAGCCTTTCCCAGTCCCTTACACGGACTACAGTCTCCCACAGGGCAAACCACTCTTCAACCAGCAGCAAGCTGCTCACACTCCTCCACACCCATCTACAACTTCCTGTCTTGCTTTTTAAAGACACTGCCTTAACAGGTGGGTTAATCAATTGTATTCCCTTAAAGAGAGCACAACCCAAACAGAGGGGAAATATAGCGTCCTTCCAGGACCCAGCCACGGCGTTCATTACAATAGTGACAGGCAGGGAGCTGCAGTATTTTCACTTAGTGTACTGTGTCCTTTGCACAGTGTGCACCTAAAGCTTACCTGAATACAATTGCCAGTGTTCTCATACAAAAAAACAGGCAGGGAGCTGCAGTATTTTGTTTTAGTGTCCTTTGCACAATGTGCACCTAAAGCTTACCTGAATACAATTGCCGAAGTTCTCATAAAAATAAAGGCAGGGAGCTGCAGTATTTTGATTTAGTGTCCTTTGCATAGTGTGCACCTAAAGCTTACCTAAATACAATTGCTGGTGTTCTCATACAAATATAGGCAGGGAGCTGCAGTATTTTGATTTAGTGTCCTTTGCACAATGTGCACGTAAAGCTTACCTGAATACAATTGCTGGTGTTCTCATACAAATATAGGCAGGGAGCTGCAGTATTTTGATTTAGTGTCCTTTGCACAATGTGCACCTAAAGCTTGCCTGAATACAATAGCTGGTGTTCTCATACAAATACAGGCAGGAAGCTGCAGTAATTTGTTTTAGTGTCCTTTCTACAGTGTGTACATAAAGCTTACCTGAATACAATTGCTGGTGTTCTCATACAAATACAGGCAGGGGGCTGCAGTAATTTGTTTTAGTGTCTTTTGCACAGTGTACACCTAAAGCTTGCCTGAATACAGTTTCTGGTGTTCTCATACAAATACCACAGGCAGGGAGCTGCAGTATTTTCAGTTAGTGTACTGTGTACTCTGCACAGTGTGCAACTAAAGCTAACTGAGGACAATTGCTGGTGTTCTCATACTAATAATGCTACAAGCAGGCAGTTGATTCTGCTAGCTGCAGTTTAATCAGTATATATACATCCCAGCTTTATGCAGCTACATCTCCCTGCAGGCCATTAGTATGTCTGGAAGGACAACAAGGAGAGGCGGACAGTCACAAGCTAATTAAAGAGGGCAAGCAGGCTCTGTGTCTAGAGGCAACAGTGCTGGTCGTGGACACGTGCATCCTCATCAGCACGTGGCCACTGGACACGCTTGTCCTTTGTTTTGGCAGCTGGCCGCGTTGAGCCGCAACATACCGAAGACTTGGTAGAGTGGACGACCAAGCCATCCTCATCCTCCTCATCCTCTCTCACCCAGGCTCAGGGTACTTTGTCTGGCAAAGCAGCTGCCCCACCATGTCCTCCTGAGGAGTACCCCTAACGGTTTGACCACAGTGTTGGGTACATCTTACAGGAGGATACCCAGTGTTTTGAAGGCTCTTATGATGGTACCCAACTAGAGGAAGGCAGTAATGTGAGCCCAGTGAAATTTCCCTGCCTCAGCTGCTGAAGTTCATTCCCAGCCATCCACATGCAGCAGTTGAATTCTAGCTTGGCTAAATTGCTATCACTTCAAGTGCTGCCTTTTCAGTTGGTAGACTCTGCCCCCTTCTGTGAGTTTGTGGAATGTGCGGTTCCTCAGTGGCAGGTTCCCAAACGCCACTTTTTCTCATGGAAAGCAATTCCGGCTCTCTACCGGCATGTGGAAGGCAATGTCTTGGCCTCGCTGGACAGGGCAGTCAGTGGTAAGGTACATATTACCTCTGAATCATGGTCATGGTAGTAGTGTTGGAGGTTGTTCCGCCACCATGCCTCCAAAATGCTGCTACTGGTGATTCTGACACACCTCTCTCCTCCACCCCTCCTCTTCTTCTTCCTCCATGGCCTCTGCTCCATAGGCATTCAAGGGGCTACACAAGTACGCAGGCAAAAAGATGCCATGCGGTGCTTAAGCTGGTGTGCTTGGGGGACAGGAGCAACACTGGGGCAGAGATTCTGTCAGCTCTGCAGGAGCAGGCTGAGAGGTGGTTAATGCCATGCCAGCTTAAGCCAGGAATGGTGGTTTGCGACAATGGCACCAACTTCCTCTCCACCCTCTGACAGGGACAACTGATCTATGTGCCTTGTTTGGCTCACGTCCTTAACTTGGTGGTGAAGCGTTCTTGGGCAGGTACCCGGGCTTACAGGATGTCCTGAGGCAGGCCAGGAAAGTCTCTGTGTGGATTTTCGCCGGTCATATAATGCCAGTGCTTGGCTGGCTGACCTCCAAAAGAAATTTCACCTGCCCAAGAACTGCCTAATCTGTGACATGCCCACCAGGTGGAACTCAACGTTGGCCATGCTGCAGCGGCCGCACAAGCAGCAGAGGGCCATCAATGAGTACCTGTGTGACTATAGCACCAGGACAGGGTAAGGGGAGCTTGTTTTTTCCCCATGCCAGTGGGCCATGATCAGGCATGCATGCACTGTCCTGTCACCATTTGAGGAGGCCACGAGGATGGTGATCAGTGACAGTGCATGCATCAGTAACACTGTCCCTCTTGTCCACCTGTTGGAGCACATGCTGTGTGGAATAATGGACAGGGCACTTGAGGCAGAACAGAGGCAGGAAGAGGAGGACTACCTTACCTCTCAAGGCCCCCTTTATCCAGACACTGTTCCTGCTGGCCTGCCGATCACATAGGAAGAGGGCGAGGAGTGTGAGGTGTCAGCATGGAGGTGGAGCCTAGCACTCAGCATCAGCAGCAGTCTTTGAGGGATCATTTACAGTCCCAAGAAACCCGTGGGCTTGTATGTGGCTGGGAGGAGGTGGTTGCGGATCATATTGTCCTTAGTGACCCAGAGGACTCTGGACCGAATGCCTCAGCTAACCTATGCTGATCCTACAAAGCCTGCGGAAGGATCCTCGTATCCTTCAGATCGAGAGGGATCATTATTGGCTGGCAACCCTCCCTGATCCACATTACAAGGGTAAGGTTGCGGACCTTATCTTGTCGTCGCAGAGGGAGCAGAGGATGAAACATCTTCGGAAGCCTTGCAGAAAGGTCTGTGCAATGCGTTCCCAGAGACTGGGAGGTTACAAATTCCTGGTCCTGGACAATGTGTTGCTAAAGCTTCGGTAAGTCACAGAAGAGCGGTAGAGAATGTGGCCGTCTGACCGATGCGTTGAGAAAATGTTTTAGTCCGCAGCCCCAAGGTATGATCGGTTCCAGCAACCATTGCCAGTGTCTGATTTACATGGTGCAGGACTACCTATGGACGAGATCAGACTTGGACACCTTTCCCACCGAAAATCCTCTGGGTTACTGGGTCTTGAGGATGGATCACTGGCCAGAGCTTGCACAGTATGCAATTGAGCTACAGGCCTGTCCTGCATCCAGCATTTTTTCGGAATGCACATTCAGTGCTGCTTTAGGCTTTGTAACCGATCACAGGGTGCGCCTGTCCACCATCGGTTGATCGACTGACCTTCATAAAAATGAATCAGTCTTGGATCACCACCAGCTACCAAGCACCTGATGCTGATGTAACCGAATCATTTTTTTAAAAATGTCAGATCCCTTCAAGACTGCCTATGCTGATGCTGAGTAGGTATGAGCCGAACCCCCCCCCCCCGGTTCGGTTCGCACCAGAACCTGCGAACGGACCGAAAGTTTGCACGAACGTTAGAACCCTATTAATTACAATGGACGTGAACGTTCAAAATCTAAAGTGCTAATTATAATGGCCAATATGCATGTCATTGCCCTAAAAAGGGTTTGGGTACGTGGGTCCTGCCCCAGGGGACGTGTATCAATGCAAAAAGAAGTTTTAAAAACTGACGTTTTTTCTGGAGCAGTCATTTTAATGATGCATGAAGTGAAAAAAAAAAAGTGAAATATGTTATGTTAAAGTTAGGCAGATGCCTGTGTTGCACAAATGAACTACGCAACACCAGCAACGAGGGGGTAGATTCAGGTGCATGCTGTGCAGGAGGCACACTACACTGACTGAATATTAGGCAGATGCCTGTGTTGCACAAATCAACTACACAACACCAGCAATGAAGGGGGGTAGATTCAGGTGTATGCTGTGCAGGAGGCACACTACACCCACTGTAACAGCGCTAGGTTAGGAAGCAAAGCAAAGCTGATACTGTCCCTGCCTATCCTGCTCTCTCCCAGAACACTACACTCACTGTAACAGAGCTATCTAAAGAAATAAAGCACAACGGCCACTGTCCCTGCCTATCCTGTTCTCTCCCTTAACACTACACTCACTATAACAGAGCTATCTAAAGAAGTAAAGCACAGCTGACACTTCCTTCTCTCTATGAATGCCGCAACACACTACACAAGGCCGTCGCGCTGGCAGCCTTATATAGTGTAGGGCATGTACTAAACCCCCTGAGCTATAATTGGCCACAGGCATCCAACCTGTGGCCAATTATGGCTCTCCTCGCTGCCGGCGCTGTGATTGGCCAAGCATGCGGGGTCACAGTGCATGCTTGGCCAATCATCAGCCAGCAATGCACTGCGACTGGTGGAGTGCATTGTGGGCCGTTCGTATCACACGAATTTGATGCGAATGGCCCACAAAGTTCTGGTTTCGACGAACGGATGAATGGCCGATGTTCGATTCGAACATGGGTTTGAATTGAACACCGGGCTCATCCCTAATGCTGAGTGACTATCCTCTTCCTCCTCAATAATCATGCTGATAGATTGTAAGAACATTATTGGTTCTGGGCACCGCCACCAGTGGCTAAGGCCCAATTTTTCAGCCCCTGTTTAACAGGGCCGTGTAATTAAAATTTTTGATGCAATATTTTGCAGGAGGGTTCGTTGCTGCGCTTAACTACAATATCTGTGAGGGGTTGCAGTGTTGTGGCACCAGCACCAGTGCCTAAGGTCCAATTTTTAGCCCCTGTTTAACAGGGGCATATAAGTACAATTTTTGATGCAATACTTTGCAGCAGGGCTCATTCCTGCACTCCAACTAGAGTATCTGTGAGGGATTGCAGTGTTGTGGCACCAGCACCAGCACCAGTGCCTAAGGCCCAATTTTTCAGCCCCTGTTTAACAGGGGTGTATAATTACAATTTTTGATGCAATACTTTGCAGCAGGGCTCATTCCTGCACAACAACTAGAGTATCTGTGAGGGGTTGCAGTGTTGCGGCACCAGCACCAGTGCCTAAGGCCCAATTTTTCAGCCCCTGTTTAACAGGGGTGTATAATTCAAATTTTTGATGCAATATTTTGCAGGAGGGTTCGTTGCTGCGCTTAACTACAATATCTGTTAGGGGTTGCAGTGTTGTGGCACCAGCACCAGTGCCTAAGGCCCAATTTTTAGCCCCTGTTTAACAGGGGCATATAAGTACAATTTTTGATGCAATACTTTGCAGCAGGGCTCATTCCTGCACTCCAACTAGAGTATCTGTGAGGGATTGCAGTGTTGTGGCACCAGCACCAGCACCAGTGCCTAAGGCCCAATTTTTCAGCCCCTGTTTAACAGGGGTGTATAATTACAATTTTTGATGCAATACTTTGCAGCAGGGCTCATTCCTGCACAACAACTAGAGTATCTGTGAGGGGTTGCAGTGTTGCGGCACCAGCACCAGTGCCTAAGGCCCAATTTTTCAGCACCGGTTTAACAGGGGTGTATAATTACATTTTTTGATGCAATATTTTGCAGCAGGGCTCATTCCTGCACTCCAACTAGGGTTTCTGTGAGGTGTTGCAGTGTTGTGGCACCAGTGCCTAAGGCCCAATTTTTCTGCCCCTGTTCAACAGGGACATGTAATTACAATTCTTGATCTAATATTTCACAGCAGGTCCCATTCCTGCACCCACCAAGAGTAACTGTGAGGGCTTACAGTGTTGTGGCAACACCACCACCACCACCAAAGGCCCAATTTTTCTGCCCCTGTTCAACAGGTGCATGTAATTACAATTCTTGATATAATAGTTCACAGAAGGGCCCGTTCCAGCGCCCACCAAGAGTAACTGTGAGGACTTACAATGTTGTGACACCACCACCACCAAAGGCCCACTTTTTCTACCACTGTTCAACAATGGCACGTAATTACAATTGTTGATATAATAGTTCACAGCAGGGCATTCCAACGCCCACCAAGAGTAACTGTGAGGGCTTACAGTGTTGTGGCAACACCAACACCTAAGGCCCAAATTTCTGCAGAGCATATAGGGCAGGCCCCTACTTTCAAAAATCCAACTTACAAATGACTCCTACTTGGAGACAACAGGAAGTGAGATGAAATCTGCCCCTAGGAAGGGAAATTCTCTCCTGTAAGAGTTGATATGGGAAAAACATGTCTCCTCTCCACTGATACTTTATCACCAATCCTTGTTTCACTAAAAATCCCAAATTTTCAAAAAACATTTGTTATTGGGACAGAAAGTGAGGTGAAATCTCCTGAAGAGGTGCACAGACAGCAAAACATGTGTTTTCCAAAAACCTTAAAAAAAGTTTTTTTGGCTGGTGCTACACTTTGAAAATGTACCAGTTCAAAATTACAAACAGATTCTACTTAACAACAAACCTACAGTCCCTGTCTTGTTTGCACCACCTGTATACTCCTGTTCAGAGTATATAGGGCCTGGGGGCCCCACGCCTTTCCTTTTTTTAATTTGGGTATGGGGTTCCCCTTAAAGGGCCTGGTAATGGACTGGGGGGTAACCATGCCATTTGTCTCACTCATTTTCATCCATATTGCCAGGACCAGACATTACATTAAAGCAGCAAGTAGTTATAAATGACTTTTATTCCTTTAAAAATGTCATTTTGTGCAGGGACTGTTCTAAGCACCGGAAACACGTGCCACTTTCCAGGCATACTATAGACACCCCCCGGGTACTATATTTAAAGGAATATTTTCACTTTAAGCATCATTAAAATCACTGCTCCCGAAAAAACTGCCATTTTTAAAAAATTTTTTTGCATTGATACATGTCCCCTGGGGCAGGACCCGGGTCCCTAAACCCTTTTTAGGACAATAACTTGCATATTAACCTTTAAAATTCAAACTTTTGATTTCGAACGTTCGAGTCCCATAGACTTTAACGGGGTTCTAAAGTTCGGCTCATCCCTAATTGAGAGTTTGAAGAAACAGATACAGCAGAGCATCATTTCTATTTGGGGCCTCTGCCAACTGAACTGTACCATAAACCTCGACGTTAAAGCAAATCTCAGGCCTTTTTTTTAAATAACCCCCGTGATAGTTGCAGCTTATGCAATCTAACTCGGCATATGCACTGCAAATGAAAAAGTTTGCTGCCTTATATTTTTTGTACTCACATTCCCTTTGGGATCCAGTAAGCTTCCATCCTTAGTGTGGGCATCTGAAGCCTGCTCAGAGTTTATTCTGGGAAATGCTGCTACTGGATACCCAGCATGCACTCAGGGTCTTGCGCTTGCGCATTGTACACTGAGTGTACATAGCACACTCAGTATTGCAGGTTGCCATAACAATGGCGATGTCGGAGTAATTTTCTGCCACATTGTTATGGCAACCTGGCAATCAAGGGTGCCCATTGACTCCTGGAATTGATGACACTAATATCCCAGGAGCCAACTGGTGGCAGGAAATGGCGTACCTCACTGCGGAGAAGTACAGTGTAAATGAAAGTATTATATTTATGGCCCTTAAAAGGTAATCTGTTTAAAACAAAAGTTGCAAACCTTAATGGCATTGCAATCAGCAATGCCATGGTCCCTAGTTCTAAAGTAGGCGAGAATCTACTTTAAGAAGGTCCAGGGATTCACAAAAAGACTGCAGGCCACCAGGGGTGTGGAGCAAGGCTGTGCAGCCTCTCCATGTAGCTGACAAATAGAGTGGATTTCCAGCGGTATGAAACAATCCTTGTGTGGAGCTGTTGCAGTAAGGGGCAAAAGGCCCAACAATGTTGAAGAGTAATGTTGGATAAGTCCTGGAATATTGAAAAGCACTTCCGTTCACAAGCTTTTCTTAGAATATCTTGTTTTAGAGGAAAATTTACCCTATAGCCGGTTACGTCTCTTGGGGGATCGGTATCTCAGCCTTTTGGTCCCAAGGCTCTATGAATCCTTTCACAGGCCTCTCCAAGAGTTCATTAAAGATGGTAGAAACCAATTGTTGCATGATCGGCTGACTGATTGTTTCAGGAATCCCTCTTACCCATATATTGTGGCATTGACCGCAGTTGTCAAGGTCCTCCAAGTGGAGGTGGATCCCTAGGATATGAGATAGATGCAAATCTGAGGTACATTGTACCTGCCGTATAGTTTCTGCATGGCGAGTAGTCACTTGTTCCACAGTAGAAATGGGCCGAACACCCCCTGTTCAGTTTGCAGGGGAACTACCAAACAGGGAAAGAGTTCTAACCCAAACGGCGAACCCCATTGAAGTCTATGGGAGCTGAACAGGAAAAAGTGCCCATTTTGAAGGCTTATATGTAAGTAATTGGCCATAAAAAAAAAGGTATGGGGGTCTGGGTACTGCCCTGGGGGACATGTATCAATGCAAATATGTTTTTTAAAAACAATTGTTTTTTCAGGAGCAGTGATTTTAATGATGCTTAAAGTGCAACAATAAAAACAAAAAATTCCTTTAAATATACTCCGGGGGGTCCCCTTAGCCTGCCTGTAAAGTGGTGCATCTGTAGCATGCATAGAACATTCTGCAACAAAAATTACATTTCTAAAGAAAAAAAACGAGTCAAATCACATTTAAATTGACTCGTGGTTGCAATTTTCGGCACCTGGCTATTGAAATGGTACCGAGTCAGTCAGTGAAGATGAACTCATGCACCTGGGCTTCACGCGTCTCTCTGCGGATGAGAGAGCCTTTAGGAGGAGGGAGAGATTGTGCCTTTATTGTGGCCAGACAGGTCACTTTTTGAAGTCTTGTCCAACCCATCAAGGGAACGCCTGAACCTTGAGGTCCTGTCGTGGACAGATCTTAGGTGGCGTTGTTTCATCCCCAGTTATCCAGAAGGATAAGCTCCTGGTATCGGTCACCCTTTCTTGGGCTGAGTCATCCATCGAGATACAGGCTCTAATCGACTCTGGGGCTGCAGGCCTGTTCATTGATGCTGCATTTGTTTTGCAGCACTCGATTCCGCTGCAGCTGCGTGACACTCCACTTTTATCCTAGAAGTCGATGCTTCTGAGACTGGAGTTGGCGCCCTTCTGTCTCAACGTCCTAACTCTGAGAGCGCTATGCATCTGTGTGGCTACTTTTCCAAGAAATTGGCACCTTCTGAGTGCAATTATGAGATTGGTGACAGAGAGCTGTTGGCGATCATTTTAGCTCTGAAAGAATGGAGACATCTCCTTGAAGGTACCACTGTGCCTGTTCTTATTCTTACTGACCATAAGAATCTTACATTCTTGTCTGAGGCTAAGCGACTCTCTCCCAGAAAGGCGCGATGGGCTCTTTTCTTGTTGAACTTTAATTACATTGTCTCATTCTTACCCGGTACTAAGAATGTAAGGGCTGATGCCTTGTCACGACAATTATCCTCCGCTTCCAAGTCGGAGTCGGTTCTGGTTCCTATGATTCCTCCTGATTGTATCTTGGCTAGGGTACGCACCAGTCTTACTTCTCCTTTGGGTGACAAAATTCTTGCTGCTCAGGTGCATGCACCTCCTGAGAAACCTTGTGACCGCTGCTTTGTCCCAAGGCAGCTGGTCATCCTGGGAAAAATCAACTAATTTGGGCCATTTCCCAACAATTCTGGTGGCCTAGTCTACGGGCTGATGTTACTGCCTTCGTAGCTGCCTGTCCCGTGTGTGCTCAGAGTAAGACTCCAGGACACCTACCAGTGGGCCTCCTACAACCCATACCCAATGGAGAGAGGCCCTGGACTCACCTATCAATGGATTTAATTGTGGAGTTGCCCAACTCCCAAGGCAACACTGTTATCCTTATGGTGGTTGACCGGTTCTCAAAGATGTGTCATTGTATTCCTCTTAAGAAGTTGCCTACCACTAAGGAACTGGTTTCCATTTTTGCTCGGGAGATCTTTCGCTTACATGGGCTACCCAAGGTGATTGTCTCGGACAGGGGCAGTCAGTTTGTCTCCCAGTGCTGGTGAGCTTTTTGTGCACAGTTGAGAATCCAGCTTGCATTCTCTTCTGCGTATCACCCGCAGTCTAATGGGGCAGCAAAGCGAGCCAATCAGTCCTTTGAGCAATTCCTACGTTGCTATATTTCTGACCACCATAACAACTGGTCAGACCTATTACCATGGGCAGAGTTTGCTCACAACAGTGCCTTGAATTCTGCCTCCCGATTGTCGCCATTTATGGCGAATTATGGTTTCCAACCTTCCATGTTGCCTGGCTCATTTGTTCCGCAGAGTATTCCTGCATTAGAGGATCACCTGCATGGTCTTCGTTCCACTTAGGTACAAGTCCAGGAGGCTTTGCATCATGCCAATGCTAGATACAGACTCCCTGCTGACCGCAGAAGCCTGCCTGCGCCTTCCTACCAGGTTGGGGACAGGGTCTGGCTGTCATCTCGCAACCTCCAGCTTCATGTTCCCTTACTGAAGTTTGCACCTTGGTTTATTGGGCATTTCCGTATCCTTCGCAGGATTAACCCAATGGCTTATGCGTTCGACCTTCCTCCTAGTAAGCGCATCTCAAATGTGTTTATTTGTGCTTATTGAAACCATTGGTCGGTAACCGATTTACCACCTCGGTGCCAGGTCCTCACCCTATTCAGGTTGAGAACCATGAGGAGTATGGGGTACAATCCATTGTTGACTCCCGTAGGTTCCATGGGCGCATACAGTACCTGGTGCATTGGAAGGGGTACGGTCCGGAAGAACGCTCCTGGGTTTCACCCTGGGACGTACATGCCCCTGTCCTCCTCCGCGAGTTCCATAGATGGTTTCCCCTCAAGCCTGGTGGCCCTCAGAGGGAGAGGGGTCATTGAGGAGGGGGTACTGTCAGAGCTGGCTTAGCCCTTCCTTCTCTGGGCTGGCTTCTCAGCTGTCGGCTAATTGTCAGCTCTCATCTCTCTCCACAGTTACCAGCTGTTCCTGATCATGCTCGTCTGACCTGCCAACTTAAAGCTGTGCAGCTCACTTCACCTCTGCCTTTGCCTTGGTCACATCAAAAGAAACCATCTCCTGTGGTTCTGTTTAAAGACTGGCTTGCTGACATCCCTTCTGGCTCCTTATCCTGCTTACTGTTGCTCTACTTGGATCCCTGACTTCTGGCTTGACTGATTACCCGATCTGGTTATTGAACTCTGGCCTGGCTGACTACTCGATCCAGTTACTGGACTCTGGCTATGCATTGACTACGCTTTTTCTATTTACCGTATTTATCGGCGTATAACACACACTTTTTCCCCTTTAAAATCGGGGGAAAGTCGTGGGTGCGTGTTATACGCCGATCCCCACTGTCTGTGAGTCTAAAAGACCGAGCGCCACCGAAAAAGACCGAGCGCCGCCGAAAAAGACCGATCTCCACCGAAAAAGACCGAGCCGTCTGCTCGGCTCCGCTCTTAGTCCCGCCTCCCTGCTGTTTCTGGAGCGAGCGCTGCCGAAAAAGACCGAGCCGACTGTACTGTGTACTCGGCTTGGCTCGGCTTGCAGTCCCGTGGAGGACAGTCACATATACCTTCCAAGGACACCATTGTTGAACTCAGTGTTTCTCTACCTTTTTTCATTCAAGGGACCCATTAAAAATTAAGGACAATCTCAAGGCAACCTTTAAAAATGATGGACAATCTCGAGGCACCCCATTCTAAAATGTAAAAGGATTCTAATAGTTTTACATAATGTAGCAACATCCACACAAATAGGACACCCAATGTTAGAGGTGATTTATTCTTCCAAAGCAAACACACTTTTGCAAACTGGTACTGACTAGTATTCCAAGATTTTTCTTCAGCACTCAGCTAATATGACCCCAGCACAGATGGAGAAGGGCAGGGGAGGGTCAAACAAGGATGCTGACGTCCTTCATATCAACTTATGATGCCATTGGTCATTAGGATTCTGACAGATAGACGGTTATAATGGTGCACAATGAAAACCTGTGGCTTTGTGTAACTAAAAGGTAGGCTTCTTCAGCCACACACTGGCTTGTAGACTTGTTTTGCCAAGGCACCCCTGAAGGATCCTCAAGGCACCCCAGGGTGCCTGGCCACCCTGATTGAAAAAGGCTGGTTTAACTCACCAGCAGAGACAAGATGTTGGCACCCTCCGATGGTTTACTATACTGTACAGTATATATGGTCATCATCTAGGACCTTCTGTCTCTCATATGGTCACATATGCTGTGTCCCTCTTATTTATTTTTGATGGGCATTAAAACATAGAAACAGATTGTTTCTCTTATCTTTAATGCGATTTCTCTTTCTTAGTGATTTGTTCTTTATGCTACACTAACTCCTGAAGCGTCTGGGAATTTGGCGAAACATGCTGAGAATGCAACATCTTTGTAGCATGGAAAATGTTGACCCAATCAATTACTGATGAATGAGACCACAATATGGTTACTGGTTTTACCATGTTTTTAATGCATTGAATAAATTAATTGTTTATTTTAAATTTTGTTTATTATTCAAGTACCTTAAAAGTTCCACTATACTTATACATTTTCTATTCATTTCAATTATTGGGATGTTGTGCAACCTATACCAAACTTTGAAGGTTTATGGTGAACAAACTAATCAATAACTCAGGAAAGCAGAATTATATGTAACCATGTACATCCATTGCAGAAGATGGCAGATACTTTAAATTAGAAGGAACAAGAAACAAACTCCACCTCCATTTGAATTTGTTTCTCAGGAGAATGTCTATTTAAAATACTTCTTAAGATTTCTACAGCCATTATCACACAATACAGTACTTATAAAGAATAGAGCAAAAATCTTCCTCCACAGGATAATGTTTTTTGCCCCAGGTAATTTCAATTGCCATTTTGCAACTGACTTGCCCTATTAAAAGTAATTCAATGACCCCTTAATAGCCTATTAATTTATACATTAACTAGTGCATAAAACAGATATTAAACACATGCTCAGAGGATCTGACACTTTTTTCTTCATTCTTAGACAATAATTAAAAGGTTGACAAGATTCATAAATCCTGCCTAATTACATTTGCTCCTTATTGTAACTAAGGATGTTATAATCAGTGATATTTGTTCATAAATTGCATGATCTTTTGTAAATAATTACAATGAATTCAACCCTTCATTTTTAATTTTTCAAATTTCTCTTTTGATTTTTTAAAAATCACTGCCAACAAACACATACAAACAAATACATGTGCACTTCTAATCAAACTCTCTTATTAGTTCTATTTTTATCATCTGGGACAGGAAGAATGCTTATTTGCTTTAGATCAGGCATTAAATTCCTCACCAATTGGGTGACAATAAATTATGTGCTGCTCCAGTCTATTAATATCTAATAATCTAATTGAAGTAAACATTTCTATTTATAGTTGCTGATTATTTTATCACTAAAAATATTTCTAAAGAATGCTATCCAAGTCGTTTTTTTCATACTGATTGTAAAATAAGAATGTATGTATATTTTATAACTGGGTGGGTACAGAAATGCATGTCAGTAAAGAAAGTAGGGCAATGCGCATTGGTGTACTGGTGAATATGTAAAAGTGAATGTCAGTGTAGAGATGTGCATGCCCTTGCATTAGTAAGGATTGAAGATGAAGAAGTGTCTTAGGGCAGTAGCAGACAGTAGTATTGTATATGTTGTTGCAGTGGTAGAAAGTGAAAAATGTGTGCATGGGTGCAGTGGCAGTGAGTGCCAAAGAGAAGTCATGGTGCATTTTGCTACAAGGGACATGTTAGTGATGAATAGTTATGTTTCAATTCGTTTTTTATTGAGTTTCATAGAGGAAGCTACAATAAATGGGTGTACATATGGTCACTCAAGAGAAAACAGTTAAGCGAGATGAAACATGGTACAGTAAAAATACACTGGGTTAAGGGGGGATGATGTCTATATTTATATAAAAAAAATACCTATTTTAATAGAGGGAGAAAGAAAGTTTAAAGTCTGAGCTCAGTTTGAAGACCTGGTTCCAGTAGGACCAGGTGGACTAATGATACCACAGAATATGGATTAAAAGGCTCTACAATTCCGTCAACATTAAGGTGAATTAGCCAAGGATATCTTAGAAAGTTTACAGGGGGTAATGTGCCACCTGTGTAGTACTGTTTGGAACAGTTAAGACATCTTAATGGCAGATGGCTAATTGGCTTCCAGGTAAGCTTAGCCAAGGTAATGTTTCACTTATGATAATGTAGTGGTTTTCTGTTAGCCCTTGTACACACGGTCAGAAATTCAGACGGAAAATGTCCGGTCGGACGGACTGTGTGTGGGCTCCATCTGACTTTTTCCGTCCGAAATGTCCGACCAACAAAGTTTGAGAGCTGGATATAGAATTATCAGACAATATGATCCGATGCGCGTCAATTCCGATGGTGTGTAGGCTAGTCCAATGGACAAAGTGATATGCATGCTCAGAATAAATTCTGAGACGGAAGCGCTCGGTCAGGTAAAACTTCCGTTCATAATCGATATAGCACATTCGTCACGCTGCAATGTTAAAAATTGTTTAATGCAGCACATTCTCTTTTTCTTTATAATGCTACAAGAATGAAGTTGTTTTGCTGCTCATATTCACACACACTTCTCCCAAACGTATTTCTTTATTCTTTTTCCTGATTTCATGAATACAATATTTTAATTCGTCAGATCTCCCCAATCATTTTTGATTTTTTTTTTCTGTAAATTTTGTGGTTGGTTTTTTAATCAAGATTTTCTTTTTTGACATTTTGCTCATCTTCATAATTTTTTTGGTGTGTTTTGTGTGTCAACTTACCACAACACCATTATTATCTATTTATTTTATTGTTTTCTTTTTTAATCTCTAGGAGGTGTTGATGCCCCTTGTTATTAATTTGACTTTGTATTTTTGAAATGTACCAGCCTACTCACAAATAAGCTGTCCTTTTTTAAAGCGGGAGTCTGCCGTTTTTTTAAAAAAAGCCAGCAGATACAAATACTGCAGCTGCTGACTTTTAAAATAATGACACTTACCCGCCTAGCGCGCCCGCGATGTCGGCACCCGAAGCCGATCTCTCGATCATCTCTCGGGTGCTGCCGCCGCCATCTTAGGTATGGGAATCAGGAAGTGGAGCCTTGCGGCTTAATTTCCTGGTTCCCTACTGCGCATGCGCGCATCTCGCTGCGCAATAAAGTTGGTCCCCGCTGTCTCTGGGATCCGTGTGTTTCCCAGCAGGCAGCGGGGGACCTTCGGAAAAGGACATTCTGATTCTGCGGAAAGGGGCGTAGCTTCTGCAGAATCTAAGCCGTAAGTGGGTGCAGATACCTGTACTGTACAGGTACCTGCACCCCCCTCCCCCCTGAAAGGTGCCAATTGTGGCGCTGGAGGGGGGGAGGGTTCCAATGAGCGGAAGCTCCACTTTAGGGTGGACCTCCGCTTTAAGTAAAACACATAGGCAAGTATTTCTTGAACCAAAAAAAAATTTATTTAGGTGTCATAAACAAATAAAGAGGGAGGCAGCGCTGGAGACACTGGGGAAATTAGCAAAGCCTTTGGCCCCCAGGGTACACATCAACTATTTAAATGCAAAGTCTGGTCCAGAAGTACAAAAAACTCGGAACAGGGGCAAATGACATCTATGTCCCCAGGCTGTGGCCATACAAGAGCCTGCATCTTCTGTCAGACCAGACGGAACCCAGGTCATCACTCTCTGGTCTTCCTTCCACGCTTCCTTCCAGGCTGTGGCTGTGGTGCTGGAGGTGTGTCAGAAGGAGGAGGAGCATGGTCCAAGTCACACAAGTGTGTTGTTTGTGTAATTTGGCCCTTCAACCTCTTATTCAGAGTTTGTATAATTAGCTCCTCACACATGAGGTGTTGCCCCTCCTCCATTTGCTGCAGTTTGCACGCAGCCAAGGCGGCAAGGCTTCTTGATATGTGGGGGTGGCTTTGAGGGCCACAGAAGCCTCCCCAATTAGCTTGAGTGCTGACTCCTCCACATGCCCCCCTTTCTGGCCCTTTTGGGTGGAAGGCGGAGGGGAGGGACTTCTGATTGAGTCAGGCTTCTAGGCCTGCCCACCTCTTGGCTGCCACTTACCCCTGCCTCCTCCTGGCTGCCACATTCCACAGCCACCTCCTGGCTGCCACATTCCACACCCTTCTCCTGGCTGAGGTCTTCCTGTGTATGAAAAAGGGACATCGTTTTAGTTTTTGGTTTATCAAACACACACAATTTTCAGCTCTTGACTGTTGCAATTTGTTAACAAATAGAAAAGATTATCATTCTGAGCCCAGCATTTTTCATTCTTGGCCCAAATATGTTGGCCACTACTGTCTATTAATATGTGAAACACTTTCTAAAATCAGCAATTAGTGAGCAAAATCAAGTTAACATCATTCATTTTTACTCCAAAAATATGTAGAACAATACTATACCTGGCTCAAGCTGGGCTCCTCCACACCTTCCTGACTGGAAGGCCCAGGTTGGGCATTGGAAGACTCAGCAGGGGCGGAATGAAGAGTAGAAGGAAGCGTGGAAGGAAGAGTAGAGAGGGATTCCCTGACCTCAGCCTGGTCTGACAGAAAAGTCATCCTCTCATAGTACCACAGCCTGGGGACATAAACTTCACCTGTGCTGCTCCAGTTTTCATGGACTCCAGCACTTTCTTGTGCTCCCTCAGATATATACTCCTCAGGCCACTAATTTTCATTCTTAAATAGGTGATGTCTGCCCTGGGGACCACCGGCTTAACAAACTCCAGCAGTTTCTCCATCGCTGCCTGCCTCTTTAATTTGTTATTGTAGTGGGGATGTTAAGCTTGCCACATACAGGGCAGCTCCTTGTACTTGTCGATGAACAGGGGGAGAAATCTGTGGTCGTTAAACCAATCGATATTATTATCTGCAAGACACAACACAAGACAAACCCTAATGTCAGGCTAAACTCTCCTAATCGTGTCCCAATATAGGCCTCCATCCAGAAGCAGTATAGGCTAGTGATGTACCAAGTTAAAATTGTACCTTCGTTTGAACGATCGGCACAACAGCTCCTCCCTCTGCTCACAGATCATATGTACGACACACGCCTGTTGCGTTTTATATACAGTGTGCATACGTGAAACTCCGCCTGCCCCTGACATTCTTTCTAGTCTATTCCCCGCTCCTTCTCTTTTGGCGCAGTGGGGAGAACACATGGCAGAGACACAGCAGGGGCATGATAATTCCACTACTGAGGAGGAGGACTAGGAAAGCCCAAAGCCAAAAACTTCCCTATCCCGGAGGATAAGATTTAAGGCCTCAAATATGTCTTTTGGAGAGATGTTGGAGATGGTGGACATATTGAAGAGGAACGACTATGATGGGAAGTATGGAACTTACCCAAACCCAAATGTCAGAAAGGCCAAGATCATGACTAAAGTTGTGAAGAGTCTTCAGAAGAATTTTGGGGTACGACGATCCAAGGATCAACTGAGGAAACGCTGGTCAGACCTGAAACTGAGGGAGCACAATCAGTACAGAAGGATCAAGCGAGTTCTTCAAAAAAGTAAGTAGTTGTCGTGTGTTCATATTATTATTGCTTGCATACTGCTCCATGTGCTTTGATTTAATGTCGTACAGTTTAAAATGGCCACTTTCATGTTCATGGGTTCAATCGTTCGTAATAAACATCGTTCGTTAGCCCACTCCAAAGACGATGTTTTGGCAAGTTGTACTTGACTGCATTTGTTCACACAACAGGTAAGTATTCCAGCTTTAGAAAGTGTCAAAAATAATGCTTTCACCTTTGAACTCAAAAAACACAATTGTACGACACTTCAAAGCAATGTTTCATATTCCTATTTCTGCCCTAAAATATCTGTGTGCTAAGTATTCCTTTTTTACATTCTCATAGGGGAGAGAAGACTCGGGACGTCTGAGGACACCAGGGACCCCACACCTCCCAAAGAAGGGGAAATACAAACACCAGAAGCAGAGTAGAAAGGAGAGATTGTAGAGATTGGCAAAATTGGCACCATAACAGGTGAGTGTCTGAGACCACAGCTTCAGGTAAGATAATCAATGTATGCCTGTATATTTATAATACACAGTGTTTTTTTGGTTTATTTTTAGGGGATGTGGATGTTGTGGAAGAAGAATCACATTTTACCAGTCAAAGTGCCCAGATCCTCATCAGGGAGATAATGGGGTGCAATCGCGATTTAGATAATATCAAGAAAAACATCAATGATGTTCAACAAAAAATGAAGAACATCATTGATTTTTTAGGGAGAATCTGAAAAACCCCAAACTAGCTAGCATCCATTTTAATTTTTCCAAAACACTTTTATATTTTTAAAAAAGCCAAATTTGGAAGAGGCACACAGTGTGTCAACATGTGTTATCTCCCATCATGGGGGATCAATGTATGCGTTTTGTGGGTGCAACCCCTTCCTTGCTACTAAAGTAGCTGAGATGAAGGGGTTGCACCCCCAAAACACGTACATTGATACCCCATGATGGGGCACATGTTTACATTAGGCATGGGATGAGGAGGAAAATGGCCACTTTTTGATTTACAATTTGTGTGCATCTTCCAAATTTGGCTTTTACAGGGGTGACACCCCATGTGATGAAGGCAATATCAACACAGTTTGGACATACTCATGTCCGATAATGTCTTCACTTTTCAAAGTTGAACTTTTTTAAGTTCCTGTGTTCTGTATATTATGCTTTGATACATGCCTGTTTACACAAAAATGCCAAGTTAGATAAATGTTACCAAAAATAATGTTTTATATACACCAAATATGTTGGTTTGTTATAAGACCCTTTTCTAAACGCACATGTGAATGTGCCTTGAGTAAAAAGTTTAATTATCAACAATGTGTGGCTTCCTTTTTCAATGCGCAAAATCAGTATTTGTAGTAAAAATTTTGTTTTCTATGACAATGGGTGTTATTTACTAAAGGCAAATCCACTTTGCACTCCAAGTGCAGTTTCAGGTACACTTTTGCAGTGCACTTGTAGTGCATAGTGGATTTGCCTTTAGTAAATAACACCCACAGTGCTTTTTAAATTTCCCCAATTAAGCCATTTTCATGACCCTACATATTTCTGCCATGGTGCTGAAAATAAGCAATATTTTTGTCAGAAATGCACTACATACATTAACAACAAAACAAGGTGTGTGTGTAGCAGATCCACAACATAATAAGATTATCTGAAGAAGAGACTGTCACCTCATCTCACACAGAAATTGGGTTTTCACTGTTGAAGAAAAAGGCCCCAAAAAACTGCTCAATGTGTATATGGTATGAAAACAAAGATTATTGCAGTTTGAAAAAAAAATGTATTAAAAAAATGCCTCTCGGACATTGTCTGGCATATCAATGGCCCCCCTACCCACAAAGTACACTCCATATATCTTGTTCTGACCTTGCAGGCGCTTTGGGGGGGCAAGCCAGGACGGCCAGCTTCAAGGGCCATCAGGTTGGCATGTTCAGGCAAGTCTGCATCAGGCTCAACTGAGGCCGCATAGTTTGTTGAGTGTTTCTTAAAAAAATTGTGCAGAATGGAGCACGAAAGCTACATTCTGATTGAGTTTATATTATGATTGAGTTTATATTCCGCCATGTGGATTGGAGTCAAAAATAGGCGGAACCGGCTGGCCATTATCCCGAAAGTGTTCTCCACTACTCTTCTGGCTCTGGCTAGCTGGAAATTAAAGATCCTCTGGTCCGGGATGAGGGTCCTCATCGGGAAAGGCCGCATCAGATGGTTTGCCAGAGCAAACAAAAACGAAGGGGAGTCCTTCCACATTCTCCTCTGGAGATGGCAAGCCCAGACTGCCACTCTGAAGATGCCAGTAGAACTCCATCTGCGTGAACACTCCACCTTCCAACATCTGGCCATTTTTCCCCACGTCCACATACAGGAAGTCATATGTCGCTGACACCACCGCCAACATCACAATACTATTATACCCCTTGTAATTATAATAGTAGGACCTGGAGTTGGGGGGTGGGATGATGTGGACGTGTTTCCCATCAATTGCACCTCCACAATTGGGAAAGTCCCAAGGGGTGTCAAACAAGAAAAAAAATTAGTCATTTTGCACATCAACATTGCAAGCAGATTAGACACAAACATTTTTGCCCAAGATCAGTATAACATTTTTGGAAATTAGTATTTAAAGCCAAAAGTATATGAAGTATAAGGTCCCCTTATCAGATTTCTCACCCCCCCCCCCCCCCCCATTCGATGGCCATTGCAAAAAATTAGGGGGGGATGTTTTGGACAGGTAACCCTCTCCACTTCATTGAGAGCTGAATGCATAAATAATGTGTGATACTTTGGCCAGCCCCTCCTTACTTACACTATTGGCAGCCCACTGGACAGGTAAGAAGTGTCATAATACAAAAAAAAATGAACAAATGGAAGCACATTTTTACGTTCTGCTATTACCTATCAAGATAATAATAGGAGAAAAAAACTTTAAACAGTAGCATTTGAAAGTTGAGGCAGGCCCTTGCCCTACATGTTTTGGTAAATTCATCCATACATCTGACCACAAAAGAGGTAGGTATAGTGTGTATTGGGTTTGGCAAAGTCAGCAGATAGAGGATTGCTATCAGCTGACCTAGCAGTTGGGGGGAGGGGGGTTCCTAATGAGTTTGGCACACCAAAAAAAAAAAAACCTCTGGCACTCTGCGTGAATTGAAGTACACATATAACATTTGTACATATTTTAGGGGGTGTTTAGGGGAAAGCAATACAAAATACATTGCTAAGTGACTAGGCTATAGGTTTATGGGCCCAGAATAGCCTGCTGGGGAGGTTAGTGGAGGCAAATATGCATGAAGGACAAAAAGGGAACTTTAAAAGCTTCCAGCATGCATGAGGACAAAGGGGCATAGCATATCAAATAGAGCATATTGCAATCATGGTAATTAGGGGATGAGGAAAGAAATACAATACATTAGCAAACATTAAATACATAGAATGTAATGTTAAAGGAGAAAACTTACCTTAATATAGTCCTTCTGCAGGACCTGTATGATGGCAGAACAGGTCTCTGGAATAATGATTCCTAGAGCCTGGAGAGAGATGCCTGTTCATGGACTGGGCTTGTGTCAAAGCTAAAAGCCCAACACCCAGCCCCTGCACAGCATAAACTCTGCGATGAGTACGTACAGGAAACATGGTTTCAAAATGGTCGGCTGGTCAGAATGGACAACAGAAAGCACCGATAAACAGCAAGGCCTGAAAGAACGAACTGAAAAACAGAAACGAGCGGACAATAAGCACAGAAGATGAAAGCGTACTACACCAAGATATAGTCCGCAATGACCAACAAATGCAAACTGACTACACGCACTGATAAGCAAATACGCACCCACAAGCACAAACTGAAGAGAAGTAATGATCTAAAGCACAAATCTGAAAAGCGCGAATCGTCTCTAACCAAACTTCTACTAACAAGGTTGCCAAGGTAACTAGTTTTCGTGAATGGTGTTTATTGAGGGATACAGGGATGTGGATAACAGGTCAACTATCAGACTAGTGAGAAGAAAAGTTATCAAACATCTTGTAGGAAGGAGAGAGGTCTCCATGGTGGAACACAATTTGGGGGAATCCATGTTCAGACAGTATTTGAGTTTTGATGTAAAGAAAGAAAAAATACAGTTCTGATATCCTGGATACAGTTAAAAAGCAGCCAGCACAAAAAGAGACAAAGATGTATAGTGAAATGGGAAAGAAATGTACAGTGCTAAAGTGAGAAAAAAAAAATATATATATATATGTATGACTACAAGATAATCATGTTTATAAAAAAAACACAAACATTGATATACCTTGACAGGTCATGAACATCACATAAAAACATATAAGCTTAAAATATATCTCACACTAATAGTGAATAAACAGTGAGTGTAAGTACTTGTAATATAAAAATTAATTAACCACATAAAGAGAAAAAGAAATAGTCCAATTGAATCCGCATAAGTGGAATAACTGGTATTCAGAGTGTTTGGGGAAGACATTGTCCATCCTTCAAGCTGCCGGTCCTGACCTACCATATACACATTGAGCGGTACCAGGGATGGAGGGATCATGTGCGACACCACAAAACAACTTATTCACTCCTTAGTTATTTCCTGTGTTGACTACTGCAACTCCCTCCTCACTGGCCAACCTCCAACCTTTACACAGGCTATCCCCTTTAGTCTATCATTAATGCTGCTGCCAGACTAATACACCATACCAACTGATCTGTGCCTGCTGCCCCTCTCTGCCAATCTCTCCACTGGCTTCCCCTACCCCACTGTATAAAATTCAAAACACTAACCACAACCTACAAAACCATCCACAACATCACCCCTAGCTATATCACCAATCTCCCCTGCAGATAATGCCCAAATCATCCTCTCTGCTTCTCCCAGGACCTCCTGCTCTCTAGCCCCCATGTTACCTCCTCCCATGCTTGCCTACAGGACTTCTTCAGAACCTCTAACATTCTCTGGAACTCCCTGCCCCAGTATGTCTGGCAAGCTCCTACTCTGTCCGCCTTTAGGTGATCCTTGACATAAATGTATAAACTCACTTATTCAGGGAAACCTACTCCAGCTCCATCTAAGAACTGTACATAAGTTACCTTTTGTACCACCTCCCCCTCCCTTTAGATTATAAGCTATACGAGCAAGGACCTCCTATTCCTCCAGTATTAAACTGTATTGTAATTGTACTGTCCCCTTTTTATTGTAAAGCGCTGCATAAACTGTTGGTGCTATTTAAATCCTGTAAAATAATAATAAAAAAATTATAGGTTGCAAAAGTACAGAATACAAGTCATTAACATTCAACAAACTGTATAGAACATCAAAAAATAAAGCGACCTTCAGATATGGGTAACATTAGCGTTTATTAGGCATATATCAGAAGACAACAGGCCTGAGGCTCAGAAGGTCTATGTAAGATATTAGGTAGGTTTAACATATAAGGTTAACATCTGGTAAGCGAGTCTAGAAAGACGCTCTCAATGAACTGAGCAGAGAAGTATTGCATTATGGAATAGTAAGAGTACAATACAGCTTTTTCCTTAATGCGCTACTCAAATTATGCATCAGAGGGATTGTCAGTGGGATAATACAACACCCTTTTTATCTTATTAATCTCAAAAAAGAAAAAAGTAAAGAGGAAAAAGGGGGATCTGTAGCCTCTGCATACCTACAGTAGGTCAAAAACATTGACCCTGGGGGAGGGAGGGGGGGTACGAAGTAGAGAGTAAGATGAGCAAATTAGTCCTGAGAAGGGAAGAAAATAAGGAAACGTGAAGGGTTTAGGAATGTCAGAGGTGGAGGAAGGTGAGGGGGCGATAGGAGATCCCTAGAGAGGTTCTAGAAAAGTTTTATAATACTTTAATTTCCTTATAAAACTAACGATGACAGATAGAAGTTATATTTGTTGAACCATACAATTGTCAGCTTCATATAACCATTTTAGCTGTACCGGCAGTTTCTGGTGCCCCGTAATACTGTAATAATGATGAAGCTCACTGCTGGCGACCTACGGGCAGACATGTACACATATAGCCCAAACAATGTTCAACTGTTTTGTAATCATTCATTCAGATGACTAAATTGGCCTTAACAATCCAGTTTTTTATTTGCACCTTTCCTATGAAAGTAAACTCATAAACAATAACACTGTTAGCTGAGCTGTATTATCTAATATACATGTTTTATATTTTTTCTCCATAAGAAATATTATGTTTCTACTTAGCAAGAAGATGGATAAAACAAGTTATTTTATTTTTAGATTTGAATTCGTTTTAACAATAGCAGTATGCCAACAAATGCAATATTATTATTTCACCTAGTCTACACATTTCATACTGTCCTGTTTTGATCTTAGTGGAGATTTGTACTTGATTTCATGTGCATTTTGTTAAATAGCTCATACCAACCTGTACTGACATAGCTACTCACAGCTTCTAAATAATGCATGACTTCCTGCATAGAATAACAATGTATTGTGATGAAACGTCTGAAGGAGAAAATGCAACGAAGGTGATTAAGATGTATGCCAATTCTGTAAGCCAAAAATGGTATTAAAATGCTAGAACAAACAAAGGCAACATTAAAAAGAAGCCCCTTTGTTAATGGCAAAATGTAATACATTTCTCACATATGACCTTCAATAAGAGGTGATGAATCAGACTTCCCATGCAGAAGTGAATTTTAAATCAGAGTACTAAAATGTTTTATAATGGTAATTAACTTCAACAAATAAGTAAGAGAACATAAATATACAGCAAAATGTCAGTAGCCATTTTAATTGCTGACTTGTTTTTAATCTTAAACAGAAAGCCACAGTGTAGCTGGGACCCTAAACATCCTTGGCAACTGAGAAACAATAACAACTGTTTGGGAAATTTGTAAAAGACAGGCACATTTAACCAAATAAAGGTATTAAAGTGGATAAAACCTTAAGATTAGTGCAGTAATACTCATAGCAAAAGAGAATGTGTATTGAGTGAATTAATCATTGAGACAAACTAGCTATAAGATTGCAGTTTCCTAGGTAAATGTTTCCATTTAGTGACCAGAAATAGCATTTCTCATGATTAATACATTCCCTGCTCCAAGTTAAAGCTTGTCATGGACGTGAAATAATTACTGCCCAATTCAGATGATCCCAGACACTGATGTCGGAGCATCAATTGCACAGATGTTTGGAAAACTTTGTCCAAGTGTTGTTCCAGTGACAGTGTGGTTAAAATATAGACTTGGTTAAAAGAAGGAAGAAGATGGCTCTACTGGATATGTAATAAATATTCCTGTTGTTATATTTTAGGGCAAATTAGAACAGGTACTCATTTTTTCCTCTAATTGTCACTCATACTAGTATTTATAAACTGTTTCTTAAACATTCTGAATGATGCAACCTTGTATTTCCTTTCTCTACTTTCAAAAAAAAAAATTATTTCACTCTCTGCAACCTGTTACTGGATAAACCCAGTTAACTTATACCTTAAATTAACTCCATATAAACATGTAAATATTAAGAGATATAGTAAATTATCAAGACTGTTGCCTGATCATTTACAATATTTCAACTAAAATTTTCCCCATAGGAATATATGTGCATTTAGTGTATTTTATGCATTTTATTTACCTTCAAAAGCCTCATTTATGTAGGCATGTGAAAGCTCTGTGATTGCTGATGGTCATAGACTTCAATGTGCTATTAGCAGTCCCAACAGGCTCGGAGCTGTCACTAAAGTTACAATATATAGTATTTGCCTTCACTCTTCTTGAGGCAGCTACACAAAAGTTTGTGTAAGAAGGTGTGGGGTGGAGAAGAAATGCTGGGCTAGCACAGACAGTAAATAATACTCCCATTTGCAGGGTAGAAGGCTATGACATGTAAAGAAAGAGGGGCTGTTCTAAGGAAAATCAAAGTTAGACCTTTAACCTCCTGGTTAGCTTAATACTATGTGTATAAGAGAGAAACCAATATATGTCTGTACACCGTCACCTATAAAAAGCATGTGATATCCTAACCTGGTGGCCATACTCCTAGGCCCAAAAACAGAGAACCCAGATTCCTATGAAAATTAAAAACCATCCGCTTCAAGAAACAATCCACTACATAATTGGCAGAAGATATCTCCAATTACATTTAGCTGGTTACAAACTATACAGTTTATGAAAATAATACTTTGAACAAAAAGGGAATACATCCATTGGAAATTCTAAGCTAATAGACTGAAATGTGATGACAGCAAAATGTCTAGTTTGTGAAAGCTGACTTAAATGTGTTACAGTATTAATTAATAAACTTGCGTAGAATGGGATTTTAATATTCCACTTACTTAAAAATGTTGTCAAGGTAATGCACAAAGAACAATTCATGTTTCATTCTAAATTGAGTAGTTTACCTTCATGATTAAAGTTATGGAGTTGTTAGGTTTGAAATAGTATCAGTCGGTTGTGATAGATTATAATTGTTTTTCTACTTTGTACCCTCCATGCCACATCTATATCTTTTTATGCTTTCAGAGATTAAAGTTTAAAAAATATATTTTTTTTCAGTGCTGACTGCTGGTAGTTTTTATCTGGGGTTGTTAAAAATGAATCAATGTTTTGGAGCTCAGATATAAATATAACATGATAAGAGAACAATCAGGTATAAATTGAAAGCATTGGGGTGCCACTGTGAGATTGTTATATATGGGAATATTTTTATTGGCTTCAATTACAAATCATAGAACATTTCAAAACTGAAAGCTAAAAGTTAAATTGAACCCATGTGCAAGATATGCAATTAGAACAAAGTGTGGGATTTTGTACAGCTTCATGATTGCTTACCACAGAGCTATGCTGGTTCTCGTTGTGCTTCTTGTAGTCTTTAGAAAAATTCCTGTCTCTCCTTATCCCTGTAACACAACTATCTGTAATGAATTCAGCATCTCTGGAAACTATACTTTCCCACAAAACTCCCTTGTCATAGCACCTGTAATGAGTTAATATGTATGAGCAGGAAGATGATGTTGCCTTTCTGGCAAGACCTGCAGGTATTTTAACCACTTCAATACTTAAACACCTTCCTGCCCAGACTAATTTTGAGCTTTCAGCTCTGTCGCACTTTGAATGACAATTGCGCGGTCATGCTACACTGTACCCAAATGAAATTTTTATCATTTTTTTTCCACAAATAGAGCTTTCTTTTGGTGGTATTTGATCACCTCTACGGTTTTTATTTTTTGCGCTACAAATAAAAAAATACCGAAAATTTTGAAAAAAAAAATGTTTTTTTTTGTTTCAGTTTCAAAACTTTGTAAATAAGTACGTTTTCTCCTTCACTGATGGGCACTGATGGGGCTACACTGATGGGCACTGATGGGCACCAATGATGTGGCACCAATGAAGTGGCACTGATGAGGTGGCATTGATGGACACTGATATGTGGCACTGATAGGCGGCACTGATAGGCGGCACTGATAGGCGGCACGGATGGGCGACACGGATGGGCGACACGGATGGACACTGATAGGTGGCACAAATTGGCACTGATAGCTGGCACGGATTGGCATGGATGGATGGCACAGATGGGCATGGATAGGCGGCACAGATGGGCATGGATAGGCGGCACAGATGGGTATGGGTGGGCACTGATAGGCGGCACAGGTGGGCACTGATAGGCGGCACAGCTGGGCACTCATAGGGGGCATTGGTGTTATACTGTACTAATGGATGCCAATCAGTGCCAAACAATAATGCATGCCAATCAGTGATGCCCATTGTGGGCACTGATTGGCATCCATTATGCTGACTGGCATCCCTGGTGGTCTAGGGAGGATTACCTTTTCCCTGGTGGTCTGGTGGCGTCCATGTTGGTCCAGTGTGGGCATCCTCGGGGGGGCTGTGCTGATGATCGATCAGCACAGACCCCCCCTGTCAGAGGAGCAGCCGATCGGCTCTCCTCTACTCGCGTCTGACAGACGCGAGTGAGGAAAAGCCGATCACCGGCTCTTCCCATTTACACTGTGATCAGCCGTGATTGGACACGGCTGATCACGTGGTAAAGAGTCTCAGTCGGAGACTCTTTACCGAGATCGTAGTTGCCGGGTGTCAGACTGACACCCCGCAACAACGATCGCCGTGATGCACGCCCCCGGGGGCGCGCAGCGGCTCATAATCCTGATCACATCATATGACGTCCGATCAGGATTATGAAACCACTTTGCCACCGTCAATTGCCTATAGGGCGGGTGGCAAGTGGTTAAGTAGGTGTTGAAAAATGAAAGCAAAGGCAGCCATCAAATCTAGGAAATGGTAAGCTGCAATGTATAAAATTTTTGT
The DNA here is from genome assembly GCF_037356315.1 of Lithobates pipiens. Classification (NCBI taxonomy): domain Eukaryota; kingdom Metazoa; phylum Chordata; class Amphibia; order Anura; family Ranidae; genus Lithobates; species Lithobates pipiens. The sequence goes on from NW_027507764.1 coordinate 445,039,027, forward strand.
TTTGGGGTTTAATTGTCCTTTCATTTGACTGTTTTCACCTTCATCTATTTGAATAGCACAAATCCTGTATTTATTTATAAGAATGTTTAACCACTTCAATACAGGGCACTTATACACCTTCCGGCCCAGACGAATTTTGAGCTTTCAGCGCTGTTGCACTTTGAATGACAATTGCGCGGTCATGCTAAACTGTACCCAAACTAAATTTTTATCATTTTGTTCACACAAATAGAGCTTTCTTTTGGTGGTATTTGATTGGCACTGGGATTTTTATTTTCTGCTAAACAAATAAAAAAAGAGAGAAAATTAAAAAAAAAACTTTTTTTTGTTTCAGTTACAAAACTTTGTAAATAAGTATGTTTTCTCCTTCACTGATGGGCACTGATGGGGCTGCAGTGATGGGCACTGATAAGGCAGCACTGATGGGCACCGATGATGTGGCACCAATGAAGTGGCACTGATAGGAGGCACTGATACGTGGCAGTGATATGCGACACAGATAGACACTGATAGGTGGCACACATAGGCACTGATAGGTGGCACGGATTGGCATGGATAGGTGGCACGGATAGGCATGGATAGGCGGCACGGATTGGCATGGATGGGCATGGATAGGTGGCACGGATGAGCATGGATGGGCACTGATAGGCAGCATGGATGGACACTGATAGGCAGCATGGATTGGCACTGATAGGCAGCATGGATGGGCACCGATAGGGGGCATTGTAGTGAACATTATTGTACGGATGGATGCCAATCAGTGCTAAACAATAATGCATGCCAATCAGTGATGCCCATTGTGAGCACTGATTGGCATCCATTGTGGGCACTGATTGGCATCCATTGTGGGCACTGACTGGCATCCCTGGTGGTCTAGGGGGGCATACCTGGTGTTGGGCATCCCTGGTGGCATCCCTGGTGGTCCAGTGTGGGCATCCTCAAGGGGGGCTGCGCTGATAATAGAGCAGCACAGACCCCCCCTGTCAGAGGAGCAGCCAATCGGCTCTCCTCTACTTGTGTCTGACAGACGCGAATGTGAGGAAAAGACAATCAACGGCTCTTCCTATTTACACTGTGATCAGCCGTGATTGGACATGGCCGATCTCCGTCAGAGACTCTTTATCGAGATCATAGTTGCGGTGTGTCAAACTGACACACCGCAACAACGATCGCTGTGATGCGCGCCCCCGGGGGTGCGTAGTGGCTTAATATCCTGATCACATCATATGACGTCTGGTCAGGATATTAAAATCACTTTGCCGCCATCATTTTGCTATATGACGGGCGGCAAGTGGTTAAGCAGTGTATGATCCTGCACTGCACCCATCCTCCCAACAGGTGCATTTTAGGAAGCCCAGCCACCCTTCTGAGCACTGCATGTGGAAAAGAACATAGATCTACCTTTCCCTTTTTTGATAAACACATAGGGGTTGATTTATTAAAGCAGGAGAGTACAAAATCTGGTGCAGCTGTGTATGGTAGCCAATTAGCTTCTAACTTCTTTCAGCTTATTCGGTGAAGCTTTGGCAATAATACCTCAAAGCTGATTAGCTACAATGCACGGCTGCACAACATTCTGTGTGCACCAGTTTTAGTAAATCTCCCCCATAGACTCCTACTTATACACAGTCACAACTTTATCAAGTAAGTAATTTTATTGTTATTTCATGCATTTGATTACATATTTTCAGTATTTTCTTCATAGTCTCACATTTTATATTGCCTGGAGTTGCTGCTTTCAAGCCTTGTAAGACTATACAGACTGACAACGTGGAAATTCTAATGGGTCCATAAAGGTGGCGAGCCTGACAGTATTTGTGTGTTGGCTTAAGTCTGTGTTTCCTGAAAAGTCAGCTCAGTGTTATTACAATAATAAAGTTTACTGAGGCCTATACACATTCTACTCTTGGCACTGTAATAAATGAGCAGTGGTGTCAGTTCATAAGCATTACTGCTGCCCTGGGATTAACAAACATTGGTCAAGTCAAGAAGAAAGATCTAGTCTTACATTCAGAGTTATCATTCTTAAAGTTATAATAAAGTCTTTTTTTTTGTTAAAAACAACAAACTTATTATATTTCCTGCTCTCTGCAGCCTGGATCCTCCTCTTCTCGGGTCCCTCTTCAGTGCTTCTGGTCCCTCCCTCCTTTCGATTGCAGCTTGCTATGGGGGCACCCGAGGCGGGACACAGCCCCCTGCGTCCATTCAGACAAGGAGCCCCATCCCCTTTCTCTCCTCATTTGCTGACTGACTTTGATTTACAGCAGTGGGAGTCAGTGGCACTGCACTGCTGTCTCAGACAATGAGGAGGGGATTCCTAGCAGTTAAGACACTCCTACAACATCGCTGGATCTAGGTGGTCACAGACAATTTGAGATGTCGCCTCTGCATAATTGAAACATGGCCATTCAAAACAGAAGCTTGCACCTTCTCTACTTTCCCCTGAAAGTAGCAAGTGGCCCATACATAGGCCAGTTATGTAAAGACATACTTTTATGGACACCTTAGGAAAAAAATCTGTATATTGATCTTCTCAAGCAGATTGCTCATGCTGAGGATACATTTATAAAATGTGCTTCCTTTTGAGAGCCATCGGCTGATACTTTGTGTTTGTGCAAAACCAACTGTCCTCTTTAGTAAATCAACACCAATGTTATCATTTTTTCAGGGAAAAGGAATAGAGATGCAGAGCCTTTTTTGTTTTCTAAGTGTTTTCTATTGGTTTCTATTATAAATAATTGTCTGTAAAATGAACATGTTCATGGATGCCTAGTAAATTGAAGGTTCCTAGCAGTACATTTGCAATGTACAAGGGTGCTGCTGAATGCACATTAGTGAAATTGAATAGGAAAGAGGATTATCCAAGAGCATTGATATGTGTTCAGTGGCTCTTGAATGTACTACGATGCTTCAAGTTACTGTATATGGAAAGTCACATGCATAGAAAACCATAGAGACCCTAAAAGTTAGAAAGGCAGACTTTATCGACACAACATGAGATAACTTTTTTTTTTTAATCCAACAAAATTTTATCAAATTTGCAGAAGTGTATTACAAACATTGTCTTCATTGCAACATGGTTCAAGGCCATATATCATAATCCCAATGTTAGCCAACAACATAAGTTCAACTTCATTTTCACATTATCCCCTTAATTGTTTCTCTTAGCCCATTGTTCACCCTGCGGCGACAACGGGCAGCCTTGCCTAGTACCCCTCCTCAATTGCGAAGCCCTGAGACAGGGAGCCAGACACCCTAACAGAAGCCTGCGGCTGGCTGTAGAGGAGTTTAATCCAGGAGATGTAATTCAGACCAAACCCAAATTTCAACAATATCGACCATAGATATTCCCATGTATATTACTGTCAAACTCTTTTGTGGCGTCTAATGATAGTATCTGCCTTTGAATATTTAGGAACAACCTTCTCCGATTGACAGCAGTGAATTTATTGGGCATGAAACCTGCTTGGTCATCATGCACAATAGATGCAATCACTCCATTCAGCCTCATCGCCAATATCTTGACTTTGCTCTGTAGCAACGAGATCGGGCAATATGCCCCTGGATCCACTGGGTCCTTACCCGGCTTGAGTAATAGAACTATGTTCACCTTGGACATCGAAGGTGGAAGAAACCCTCCCTCTCGTGATTTATTAAAAACTTTTAATAAGTGCGGCAGTAGCTGTTCGGAATAATGTTTATACACCTCCATGGGGATCCCATTTTCCCCCGAGGCTTTACAATTAGGGAAGGAGCTGACTGCGACCTGTAGCTCCTCTACTGTAAATGGGGCCTCCAGCTATGCTTGCTGACCTTCATTCGAATCAGGGAAATCAATCTGTCTCAAGTACTGATCTAGGTCCTCCAGGGTGTATGCTGTGCCACAGCTGTAAAAGTTCTCGTCAAAACTAGCAAGTTCCTGCAAGATTAGCTCTAGCTGGTGTACTATGTTACCTGCCCTGGCCCTAATAGCTCCTATGGCGGGCGACATTGGGAGTGGGAGTTCGCAATCAGTGCCAATAAGCGGACGGTTTTCTCACCCTCCTCAAAGAAAGCCTGTTTTGCAAAAAAACTCTTCTTCTCAGTCGAGGAGGAGAGCAAATGCTCTGATAGGCAGAAAGAGCCACCTGCCAAGCCTCCCTGGTTGAATCTGAAGGTTCTGTAATAAACATTTGCTCCATTTCCTGAACCCTGGATTCCATCTCCACTTTAAGCGCAGAAGAGGCATGTTTAACTTTATTTATTTCAACCACCAGTATTCCCCTCAAGTATGCTTTTAAGGCATCCCATTGCATTGCAATTGAATCAGTAGGATCCTACTGTATGTGTCAAAGAACTCGGTCATACTCCCCACTATCCCCTCATGCGAGCAGAAAAGTTTCAGCCAAAAGGCATTCAATTTCCAGGGGGCTTTAGGGAGTTAGCCGGTGGAGCTACTAGGATCCGTATCACCACTGGAGAGTGGTCAGATACTCTACGGGGGGTCTGTGTATCATGTCAGTCACAAACAGGAGCATGCTCAAGTTACCCACCCCAGATTGTTTCTTGGAACATTAGAGGACTGCACTCCCCCTTAAAGCGTTTCTTATGTGCCTGAAGAAATAGGTTCCTGGGGCACTTTGCTTCCAAGAAACCCATCTGACAGCATAGATTGTGAGTTTCTTGAGGTACTCGTAGGTGGGGAAGGCCTACCATTCCACGCATAAATCCTACTCCAGGGGAGTGAGCATGTTGATATCGCCACCAGAAAATCAAGTGAACATAGTCAGGTGGCAGGATAGGTGTGGATGTATATGTGCAAGGGTTCCCACGTACCAGAGCAGTGTTGCCGTCTGCCCGGGTGGATTCAGTAAAGGTAACTGGGCATGTAAAAACTTGAGGCTCGATTCTTTGACTATGTTCTGTTGTTGGTAAACTGTCACTGATGAAAGAAAGGGGTTTCAAAATGATAAACTTTCCTATGCTGCAAACTTTGCACATTGCCAACAGGGCAACTTTAATATTCTCAGCGACATTTCATCACCCTTTTTTGTCCAAGATCATCTTTCGTAGATTCAACATATAATCCAATTCACTTTCAAACATAATGGAGGGGTTCCCCCCTAATCAAGGGTAGCACCCAGCCTTGCCGCTTTCGTGTAATGTGAGCCCTCAGGCTTACTCATAGTTCAGGTATCAGTCATCTTCCACTTGTGCTTGCCTTTTCAGGGCCTGCTCGTTACACTCCAGCCACACTGAAGCCTCCTTGGCGGATTAAAAAAACTGCACTTGGCCTCTCACAGCTATCCGGAGTTTTGTCGGGTACAGCCTGGTATATGGCAGTTGTAGGAGCCGTAGCCGGCGCTTGACACCTATAAACTTCTCTGGACTTCCGCCGAAAAATCCGGGTAGAAGGACACCCTGGTGCCATTGTGTTGGATATTTGCCCATTCCTGTGTTTGACACAGCACTGTTTTCCTATCATGGTAATGGAGTATTCTCACCAAGATGGACCTGGGGGGTCCCCTTGGCTGGGTGTGATGGCACTCTGTGAGCGCGCTCCACTGCAAAAAAGGCTGAGAAAGCATTTTTACCAAAAATTTAGATCAGCAAGCTCTGCCTTCCACTCACTTTTTTTTTTTAGTTTTAAAAAAAATGTTTATTGAAACAAGAGTACATGGAACAAACTGCTCTCACACAGGAGAGTCGGTTTAAAGGCACATTTTGATGAGTAGGAAACAGTATACCAATAGAACAAAATAGTGAAGGAAGATCCCGTGAGGTTAAAGGCTAGGGGTGCAGGGCTCGTACAAACTAGGTGTGAATGATGCACAGGGGGTTCAATGACCTAAAGGGTAATCAAGGAGAGGAGGGAGGGGGTACAGCGTAAATAGGAAGGGGGTATCCAAGTTTCTTCAGGAAGCCCGGCTCCCAGACACCCCAAATGGGCTCAAACTGTGCCTGGGACCCAAAGTCCCCCAACCCCCAGACCCTCCAAAATTACTGTGTGCATCAAACCTAACACAGGACAACCAGAGAAGAAAAATATCACTAGTACAACCTGAGGAAGGATTAACAAGTTAACTAATGTAGCCCGACTCGGTGCCCCAACAGGGGGGACAGAGTGGGATTGGCCCTGCGGGCAAAAAGTTAGCGGTGCCATGGCAAGCAGATAGGTAGGGGAATGCGCCAATGCTCAGGCTAAGTTCTGATCTTGTGCCATGTACCCATCTCCTCCAGACGAAAGGCTTCGTAGGGAGGAGTGGAGCAAGAAAGGAGAGAAAGCCAAGAGAGAAAGAAGGGGAAAAGAAGAAGAAAGGGGATGAAAGAGGAGGAGTGGGTAGGGGAGGTACCTATGTCAAGGGGAGCTCCCAAGGGGAGAAGGGGGTCACGCTGTAGAGCTAGTCATCAAGATTATGTACAGCTCCAGGTCTAGAGGAGCACCCCAATGTAGCGAGCCCAGGGCTCCCAAACTTTTTTGAATTTTTTAGATTTGTCAAGGATGAGACTAGAGGTTTTTTCTTGGAACATGATCCAGGAGATTTTTTGTTTAGCTGCCGGGAAGGAGACCCTTGGGGACTTCCAGGATTGGGCAATGGTCATTTTGGCACTTATGAGTATGTAGTGGATCAGATATTGGTGGTATTTGGGGATTTTAGGAATTAACTGGTTCAGGAGGGCTATAGTCGGATTTTGGGGGACCGCAATGTCAGTAACATTGCGGATTAAGGAAAAGATCTTGTTCCAGAAGCTTCTGACCCGAGGACACTCCCATAGGATATGAAGAAGGGAGCCCAAGTGGCCACAGCCTCTAAAGCATAGAGGTGAGGTTTGAGGGTAGAATTTAGCCAAGTGAGTCGGGACCAGGTACCACCTAGTGAGGACCTTAATGTCTGCTTCAATGAGAGAGACGTTTAGGATCCCTGTGAAGGCCCTCGTGAAATAGGAGTGCCAAGTGTCCAAGTCCCAATCTAAATCGAGGTCTCGTTCCCAGCTCGGCATATAACTTGTTTTCTTCAAAGGGGTGGATAGAGCCAAGTAGATCAGGGAGATTCCCCCCCTCATGTCCATGGCAGACACACACCATTGTTCATAGGGAGTGACCCCTAGGCAATCTGAATTATTGAGAGGGAGTGTACGTAGGAAGTGAGCTATCTGGTGAAAACGGAACTGCTCCGTGGGGGGGCATATCAAGTTGTGATGTGCACTAACTTAAAGTAATGGGGCCATTCATGTTAAAAAAGTGCCCAATTCTGTAAAGGCCTTTGTCTAGCCACCATTGAAAGGCTTTAATATTTAACCCAAGGGGAAAGGCGGGGTTATTAAAGATGTGGGCTAGGGGGTGCCAGCTGGAAATAACACTGTTTAGTTTGTGTAGAGTGTCACAAATCGCAAAGGAATGAGAGAGGGTAGGGGACATGATCGGGGGTCTGGATTTTGGGGGGCGCCATAGGAGGAAGTCAGTGGTGAACTTGGGGATTGCCTGTCTCTCCATTTCGATCCAATCTGGTTTAGGGCCTCTCGAGTAAATAGTTGAGATTTGGTTTAATTGAGCGGCCTGATAGTACCAACGGAGGTTAGGTAAGCCCAGGCCTCCTTTCCGTCTGGGTCGGAAAAGAGTGCCTTTGGGGAGTCTATGATTGGAGTTACCCCAGATAAATCGGTTAATGGACAATTGAAGGTTTTGGATGTGGGATTGGGGAACAAAAATGGGGAGCGAGCGGAATAGGTAAAGTATCCTAGGGAGGAGGGTCATTTTGACCGTGTTGACCCTACCTATCCATGACAATTTGTGGAGTGACCATTGATCCAGATCAGTCTTAAGCTTCTTGAACATGGGGGGATAATTGTTTTTGTAAAGGTGGCCAAAGTTGGGAGTAAGGTGAACACCTAAGTAGGGAATGGAAGTAGAGCTCCAAGAGAAGGGGAAGTGTTCTTTTAGCCTGTCAACTAAAGCTTGTGGGGGAGGAGATATTGAGGGCTATGGATTTGGACATGTTAACCTGTAACCCTGATGCCTGCCCGAATTGAAGAAGGAGATGGAGAATATTAGGAGTAGATATGAGGGGGGAGGTAACAAAAAGGAGGACGCCGTCAGCAAATAATGCGCATTTGTGTACGGAGTGGCCGCATTGGACTACATGGATGTCTGGGTGATTCCTAATGGCAATCGCTAGTGATTCGACGCCTATGGCAAAAAGATGGGGGGATAGGGGGCATCCCTGTCTGGTGCCTTTAGAGATCGGGAAAGGGTCGGAGAGGTGCCCCTGAAGTCTGACTTGGGCCCTGGGTTGAGAATAGAGGGTCCCCAGGAGGGTCGTGAAATGAGTACCGAAGCCCCAGTTCTCAAGGGTGTGAAATAAAAATGGCCAAGTAATAGTATCAAAGGCTTTCTGTAAGTCAAGGGAGAGGAGGAAACACTCCTGTGGGGGGTTCCCATCCCACTGAGCCTGAAGCAAAGAGATTATGTCTACAGCTCTCCTTATCTGGTCTGGGCCCTGTCTCCCCGGGATAAAGCCTACCTGGTCTTTGTCGACATAGAATCCTATAAAGGAACCCAGTCTGTTAGAAATAATTTTTTCATTATTTTGAGGTCGTTGTTGATTAGAGAAATGGGTCTATAGTTGCTTACTAGGCTCTAATCTTTGCCGGGTTTGGGTATGACAGAGATGTATGCAAGATTGGAAGCTGGGCCAATAGGCGAGTTCTGGTCAAGAGAATTAAAGAACCGGGTCAGATAAGGGGAAAGGACCTCCGTGAAGGATTTGTAATAACAATTGGAAAATCCATCAGGGCCAGGAGCAGAGCTTTTTTTGAGAGTCTTAATTACTGCACTAACCTCCTCCTCAGAAAAAGGGGCATCCATGATTAAGCGGTGGGCATCAGAGATTTTAGGGAGGGGGATGCTGTCAAGGAACGAGTCGATCGTTTGGCTGTTATCTGGGCTAGGACCCGAGTAGAGATTGGAATAGAATTTGTGGAAGGCCTCTAAAATGTGTTTGGGATTTTGGGTCAGAGGGCCAGACAGGGATCTGATTTTTGGTAGAGCCTGTTCTCTATATTTGGGGGAGAGTTTTGCCGCAAAATGGGGACCATTTATCCGAGTTAAGGTAGAAACTACCACTTACCTAGCGCAGGTGTTGTTCTGCATTAGAGGTGAGAGCTGTATTAAGTGCAAGCCTGGCTGCATCCAGGCGTGCGAGTGAAGAGGGGGAAGGGTTAGCCTTGTAGGCTTGGGTAATAGAACAAAAGTTTTTCTCAAGTTTTACGATGTCAACCTGTTTTTCTCGTTTCAGGCGTGAAGATAGTTGTATGATTTTGCCCCTCATGACCGCCTTATGAGCCTCCCATAAGGTGCTAGGAGAGATATCAGTAGTGTCATTGTGGCGGAAGTATTCCTTCAGTTCGTGCTCAAGCATAGTGCGGTGTACCGTATTAGAGAGCAGAGATTCCCTAAGGCACCATTGAGGGGTGCTAGCTTTATTCAAAAGACCCGAGAGTGTGAGAGAGACTAGGGAATGGTCGGACCAGGGGACTTCGCTTATGGTAGCCTGAGAGGTCAATGGGATATCTGAGGAGTGCAGGAAAATATGGTCAATGCGGGCATACGTGTTATGAGGTGCAGAGAAATGTGTGTAGTCCCTAGTTGTAGGGTGAAGCTCGATCCAAGCATCTATCATGCCCATTGAGTGGAAAAGTCATGCGATAGTGAGGCTCTGTTTGGGTGGCCTTTTGAGGAGGGTTTTGTGGAGGGACGATTTATCTAAAAGGAGGTCACAGGCGACATTGGAGTCGCCTCCTAGGACCACTTTACCTTCTATATGAGGAGAGAGGGAGGTTAACATAGAGGAGAAGAAGCGGGTCTGGCCCTTGTTAGGGGCATAGTAGGAGATGAAGGTGAACAAGGTTCCGTTTATATGACCCTTGACTAGGAGGAATCTCCCCTCATCATCTCTGAATATCTTGGAGAGGGTGAAAGGGATATGTTTGGAGATAAGGATGGCTACGCCTCGCTTCTTATCCTCTGCGTTAGCAAGGAAAAAGGTAGGATAATTACGGTGTAAAAAGGTAGGGCTGAAGATTTTCGGGAAGTGGGTTTCTTGTAGTAGAATGATGTCAATTTTTTTTGAGTGATAACTATGGAAGGCTTTGCGTCTTTTCATTGGGGAGTTCAGGCCCTGTGTGTTGTGTGTCGCTATCCTGAGGGAGGGGAGTGTGGGAGTATCGTCAGCCATGGACATGAGGGTGTAGGAGCAAAGAAAGGCTTAAAGGTCTCACCTGATCCAGCTGGGGAGAGTTCATTGGTGAAGACAAGCGGAGCTGGCCCGGGGGCCACTTGGAGATCGGATGGAGAGCTCCCTTTGGAGGTACCTGAGGAAGAAGGGAGGTGGGGGCAAAGATAAAGAGGGAAAGCCAGAAAGGGAAGAAGAAGAGAAGAGGGTGAGGGGAGAACAAGTCCAGGATAGGAATTATCCTGGACTGTGTGTCAGCAGGGCTGGGCGGCCAGCACCTGCTCCGATTCCCTAAACAGAACAAGGAACGGTAAGAAGGCATCCCTAAAAGGGGATGCGGTCCTGGTGGCGTCCTGAGGGAAAAATAGAGAACCCTCAAGACTACAACAGGAGGAGCGGCAAAAAGTTCCGCTCCGGCCGTGAGGCGTCATGCATTATAATAACACGGAGGGACCCCCAGGGGTCCAATTAGCAAAGGTGGACCATCCATGTAATTGAGTCAATCAGACAGTCTCCAAAAAAAAGGGGGGAAAAAGTATAAAAAGGGGGAAAAGGGATAAAAAGGGGGAAAAAAGAGAAAAAAAAAGTTCAGCGGAGCAGGAGGAACCGTCTGGATGTATAAAGAGGTCATTCAGAAAACCGGCCTAGTCAGAAGATTGGGACCATTCCCTTCAGGGAAAGTAGGCCAAGGGAGTCATCTTGGAGGGATGGAGTCGCAGTGTCTTTTCAATTGTTGTTTCATCCACATCGGGGGAAGCGGGCTAGTCGGAGGGGGTCTCTTAGATGAGCTTGAGCGGCTCTCCATCTGGTCGTGGTCGATGTCCTGGGAGATGAGTCCAAGCTGAAGAAGTAGGCGTTTGCCATTTTGGAAGTTTGTGAAGTTATAGGATTTCTCCTTGTACTGGAATTGCAGGCGAAAGGGGAAGGCCCATCTGTACTTGATCATTTTCTGGGAGAGGACATCCAGGAGTGGTTTGAGGGATCTCCTCTTCTGGATAGTGGCCGGAGAGATGTCAGCGAATATCTGGATTTTATTGCCATGCAGGGAAATTTTGTCTCTATTACGAGATCTCTTCATGATTTCCTCTTTGACCCCATAGAAATGGGGCTTGACAACAATATCCCAGGGGAGGCCATCTTGGCGAGGAGCTTGAAGAACTCTATGCGCCCTATCCAATTCTAGCCTGTGGTCAGGGATATCTGGGATGAGGTCTTTAATCAGGGCTTTGACTGTGTCCTGCACATCTAAAGTGGATTCGGGGATGCCTCTGACACGGAAGTTGTATCTTCTGCTTCTTTTTTTTTTTTTTTTTTTTCACAATCAAAGGTTTTATTGAGAGTATAGTCAGGTTTACAATTAACATAGGATTATAAATGTCATCAACAGTGGTATGTATACACACATTGATACAGTTAGGTAGCATTTGTGTTGTAACCAAGTATCTCAATTAGAACAAAAGATAAAGCAAGATCCAATAGCTAAAGTGGAAACTAAAGATACCACTGGATAAATCATGTATTAGAGGGAGGGTGAAAGAGGGTACAAGGTAAAGGGGGATGGAAGTCAAGGGGGGGGGGGGTACCATCGCACTGGGATTCGATTCCTTAAGTTAAGTGTGTATCTAATAGAGGCATATATAGCTCAATCATTCTGTTTCTCCTTTCTATTTCCTTTTCCTCTGAGAATATTGGGGAAGGGTAGTTCAGCCCATAAGTAATTGGTAATCTGAAGAGAGTGAAAAAGCCAGCCAAGGTTGCCAAGTTTTGTTAAAGGATGTGCTATTCTCTTTTTTCATTGCCACTATTTCCTCCATTTTAAAAATATATTGCACTCTATTTAACCAGTCCCTAATTCCTGGGACTCTGGGGGTTTTCCAATAGATGGGTATGAGTGTTTTAGCAGCAACGAGTAGGTGTCGAGAGAGTGATTTTTTGTAGCGACTTAAGGTAATTGGGACAAGATTAATCAGGCACGCTGCTGCGTCTAGCTCGAGATTAGTTTCCGTTATATGTTTTATCCAGGTCCTAATTTCGTCTCAGTAGGTGCGGATGAGAGGGCATTCCCACCAGATATGTATAAAGGAGCCTACACAAGTTTTACATCTCCAGCATTTATCCGAGGTGGGATGAGACCATCTCCCGGTCTTTTGCGGTGTCAAATACCACTGGGTGAGGACCTTATAGGAAATCTCTTGGTATTTGGAGCTTAATGAGCATTTGTGTGTCAGAATACACACCTTTTCCCATTGCTTTTCAGAAATTTTCAGTTTAAGGTCATGTTCCCACTTCTTCTTGTGTTTATTATTATCCACGTGTGGCGTACACATTAGCCTTGAGTATGCAAGGGACGTGGTGTGCGCTACCGGTGATCTTTTTAAGCATATAGATTCCAGCTGCGTCAACGGGAGGCTACATTTAGATTTGTGCTTACTGTTCACCACAAAGTCCCGTAATTGCATGTAAAACCACAGGCCAGGAAATGTCTCGCCCACCTCGGAGCTAAGTGCGTCAAATGTTTTGATTTTCGAGTTTGCTATACAGTGGTGAATGAGGAGGTCATGTGGTAGTTTATGGTGCATACCCGGTGGGAAAGCAGGATTATTGGTGAGTGGTGTCAGCGGGCCCGGGACGGATGCGATCTTGTAAAGACTCGCTATTTTGTGCCAAATATTGATTGTGTTTTCAATCAGTGGGTGTCCTATCTGTTTACCTTTTTTGGAGTGTATAGACCATGGATAGTAAAGTGTTTTATGTAGGGTTAGATTGCTTTCTAATTGGACCCAGTCTTTGTTTGGGCCATGGCAGTGCCAGTCTATGAGTCTGGTGATGTGTGCAGCCTGAAAATATTTTTTGAAGTCAGGAAGACCCATGCCTCCCTCACTTTTGGGAAGCGTTAGTAGAGTGAAATTGATTCTGGGTCTTCTATCTGCCCAGAGGAAGCCTCTCTGTGCTTTAAGGAGAGTGCTAAAAAAGGTTTCCGGAATTTTTATGGGTAGAGCATTAAATAGGTACAATAGTCTAGGCAGTATCGTCATCTTCAAGATGGACGCCCTGCCAAACCATGAGAATTTCTTTGGTTTCCACCTCAGCAGGTCTTTAGTTATTGTGGATAATAAAGGTTTAAAGTTGTAGTTGTATAAAGTGTCAAGGTTGTTAGTTAGATTTATTCCCAGGTATTTGAGTGTGGTCTGTTCCCATTTATAAGGGTAGTTGTCTTTCAGTCTCTTAAATTGGTCAGGTGGTAGGGTAAGGTTGAGTGCTTCAGATTTTGACTGATTCACTTTAAAATTGGAAATGAACCCAAAGGTTTGAAACACTTTTTGAAGATTTGGTAAAGATATATGTGGGTTGGTGATGAAGAGTAAAAGGTCATCCGCATATGCGGCTATTTTGTATTCTCTATGGTTTACTACGAAGCCCTGAATATCTCTGTGTAGGTTGATTGTTCTTATTAGGGGTTCTAAGGTGATAATAAAGAGAAGTGGTGATAGAGGGCATCCTTGGCGTGTTCCATTGTGGATCGAGATGGGGTCTGAGAGTATGTTATTTACTTTAATTTGGGCCTGGGGGTTTTCGATAGAGGGCTGAGATCCATGATAGCATGTTCTCTTTTAATCCAATATGGGCACAAGTGTCCATCATGTAGTCCCAGGAGACTCTATCGAAAGCCTTCTCTGCGTCAGTGGAGAGCAATATGCCGGCTGTTTTGGAGGTTTGAGCAAAGTGGATAAGATTCAGTGCCTTAGTGGTATTGTCACGGGCTTCCCTACCTGGCATGAATCCCACCTGCTCAGGGCCTATGATCTTTGCCAGAAGGGGTTTCAATCTATTGGCAAGTATTTTGGCCAGGATCTTGAGATCAACATTTAGGAGTGATATGGGCCTAAAGTTTGCGCAATCGGAGTGGTCCTTGTTAGGTTTCGGGATAACAGCTATGTGTGCCATTAAGAATGAGTTGGAGTTGTTTCTGTGTTTTGCTAGAAAGTTAAAGGCCGCTTGGAGAGGTTTCAGGAGAGAGATTGTGTAAGTCTTATAATATTGTGACGTAAAACCATCAGGTCCAGGGCTCTTACCTGTTTTTAAATCAAATATTGCGTCTGAGATCTCTGATATAGCTATAGGGTCATCCAGCTTGTTTGCCTCGCCACTTGCCAGAGAAGGTAAGTTACTGGTTTCCAAGAAGTCTTTAATTGCTTCTTGTTTTGTCTGAGTTATGTGGGATGGTTTGTGTTGGGCCAGCAGGTTGTATAATTTGGCATAGTAATCGTGGAACAGGTCTGCCATTTCTTTAGATTTGTATTGCAGAGTCCCCTTTTTGTCCTTTATGGCATGGATATGACTAGATAGTGTTGCTTCCTTCAGGGCCCTAGCTAGTTGTTTCCCACTTTTGTCCCCTTGTTCATAAAAAATATTTTTTTTGAAAAAAGAGGGATCTTTTGATTTTGAGATCCAGCAGGAGGCGTAGTGCCTTTCTGCGTTCAGTCAGTTGCTCTTCTACCCGGCGAGATTGGGATTGTTTATGTTGTAGTTCCAAGTTAGAAATTTGTTGGGATAGTTTTGTAATTTCACCCTCTCTTTCCCTTTTCTTCCTGGCGCCCCATTTTATCAGTTCACCCCTCACCACTGACTTGTGGGCTTCCCAATTGTTTAGTGGGTTTGTATCAGTGTCAATGTTATTGCGAAAGTATGTATTAATTGTGTTTTGGATGTCATCTCTCACTATTTGGTCAGTAAGGAGTGTAGGGTTAAGTCTCCAATTAAATGCAGGTTTGCGGTGTGCACCCAGTTCTACTGAGATAGCCGTGGGTGCGTGGTCAGAAAGGGCAATAATGCCAATCTCAGCTGCAAGTAAGTTACCCAAGTCTCTTTGTGAGACAAAGATCATGTCAATTCTTGAGTATCGTTTGTGAGGTGCGGAGTAAAAGGTAAAGTCCTTCTCCGATGGATGCATGGATCTCCACGCATCCACCAAAGTCAATGACCGCAGTAGTGTTTTCATTCGTTTAAGAAGCCTGTAACTGACATGGGTGTGTCCAGAAGAGGTGTCCTTCAGGGGTGAAAGAGGTATGTTGAAATCCCCGCCCAGGAGAACACATCCCTCCGCAAACCATTTAAGTTCTTCAATTATTTTGCCACAGAATGGCACATGGGAGGTGTTCGGGAAGTACACATTAGCAAGTGTTATAGGGGATCCCTCCCAGGTGCCCTTCAGGAACAAATATCTTCCCTCAGGGTCAATAAGTTGGTGCTTCAGTTCAAAGGGTGCGTCTTTGTTCAGTAGGATGGACACTCCTTTCGTTTTGGCAAGGGGATTAGTAGAGTGGTAAGCTTTGGTGTATATATTGTCAGTGAGTTTAGGAATATTTTTGTCTCTGAAGTGGGTTTCTTGTAGAAATACCACGGAGGGACGCACTTTTTTAAGTTCTCTTAACAATCTAGACCGTTTTTCAGGAATATTCAGGCCATTTACATTATGTGAGACAAGGGTTGGCTTTTTCCCTAGAAAAGCATATGCCATCTTGACCTTTAATCTAGGATGGATGGGTTCTGAAAAAGCTACTTCCGTGAATGATTTTCACAGGAGTTGTAGGTGGCACAGCGTGTTAGGGTAGGGTGCTGTGGGTTAGAAGAGGAGAATGCGTACGTGCGTGGGGGTAAGGAGGGGGAATGGGAGTAGGGGGTGGGGGGGTAAGGTAAGGGGAGAAATGGGGATGAAAGATTTAAGTAGGTAAGGTATAAGAGGAAAAGTACCCACCAGCCACTAGTCGGTGGTGGGTCTGATTGGGATTTAACCAATATGCGTATGTGTTGGTATTTTCCCTTTGGGGGATAGTGGGAGGTGATCAATAAGCAGTCTAACGGTGACTGTTTCTTTGGACTGCTCTGTGGCAGCAATGTAGGTGACCAGAGGGGGGGCCCGGCTCAGTGCATTGTGTCTAATCCCCATCAAGAGGATATCTGTACGTAAGGTATCTGAGACCAGTTATTAGCATCTATTGTAGGCTACGGTGGATTTGAGTAATGGGGGGGAAGGAGATGTACAAGTTACCATTAACCGGTTTGCAAGAGAAGTTAACAATATAAACACTTTATAAACCATTCAAAAGAAACTAAGGCCTAGGCACCAAGCTGTATAACGAGTACTGGCAAAGAAAGGAAAAAAAAAAAACACACAAAAAAAAACCAAAGCAAAAACAAGACCCCGTCAGATTTTAACCCAAAGCCTAAGTGAGTAAGTGCTTAACTTTCAACTCTTCCGCATTGCATTACTAGGTCCAGGCATCCCCGTGTACACTAGGGGTAGCCTAGTCCCTGTGCAAGAACGATAAGTTTCCCACATCAAGCAAGAGAGGAACAAGATTTCTGTTTCATATAGATCTAGCCCTCCCTTATAATCCCCGAGCATGATATGTCATAGCGAGTGAAGTAGGGGGATCTTCGCGGATGTTTGCCCAGACTATGCGGAAGGAGGCCTAGTCCAGATGGATTAAATAGTGTCCTTAGGGTTAACCTGTTATTGCTTTCTGCTACTAGCCGCAAGGGTATACTTTCCCCCATGTTATGTTGGGGGGAGGGAATATACAGCGGTGGCTCATGCAATGTAACTCACTGTTCTGTAGTCATGAGAGATACACCATCTCTGGAGATGTAGGGGAGTATCTCATGCGCCAATAGCGACATTTAGGCGCTTAACACTTCGCCATTCTCAGAACCTAGATAAAAGACAAAAGTTAAAGCATAACAGAATAAAAGTCAATGTTGTTGCTGCAGATTGTTATAGTCTCTCCGCAGAGAACTGAAGTCTAACCATGTTGGGGGGGGGTGAAAGGGGGAACCTTCAGCTCTTAGAGTTGTGTGCCCCCCTATTGCAACAAGATAGTGATAGCCGCCAAGGTGGGATAGTGGGTGAGTTTTTCATAAACAAAACAAAACAAGGTGGGTTGCTCCATTTCAAGGTGCCGTACTAGAGAGCTGTGATTGCCATTTGCTCAGTTAGTCTCATTAGCTCGGTTTTAATATCTGTGATTGCTGCAGCAAAGGAGCTTTTGATATCAGCGGCAATGTCTGTCATAGCTGCGTAAGTAAGGAGCTGGTCGGTTTTGCCATGGCCTGCGGTTGAGTCTTCAGACGCCGATAGGGAGACTTCATCATCTTCCATATCCTCCACAATACTGTTTCTTCGTGACAGTGCCATTTTAGAGCTTTTGTTCCCTCCACAGTATTTAAATTTGCTAAGGTTTGCTGGCGAGTTCTTTTTCTTCTTCTGGGGTGTCCCCACAGAGCGGAGAATATGGCTGTGTGTGCTTCTCTTTGATTGTGTGGACATATTCGTCTGTCAGGTCCGTTTTCAGTGCACAGGCCCTTCTGGTCACCAGGGTTTCTCTACATTACAGTCATGTGTGTTGCTCACCAGGCCACCGCCCCTGTGGTAGAGTTTGGCAGTTCTTGGGTAGGAGAACTGTATTGCTAGTGGGGTGTGCACCTGTGCACCTGTGCTGGGGATGTGCTGGGGAAGGGTTAGGTGTTTTCAGTCCAAGCTGAGCTAGTTAGTTAGGGAGGTACAGGGTGTACTTGGAGTAGCAAAATGGCTGCCGTCTCCAGTAAATAGGCCTGAGCCTCAGGCTTTCCCTGCTCTGATGGACTTAGCTTCCTGTGCCCCCAGGATCTGCCCCCCAGATCTGTTTGTGGTACAGGCTCTTACTAAGTATGGTGGAATTAGTCCGCTGTGGAGGGGGGGGGGATGCCGTTCTGGTACTCACTGCGGCCTGGTGGAGGTATAGGCCGGATCCAGGGCCTGGATGGACGCTCCGGGAGACTGCTGAGCACTGTACTCCGTTGGTCAGGCCGTGCTGTGTCCGGATGAGCAGCGATGTGTGTCCACTGGGCAGACTCCTCACTCCGGCGGTGTTGCGGCAGAGGCTGGCGTGGTCCTGCGTTCTCGCAGGCCGCAATATGGCGCCCGGAGCTCCGCGATGCGGCCGGGTGTGAGTATGCCGCTAAGGGTGGGTATTTTTCCGCCGATGGCCTCCTGGAGACAGCTCTGCAGACCCCAGACACTTTGTGAGTGATTTCCAGGGGTGGATGTCGGTGGATGGCTGGCGTTAGGCGTCCGGACCTAGTAGGCCCCAAGATGGTGGCGCCGCGTCCCCGGGTGGCGGCCAGCCACGGCCCGGAGAACGGCGTTTGCGGTGGCTGCAAAGGTCGATACTGGCATCGGACTGTGCCCCACACTAGCGGCAACCCCGATGGACGGTGGGGAACCGCGGAGAAGCTCGCCAGGCTCGGATGGCCAACGATTGTCAGGAGGCCTCGGCGGAGCTCCTCGGATACGCGTCCGCTTACTTCCGCTTCCGGTCACGCCCCCTTCTGCTTCTATTTTCCAGTTTGGAATGGGCAGTTTCAAGTTGGTCTTGAAGTGATTGAATACACAGGGTATTCTGATTTGTGCGTGCAGTAGAATCATCAACAGCTTGCTCAATCGCATCTATCCTGGCCCCTAGGCTCTGAATGTCTGCTTTAATCAGGGCTGGATTAACGTAGGGGCTATTGGAGCTGCAGCTCCAGGCCCCTACCTTAATATAGGCCCAGCCAACCAAAAAGGACAGACTTCTCATGGAAAGCAATGGGCCAACGGGAAGAGATCTCCACTGACAGGCCCTGTATTCCGCATGCACTGCCTGGGCAGGGTGGTGGGATTGATAATGGGCACTACATGAGCAGTCCTAACGGAAGCCTGGGGCACGACAATGCAGGCCTCTTACAGAAGTCTGGGGCTTCCATAGTGTTAGGCCTGTGCAGCTGCACTCTTTCAGCTCAGAGTGCACGCCAATGCATGGCCCTTACAGAAACTTGGAAAATCAAATGCCAGGCTTCCCTAGTGTTATGCCTGTACGCTGCACACTTTTGAGTTTGGGCGCATGCCAGCATAGGCTCCTGGAAAGCAGAAGGGTGACCAGTAAAGGGTCCACCAAAATCCTCAGTACCAAGCACATGATGGTCTTAATCCGGCTCTGGCTTTAATTGAGGTGGTGATCTGTGCTGCATTTTGAGCCAGGCCCGCTGCCAGCATGTCAGAGAAGCTGTTCAGAAGCTGGGCTATGTCAGGGGGATAATTAGGCTGCATGGCAGAGGCCTGCGGGGAGGCTGGGATACTGCCAGGCGTATTGCTGAGGGGGGAATAAGGCATGCTTGCCTGTAGTCTGCCTAGAAGTGATTCCGTGGATGCTGGGGAGGAGAAGGGGTGCTGGCAATTACTCACAGGATGATGAGGAGTCAAAGGAGGGTCCGTAGCAATGGGGTCTGTAGATGTGTTTCTGCATGGGTTTCGGTTAACTTCTCTCTTAGGAAGTCCCTGCGACATGCGGGAGGTGTCTCTGCTGTGTCCGGAGTTCGTGGGTGGTCTTGCTGTGTGTATCCGCTATCGATAGCACGATCTGGGCGCCTTAGAAGACCAGAGCGGAGCGGAGCTCCTGGTTAGCGTGGTGATCCGGAAGTCCAGCGCATGCGCACTCCCACGTTGGTTCATCTTAAGCAATTTTCCATATCTTCTGCACAATCGTTTGCTTCCCTGGCTAACTGTAGTGCAGCCCTAGTGTCCTGAGCCATGGGCTGTATCTGGTCCTCCATTTCACTAACCATGCTCTCCACAGCTGTTGTGCGTTCATGTATCTTTTGCATGTCCTGTTTTAATAATGACACATCTTCTCTTAACCCTCAAAACTGTTCCTTTTAGGTATCAACAGAAGCTGTACAGTTATTCACAGCCCTAAGGATGTCAGCCAGAGTCCCATGCTTCTGGGCCATGTAGTTCTCCTGTCATGGGACCTGTCTGTTCCCTCTCATCCTCACCCCAGTGAGCAGGGATAATGGCTGCCTGCATGTCTGCCTGCTGGTGCTGTGTCTCCTCAGAGTGGGATGGCTGCTCCGTCCCCAGGTTCCCAGACATCATTTGGGCATAGTACACAGTGTCCTTACCGGCCTCTTTACCCACAGACCTATGTAGCTTACTTGATTTGTGCCCAAGGTCCTTCAGCTTGTCCTGTCCACGATGTGTACCTTTCACTGAGTGTGATGCGGCGCCATATTGGAGCTCCAGGCCCGCAATCTCTGCCTGTCCTGTTTGGGTCATCTCCCTGGTACAGAGGGCCAGTGGAGGTTCCACAGGGGTCTCTGGGGTATGCTCTTGCTGCATATGTCGTTGTGGGGTCAGTATGAGGGCTGGAGGAGGCCGGGAGCTGTGGGAGTTGCTTCCTCTTACATGCCGGTCTTGGCCACGCCCCCCAACATGAGATAACTTTAGTGTTAAAGTTTTTTATTTCTCCAACATTTAAAATATCCATGGAACTTCCAGTTCCGGTGTCGCATGGAGTAGCTGTCTCCCTCATCAGCTCCTGCAGCACGACCCTTAAAACAACCTTTAAATCATGCCCGACCCTCCACTGCTGCCCACAGCCCCTTCAGATGACCCCCCCGCACATCCATGGACCTTTTTGTGGAAAAAAATGGCCTGTGATCGCAAGGCCTCTCTGGCCCCTGCACAGTAGAACGTGTCCACTGCATGGGAGCATTCGCCACTGTTAAATCCGATTTATGGGTCTCAAAACAAGACAGATGATGAGATAGTGAGTCCAGATCTTAAGATAAGATAAGTAGGTGCTTTTTATTATTCCATGCACTGCAGTAGAGAAACACAATACACAGTTCTCAACAAGCAGTAAAGTGAAAGTATTTCTGAGCTTACATATATGGGTCATACAATTTATACGTATGAATATGCATAAGCACTAGACGTGTTATAGGTGTGATCTTATAGTTTAGTCAGCATTCATATCTTCTTAGTAGCAAGGGAACAGTTAAATGGGTGATTACATCATGTGAGTGATAGAAAACGAAAGAAAACATGGGCTCCACCATCTTGGTACTGGTTCAGACCAGCTAGATAATCCCTTTCTGGGAGCAAAAAAAGGGAGTAAAGTGGTGCTTCTTATCTGGCGGTGAAGGTCATCATAGACTGAAAACTCTGTCTAAGAAGAAGCAAGAAAGTATATTACAAATTCTGAAAGCGACAGTCTCTATATACATATATATATATATAACTCAACATTATCAGACCCCTATAATTCTACTCACCACCGAACGCAAGTCTCCATGGAACTCCAGCAGCAACAAGTGAAATTCACTTTTAGCTTTCCCTGCAATTCTCCACCTTAAAGCTCCCAACAGGGACTAACTGTCCTTCCAGGATCCTTCAGAAGCAGAAGCCTTCTTGCGCATGCTATACAGAGATTCGCACGCCAACTCCTCATCCAGGGTTGCTCCAAATACTCATACTCTGGACCAAAAAAGGGGAAGACTCTCCAAAGTGTCTCAAATACTCTGGATCTGACTATCGCTTTACTCCTCGTTGAATCTGTAGACACAAAAACCCGTTCTGACACCAAACGGGTACATGTAAGCTCCCTTGTTGGTAATTTCAGGTTGGCTTCCACCTACACGAACGTTTTCCTCTATGATAACCTCCAACACTCTGGCAGGCCTTGGTATTATTTGTACTATCTTTACTCTTACTTTATCACCTTTTCTCTGAAATGTCCGCTGTGGCCTCACTGCATACAGCTACCTCCCTCCCTTTAAAACAACCCAAGCTTGCTGCAAAAGATATAATTGACATTATGAGCAAGCCTCTGCTGCATCATACGGGTTAGTACTGGGAGCTGGCCTATACAGTGAACCCATGCAGAAAAAGTTCTTTCAATGTTTTGTGTTATGTTTATTTTATGTTTTTACCCCTCCAAATCTTCTCTCACTTCACTCACCTCTACACTACACCACCCGTCACAGACCAGACACTCAGGTAGCACTCAAACTGTCCTGATGAAGAGCAAAATCCTCATGAAATGCCTCCACTTTCCAGAATTGAGTAACTATGGACATTATATCTGTCTTTGATTGCTATACTCTCAGCAATACAATGCAATATATACTATCCTACAGTACCTTATGCTAATCATATATCTCCATTTCTGGGTTGCGTATCACTCTGGTACTGATATTCTTATTTATAAAGGATGTTGCTATTTTCATTTAATGTGGATATTTCAAATATTGGAGAAATTAAATTACTTTTTACTAAATTTGCCTCATGTTGTGCCGATAAAGTCTACCTTTCTAACCTATAGGATCTCTATAGTTTTCTATATATATATTATTATTAGATGTGGCATGGTGAAGGTCTATCAAATTTACTATATTGAAAGTCAATGCTTTTACAGTGACTCTCAATTTAGATTTTGATATCTTGCAGGAGCTCAGACAGTTTTAGCCATAAACCAAAAAAAATTGAAAATAACTAATCCTCTCTAGTATTCATTATGTGTCATTAAACTTTATTTGAGCCGATTCATTCTGAAAAAGTGCATAATTACTGCTTTCACAGACAGATACGTTAAAAAAAAAAAACATTTTAGGCTATTCAATTTAAATATTGTGATAGTGAGGTATTGTTGCAAATAAAATAGTTTAATTTGTCCATTAATTGGTATTTGAAATTCATTTTCAGTTCGTTTTATTAAGTTACTTAAATGTTTTTACTTCTGTTGGGCAATAGAACACATTAAACTTGGATGAAGGCCAGATAATTAGAACTCTTTATGTATAAAACAATTATCATTGGCACTTTGGCAGTCATACTTTTCATGATCTGCAATTGTTTTGTTTGATTATATATCAGCTCCATAGCAGTGCTGATGTAATCACTATTAAAGCCCCACATTTCTGTTTGTGTCTTTTATATTGTACTGAAAAGGCTGAAATATTACTACTGACATTTTAAATGAATGCTCCCTGGTGATATGATTGCTTGACAGCTAGAATTATTTCCATTTGCTGTTAATGCAAAATATCAGTAGAATGTTATCTGCAAAAGTATAAAATGCACTTACCGTATGTAGTTATGGATTGTATTTTTACTAAGGTCTTTCACACTTTTGTCACATTAATCTATGGTTAATAGAAATGTGGGGACATTTGCCTCATTAGTAGATTGTAAGTAAAGAATAAAGGTTAACGTTTATCAAAATGTTCACATAAATGGACCATGATGACACTATATAGCAAATAAGTACCAAATGTATAACTGAGCAACATTTGTTGCATTGTTGAAGAAAATTGCAATGGAAGGAGTAGTAAGCCCAGCAACGAATCAAATTTCAGGGTACCAGAGTAAGATCCGTGAAAGGTGAATTTCACTACATTTCATCATTTACTGTACTTCAACATTTCTCTTTTTAAATAATAGCTAGCATAGATTAGGTTTTAACATGTATATCCTGCCTTGGAAATAATGCAGGGGGCAGCGTGGATCCCTCATCCTGACTGCAGAGTGTAAAATATCTTTTACAGCCTCTTTGATGATAACAGGTTCTAAGAACATGTTTATTGCCATAGAGTTCATATGCAGCTGATGTTATTTTAGTTAATCCTGTCTCTTCTGGTCTGGGGTTATATAGCTATTTTTAGCTCATGCTCAATAACCTAGATACAGTTTAGGCATCTGATGGCCACTTCTGGTAGTTGCATGACAGAGTAGAAACTACTAGGGACTGGGACTAAGACGCAGAGTAGATAGGCTGACTCTAACTTGCAGTGCCTCACCATGGTTTCTACTGATGAAAATATGTGTTCCAGGCTGGTTGGACAATGGTTGAACAACCTCCACTTCACTGATCTTGTCTTCAGTTCTCCGACACAAAACCGCACACTGCATCATGATTATCCTGAGGGGCCCCTGCAACTGAACTTTGTTGCAACATTCATCTGGAGTAGGGATGAGCTTCGAGTTCGAGTCGAACTCATGTTCTACTCGAACATTGCCTGTTCGCCTGTTCAGCGAACAGTGAACAATTTGGGCGGTTCGCAGCAAATTCGAAAAGCCGGAAACACCCTATACAAGTCTATGGGAGAAATCTAAAGTGCTAATTTTAAAGGGTAATATGCAGGTTACTGTCCTAAAAAGTGTTTGGTGACCCGGGTCCTGCCCCAGGGGATATGGATCAATGCAAAAAAAACTTTTTAAAAACGGCCGTTTTTTCAGGAGCAGTGATTTTAATAATGATTAAAGTGAAACAATAAAAGTGTAATATTCCTTTAAATTTCGTAGCTGGGGGGTATCTATAGTATGCCTGTGAAGGGGCGCATGTTTCTGGTGCTTAGAACTGTCCCTGCACAAAGTGTCATTTGTGCAGGAAAAAAAGTCTTTTAAAATCACTTGCGGCTATTGTCGGGTCCCGTAATACAGAGAACACTCAATGAGTGTTCTCTGCATTAGCCGACAATTCATTCATTCATTGATAAAAAAAAAAAAAAAAAAAAAAAAAGCGTGGGGGTTCCCCTAAATTCAATTACCAGGCCCTTCAAGTCTGACATGGATATTAAGGGGAACCCTGTGTCAAATTTAAAAAAAAAATTGACGTGGGGGTCCCCCTAAATATCCATAACCAGACCCTTCAGGTCTGATATGGATATTAAGGGGAACCCCGCATCAAATTTAAAAAAAAATTGACGTGGGGGTCCCCCTAAAAATCCATATCAGACCCTTTATCCGAGCACACAACCTGGCAGGCCACAGGAAAAGAGGGGGGGACGAGAGAGCGGCCCCCCCTCCCTCCTGAACCGTACCAGGCCACATACCCTCAACATTGGGAGGATGCTTTGGGGGTCTGTGACCCCTCAAAGCACCTTGTCCCCATGTTGATGAGGACAAGGGCCTCATCCTCACAACCCTGGCCGTTGGTTGTGAGGGTCTGCGGGCAGGGGGCTTATCAGAATCTGGAAGCCCCCTTTAACAAGGACCCCCAGATCCCGGCCCCCCCCTGTTTGAAATGGTAAGGGGGTACAAAAGTACCCCTACCATTTCACAAAGAAAGTGTCAAAATGGTTAAATAAGACAAACACACTTTTGAAAAATTCCTTTATTAAAAATAAAAAAACTAAAAAAAAGATTCCAGCGGTGCTAATCCACTCTTGCTATCCAGCGATGGGTCTCCGGGGTCCAGCGATGGATGATCATATCCAGCGACGGGGGATCTCTCAGTCCAGCGCTGTCCATACATCCTTCTTCTGTCTCCACTCCGGAGACACTGCAGAGATCCCAGCGCTGACGTTTCTTATATTAGGAGGGCGGGGCCACCCGTCACCTGACCCCGCCCCTCTGACGCTGGTGAAGGGAGCCAGGGGTTCCCCAGTGACGTATGGGTGACCCCGCCCCCTCTGATGTAACGCAGGTTTCCGTTACATCAGAGGGGGCGGGTGACCCACACGTCACTGGGGAACCCCTGGCTTCCCTCTCCAGCGTCAGAGGGGCGGGGTCAGGTGACGGATGGTCCCGCCCTCCTAATATAAGAAACGTCAGCGCTGGGATCTCTGCAGTGTCTCCGGAGTGGAGACAGAAGAAGGATGTATGGACAGCGCTGGACTGAGAGATCCCCCGTCGCTGGATATGATCATCCATCGCTGGACCCCGGAGACCCGTCGCTGGATAGCAAGAGTGGATTAGCACCGCTGGAATCTTTTTTTATTTTTAATAAAGGAATTTTTCAAAAGTGTGTTTGTCTTACTTAACCATTTTGACACTTTCTTTGTGAAATGGTAGGGGTACTTTTGTACCCCCTTACCATTTCAAACAGGGGGGGGCCGGGATCTGGGGGTCCCCTTGTTAAAGGGGGCTTCCAGATTCTGATAAGCCCCCGCCCGCAGACCCTCACAACCAACGGCCAGGGTTGTGAGGATGAGGCCCTTGTCCTCATCAACATGGGGACAAGGTGCTTTGAGGGGTCACAGACCCCCAAAGCATCCTCCCAATGTTGAGGGTATGTGGCCTGGTACGGTTCAGGAGGGAGGGGGGGCCACTCTCTCGTCCCCCCCTCTTTTCCTGCGGCCTGCCAGGTTACGTGCTCGGATAAAGGGTCTGATATGGATTTTTAGGGGGACCCCCACGTCAATTTTTTTTAATTTGATGCAGGGTTCCCCTTAATATCCATATCAGACCTGAAGGGTCTGGTTATGGATATTTAGGGGGACCCCCACGTCAATTTTTTTTTTTAATTTGACACGGGGTTCCCCTTAATATCCATGTCAGACCTGAAGGGCCTGGTAATTGAATTTAGGGGAACCCCCACGCTTTTTTTTTTTTTTTTATCAATGAATGAATGAATTGTCGGCTAATGCAGAGAACACTCATTGAGTGTTCTCTGTATTACGGGACCCGACAAGTGACTTTTAAAAGACTTTTTTTCCTGCACAAATGACACTTTGTGCAGGGACAGTTCTAAGCACCAGAAACATGCGCCCCTTCACAGACATACTATAGATACCCCCCAGCTACGAAATTTAAAGGAATATTACACTTTTATTGTTTCACTTTAATCATTATTAAAATCACTGCTCCTGAAAAAACGGCCGTTTTTAAAAAGTTTTTTTTGCATTGATCCATGTCCCCTGGGGCAGGACCCGGGTCCCCAAACACTTTTTAGGACAGTAACCTGCATATTACCCTTTAAAATGAGCACTTTAGATTGTGAACGTTCGAGTCCCATAGACTTTAATAGGGTTCTAAAGTTCACACGAAGTTTAGGTCTGTTCGCAGGTTCTGGTGCGAACCGAACAGGGGGGTGTTCGGCTCATCCCTAATCTGGAGGTATCTTTATTAATAAATATATATACCTGGGTATATGTGCAAAAAAATCACCAGCACTCTTAAGGGGCCCGTTGCTGATATTTGTTTTTATTGGATGTATGTACTTTAAATTTTATTTTATTCCTAAAGAAAGCTTGTGTTATTTCCATACTAGTGTGCATCTATATATTTATGATTAATGTTACATGTTGGCTGCAGTAGTTTCACTGCTGCCAATTACTTTAATCAAATTACTAGTAATTGTCAAGGAAGGGAACCCCTCAGTTCACAGAGGCCCTGTCCTGGGTGGAAGCACTGCTAACTTTATTATCAAGCCCACTCTTCTGCTCTGGGAAAGTTTTGGTTTTTGGTAGGTAGAAAAGGAACAAAAATAGCAAGGAACACCATACAGGGGGAAAGAGAGATTTTAGAGCACGTTTAATCTCTTACTGGCGTTCATCTTTAAAGGATAACTATACAAAAGTATACTTCAAACCCAACACTTGTGATTACAGTCATTACAGATCCCAACTGTGTGGGGCTGAAATGTGGTTATTTTATTACCTGTAATTTTTTGGTCAGACATCTGGCTTACGACAGTAAAGTTTTACCACTGCTATTTAACTGGGAACTCATGTGTTTATCTTCTTTTCAAAACAGAAAATTACCTTAGAGCTTGCAACAGAGCAGTTAGATAAAATTACGTTTTAAGTGAAAAATTAGCTAATTTAGTCTCTTTTCAGCTTAACAATCTCTTTGATTGAATAATGTCCATATGGCTGCTAGTATGCTGTATTTGTTGCCAAAGTAGTGCACAGCCCCGCTCTCCCTTTTAACTGTGTCTCAATAAATTTTTCCAACACAGCCTCATTGTAACTCTGATCTTTACTTACTTCTTTCTTACAGTGTCTGTCCTGGCACCACTTTTTTATCATACTACCCACTCTTCTTTTTCATTCAAATATACTCTGTGATCTGTAGTTGTTTGGTTTTTGTACATTGAAGCATTTCTACCACACCTTTAGCTCTACTTCAGCCATGGCACCTCACAGTTTTTTCTCTCCCACCTTCATCTATGACCTAGCAACAGTATAAAATAAACTTACCTTGTGTATTTATGGATTTCATTTTTACCAACATATTTAGAAAACAGTATATTTCTCTCATATTTTTGTCATTTAATCACATTAAACTGTAGTTAACCTCCCTGGCGGTATGATTAGTTCTGATTTTAGGTGCTGAAAGCGGTACAATTATTTTGCATGGAAATTTGGCGTTTTATATTGTAGGCCTGTAATTCTTAGGAATAACTCTCTTAAATCTGTTCAAACCAGAGTCTAGCAGACATCCCGGGTATGATAAAATGTATAATATAATAAATAATAATAAAAATTATTCAATAATGTAATCAAATCCAAAAACACTGAAATTTGCTCATTTGTAGAATTGTCGCTGTCATTAGATTTAGTGTTTGATGATGAATTTCCCCACAAATCTCTATCGCTCAATTCTGCAAGTGATTATAATTTATTATCGCTGTTTTCTAGTTGGTCTAAAATCACTTTTGACATAAAGGGACAGTTTTTGGTTGCTATGGACAATCTCCAAATTCCAGGCAGAAAAAAATGTATTTATAATATAAAAGTGCATGTAGGGCACTGGAAAGACCACTAGGGACAAAGGGGGTGTGTAATTTTTTTATACAGTACTGTAATCTGTAAGATTACAGTACTGTGTGTGTTTTTACTTTTTTGAATTTGGCGCTGATCTCCGCTCCCGTGCGCTGTAACGTCGCAGGTAATGGAGCTCGGCGGCACTCGGGCACTGTGTGAATCGAGCGAAGCACGGCTCGATCACACAGCGCGGAGGACATCGCTGGATCCAGGAGACAAGGTAAGTAACTCTCCCTGTATCCAGCGATGCGATCCCGAGTCTAGCTCGGGGTTACCGCTTATGGTACTGAAATCCCAACCCGAGCCAGACTCAGGATCACTGCCAGGGAGGTTAATAGAAATGTAGAGACGTTTGCTTCTCCAGTAGATTGTAAGTGTAGAAATTCAAGAATAAAGATTATCATTTAGCAACATGGTTGGTAAGATTGAATAAAGACAACAGACCATCCAGTTCAATCTGTGTAGGTGTGTATTTGTAGAAAATCATTTCCCATACTTCCTTAAAATGTTTTAGTTAAGATGGACATCCAAGAGTCTTTTAAAACTATCCATACTTCCTGCCGACGCCACCGATTGTGGAAGAGAGTTCCACATCCTTACCGCCCTGACAGTGAAAACTCCACTATATAGCTGAAGGTTAAACCACTTCTCTTCGCTTCTCATTGTGTGGCCCGTGTTCTTTTACACTCACTGGGACTGAAAAGTTTCATACTTACGCTGGGATCACCATTGAGATATTTGTATATTGCTATCATATCTCCTCTGAAGTGTCTCTTCTCCAGGGAGAATTAATTTAGCGCTCGTAGTCGTTCTTCATAATTGAGGTCCTCTAGTGCCCATATTAATTAGGTGCCCTTCTCTGGACTCTCTCCAGCTCCAGCACATCCTTTCTGAGGATTTATCAGAATGTTCACATGAATGGACTATCATGGCACTATATACTGTGGTAAATAAGTACCAAATGTATGATTGAGTAACTTTTGTTGCAACGTTGAAGAAAGTTGTTGGTTGTATGCATTAGGAGAAATCTTTTCCATATGGAAGGCACTCAGTCTTATTATCTAAAGCTGATTTACAAGTAATGTAGGATGCATCTTTACTCTCAAAGTGACATTCCCTTGAAGTGACCCTATTGTCACAATAGGGATAAGCAGATATTTAACCCATACAAAATGACCGAGTCACTTTTTTTTTTTCAAAATAGTTTTTTATTAGTTTTAGAAAAGTATGTTACAAAACAGAGCCTTTGGGCTTTTCTGGTTTAAAAGAAAACATCATATATAACATAACAAAACACAATCTCAACTGTAGTCACAACCCCTCGATCAATGAGGATAGCAGCATCACATGACTGAGGTAGGCAATCGGGAGGAAGAAGATAGGTACTATCTCAGTTAACACATATTAGATAAAAAAAAATAATTAAGAATATAACACATTTAATAATAATGTGCAGTATGAGCAACATATAGTCCCAGGGAAAAGGTACCCGAAAGGACCACACCAGGTCAACCCCGCATAGCCTCTCCCCCTCAAGCAGCACAGTGTGGTCTCTAGAATTAGTAGTGGAGGGAGATTTAATCCAAATGTCCCAGGTGACAGCGTCACTTTAAAGTGGAGTTCCACCCTCCCCCCCAGCAAAAAATTACAAGTCAGCAGCTACACATACTGTAGCTGCTGACTTTTAATATTTGGACACTTACCTTTCCTGGAATACAGCAATGTCGCCACCCCAGCCGATGTTTTCATCGGCTCTTGGGTGCTGCTGCCACCATTGTCTCTAAGGCAGCTTAGCAGCTGGTTCCCTACTGCGCATGCGTGAAGCTCGCTGCGCTTTTTCTGAAAGGCCCTATGACGGGGAGGAGGAGGGGGGCTGCGGTAAGATGAAAAACAGGTACTCATTTACCTCTTCTCCTCACTGATTTTAAAAAATACCAAGTAGTTGTAACAGTCACACTAAGGTAACACACAAAAAAAAACGTATCTGAAAAATTATTATTGTTAGTGAATGCAAAAATGATTATTATTATCGATTAATATTCATATTATCAGTAGGTTCTAAAGATGGTTATAAACAAAAGAGAAACAGACAACTGTTTATAATGATTATATTATGGAAATAGACAAATTATGTAGAAACAAATGGTAACAAACCTAATTTTTATAACACGCAAATTTCAGAAATAAAAAAGCAAAACCAAATGTAAGCAAATTAGGAAAATGAACAAAGTATGCAGCTTTAGTTACTCACTGGGGTTTGCTAAATGCAAGTACACTGTTTATTTTGAAGAGAAGTTGCACTTTGCAAAAGGATTTGCCCCAGAGCTCAGTAAATGAGGTGAAAATCTCTTTGCATAAAGAATATCCAATCACATTCATAGAAAATAAAAAATATATATATATCATTTTTGCTTGCACGTGGTTGTAGCTCTGGGGGAAAGAAATCCCTTGTAAAGTGCAATTTCCCTTGCAAAGTGAACAGTCCATTTACCTTTAGTAAATCAACCTCCAGTTTCCTTTTCTCACAGCTAACTTGCCTTCCCTTCAAGTCCCCAACTAAAAACTCACACTTATTCTTAGTCATTGCTGAAAACTACTGGGCTTATTTGTGTCATACTATAAAACAGAATAATTAATTGATCCTTCTTCTTCCTAGGGCTGTTAAAGTCAAATTTTCTTAGCCCTTGTACACATGATCAGACATTCTGACAACAAAATCCGTCAGATTTTTTCTGACAGATTTTGTCCGAAACTGGTGTTGCATACACACGGTCGGACAAAGTTGTCGGAAAATCCGATCGTTCATTAGTTACAATGGAACTACGTTCAGGCTAGTAGCCAATAGCTTTGGTTGAGGAATTTGATGTGAGCATGCATGGCACTTTGTCCGATCGGAATTCTCTACAAACGATCGGACAAAGTCCGATCGGATCATGTTGTCGGAAAATTTTTATATCCAGCTCTCAAACTTTGATGGTTGGACATTCTGACGGAAAAAGTCAGATGGAGCCCACACACGGTCGGATTATCCTACAACATGGTCCGATCGGACATTTTCTGTCGGAATGTCCGACCGTGTGTACAAGGGCATATGAGAATTGGAATTGCTGTTGTTCTTAGTGAGATTTCCTGTTCATTAATATGCAATCCCTTGTAGGAATTATCTAGTAATTTACATATAGGTGAGACTACTCTATAAAAGTTCATGTGGTCAAATATTTATTTTGAGGCAAGAAAATGTATTGCTGTTGTAATGAAAACAGGTGATCTCACCATCTAACCATTTATACACTCTATCAGCTTTTCCCAAAATGTATGACTGCATATACCTGGAAAGATTGAGAATGTGGATTTGTGAGGACTTAAAGCAGTATTAAGCCCCAAAACAAACATTTATTATATTGTAGCTCACCAATTCTTAAATGTGATATCTGTATTAGTTTTCTTTTTTTTAGGCTTGTGTTCCTTCTATTTTCATCTGGTGATCCAGCCAGCACGTCTGTTGTTTTTCAAAAGCAAAATCTCATCAGTAGAATGTATGAGTTTACATGGAGGAGACAAACCACTCCAGGTTTTTCACCTTAATGCAGTGGTGGCTGGTACCCCATCTAGGCAGGGGGCAGCAGACATCGGGCATCAGGTGGTGGGCATCAGGCAGTGGGCAGCATGCATCAGGTAGCAGGCATTGGGCAGCGGCCCCTGTGTCCTTTCCTCCATCGACCATGTGTCCCCTCCCCCTAGGCATCCAATAGGATCACCTGTCGTTTCAGCCAATCGGGTGATGGGTCTCAGACCCACTTCCTGATTGGCCGGGAGGAGGATCAGTGTTACAATAGTAAATATTCATTCACTATTGTAACACACCTGGGTGGGCTCTGGGCACATTCTCTGTCATATTCAAATTCATGCATTCGGCATCCTGCAAGGGTCCAGATGCATGGATATAAGATATGAGGGCAGTGGTATGGATGGGGGGGGGCGGCAGCTGCCCCTGCCTTAATGCATTGTATGCATTCAGTTGAAAAAACCTTCTGTGATGCAGCTGCTCGCAGAGCCATTGGCTCCCGCTGCTGTCAATCAAATCCAGTGACACGGGAGTGGGGGGCGGGGCTGAGACCTGCTGTCTGTGTCAATGGACGCAGCAGCGAGACTCGAGAGCGTGCCTGCACGGGTGACCCCAGGGAAATTGTCTCTCTGTGGGGGCACCTGATGAGTCAAGAGCACCACCGGGGCACCCAAAAAGAAGAGGATTGGTGCTGCCTTGTGCAAAACCCTTGCATAGAGCAGGTAAGTATAACATACTTATTATTTAGAAGGAAAAAAATGCGAACCCTTACAATCACTTTAACACTCTCAGGGGTGATTAAAATGATCAGATTTTACTTATTCTTGCAAAACCTTTATTCCAAAAGGATAAAAGGTTACTGTAACTGATTGGAGAGTGTGAGCTGGAGTTTGGCTTCAGTTTGTTAGTGTATCTAAATCTGTTAATACATTTAACACTTCCCTTTCCCTCAAACTGACAATGCTGCTGTCTGTTGTGCCTCCTCTTCTTATTCCTCCAGAGTTGTGTCTCACTAATGCAGGAGGTAAACAGAGGGGAAAAAGCCAAAGAAAAGAAAAACCAATGCAAACGCCACATCTAATGATTGGTAAGCTGCAATTTAAAACATTGTTGGTTTTGGGTTTAATACCATTTAAGAATGATATAAAATATTTCATTGTATAGGTAAAGTAAAACTCAAACTCAGAAAGGAAGAACTAGTATTTTCCCCACCCCCACTTCCTAGATTTTTGAAGAATAACAGAAAAGCTTTTGGCTTTTGGTCATGCAACCAGCTACCATGTTGCCAAGGGCACAACTGTGTCCTTAATAACATAATGTCAGATTAAAAACTCTTGACTGTGTGGTTCAGTGTAAACACTATGAATTTGCAGATGACCAATCAATCGATCGGTCAGCTGACTTTAACTTCATAGTCCCAGGACCAAAACCATACAGGTCCTATAGGACAGTGGGTCAATCTGCCTGCACACTGTGTACAATGCTGAAACAATACAGTCATCACTGGCCAGCACATTAATCTGCCCAGGCTTCAATTCGCTACATGGGCCAACAGTGACTTTAGAAATCCACTCCATTGATTGATTAGGTACCCATGTGCTACTTATTATTGGAAAGGACTTTTTATGATACACTTTTAATATCTCTTGTCTTTTTTCTTTTCTGAACATCACCTTTTTATCTGGAAAACAAACAACCTATATCATATTAACACATCAAAACATAAAAATGATGTTCTCTGAAAATTGTCTGACAAGGTGATGTTGGGCATGGCCAATGACAGTCTTATTCTCTTATCTGCATAAAAAAGTGTGCAATCAGAGCCTGCTCAAAGCATATTGCTACAGTGTGTATTTTTGCTAACAAGTGCATGCAGGGCTTTTTTCAGCAGGAACACGGGGAACGCAGTTCCCGTACCTCCAGCATCTTCAGCACTGAATGTATGTAACAGAAAGGGGTGCTGGGATGTGCTGGAGGGTCTATTGATGCTGTCTGCTAGGAGATTTATTGTCACTGGTTGGGATCTGTTTTTGTTTGAGGGTATATTGTTGCTGGTGGGGGATCTATTGTTGATGGGGGGTCTTATGTTGCTGGTAGGGATCTACAATTGAGGAAAAGGTCTATTGTTGCTGGTCTGGGGATCTGTTGTTGCTGCTGAGGGTCTAATGTTTCTGGGGTGAATCTTTTGTTGTTGGGGGTGGTATTTTCTTGTGGGTGGTTCATTGTTACTGGGTGTGTGGGGGGGGTCTATTGTTGTGTGGGGGAACTATTGTTGCTGGGGGACCTATTGCTAATGGGGAGACCTATTGTTGCTTGGTTGGGTTCCATTGTTGCTGGGAGAGTGAATTGTTGTGTGAGGGATCTATTGTTGCTGGGACAGGGTCTATTGTTGCTTGGCTGGTGTCCAATGTTGCCGGGGGAGCGATTTGCTGTGTGAGGGATGTTTTATTGCTGGAGTGGGGTCTATTGGGATCTTGTTTTGATAGATGTGGATCTATTGCACTGTTTTTTTTTTTATTAGGGAAGAACAAATTTCATACAAATTATTTAGCACCACAAAATGACATTCGGGGGAAGTACTGGGAGGTGGGTAGAGGTGTAACCAAGGGACAGTGTCAGAGGAGTGTAGGGCATGGAGACATGGAGGGAAGGGGGGAGTTCCTTCAACTATTCTCTTATTTAACTGCTTCTGGACCAGCCACAGCAGTTTTACTGCGGCAGGCTGGCTCCCCTGCTTGAAATCACGTTACTGTACGTGATCTCGCCGAGTCCAGTTAGTGCCGATGCTCGCAGCCGATGGTCGCGATGACCTCCGGCCACGAGCGATCATGACCAGGAGACACAGAACAGGGACGAGTGTGTGCAAACACACACTTCCCTGTTCTGTTCTGACAGGAGTGACAGATCAAACAGAGATTTCACCGCTCCAAGTCAAAACCAATGACAGGCTGCTAACTCTCCAAGTAGATGGGGGTTCCAGGTGCAGGCTGATTGCATAAGCCAAATGTGTAGAAACAGAACGAAACTCTGGATAGCCGCACTCCGGATTGTGTAAAAATTAGATGCCTTTATTTTCTTCAATTGCAAGTGCAAAACTCCATTGAACAAAACATCACAGCAAAAAGGAGTATGCGCTGTTTGTAGCGTGAAACACGTTAGAAATTTTGTTCAAAAATCCTTTTTTTGTTCCCTTTTTGCTGTGATGTTTTGTTCAATGGAGTTTTGCACTTGCACTTGAAGAAAATAAAGGCATCTAATTTTTACACAATCCGGAGTGCGGCTATCCAGAGTTTCATTCTGTTTCTACACATAGGAGTGACAGATCGTGTGTTCCTATTAGCTAAAAACCAAAGATCTGTCACTTCCTGTAGTTACTCTCCCATTTCAGTTAGAATCACCTCCCAGGGAACACAGTTAACCCCTTTACCGCCCCCTAGTGTTAACCCCTTCACTGCCAGTGATATTTTTACAGTAATCAATGCATTTTTAATCTCACTGATCGCTGTATTAATGCCAATGGTTCCAAAAATGTGTCAAAATTGTCCGATGTGTCTGCCATAATGTCGCAGTCATGATAGAAATCAAAGATC
Source organism: Lithobates pipiens (assembly GCF_037356315.1). NCBI lineage: Eukaryota > Metazoa > Chordata > Amphibia > Anura > Ranidae > Lithobates > Lithobates pipiens. The sequence continues at coordinate 445,074,738 of NW_027507764.1, forward strand.
GCCACCATTACTAGTAAAAAAAAAAAAAATAATAAAAATGCTATAAATCTATCCCCTATTTTGTAGACGCCATTACTTTTGCGCTAACCAACCTATATATGCTTATTGCGATTTTTTTTTTTTTTTTTTACCAAAAATATGTAGAAGAATACCTATCAGCCTAAACTTAGAATTTTTTTTTTATATATATTTTTGGGGGATATTTATTATAGCAAAAAGTAAAAAAGAATGCCCTTTTTTTGTTTCAAAAATTGACGCTCTTTTTTTTGTTTATAGCACAAAAAATAAAAACCGCAGAGGAGCTCAAATACCACCAAAATAAAGCTCTATTTGTGGGGGAAAAAAAGGACATACATTTTTTTGAGTACAATGTTGCATGGCTGTGCAATTGTCAGTTAAAGCGACACAGTGCTGGACCGCAAAAAGTGCTCTGGTCAGGAAGGGGGTAAATTATTCCTGGGCTGAAGTGGTTAAAAAAGCCCTGAGTGTATGTATTCACTGCTTACATTTGACAAATCCCTTGGAAAAGATGGCTTATGAATTGTTACTCTTAGAAAGACAAGGTGTACATGGCAAACAGCCATCCGCTTGTATGCAGGCTGCATCAATACAAAACTATTCTGATGCTTACATTATGGGTTAATTGATAATAATTTTCTTTTAAGCAAATATAAGTAAAGAATATATATAACCTTTACACATAAGCTCACTATATAAACAAACAAGATCATAATGTTTTATATGTAAATGTTTTCAGGAAATGACACTGTGATTTCATATCAGACTGGATATGTGAATACCTAGAACACAAAAATGACCTTTTCTGCCATTCGACGCGCAAATGCAAAGTGTGACATTTGTTGAGAGACAGAGCACAATATCTACAGACTTCCTGAGTGCCTAAGGTACTGTAGATAATGTTATTTGATTTCCTCCCAGTAGTCTCTATGTTGTACAATCCTTCAATCCAACAAAATTGAGTTGGCATTGGAGTAAATTCTTAAAACAGAAACAGCATAGGAAATTTACAATATTCTGTAAATGGCTTTGGCATCCGGTGGCCATTTACCTTATGTTTTTCAGGGACAGCACACTTGCAAATGGATAGTTATGTCGCGAGGGAATTGCTTAGAGGCAGCCTAATAATTTGTTTTCTTTACTGCCTGTCTGTACTGGGGCACAAATCCAAAAAATAACCATTCATTTTCTGAGATAATAGTCAAGAAGATGATATCATGACAAATCTATCCCTAAAATAGTTTTAAGACATTTTGCTTTATTAAACCAGAGCAAATGTGTATGGGTAAACATGTTTAAAAAAAAAAAAAAAACATTTATAAAACTTTCCTCCATTTTTAAATGAATGCATTAATGTTTATAATAATGCAAATGTAACTGTCAGTTATACGACTAAATAGATTGCACCAGGAATGAAAACTGCAGTCCCAGTGTCTATCTGCAGGCTGAAGGCTTTTTATTTTGATCAATGTATCCTCCAGCCTGCATGTAATCATTATGTACTAACTAACAAAGTGAGCAAATGACCAGGAAGCATGCTGGTTGGTGCCTGATTATGAGAGTCAGCAAACGTACAAAGGGGTTGATTTACTAAAGGGAAATAGACTTTGAACTTCGCAAAATGCAGTTGTACTCTGCAAGTGCAATTGCTCCAGAGCTTAGTAAATGAGGTGAAGTTTCACTTTGCAAAGAATACCCAATCACGAGCAAGGAAAAAAAAAAAAACACATGATTGGATGATCGAAGTCAGCACAGATTTCGCTCATCTACTAAGCTCTGGAGCAACTACACTTTGAAAAGTGCACAGTCTATTTACCTTTAATAAATCAACCCCAAAAAGTCAAAGCAAAGGATACTTATTCATGCTGGGGAATGTTAAAAATAGAATGTGGATGAGAAAGGGTTAGGAAGGAGGTTGTTTTATACATCAACCTTTAGTGCTGATTTATATGAGTGATGTGGTGTGACTTAAGTCATGCATACAGTAGTCACATGACAAGCAGAAAAACATTGAAGTTGATTTATTAAAGCTGAATTTAGAAGCTGATTGCCTACCGTGCACAAGTGCACCAGTTGTTAAACTCTCCAGTTTTAGTAAATTAACCCCATGATATTCAATAGTGCCCATTGTCATCAATACGACTCAGCACCATGTGACTTTGAAAAAGGTTCCTGTACTTCTGTGGTGTGATTTGGCCCCAAAGTTGCAGTAAATAACTGCACAGAAAATCAGGCCAAAATCACATTGCTGCCTTATTCGCGGGCACAGCAATTTCTGATTGACAGTCACTAATCTTAAGCAAAGTGGCAAAAGACAATACATTTTTCTAGCTGTTGCCTATAGGGGATGGATGATGTTAGCAGTATGTCCAGCTTCAAAAACTTGGGGTTGGCAGGGTTTTGGCTCCAGAGTTCAGAGATAATTGAATTTCCTGGAGCTGTAGAGGAACTGATCAAATTTTTCACTAAGCTCTGTAACTGGAGCTGAGTTTCTGGAGCTGAAGTGGAGCTGACATTAGAATTGAGCTGACCTCCAGAGTCAGGTGCACATTTTAGTGTTATTTCACATGACTGTCATACATTTAAAATGACAGGTATCGTCAAGGGGAAATAGCTTTCATCAAATAGTACATCTGATTAATCTAGAAATATCTAATATGAATGGAACAAACAAAAAGAGAAACTAAAAAGAATAGAAGAAAATGCCAGTTTGGTAGACATCCATTAAATATTGTAAATGGGAAAAATATCAACCTTGCAATTGTATTTCAATATAGTGATAGGGATCGATATGCAATTAGTTTTGAAGTAACAAAACATTTGTTGTTAATAGTGGAATAGGGTTTTGGTTAAATTATCGTTCCCAGATCTATTTTTGCCTTGGCAATTTAAGCATACATCTTGCCATATAGCCTTCATGCTAATATGTTACATTTAATCTTTTCATCATCCTACTATTTTCTTGCAATGCCTGAAAATTGTAAAAGGTGGAGTTTTGCAAGATACTTATAAAGGCATTAATATATTCATTGAGCGATTATTCAATTTCTGGAGATACTTGATTCATGTGTTCTGCCTTAAAGTGGTTTTAAACCATGAATGAAACATAAACAAAGCATATGTTTTTGTAGTGTGTACTTACAGTACCTCAAACCAAAGCACCAAATGTAATTTCTCTCTGCTCTCTACTCTACTCTCTGTTCTGGGCAGTGGTATGTCATATTCCCACCCCCTGGCTTCTGCAGCTTAAAAAAGCCTTTCATTTGTGTGTTTTAGAAGACTGTAGAGGACAGAGGGCTGCACATGAATAGGTATAGCATATGTAGGAAGAGTTGCTTCTGTCAGGGCTGGGCTTTTAGCAGCTCTCTTCTCAGGACTTTTGCTGCTTAGCTGTCTCATAATTGTTAGCACTCAATGTTTCCACAGTGGCTTACCTGGCTATCATTACCTGCTCATCAGTCCCACCTACAGCCAGCCCCCTCTGGCAATTTAAACTGCCCTATTTATTCCTTTCCTGCCTTCACCTGTGAAAGACTTTGCCCGGATGACATTCCTGCTGGTTCCTGATCCTGTTCCTCTGCCTCCAACTACGTTGATTTCTGGTTTCCTGATTACTGGCTCGTCTGATTACCTGTTTTGGCTTCTGATCCCATTCTTATGTTTTGACTATATTTACTGATCCGTTTTTACCTTACATTAAAGGTTTGATTTTTACTGCATTTTCTGTCTCAGTCTGATTCATGGTTTCTGACATTAGATGAAGGCCATGAATTCAGAAGATGCAGGCAATCCACTTAGTGGTAATATTCTTTCCAGATTGAATGAGCAGGACCATTGCATTTGCCATAGCTTTACAGATGCTCTTGATGCACATTGTTCACCTGGATCCTCCCACTGTGGCTGTTCTGGTACAACCAGAGTTGGAGACCGTCCCTGTTGCAGTTCCAGTCTTTATACAGGCACCCACCTTTAATGTTACCTCTAAAAGAGGTATGTTTTTTTTTTTTTATGTATATTTATTGAAAAAAGATTTTTGTACAGCAGATACATTTGTACTTCCGATACAGACAATCAAGATTGACAATGCAATAGTAACAAAGAAAACCGCCGCAGGCGGAATGTAAAATGTTAACATTTTAATACATCACGTCAAAAGGTAAGAAGAAAAGGACACACCACGAATCTACCAATAAGGATACGTAAATAGACCAAGAGTTGTATTTGTATTTGTGGGAGGGGACGTAGAGTATGAATCCCAAGGTTAAACCTGAGAAAAACATTCCCGAGAGTAAGTAGCCACAGATTAAGGTGTTGTCTCAGGGTTAAACGCGGAATTGTCCCACCTGTCCCATATTTAAAAAACTTGGGTAGGGAGTCTTGTACCAGCGCAGTCATATGTTCCATCCTGCGTATGTATGCAATTGCAGAAATTAGCTGCGAATGGGACGGAGGGGAGGGGGACAACCAAAGGGCAGGAATCACTCTCTTAGCAGCTAGGAGAATATAAGCTGTCAGTTTCTTGGCGTGTTTAGATAGCGCTGCAATAGGTAGGCCTAACAAGTAGTGTCTAGGGTCTAACGGGACATCTATCTCCAAAACAGATTGTAGTAGGGATTGGACCATAGACCAAAAAGGTATAATCAAAGGGCAGCTCCAGAAAATATGGTAATGGGTGCCCTCATTTCTTAGGCATCTCCAACACAGCTTAGATACGGTATGATCATATTTATGTAACATTTCAGGGGTTTTGTACCAATACATTAGTATCTTATAAGCCGTCTCTCTCTGCTCCACACATCTGGAGACTTTAGAAGTAGAAGTCCAGATGTCCTGCCATTGAGAAATGGTTAAGGGGGGGGGGGTAAAATTGTAGCCCATCTTCTCATATAGAGATGTGTTTCCGTGGTGGGCGAGATTGAATTGTGGAGGATACTGTATATAGAGGATATAAGTCCTTTCTGGCATGGGCCTTGGGAGCACAAAGTTTCAAAGGTGTTAGGGTTGGCCAAAGTCAGGTCAGGGGATCTGGAGTGGAAATAATGTTTAAATTGAATGTATGAAAAAAGGAGTCGATCTGGAATGTCATATTTATCCTGAAGCTCAGGAAAGGATAGGAATTTGCGAGACACCGGATGCACCAGGTGGCGGAGTTGGAAGATGCCTGACCTGTACCAAGGAAACATATTCTTCACCGAGAGGCTGTCAGGCATATCTGGATTAAAAATGACATTCAACAGGGGTGAGCATGGAGAGGAGAGAGAGAACCGCTTGTGACACTTTTTCCATATGGACAGAGTAAAAAGCATCGGTCCAAGGCTTATGCGCCTAAGCTGAGCCATAGAGGAGGTCAGATCAGACCATAGCATGGAGCAAGGATGGACAGGAGCGACCACACTCATTTCTAGCTCTGACCATCTACTGGTAGCAAAATACGACGACCAGGAGATAGCCGCCAGAAGGTGCGTTGCATAATAATACTTCACTATATCGGGGGCCCCCAGCCCTCCATGAGACCGTGGAGCAAAAACCACTGTTTGGGCTATCCTATGCAACTTATTCCCCCATATAAATTTAGCAAAGGCTCGCTGAATATTCCTAAGCTGAGGCATGGAGATAGCAACTGGTAATGTTTCAAAAAGATATAAAAACTTAGGGAGTATGGCCATTTTCAATACGTTAATCCTGCCCAGGAGAGATAGGGGGCACGACGACCAACCTCTGAGCAGTCTATGCGTTTCCGCTATTAAAGATACATAGTTAGCTTCATAGAGGGAGCTGTACTTGGCGGTCAGGTTAATGCTGAGGTATTTGAGGGAAACGGGGCACCAATGATAGGGGTATGTGTATTCCAAAGAAGCTAGAAGCGGGGGGGGGGGGATATGAATAGGGAGCGCTTCGGTTTTAGTCGTATTAACCCTATAACCCGAGAGTCTGCCGAATGAATCTAAAAGAGTGTGAAGTTTGGGAAGGGAGGTTTGAGGTTTCGTCAGGGTGAGGAGTATGTCATCTGCAAAAAGAGACAACTTGTATTCTTTCAGTCTGAGGGAAATTCCACTTATGTTCGAGTCCTCCCGTATAGCTGCAGCCAAGGGTTCCAGGCATAGTATAAACAACAAGGGGGATAGGGGGCATCCCTGTCTGGTACCATTACTATGTGTGAAGAGCGGGGATCTGTAAGATGCCAATTGGACTTGGGACGTGGGAAGCGAGTATAAGGCTTGCAGGGCTGACAGGAAAGAACCAGAAAAGCCAAAACGCTTGAGCGTAGCAAACATGTAAGGCCATCCCAGCCTGTCAAAGGCTTTTTGTGCGTCTAAACTCAAAACGATGGCTGGGCAAGATGTTTTATCGAGCAAGTCTATGAGGTCCATGGTACATCTGGTGTTGTCCCCAGCCCGTCTACCCAGGACAAATCCCACCTGGTCATTGTGAACCAGGGCGGGAATCATTAAGGAAAGCCTATTAGCCAAGATTTTGGTGAAAATGTTATAATCGGAGTTAAGTAAGGCTATGGGTCTGTAATTATCTGGTAGGGTAGGGGATTTACCCGGTTTCGGGATAACTGTGACGTGTGCATGGAGGAACTGAGAATGCGGTACAATGCCCTTCTGTAGGGAGGTAAAGAGACTAAGCAGATGAGGGCTCAGTGTCGGGAGAAAAGTTTTATAATAAATATAAGGAAGCCCGTCGGGGCCCGGGGACTTATGGGACGGGAGATCTTTTACAACCGCAGCCAATTCTTCTGGTGTGACGGGTGCATTCAGGGGAGTCACTTGTGAGGAGGACAACACTGGCAGTTTCAAGGAAGCGCAGAAATCGTCAAAGCTGTCTTGGGAGAACACGTGGCTAGGCAGTTATATAATTTTTTGTAGAAAGCACCAAATACTTTAGACATCGTCAAGGGGCAGTAAGTCGGAGTGCCGTCTGACTGCAGCAGGAGATCAGGATAGGAGTGAAATGGACGGGGCTTTAGCTTGTTCACCAACATCCTATGAGGCTTGTTGGCAAATTCATAAAACCTCTGTTTAGCCCAAAGCAGAGCCTTAGAACACTTATGCATATCTAAGGATTTTAACCGTTCGCGTAGAGAGGTCACTGTGCGAAGACGTGGCACCGATGGGGAGGACAAAAGCAGAGCTGCAGCTTTTTGCAGTTGCGAAAGAATGTCTAGTCTCTGCGCAGCCGAGTCTCGCTTAAGGCGGGAGCCAGCCGAAATACACAATCCTCTAAAAAAGGCCTTGTGGGCCTCCCAAAGGGTGGACACGTCCCGCACTGACCCTTCGTTAAGTTGAAAAAATTCGGCTAAACCTTGGGACAAATGGGCTTCGGTGACCGGATCACGGAGGAGAAACTCATTGAGTCTCCAGTGGCAGGTCCTAGGTGTAGAGAAGGTGAGGGCAAGGTCAAGCTGGACCGATGCATGATCAGACCACGTTATGGGATTTAACTCCGAGGCCACTGCCGACGTTAGAAGAGGCGCCGTAACAAAGATGTAGTCCAATCTGGAATACATCTTGTGTGGGGGGAGTAGAAGGAGAACTGCCGATGCGTAGGGTGTTTAATCCTCCAGATGTCTAAGAAGTTATGGGATCTAATGAGCTTGCGAAACGCAGTAGATTGATGTTCCGTTTTTGAGGAGGGGTTGTCTGAGAACAGGGTCTGTCTATCCTTCCTAGCAGACATGGTCATATTAAAGTCCCCGCCAATGATCATAAATGGCTGGGCATAGGTGCCCAGGTTATCCAGGACCTCAGTAAGGAAATTAATCTGACCCGAGTTGGGGGCATAGACATTAATAACAGTAAGAGAACGAGATAAGTAGTCACAGTCCAGGAGAATGTATCTACCCTGTGGATCAATAAACGAGGACGTAACCCGTAGAGGGCAGGTCTTTTTAATCAGTATTGCCACCCCTGCTTTACCGGAGGGGTCAGAGGCCATAAAAGAGACCGGAAAATGTTTGGCTGCAAATTTAAGAGATCCCCCTGGGCGAAAGTGGGTCTCCTGGACTAGGACCACATCTGCGTTGGAGGACTTGAACTCCTTCAAAGCTAACCAGCGCTTATGGATTGAGTTCAGGCCCTTAACATTGTAAGTAAGTACCCTCAAAGCCATCGTGTAGAAAACAGTGAAAGCTTAAAATACCCATAATATACATACAAAAAACGGATATAACCATACCAACCAAGAAGATATTGGGACCCGTGGTGTGTCCTAGGAGTGAAAAGCAAATGAAGGCGTATAATAACAACAATGCATCTATAAAGCGTAGAAAAGAGCATCCAAATTGAACAAAAAATGAAAAAAAGGCCAAAAAATAGGCCTGAAAAAGAGAAAAAAAAAACATTACTATTAGAAAAAAGGCCTGGGGGGTAAAAACCACCCAGGAGTCCACAGCCGTAGCCGTGGAACAAAAGGAGGCACATCAGGGGTTCCAGCTCATCTGGAGAGACCCCACCACCTTCCAGCAATAGTTACAGGGAATAAGAGCAGAACACTGTAGTCCCAACAACCAAAAAACAGGGGCAGTAGAAAAGAAAATATAACCTGTAACTAAAGTTGCCAACACCCCTTGTTAAAGAGGAAGCATGGTGAGATAGGGGCCGAGGCCGAGGCCAGCCAAACACTACACAAGGAAGTTTCCATCAAGGAGGGAGTCTAGGATGCAGGTTACGCTGGGGGGTAGAAAAGGACTTCTGCGACTTCTGGCGTGCAGGGGTCCAGATCCGAGCAGGAATGGAGGAGGGTCTGGGCGTCGTCGGAAGCGGCATGGGATCCTCATTTGGAAGCGGTGGTAGGCCCAGGTTACGTATGAAAGCTTCACTCTCCTGAAGATCTCTCATGGAGTACTGAGTCCCATCTTTAGTAGCAGAAAGGCGGAAGGGGAACCCCCAACGATACGGAAACTGATGGTTTTGCAGATGAGCAGTCACAGGGCGGAAACTACGACGCTTGGCAAGAGTGATAGGGGATAAGTCACTAAAAATTTGTATCTTGGCCCCTTTAAATTCCAAACGGGATTTGTTCCGGGTGGCCATGGTCAAAGCTTCCTTGCTGTCGTAGTAGTGAAAGCGTACGATAATGTCTCTAGGGTTGGCCCCGGCAGGGGGCTTTGGGGCCAGGGATCTGTGGGCCCTGTCCAATCTCCAGTCTATGTCCGGGATTTTAGGGGCATCAACATTAAAGAGGCTAAGTAGGTATGGTTTGATCTCCCCCTCACTGACGGCCTCAGGGGCGCCTCTAATCCGTAGGTTTTGGCGACGTTCCCTATTCTCCAGGTCTTCCTGTTGGGATTGGAGCTGAGAGACAGATTGTTTCAGACCGGCGTTGTCTTCTTCCAAAACGTGGACATACTGTATCAGGTCATCAAATTTGGTTTCCAGGACATCAGTCCGTTCTCCAATCTGGGCAAGCTCCCCCCGTAGTTCATGGGCCAGTTTACCCATTTCCTTAGAAACATTACTTGTCAAGTCTTGCAGGAGAGCTCGCAGTTTATCATCAAGTACATCGACTGTGACCGGGGCGGACATCGCGTCTGAGTGGCTATGTGACAAAGAATTTGGACTGTCTTGTGCTGACACTTGGGAGGCCACTTGTGCATATGTGAAAGAACCTGGAGAAGGAGCTGGGGAGGCCGGTCTGCTTAAAAATCGATCCAGAGTCTGTGAGGGCCGCAAATCCGGGGACAAAGACTGAGGAAGGTGTTTCGGCCCGTATTTCACCATGAGGCGTTGGGACTAGGCGTATATTCAGTTGCATGTGGTGTTTCCCATAGAGAAGTAGCGACTGTGAGCAGCACGGGAGCATTGGAAGGCGGCTAAGGCCCATGTAGGATGATCACATGTCTGTCAAACAGGGGGGACCCGAGATGAGACCCCAAGATAGTACGCTGCCGGTTAGAGAACACAAGTCAACTGGGGGTGAGGGGAGGTGGAGCGGGAGAGCAGGCCGCAGCAGTCCCAAACAGTCAGGGGGGGAAGTTCCAGACACCACTGCACCACTGGGTTATATAAGGAGACAGGGCAAAAGCCAGGGCAGAAACCAGGGCAGATAGCAAGCAGGTGCAGGCCACAGGGAGTAGGAGAAGGAGATGGGTGAACCAAGATGGCCGCTGATCAGACCGAGGGCAGATGCAGGGTAAGAGGGTGCGACTGATGTGGGCAGGCAGGCACTCAGGGGGGGAGGTAGGCTTCGTTGAGGCAGGGGTTAATGCCTGCGTTGGAAGGGGCAGCAATCCGGCCACAGGAGAGGGAGAGCAGTTATGCTGCAGGAGGCCTTGGGTGTAGCAAGATGGCCGCCGGAGCTCACCTTTCCAGCTGGAATCTGGGCCTCTCCACAGGCATCCGAGCGGTGGCCAGCGGGGGTCCGGTGCAGATGGGGCTGCCTTGAGGGGTCAGCGCTGGGTATCTCTAGTGGTCCCGGCCGGGGTCGGACCCAGGATGCACCGTCCGGAGGCTCCGCAGAGCGAAGTAGGCCGCAAGATGGCGGCGTCCGGCCTGTCTCGCCGCCCGCAGCCGCGGGGTGGATACGGCGGTGGATCTGTCAAAAATAATAGCTCCGTCCGGAGCTCCGAGGGCCCACCGGCGGGATGGAGAGGCCGGTGGGCAGAAAAACGTTGCGGCAGGCGAGGATGGGTGCCGATGGAGCTAGGCCTCAGCGGAGCTCTTCCCAGGTACGTCCCTGGAATCTCCTTTTAAACCTCCACCCAGCAGTTCATATTATGCAGTGGAGGGCATCTGACCCAAATAGGGACTGACTTTAGTACCCAAGACAAGTGAGTTGTCCAGCCACTGTATAGCAGGCACCACAGAGTTCTAAAAGAGGTATGTTTGGTTCCACTCTGCTTCCTCAGCGTTTTGGAGGCGATCCAGTTCAATACAGAGGGTTTCTCAACCAGGTTGGGATATACTTTGAGATGCTGCCCCAGGCGTTCACCATGGACAGAAGCAAAGTAGGGTTAATTATTTCTTTGCTTTCTGATAGAGCCTTGGCCTGGCAAATCCTCTAGGAGAGATGCAAAAATCCATTGTCCAGAGCTACCCTGAGTTTGTGGCTTCCTTTAAAAGGATATTTGACATTCTCACTGGCTTCACTTCTGCTGCCAAGAGCCTCATGTCCATCAAAGTACGAAAACTGTTGCTGATTACACCATTGAATTCCGTACTCTGGCTGCAGAGGTTGCTTGGAGCAATGAGGCCCTCATGGTCTCTCAGATTACATTAAAGATGAGATAGCAGCCTGAGACATACCAATGGATATGGAGAAGTTAATCACGTTTGTCATTCTCATTGACTCCAGACTCAGAGAGAGACCTTCCTTTAACCTCTTTAGCGGTAATCCCGAGTCTGGCTCAGGCTGCAATTTCAGTACCACAAGAGGTAACCCCGAGCCAGACTCGGGATCGCATCGCTGAATACAGGGAGAGGTTACTTACCTTGTCCGATGTCCTCCACGATGTGTGTGCAAGCTGTCCTCTGCTCGATTCCCACAGTGCCCGAGTCCCGCCGAGCTCCGCTCCCTGCGACGTTACGACGCACGGGAGCGGAGATCGGCGCCAAATTCAAAAAAGTAAAAATACTCAAAACACATACAGTTCTGTAATCTTACAGATTACAGTACTGTATAAAAAAAATACACACCCCCTTTGTCCCTAGTGGTCTGTCCAGTGCCCTGCATGCACTTTTATATTATAAATACTGTTTTTTTCTGCCTGGAATTTGGAGAGTGTCCATAGCAACCAAAAAGTGTCCCTTTATGTCAAAAGTGATTTTAGACCAACGAGAAAACAGCGATAATAAATTAGAATCACTTGCAGAATTGAGCGATAGTGATTTGTGTGGAAATTCGTCATCAAACTCTAAATCTAATGACAGCGACAATTCTGCAAATGAGCAAATTTCAGTGTTTTTGGATTTGATTACATTATTGAATAATTTTTATTATTATTTATTATCATTATTTATTATATTATAAATGTTATCATACCCCGGATGTCTACTAGACTCTTGTTTGAACAGATTTAAGAGAGTTATTCCTAAGAATTGCAGGCCTACAATATAAAACGCCAAATTTCTATGCAAAATAATTGTACCGCTTTCAGCACCTAAAATCTGAAATAATCATACCGCCAGGGAGGTTAAGGAGCACTTGCAGAAACCTCCTGTACCTTTGACTCCGAGCTTTGCATTCCCACCCTTGCCTCCCTCACCTCCCATGAATCCTGGTACCAAATCAGCCAGTGAAGTGGAGCCCATGCAGTTGGGCTTCACATGTTTCTCTCTGCGAAAGAGAGGGCCTATAGGAGGAGGGAGAGATTGTGCCTTTATCATGGCCAGGCAGGTCAGTTATTGAAGTCTTGTCCTACCCATCCGTAAATGCCTGCACCTGAGGTCCTGTAGGGGACAGACCTTAGGTGGCATTTTTCCACCCCCAGCTATCCTGAAGGATAAGCCTCTAGTTCCTGTTACCCTTTCTTGGTCTGAGTCGTTCATCGATACACAGGCTCTAATCGATTCTGGAGCTTCAGGCTTGTTTATACATAGTACTTTTGTGTCTAAGCACCCAATTCTGCTGCAGCTTCATCCCATTCTACTTGCCATTGAGGCTATTGATGGGAGACCTTTGCAGCTTGCCGATGTGACTCATCAGACTGCTCCATTGACCATGCCCATAGGGGCTCTTCACCATACCTCATTACACGGCCATTGGTTATACAAATGCATAATTCGTCTTTCGATTGGCATTGTGCTGAGGTTCTTTCCTGGTTTGCACCATGCAGTAAAACATGTGAAAGTGGGTAAGGTCTTGTGCATGTCTTCACTCTCCTCTTTGCCAGAGGAGTACCACAAATTTAGTAATGTCTTTGCCAAAGTCAAGCTGATATTTCGCCTTCACACCGGTCAAATGATTGCATAATTGGCCTTCAACTTGGTGCAATGTCTCTTCGCGGCCAGGTCTACCATTTTTCTGTCTCGAGGATAAAGCCATAGAGGACTATGTTGCTGATTCACTTTCTCAGGGGTTCATCTGCAAATTCTCATCTCCTGCCGTTGCTGGCTTCTTCTTTGTGAAAAACAAGAGTGGTGAACTGAGACCTTGTATAGATTATAGGGATCTCAATCACTTTACAATCTGATCCCATTGATTACTGAATTATTTGACCGCCTCAATGGAGCAAAGGTTTTCAGTAAACTCGATTTTAGAGGGGCATAAATCTTGTGAGGATTAAAGAGGGCAATGAATGGAAAACTGTGTTTAATACTAGGACCTGACATTACGAATATCTCCTAATGTCGTTTGGTTTCTGCAACGCTCCTGCAGTTTTCAGTTCATTAACGATGTTCACCAAAATATGTTGCGGCAATGTGTGGTGGTTTATCTCAATCATATTCTTGATATATTCAAAATCCCTAGAGAACCACCATACAGACGTCCCCCCTGTGATACAGAGGTTGATAGATAACAACCTGTATCGTAAGTTGGAAAAGTGTGAGTTCCATCGTGAAGTGGTGCATTTTCTGGGTTATGTCATTTCTACTGCCAGTTTTGAGAGAGAAACTATTTGCAGGTTTACAGTGGCCTTGACCCATAGGTCTAGTTAGGCTTCAATGTTTTCTTGGCTTTGCCAGTTATTTTCGGAAATGTATTTGTAACTTTATTCGTATTCGTAACTTTATTCGGCAACTCACATAATTGGTCTCCGGATTCCATCAAAGCCTTTGCGTCTCTCAAGGCTGCCTTTGTTTCAGCTCCTGTGCTGGCACATCCTGATCCTATGTTACCCTTCATTTTTTGAGGTTGATGCATCTGAGACTGGAGTAGGCACACTCCTGTCTCAATACCCTACCTCTGAAAGCATCATGCATCCTTGTGACTACTTTTATAAAGAAATTGTCTGCTGCAGAATGGAGTTACGAGATTGAGGACAGAGAATTGTTAGCTATCATTTTAGCTCTTAAGGGATGGAGGCATCTCCTGAAGGGCACCACTGTGCAGTTCCTATTGGGCCTTTCCATATTCTCCCTAGGATCAACCCAGTGGCCTACACATTAGAACTTCCAACATGTGTATTTCTAATGTATTCCATGTTTCCTTATTAAAACCTTTGGTGTGCAACTGCTTTACCACCTCGGAATCATGTCCTTGCCTGGTTCAGGTTGAGAACCATGAGGAGTATGAGATACAATCTATCATTGACCCCTGTGGATTTGTGGGCATATACAGTACCTTATTCATAGGCGAGGTTACGGTCCGGATGAACGCTCTTGGGTCCCATCCTTAGACGTTCATGCTCCTGCCCTCATCCGTGCTTTCCATAGACGTTTCCCCTCAAACCTGGTGCCCCTCTGAGGGGGAGGGGGTCATTGAGGAGGGGGTACCTTCAAAGCTGGGCTTTTAGCAGCTCTCGTCTCAGTGTTCACTCTGCTCAGCTGTCGGATAATTGTCAGCACTCATTGTTTCCACAGTGGCTCACCTGGTTATCATTACCTGCCCATCAGTCCAACCTGCAGCCAGCCCCTTCTGGTTCTTTAAACTGTCTTGTTCATTCCTTTTGTGCTTTTGCCTGGTCAACATATCTGGAGTGTCTCTGCTGTGTTCCTGTGAAAGACTTTGCCTGGCTGTCATCCCCTCTGGTTCCTGATCCTGTTCTTCTGCCTCCGACTACATTGATTTCTGGTTTCCTAATTACTGGCTTGTCTGATTACCCATTTTGGCCTCCAATCCCTTTTTACTATGTTTACTGATCTGTACCATTTTACCATTACATTAAAGATGTGATTATTTTTTTTACTGCATTTTCTGTCTCAGTCTGATTCATGGTTCCTGACATTTTTATTGCTGCATATCACCAGAGGCTAGTCACTTTAGTGAGTATATGTAAGGGTTCACAGTTAAAGTGGTTGTAAACCCTTACAAGCCACTTTGACCTACAGGTAAGCCTAGATTAAGGCTTACCTGTAGGTCCAAGAAATATCTCCTAAACCTATATGGTTTAGGAGATATTTGCCCGAAAACAGGCACCGCTGTCTACGGCGCATGCGCCATAGACAGCGGCGCGCAGGAGCACTGAGTGCGGCATTCTCAACGACGGAGCTGCCGCGCGTGTCGGCTCCCGTGCGCATGCGCAGGAGTGACGTCATCGCGGCTTCGCCAAATGACAGCGGCGGAGCTGTGAGACCCCACCAAGAAGATGGATGCGGCGGACTACAGGGGACAGCGGCGACTTCGCTGGCTCCTGTGTCAGGTAAGTGACACATAATGGACTACTATGCGATGCATAGTAGTCCATTATGCTTTGCCTTTGCAGGGAATGAAAGAGGAAGTAAACTCATCAGGGTTTACTTCCTCTTTAATGCCTGTCCCAACCAATGTGGAAACATGCTAGGATACTGGAGAATATTTAGGATCAATATTCACCACCCCCAGCCATATGGTAGTCAAACCTCAAGTGGAACTAAATTCACCTACACTCACCTTCCTTTCAGCGATACAACATATGCATGCTTTCTTGTCAGCACCGTCTGGTTCTTTTCCAGGTTCAGCATCTTACCTGGATGGCTCAAGGTGGTGGAGGTAATTCATCCTGGCATGAAGGTATGCTGAGAATGTACAAAAGGCTGTGCATGACCAGCTCAGTGTACATTTTTTTTTGTTTATTAGATTAAAACATGAGCGGTATAGCAATCATATACAGCGTCAAACTCCAAAGTAAGCACAATAGCATCGAAGATGTATAACACCAGTAATGGGTCTAGATAAGCGGTACTCAGTAAAAACTAGAAATCATAAAAAAGGGACATACAGTACAAGGAGAAATATAAAATAAGAACAAGAGAAAGAAGGTATAGAGAAAGAACCAGAAAGATAAAAGGCATGTTAGCGTACATAGTCATACACGCTATATTACCAAAAGTATTGAGACACCTGCCTTTACACACACATGAACTTTAATGACATTCCAATCTTAGTCCGTAGAGTTCGATATTGAGTTGGCCCACCCTTTGCAGCTATAACAGCTTCAACTCTTCTTGGAAGGCTGTCCACAAGGTTTAGGAGTGTGTCCATGGGAGTGTTTAACCATTCTTCCAGAAGCACATTTGTGAGGTCAGGCACTGATGTTGGACGAGAAGGTCTGACTCGCAGTCTCCGCTCTAATTCGTCCAAAAGGTGTTCTATTGGGTTAAAGTCAGGACTATGTGCAGGTCAGTCAAGCTCCTCAACCCTAAACTCGCTCATCTATGTCTTTATGGGCCTTGCTTTATGCACTGATGCACAGTCATGTTGAAACAGGAAGGGGCCATCCCCAAACTGTTCCCACAAAGCTGGGAGCATGAAATTGTCCAAAATCTCTTGGTATGCTAACGCCTTAAAAGTTCCCTTCATTGGAATTAAGGTGCCAAGCCTAACCCCTGACAAACAACACCACACCATAATCCCCCCTCCACCAAATGATTTGAACCAGTGCACAAAGCAAGGCCCATAAAGGCATAGATGAGTGAGTTTTGGGTGGAGGAACTTGACTGGCCTGCAACCTGATAGAACACCTTTGGGATGTATTGGAGTGGAGACTGCAAGCCAGGGCTTCTCGTTCACATCAGTTCCTGACCTCACAGATGTGCTTTTGGAACAGTCAAACATTCCCTTATGCCGCGTACACACGATCAAACAAGCGGGTGGAAAAGTCCGGCAAACTCAAGTCCGTAAACAATCCCCCCGTGTGTAGCCTCCGGCATACTTTTTTGACCCGAAAGTACGGCGGACTTAGAATGTAGTTTTACACTCCAATCTTCCCGCCGGACTTGCATTTCGGCGGACAATCCGGCCGTGTGTATGCCAGTCCGCCGTACTTTTGAAATGAATGGACTTTTCCCGCCCGGAGAAAAGTCCGCTCATTTCGAGCGGGTCTCCAGGTAGGCGGGGCCCGCGAAGGAGACGTCACTGGCCCCGCCGCCTAGTATGGACTTAAAGGGGAACCCCAACACCGAAAAAAAACGGCGAGGGGGTTCCCCCAAAGTCCACAACAAACCCTTGTCCGAGCACGCTACCCGGCCGGCCAGGAAAGGAAGGGCGAGCAAGCGCCCCCCCTCCTGAGCCATACCAGGCCGCGTGCCCTCAACATGGGGGGTGCCTTGGGGAAGGGGGGGGCGCGGCCCCCCCACCCCAAAGCACCTTGTCCCCATGTTGATGAGGACAAGGGCCTCTTCCCGACAACCCTGGCTGTTGGTTGTCGGGGTCTGCGGGCGGGGGGCTTATCGGAATCCGGGGGCCCCCTTTAATAAGGGGGCCCCCGGATACCGGCCCCCCACCCTATGTGAATGAGTATGGGGTACAATGTACCCCTACCCATTCACCTGTAAAATAAAGTACAAAAAAAAACACAACACACAAGATAAAATCATTTATTGCACAGCTCCTTCGGGGGTCTTCTCGCCGGACTCCTCCGCTATCTTCTTGTAGCTCTTTTACTAGCGGAGGAGCCCGGCATTCTTCTTCGTCGCCGCGGCCTCTTCTTCCGACTTCGGGGTCTTGTCCCCCTCTTCGGTTCTTCTGCTGGGCCACCGCGCCTTCTTATAGCTCTTTTACAGGCGGTGGCCCGGTCTTCTGTCGCCGCCGCCGCCTTCCGTTCTTCTTCTTCTTCTTCTTCTCCTGGAGATGTTGACTCGACGTTCTATCCGGCCGCAATGCCAGGGACGCGCTGCGCTGCGACTTATATAGGGACAAGGGGCGGGGTCACATGGGTTGGTCACATGGGTTGATGTCACATGGCGACAGTCCCAGCATCCTCCGGGACTGTGACATCGTAAGGGGGCGGGGTCACCATGTGACACCAACCCATGTGACATCAACCCATGTGACACCGCCCCTTGTCCCTATATAAGTCGCAGCGCAGCGCGTCCCTGGCATTGCGGCCGGAGAGAACGTCGAGTCAACATCTCTAGGAGAAGAAGAAGAAGAACGGAAGGCGGCGGCGGCGGCGACAGAAGACCGGGCCACCGCCTGTAAAAGAGCCATAAGAAGGCGCGGTGGCCCGGCAGAAGAACCGAAGAGGGGGACAAGGCCCCCAAAGTCGGAAGAAGAGGCCGCGGCGACGAAGAAGAATGCCGGGCTCCTCCGCTAGTAAAAGAGCTACAAGAAGATAGCGGAGGAGTCCGGCGAGAAGACCCCCGAAGACGGAAGACCCCCGGAGCTCTGCAATAAATTATTTTATCTTGTGTGTTGTGTTTTTTTTGTACTTTATTTTACAGGTGAATGGGTAGGGGTACATTGTACCCCATACTCATTCACATAGGGTGGGGGGCCGGTATCCGGGGGCCCCCTTATTAAAAGGGGCTCCCGGATTCCGATAAGCCCCCCGCCCGCAGACCCCGACAACCAACGGCCAGGGTTGTCGGGAAGAGGCCCTTGTCCTCATCAACATGGGGACAAGGTGCTTTGGGGTGGGGGGGGCCGCGCGGCCTCCCCCTTCCCCAAGGCACCCCCCATGTTGAGGGCACGCGGCCTGGTACAGCTCAGGAGGGGGGGGGGCGCTCGCTCGCCCCTCCTTTCCTGGCCGGCCGGGTAGCGTGCTCGGACAAGGGTCTGTTGTGGACTTTGGGAGGACCCCCACGCCGATTTTTTTTGGCTTTGAGGTTCCTCTTTAAGTTCATACAAGGCGGCGGGGCCAGCGACGTCTCCTTCGCGGGCCCGCCTACTTGGAGACGCGCTCGAAATGAGCGGACTTTCCTCCGCGTGTGTGGGCGAGTCCGTTCATTTTAAAAGTAGGGCGGATAGTACGGCGGACTTAGTACGCCGTATTAGTGCGCTGAAAAAGTGCCGTGTGGGCAAGTAGCCCGTTCGGAAAGTCCGACGGACAGTCTGGCGGGAAGTCCGCCAGACTAAGTACGTCGGACAGACGGCTACGTGTGTACGCGGCTATAGACACACTCCTAAACCTTATGGACAGTCTTCCCAGAAGAGTTGAAGCTGTTATAGCTGCAAAGGGTAGTCCAACTCAATATTGAACCCTATGGACTAAGACTGGGGTGCCATTAAAGTTCATGTGCGTATAAAGGCAGGCGGTAATATAGTATAGGTAAAATATAGTGTAAAGCCGCGTACACACGTAGCCGTTTGTCCGACGTACTTAGTCTGGCTGACTTCCCGCCATACTGTACGTTGGACTTTCCGAACGGGCTACTTGCCCACACACAGCACTTTTTCAGCGGACTAATACGGCGTACTAAGTCCGCCGTACTATCCGCCCTACTTTTGAAATGAACGGACTCGCCCACACACGCAGAGGAAAGTCCGCTCATTTTGAGCGCGTCTCCAGGTAGGCGGGGCCCGCGAAGGATACGTTGCTGGCCCCGCCGCCTGGTATGGATTTAAAGGGGAACCCCAACGCCTAAAAAAATCGGCGTGGGGGTCCCCCCAAAGTCCACAACAGACCCTTGTCCGAGCACGCTACACGGCCGGCCAGGAAAGGAGGGGCGAGCGAGCGCCCCCCCCCCTCCTGAGCCGTACCAGGCCGCGTGCCCTCAACATGGGGGGTGCCTTGGGGAGGGGGGGGCCGCGTGGCCCCCCCACCCCAAAGCACCTTGTCCCCATGTTGATGAGGACAAGGGCCTCTTCCCGACAACCCTGGCCGTTGGTTGTCGGGGTCTGCGGGCGGGGGGCTTATCGGAATCCGGGAGCCGGTGGGCGGATAGTACGGTGGACTTAGTATGCCGTATTAGTCCGCTGAAAAAGTGCCGTGTGTGGAAAGTCCGGCGGACAGTCTGGCGGGAAGTCCACCAGACTAAGTACGTCGGACAGACGGCTATGTGTGTACGTGGCTTTAGAAAGCCTGAAAGTGGTGATTGGATTTTGGCTAGGCTCCCAAAAAGTCTCACACATGTGGTCTCCCCATACTCAGGAGAAGCAGCAAAATGTATTTTGGGGTGCAATTCCACATATAACCATGGCATGTTTGAGCAATATATCATTTAGTGACAACTTTGTGCAAAAAAAAAAAAATTAAATTTTCCCACAACTTGTGGCAAAATATTAAATGTTTCATGGACTCAACATGGCTGCCAGCAAATAGCTTGGGGTGTCTACTTTCCAAAATGGGGTCATTTGGGGGGGGGGGGTTGTGCTTTCTTGGCATTTTATGACCTTCACAACTGTGATAGGTAGTGAGGAGTGAAATCAAAAATTTAAGCCCCCGAAATCCTGAAAGCGGTGGTTGGTTTTCAGGGTCCTGTACGCGGCTCCCAAAAAGTCTCACATATGTGGTATCCCCATACTCAGGAAAAGCAGCAGAATGTATTTTGGGGTTTAATTCCACATATAACCATGGCATGTGTAGGCAATGTATAAATTAGTGACAACTTTGTGTGATTTTATTTATTTTTTGTAATTGTTTTAATCACAAAAAAATATATTCAATGGCCTCAACATGCCTCTCAGCAATTTGCTTGGGGTGTCTATTTTCCAAAATGGGGAAATTTGGAGGGGTTTGTACTGACCTACCATTTTAGCACAAGAAATTAGATAGGCAGTCATAAACTAAAAACTACGTAAATTCCAGAAAATGTACCCTAGTTTGTAGACGCTATAACTTTTGCGCAAACCAATAAATATATGCTTATTGACATTTTTTTACATTGGCCTAAATGTATGACTAAATTTGAGATTATTGTATTTTTCTATGACAAAAAGTAGAAAATATCATTTTTTTTCAAAATTTTCAGTCTTTTTCTGTTTATGTTGTAAAAAATAAAAATCGCAGAGGCAATCAAATACCATCAAAAGAAAGCTCTATTTGTGGGGAAAAAAGGAGGCAAATTTTGTTTGGGTACAACATTGCATGACTGTGCAATTACTAGTTAAAGCAGCGCAGTGCCAAATTGTAAAAAGTGCTCTGGTCATTGAACAGCCTAATCTTCCGGAGCTGAAGTGGTTAAACTTCTCCACAACTTTATTCCTACCCATCTGATGTGTTCCTTGGCCTTCATGATGCTGTTTTTTTACTAAGGTTCTCTAACAAATTTCTGAGGGCTTCACAGAACAGCTGTATTTATACTGATATTTAATTACACACAGGTGGACTCTATTTACTAATTAGGTTACTTCTGAATGTAATTTATTCTCTCTTGAGATTTTGAAAACCATTTATTATTTTCCTTTTGCTACACAATTATGTGCCATACATACATATACAATCCCAATAAAATACATTCACAATTTTGGCTGCAACATGACAAAATGTGAAAATGTTCAAGGGGTATGAATACTTTTTCAAAGCATTGTAGCTCAGCTGACTTCTCCATGCCTGATGCTGGGGCTATGGCAGAAGTAGCTGTGGACAAGGAGGCAGAATAAGCTACTCTGGCAGCTGCAGTGGAGTGCACACTTGTCTCTGCTTTGGTGACGGAGGATGAGCAGGATGATGATGGTTTAGTAAGCCAGTCCCCCACCTCCTCTGCAGGCTGCGGCTGGATGGCATGGGCAATATCACTAAACAGAGGAAATGATCCACATCCACTTTTGCCTGTGGACACATATGCTGCTGGCCCCCTCACAGTGCCATGAGAACATTTACTTCTCCTTGTTGGCCTCCCCGACATGATGGGGGGGGGGTGTTTATTTACAAAATAAAATAAAGATAAGGAATTGTGTACGTGAATACACTTTAATCAATGGAAAGGGGTGTTTGGTGCACTTAAACTCGAGTACTCACTACACAGACACACTACAATATACTGCAGTAAAACTGTACTGACGCACTGAAATATACCACGTTAAATGTGCAGTGACACACGGATGTATACTGCGTTAACCACTTTCTGCCCAGCCTATAGCAGATTGACGGCCGGGCGGTGATTCTGTTATCCTTACTGGACATCATATGACCTCCAGCAGGATAACATGCTGGCCTGTGCCCACAGGGGTGTGCAGCATGGCAATCGCTGGGGTGCAGTGTGTCAGTCTGACACACCGCATTTCCGATCGTAGTAAGGAGCCTCTAACAGAGGCTTGTTTTCACCTGATCAGCTATGGCCAATCACAGCTGAACATCGTGGAAACCAGGAAGTGCCGGTAAATGGCTTTCCTCAGTTCGTGCTGACAGGGAGAGCCGGTCGGCGGCTCTCCCTGTCAGAGGGGGCCTGTGCTGATAATCAGCATATTGATTATCAGCACAGCCCCCATCAGATATGCCCATCAGCTGCCAATTAGTGCCCAACAGCTGCCAGTCAGTGCCCCTTCAATAAAGTCTCTCAGTGTCCATCACAGTGCCCAGCAGCAAAATCTGTCAGTACCTGTACCTGTCATCAGTGTTGCCCATCAGTGCCATCTATTAGTGTCCATCAGTGCCATCTGTCAGTGCCAATAAGTGCCACCTATCAGTGTCGCCGGTCAGTTCAACCTGTCAGTGCCCATCAGTGATGCATATTAGTGCCGCCTATCATTGCCCATCAAATATACATCTCAGTGCCTCCTCATCAGTGCCCATAAGTGCCGCCTCATCAGTGCCCATCAGTGCCGCTTCACCAGTGCCTATAAGTGAAGGAGAAAACTAAATGTTATGACAGAAACGAAGAAAAACTTTTTTTCAAAAATGTCAGTCTTTTTTAGTTTGTTTTGGGGAAAAAAATCACCCAGAGGTGATCAAATGCCATCAAAAGAAAGCTCTATTTGTGGGAAGAAATGTATAAAAATTCATTTTGGATGCAGTGTTACATGGCCACGCAATTGTCATTCAAAGTGCGACAGCGCTAAAAGCTGAAAATTGTCCTGACAGGATGGGCCCTGTATTGAAGTGGCTAAAAGTGTAATAATGTACAGATATATAGTGCGTTAAACAAAAAGTAACACACTGATATATACTACGTTAAACGTGCAGTAATGCACTGATATATACTGCGTTAAACATGCAATAATGCACAGATATATACTGCGTTCAACGTGCAGTAATGCACTGATATACACTGCCACTGTGTTAAATGTACAGTAATGCACTGATATATACTGCATTAAATGTGCAGTAACACACTGACAGTAAAGTAAAAATGAATGGTCACACTACATGCACAAAACTGACACTAAAGTAAAAATGAGCAATCACGCTACACTCACACTGAACTATCACTAGATTCACACTAAACTGATATTCTACACTGACAACAGAAGCCCAATAGCACACTATAGCACACTAACTCGCAAGCAGCACTGAACAGAGCCCTGTTCTATCTATTTTCATGCCAATATCACACTGCCAATGGCCGCTTTGGGGAGAATATTTTTGTATGGTGTATTAGTGTGGGGCGGGACTAAGAGCAATGAGCCATGATTGGATAGCGTCAGCATTACTTTCTCCAAGCATGGCTCTAACAGTGCTCTGTGCTCTGATTGGGCAAAGGTTTCAATGCCTCAGCCAATCAGGGCTTTCAATGCACTGTGCAGTCAGTGGTCATTTGGCAGGCCGAACAAACGGTCGAACTCCCCAATAATTTGGGTGCTCGTTGAACAGGCAAACAGCCAATGTGCAGCCCAAACTCATGCTCGGGCCGAACTGTTCTCCCAACTCTACTTACCAGGGCTCCTGAACCAGAGCTCTAAGAGTGGCCTACCCCAGCGCTTTATACTCCACCACCAAGTATGTTACGACAGAACAATCTTTCTGTTTCTCATCCCTGCAAAGCTTCAACCAAGATAGTTCCTCTGCTACCTCTCTCTAGAAATTCTGAAAATGAATCTACATTATGGAAACCAATATGATCCCCCAAGTTGTTAATGTTAGTGCAATTTTCTTATAAGACTGAACATAAGTAATTGTTTAAATGTTTTACTACATCCATGTCTTCTTCAACATAAGTATTATACCCAGTTTTAATTTTAGTGATCTCATTGTATTCTTTCCTTCAATCACTGATGTACCAAAAATGTGCAGTCTCTTTTCCTAATAAAAGTAGCCATTTCCTCCTCTCGCTATGCTTTGGCAGCACTTATCATGTTCTTGGACCCCTTTTGCCTATATACATTTCTCTACAGCTGTACTTTCTGTTTCTTTGAAACCCTTATTTTCTTTCCCTTTACTATGATTTACCTCTTTAGTGGGTCATATTGTTTTTTTATTCTGTTTGCCATGTGTTATATTTATAGTAATTTTTAGAAGAGTTTATAAAGCTATTGCTGTAAGCTTACAATGTTGCAAGGAGTTACAATGGTATTCTGGAAGCTTATCCTGTATCGTGGCCTTGTGTATGCATGATCCTTTATAGTCCAGCCTCAAGAAGCAACTAAACAATAAAACTACATATTTACATAAGTACAGAATAAACTTTATAGAAAAAAAGACAGAAGTGAGTGTTAAGTTTGACCTTTTTTATTTTAGATTTCATAGCTGTATTTCGTACATATGTATGGAATGCTAATTGATTAGCTAAAGAAGCTTTATGTGATACATAGTACAACTCTTCAATGGTTCAAGGCTTTCATGTCTGACAAATCCCAAAGAGCCTAATTTGGTGCCTATATCTCTTTATTGAGTTAGATTTGACAAAGATAAGTTTAGCATGCAACACAAAAGCAACTTGAAAGCTACAAGCTTAGCATAAATTGTTAAATCTATGTTTAGTAGAGAGATAGGTCTAAAGTTCTGTGCATGTATCGAGTCTTTCCCTGGCTTGGGTAAGGTGATGATAGTGGCAATCAACATTTCAGGAGGAAAGGATGCCCTGGACACATAAATGTGGAGATAGTACTGGATGAAATAATTGGTAACATTCTGAGGTGAATGCGTCAGGACCTGGGGATCTATTATGTGGGAGTGTCTGCCTCCATGATCTCCTTTGCATTAAAGGGCTGATTAAGAGTAGAGAGGTCATCTGGAAATAAGCTACAGTAGGTAAAGATACTGAGGATAGAAAATCCTCAATCAATTTGGGAGTAGGTTGCGGGGTACTTGAGTCTTGTAGAAAATTGTACAGGGAACTGTAGTAAGCGCTAAAAGCATCAGCTATCTCTTGCGGTTTCAGTCGTTTTTCCTCCAGTTTGGGGTGGAATAAGTGTGACAATTTTTGTTTAGCCATTTTATCTCTAAGTTATTGCGCTAAGAGCTTTCTGTCTTTATTTCCATTATGGTAGAAATTAGATTGCATGGATTTCACCTGACAATGGTGCTGGGTCAGTAAGAGTGTTCTAAGCTCATGTCTCACTTAGTTTAAACATTCTAAAATGGAAGGTGTAGGGGTTTGTTTATGGGAATGTTCTAACTGCTTTATAGCAGTCAAAGTATCATTAAACTGCTGTGTCCTGTGCAACCTTACAGCAGAACTTGGTTGAGCATTATTCCTCTAATAAAAGTCTTGCCTGAGCACTACAGTGTAAAGAGGTCAGTGGCATACAGAGCATTGATCTCAAATAACTAATTCAGGGATTTCTGTATGATTGTCTTATGGTCTGGATGTGACATTAATAAGACATCATTATGCCATCTATTATTTTTCGCCTCCAGTTGACTCCCCCCCCTCCCCCCCACCATGATGGAGACAGGAGCATGATCTGACCAGGTGATGTTTCTGATATCAGATTTTCATACATTTTGAAGGAGAAATGTATCCACAATACATAGGGCTATGTGAGAATAAGTATTGTGTGCATGAGAGAAATAAGTAGTCTTTTTCTGTGGCATGGTGACATCGCCAGACATAAAAAAGGCAGGAAACATCCAAAAAAAATGTGTTAAAGTCACTCTGTGGGAGCTAATTGGCTTGACATTGGTAAGATAAACGTTAATGATGGTGTAGGTAGCATTATGAATCATGCACACCACAACAACATACCATCCTTATGAATCCTGTTCAGAAGCAATGAGTTTAAATGCCACTCTTTAATTGCAATTAGCAGCCCTCTCTTCTTTGATGAGGAATTTGAGGCCACTATGTAAGGGAACTGTCTGTTTTGAAAGTTGGGTGGGTTTTGTAAGAAAAATAGGTCCCCTGTAGGCAGAAGACAGTTGCAATGAAGCCTTTTCGCCTGTCTCCAGGACATTTGCCATTTGGCTGGGCTATTAAGGCCTTTCGCATTTAAGGAAGACAGTTTGAAATGCATTTTAAGAGAGATCACACTTCTAAATTGGAATGAAGGTGGGCAGGAGAAGGTGCAGTAGATTTTTGGTACTGAAGATAATCAAAGGCCAGATGGTTTCAATTCTAATTTAGAGGGACTTTAGAGAGTCTGCAAGAATCAGTTCAGTGGTGTCAGCACAGGCTGCAAGGAGGCTGAATCAACTCCTAAAAGATAGAAGTAGGCAGTGGAGTCAGATGAAAAGGTGGATTTCTGTAAGCTCCAAGAAAAACTATGAAAACAAAAAAAAAAGTTCTTTAAGAGAACAAGAAAAAATAGTAATTCAAAACTGGAATTGGAGTGGATTATTACCACAAGTTATGGGGAGCAAACTATATGAGCTCGCCAGAAATTTTTTTGGCATCAGTAAGTAAATGCACACAGAGGGTCAGGCAAACCTGTTTTTACTCAGAGGAATTAAGGGTGGGAGAATAGACACCTACCTTTGCCAGGCCATCATTTGCTAAAACATTCCAGTTCCTTAGGAGGCAAATGCCATCATCTAGGGACTGTAAAAGTATGGTCATTTTTGGTAATAAGGAGCTTTGCTGGGCATCGCCCTTGATAAGAATTTGGCAATTTTTTTAAAGGCTTGGAGATGGTTTCCAGTTTTCTCTGTTGCTGCAAAGTATGGGCAGAGAGGTTGATAAACGGAGATAAGCCTACATTTCGAAAGGCTGCAAGATGCATTTCTTTGGTCTGGAAATAATGTATGTGGGCAATTGCATCCCTTTGGAGATGTTCAGGGATATGTTTAGGCTTTGGCAGCCTATGGATACAGTCAATGGCTAGGTTTTCTAATGGAAGATCCAAGATTCTCAATAGCATTGTTTTACTTTTTTCTTAATGCCAGATGAGTTCTACTATTATTGGATAATGGCCTGTATATGTCAGATTGTATGGTTTATGCTGCCATTATTTATATGGCAGGTTGAATACTGCAATTACTAAATAAAGAGTTTGAAAAAAAAACATATATGGGCTGGCATGATTTGTATGCCATGACTGCTTTATTTCCAAGCCCAGTTATATATAAGCAGATAGATTTCATTGTTTAATGTTTACAATCCATAATCTGAGCTGCAGGCATGAACGTTCTCCTAAATACTGCATAATATTTTATTCAAAATGAGGAAAAGCTGTCTCATTACAAAATGCCTTAGTTTGCTATATTAACGTCCAGTCAAATACTATTTTTAATTTCCTTAGCTTTAGTAATTAATAGCTTCAGTAGTGTTAAAAGATGAAAGATATGACAGATGAAAGACTAACTGAAAATGTGGGGAAATGATTAGCTATGATTTTTAGAAATTCCTATTCAGAAACACCATGGGACGGGCATTTTCTTCTCAAAAGCTAATTGTGGATTTTTTTTTTGTGGATGAATATTGCATTTCTTTCTTTTCTACTCTTTTCTTTGCATTTCTTTTTATTCTTTAATTTTCTTTTATTTCTCACAAGCAATACTTTATTTACCTGTTGCATGATGTGGAAAATCCACCTTATTCGTGGACAACAGGATATCTACTATTTGTAAATGTCCCATTAAATTATTTTTTTTTTTTTTTACTAATCAAGCCTAAATAAGTGTCAAAAAACTGAACAGGAGTGGAGAAGACCCTATGTTGACTGTAACTAAGGTCATGTGGTAATTTACAGACATACCCTCTCAGGGATTTGGATCCATAGTTACATAGTCAGGCTGAAAAAAGACACACGTCCATCTAGTTCAACAAGAACAAAAAAAAAATACAATCCCATATACCCAATTCTATACCCACAGTTGATCCAGAGGAAGGTGAAAAACCCCAGCAAAGCATGATCCAATTTGCTATAGCTGGGAAAAAATTCCTTCCTGATCCCGCGGGAGGCAATTGGGTTTTCCTTGGATCAACTTTACCTATAAATGTTAATACCCAGTAATATTATGTACAGTTAGGAAATAATCCAGGCCTTTTTTAAAGCAATCTACAGAGCTGGCCAGAACCACCGCTGGAGGGAGTCTATTCCACATTTTCACAGCTCTTACTGTTAAGAAACCTTTCCGTATTTGGAGATTAAATCTTTTTTTCCTTAAAGAGTGCCCCCTTGTCCTCTGTGATGACCTTAAAGTGAATAACTCAATACCAAGTTCACCATATGCACCACTTATGTATTTATACATGTTGATCATATTCCCCCTTAAGCTCATCTTCTCAAGAGGGAATAGATTCAGTAGACCTGCCCTCAGGCTACTTTACTGAAAACTAGCAGATACAGTAGAAAGATACATTTGGACCACCAATGGAATAACCCAGTCGGAAACAGTGGAAGTCAGTGGTAGAATGAAAGATGTTTGGATGTGCCCAGCTAATAGGCCTTGGAGGAGCAGAATAAGAATAAAAGAAAAAGTGATTCTGCGCTATGGAGTAGAATGTATCACTTGTAGCTGCTGTCTCTACTTAGATCAACCAAGTGCAGTTGACAAGTGCTTAAAATAAACTATAGCAATTGATTAGTGAACATCTATAGCAACTACAATATACCAAAGGAGGAGCAGAATTAGCAGCCAGTGTCTTGCAGGAGGAGAAGCTACAAGGCTCAGAGAAACAGAGTTTATGGATGGCAGGTATCAGGAGAAATGCCCCTGTTACTCAGAGAAGCAGAGTTGACAGAAGGAATGGCTGCAATAATACAAATGAATGGAGCACACCAGGATTGACAGATAAAGGGTGCCTGGTAGGGTGACTGTAAAAGGGAACTATGTCTGTGAGCAATGTCTATAAATAAGTGGGGGTTATGGAAAAGTTGGGGGATGAAGCGTACCTGGAGTTGTTGCTATGGTGAAGCTGGTGCATAGAGTATACCTGGAACTGTGGCTAAGAAGAAGCTTGCGGATGAAGTATACCTAGAGCTGTGGAAGGAGCAGAGGAAGAAGGTAACTAATGCTGGGGCTTGGTGGACAGATTGTGGGAGGTATGGCACAGGGATATAACATATCTAGATACGGAGGATTGGGAGGATTGTCTTGAGCATGGGCCTAAACTTGTTATTTCTTCCAATGATAAGCTCATTCTAGTGAAATTCCTACATAGAGTTTATTACACGCCCCAGAAACTCCATCGTATTTTTCCGGACAGAGACCACATCTGTTCCAGATGTAAAACGCATGTAGATACATTTTTCCATATGTTCTGGGAGTGCCCAATTATAGCATCCTATTGGTCAGTGTTTAATGAAATGAAGGTTAAGGTTGCAACTGTCCTTTTCGGTATTGTTGGAATTAGCCCTGTTGGGGCTTCATGAGGATGCCCAGCGCTCTCACCATTCAAAACTATTCATTTCATATCTCCTATTCTATGCCAAAAAAGAGATTCCCCTGAAATTGATCTCGCCAACTCCTCTGGCCCTCTCCTCCTGGGAAGCACTGATAGATGGAGCCCTGCCCATGTATAGAGGATGCCAATGGAAATACAATAAGGTATGGGCCCCTTGGACCTCTTGGACCTCTACCCGAGCTTCCATCTGGTACCGTCTTTCACTTTATTCAATTTTGTTTTTATCTCACTGTAATGTCCTTCCTTTTTTTTTTTCTACAGTTATGGACTTGTGCCACTGGCATTTTATGAGTTGATATGTATACTGAAAAATATATCAGAACACAAATGTATTGCTGATCCTAGCTCTCAAAATGGAAAAAGTTGTCCCTGCAAGATAGCTGCCGTTATAACAATAAAAACAATCTATAAAAAAGTATACAAAGATAAATTATGAAAAAAAATATAAATAAAACACCCTGGCATTAACAGTGCTTAAAATACCTCTGACCACAGACATTTAAACTGCGAAAAAGTACCAGAAATGCCACCACATGCACCACACAATTATATGAAATTCATAATATATAATATATTAGAGTCCCAAAGAAAGGAGTCTATAAAGTGAAAATATTGCTCCGTGAACCTTCAAAGGCGTAGATTTCTTTCACAGGCTATACCCCATCACCTCAAGAAGAAACCTTGTGCTCGAAGTGGCCCCCTTTAGTAATGCACTTACCCCTAAAGGGTTAACATTGAGCCTTTAAGTATCCCCACAGGACACTGCTTATGTCGTTGCCACGAACTGGAGTCCTCCCTGACACAAAAATCCTAAGGTGGATTAACCCAGAATCAGATTTTCTACTAAGGGCTGGAATCCTGTTCTTAAATGGACCACGATTATGGTTTAAAAATTGCTCACCACAGTGGCCATGCAAAGACAATAAGGGGGAATCTCATAGTGTAATACCATTTTATTCAGAGCCAACTTCACACACGATAAAAATATGCTTAAATAGTAAAACATATCAACCAGCATTGAAATATGCACATAAGTACCAAGCTGCGATCAGTCAAATCTCACCTCTTCCGAAGATGTTAATTGGAATCAGTGAGGCCTGGGATAACTCACACTGAGGCTGGTACACAGGACAGCTGCATGGACACGGCCCTACGTGTTTCGTAATAACGTCTTCCTCAGAGGGCGTGGCCACGCAGAACAACTCGTTCCAATAAGTAGGTCCGGTGAGCAGCAACTTAACGCTCGCTCTGCTGGAACAACCAATCAAAAGCATCAGCACGAACATCCTCATGTCGCCCCAATGCCTGTAACATTCTACAAACTCATAACCTCCAAAATAAATATTCTAAAACCTCCCGACATAATAAGTGTAGTGTGTAACCGCACCACTCAGAATCACCCGGCCATCAAACCAAAGATTGGTATACATTACAGTGCTTGTACAGGTACACACCATCGGCAGGTAATAAGACACATATCCTCCATCAAAGCAAGTAAAGAACTAAACTCTCACATGCTAGGAAAAAGTGCATATATAAATCCTAAAACTTGACAACTACATATTGGTTGACAATAAAAAAACATCTGTATGTGCAAAAGCATAAAAAATACAAAGTGCAACATTAATAAATTCATGAGAAACTTAAAAAAGGTACATCATAAAATATTGAATAAAAATCTCAACATATTATGGGCTAACCGTACAATGTACAAAATGTTCTATTGGTAGAGCTGTACACACAGTCCTCCCAAACTCCAAAGCCCCTTGTCAAGTCAATGGCAGACATAGCAGCCCTACAGGAGACTAATTTGGTCACAATCATATGTGTCCACATGCACTGAAACCTTGTGATAATTGCATGAGGCCATACACGCTGCAAGCACATCGTGCAACATCCGCAGAAAACTCTATGCAAATAAAATTGATCACTGCAGGCGTGGGCTCAATCCTTCAACAGAGCCACCCATCTGAAGCAACAGACCTGAGAGTAAACTGCGCAAAGAAAATAATATAAGCCGACACACAAAGAATTGTAAAATGTAGGACAAAAACCTCATGAGAAGAAATTATTATTATGAAGAAAACATTGTGAGGAAAAAATGTAAGGTGAAAAAAAATATATATAAATAATAAAACCAGATACCAGGTTACATTTGATAACAAACTAAACCTAAATATTAAATATATAAAATATTCTAAAATGAACATTAAAGAAGAACCCTACAACTTTAATAATCACTGATAAAACAGTTCAAGTCCAGATCAATATTCATTCCATGTGGACTCAGAGTGTTAGTTAAAAAAATCCATTGGGTTTCACGTTTGGACAGTTCGCGAACAATGTTACCACCCCTCCATGATGGATGGACCCTATCTATCCCCCAAAACTTCAGACCACCAAGGTCTCTGCCGTGTTTCTGTCTGAAATGGAGGGAAACACTGCAGTCTTTAAATCCAATTGAAATGTTGTAAATATGCTCAGAGACCCTCTTAGTAAGCGTTCTTTTTGTTCTGCCAATATACATTAACCCGCAAGGGATCTCCAGAGCATACACAACATGAGTAGATAAACAAGAGATAAATTCTTTAATCTCAAATTCCCTAGCATTAGCCATGGATCTAAACCTATTTAAACCTCTAAGGTGGGTGTGCACCTGTCGACAAGATTTGCATTTTCGACACGCATAAAAACCATCTCGGTCCCAGAATATCTGGGGTCTAGTCGGAGGATCCAGAACCTTTTTTACCACCTTATCACCAAAAGACGGTGTTCTTCTATATATACAAGGGGGAGTATCTGGAATCACCCCCTTCAAAATGTTATCCATCTTTAGAATATCCCAATGTTTTCTAAAGATAGCCTCCACATCTAGTTTACTGCTCATGAAAAGTACTAATAAAACCCCATTCGTATTTAATATCCTGGACCTTTACGCTTGACTCAAGGCAAGCGTTCTGGGTAGTATCATTCACCTCATTGATCACCTGATCCAAACTTTCTGGATTATATCCTTTCTCTACGAACCCGCTCTTAATCTGTTGGGCGAAACCGTGAACGCGGCCAAAACTTTGCGAACCGCAAAGTTCGCGGCGGGCCCCATTGACTTCAATGGCAGGCGAACCTTAAAAACCTACAGGTCATATTTTCAGCCACAAAATACTTACTAGCTGTGCACACATAGTCCCACCACATGGCCACTGACATAACAAAAGTATGAAGTGAATCTGGGATCGACAACGACAAGCATTCTTTTTTTATCTGTGAAATTTTGACAATTCAGGACTCAGGAGCGCATGAAGGCAATGGAGGAGAGGAAAGGTCAGGGTAGGCTATGAAGAGGGTGCAGGAGATGATCACCAGCACCGTGATAGAGACCACTGACACCAGTACTGAGATAGAGAGAGAGCACTGACACCAACACCGTGATAGAGAGCACTGACACCAGCACCGTGATAGAGAGCACTGACACCAGCACCGAGATAGAGAGCACTGACACCAGCACAGAGATCGAGAGAGAGCACTGACACCAGCACCGAGATAGAGAGCACTGACACCAGCACCAGCACCGAGATAGAGAGAGAGCACTGACACCAGCAGCAGCACCGAGATAGAGAGAGAGCACTGACACCAGCACTGTGATAGAGAGAACTGAAACCAGCACTAGCACTGAGATAGAGAGAGAGCAATAACACCATCACTGAGATAGAGAGAAAGCACTGACACCAGCACCATGATAGAGAGCACTGACACCAGCAACGTGATAGAGAGCACTGACACCAGCACCGAGAAAGAGAGCACTGACACCAGCACTGAGATAGAGAGAGAGCACTGACACCAGCACTGAGATAGAGAGCGCTGACACCAGCACTGTGATAGAGAGCACGGACACCAGCACCAGCACCGGGATAGAGAGAGAGCACTGACACCAGCACTGTGATAGAGAGCACTGACACCAGCAGCAGCACCGAGATAGAGAGAGAGCACTGACACCAGCACCAAGCTAGAGAGCACTGACACCAGCACCGTGATAGAGAGCACTGACACCAGCACCGTGATAGAGAGAGAGCACTGACACCAGCACTGTGATAGAGAGAGAGCACTGACACCAGCACTGTGATAGAGAGCACTGACACCAGCACCAGCACTGAGATAGAGAGAGAGCACTGACAGCAGCACCGAGATAGAGAGCACTGACAGCAGCACTGATACCTGCAACTCGCTGCGGGACCCAAAAATATGACACCGCTCAACCTCTTCAAATAGGAGGGTACAAGAATTTAGTACGGTGTGCTTTTTTTGTACAAGTAAGTGATCCAAAGGTAGAAAAAAGGTCTGTGTGCTCGATTAAATAAATCGTTTATAGAGTTATGCATATACATGGTCTACTGGTCACATGTGTTGAATTCCTCTGAGATCCATGCCTCATTCATTTTTAGAAATAGTCAACACTGTCGTGAGCTAGGCGAGTGCGCTTATCGGTCATGACCCCCCCTGCTGCGCTGAACGTCCTTTCGGACAGGACACTGGACGAGGGGCAAGCCAACAGTTCCATTGCAAATTGGGCAAGCTCTGGCCAAAGGTCAAGCCTGCCCACCCAGTAGTCTAGGGGTTCATCACTCCTCAGAGCATCCACATCGGCCGTTAACCCGATGTTGTCGAACACCTGTTGGTCTAGGCATTCCCTGATGCTGGATCCGGATGAGACCTATCGATGGGTCGGCTGAAAGAATGACCTCATATCAGAAGTCACCAAGACATCTTCAAACCGCCCTCTTCTTGCAGGCGCTGTTGGATTGGTACCCGCAACTTTTTCTCTGGGAGTGGGAATTCCTCCTCTGCCAGCGCACGCAAAAGCAGAATGCAGCATGTACAAGTAAGTTGCCACCCAGTACTGGTCCTTGACCCTTATGCTTTTTATACGGGGGTCCCTGTTAAAACACTGGAGCATGAAGGTCCCCATTTGCACTAAACTGGAAGCGGTGTGGTGGCCTGGCTCCTGTTCATCATCCAGGATAATGTCATCCTCCTCGTTCTCCTCTCCCCATCCACGCACAACATCAGGGATCCCAGAAAGGTTTAATGCATGCTCTTCTTGTTCCTCCTCCTCATCCGCCTGGCACCATCCTCCTCTGACTCCTCTTCAGACTCCTGTTGTTGACTTGTTTCAGATAGAGTAGCCCCCCTGGGAATTCATCCAGCATTGCAACTTCCTCATCTTCCCTCTCCTGCTCCTCCACGGCTTGATCAATGACACAACGCAATGCACGCTCCATAAAGAAGGCATAAGGTACCATGTCACTGATGGCGCCATGGCTGCGACTGACCAGTTTGGTGATCTCATCAAATGGCCGCAGAAGTCTGCATGCGTCGCGCATGAGCAGCCACTGGCGCGGCGAAAAAAAAAACAAGCTCCCAGAACCTGTTCTGCCGCAGAGTTCATACAGGTAGACGTTAACTGCACGTTTCTGCTGGAGCAGCTTATCAAGCATATAGAAGGTTGAGTTCCATCACGTCGGGCAATCGCAAATAAGACGTCTGACCGGCAGATTGTGTCGCCGTTGAATGTCAGCAAGGCGAACCATGGCCGTGTAAGATCTTCTGAAATGGGCCGAGATTTTCCTTGCCTACTGCAAGATGTCCTGGACCCCAGGGTATTTGACAACAAATCGCTGCATGACCACGTTTAAGACATGTGCATAATTTTGCCCTGTTTCAATGCGCTAAGCAGATTGGCACCATTGTCACACACCACTTTACCAACTGTCAAATTGAGCGGTGTTAGCCACTGATCTGACTGAACGCAAAGCTGAAAGGAGTGCAGGGCCAGTGTGGCTCTTGGCTTCCAGGCACAACAGACGCAGCACAGCATGGCAACATCTCACCTGGCATGTCAAATAGGTTCTGGGGAGCTTGGGCGGCACAGCGGAAGAGACACTAGCAGCGGAAAAGGAGGAATCAGCCGAGGAGGAGAGGGAGGAGGATGGAGTAGGAGGAGGAGAAGAAGAGCCAGGCCTGCATGCAATCAGTGGCGGTAAAACCAAATCACGGGTGCCACGGGTTACAGGCTTGACGGCAGTCAGAAGGTTCACCCAGTGGGCAGTAAAAGTGATATAACTTTCCTGCCCGTGTTTGCTAGACCACGTGTCTGTGGTCAGATGTATCTTGTCACTGACACTGTGGGCCAGAGATACATTCACTTGCCACTGAACATGGACATAAAGCTCTGGGATGCTCTTCTGTGAGAAATACTTCCTTCCTGGGACCTTCCATTGTGGTGTTCCAATGGCCACAAATTTCGAAAGTCCACCAGTTTATATGGCAGTAGTTGGCGGGCTATCAGTTCTGACAAGCCAGCCGTCAACCGTTGGACAAGAGGGTTATCCGGCGTCATCATTTTTTTACGCTTAAACATTTGGCCTGATGGAAGGTGGAGTGGAGGACAATTGTGAGGAGAGAGAAGGAGAAGTAGAAGACGAGGCTGGACGATGAGAGCCTGGAGTGTGGCTTTGTGTGTTCCGTTGCTCCCACTGGGCTCGGTGATGGCAGCTCATGTGCCTTCTTAAGGTGGTCGTCCCTAGGTGAGTATTGGGCTTACCGCGACTTATGCGTTGACTGCAAAGTTTTGCAGATGGCAACACTATTGTCAGCAGCGGACACATTAACAAAAGCCCACACTGCGGAGCCATGTGCCGGCGTCCTGGGAGTGTCAGATGTGACTGTACATGGTTGATGCCTCGCTCCTGATACATTAGCAGTCTGCTTTTTCCCTCCTGTGCAATGTAAGTTATTCCTGCTTCTCCTCCCTAACTGTGGTCCATATCTCCCCCTGAACTCCCCTCCTCTTCCTCTGTTGTAGGCACCCACGTGACATCACTAGACACGTCATCATCGATGTCACCTTCCCCACCGCTATAATTAGAGATCTCAGAGTAGGCAGCAACCCGGGGACCAACCTCCTCCTTGGGCTGATCTGGGTACAGCCGTCAGACTGCTGAGTGGCGGTTGTTGCTACCTCCTCTTCCTGATCCAATGCCAAGAGTGGCTGCACATCAGAAATGTCTTGATATGGATCAGAAAATAATTCCTGTGACTCAAGCGGGAAGGTATATGGTGGTGGTGTTGGTGGTAGTGTCTTTGGGGGTGCACACAGCAGAGAGTGAAGAAGAGGGTGCAGATTGAGAGGATGAGGAGTGTGCAGAAGAGTAAGGCTGAGTGAGCCACTCAACCAAGTCTGTTGCATCCTTTGACGTAATCGCACGCACCTTCTGCAAGTTGCCACTTTGGCTCAAGCCTGTTGCTCCTGCCCTACCTATATCACCCCTGAGGAAGGGCCTGCCTCTTCCTCTGCCTGACATTTTTTAAATGACCCTGTGACAAAAGTCTTTAGAGAAGTGCAGTATGTATGTGGAAGAAGGTATATAACACCCCGCTTTAATCTGTCATTTTTGGGGGCCACTGGTCTATCACAACAGTTATAATACTTTTTTTTTATTGCGTTTGTCACTCTTTGTAGTATCGCTGCAGAACCGCTCAGCAGTCACAATGCTGCACAGTAGAAATGCACTATACTATGCTTTCTATATGTGCAAGTATTTTATATGTGTATTACACACCTATATACTGTACACCAAATAGTACACCTATACCAGTCCTTAAAATGACCTTTGTGGACCTAGTAGCTAGTGATTTGCAGACTGTCCCTCAGTCCCTACACTGATAAAAGACAGTTGCATAAACAAGCAGTAATCTAAAGCACAGCAGTGCACCACAACCCTATATATTGTACACCTATACCAGTCCTTAAAAGGACCTTTGTTGACCTAGTAGCTAGTGATTTGCAGACTGTCCCTCAGTCCCTACACTGATAAAAGACAGCTGCAGAAACGAGCAGTAATCTGCAGCACAGCAGTGCACCACAACCCTATATATTGTACACCTATACCAGTCCTTAAAAGGACCTTTGTGGACCTAGTAGCTAGTGATTTGCAGATTGTCCCTCTGTCCCTACACTGACAAAAGACAGCTGCAGAATTGGGCAGCAGTCAGCAGCAGTGCACCCTGTATACTGTACACCTATACCAGTCCTTAAAAGGACCTTTGTGGACCTAGTAGTAATAGCTAGCTAGTGATTATACTGACTGTCCCTTCTCCACACAGCGTCCTGTCCCTACACTGACAAAAGACAGCTGCAATCACCAGCACAGCAGTGCACTGAACCCTATATACTGTACTACACCTATACCAGTCCTTAAAAGGACTTTTGTGGACCTAATAGCTAGTGATTTGTGTCACTACAGTCTTTCCCAGCTCCACACAGCGCCTGTCCCTACACTGACATAAGACAGAATGTAAAATGGCTGACAGATCAGGTCTATTTGTAAGGTAGGGGGTATGTCCAATTGTCGATGTGCTGAAATGTCTCAATTGGCTGTCCTGTACCCCATGATGGATGTGTCATCATGGGTCAAAGTTCTTTCACACTGTAAACGCATATGTCCGCCGGGAAAACAGCGCCAATAGTCCGCCGCTTTGGCGAATCACAAACACGCAAAATTTGCTGTGAACCGCAAGGCCATCCCTACCCGGGAACAATTCCTACTATGATATGTATACTGCTTGTACTTTTTCTCTCCACCTATCTATCTGCATTTGGTCAAAGCATTCTGTTCTGTTTTGTGTCAATCTGTATTCTGTAATTACCCTGTATAACAACAATAAAACAATAACAATAAAAGTTACTCTCTAAAGGTCAGATCCTGAAAGTGTGAAGCCAGACATCTTTGTCCACATCCTGGTGCTTTTCCTTAGGCAGGATGTGCTTCCCTCGACTTCTTTAACTGCTGTTGCTGCCAGACCGGGTGAAAGGTGGAGAAGGCCTTTTCGCAAAAGAGGAACCTCTAAAGGCAGACGGGATCGTGTTTTCTTGCGTCATTAGCCCAAGGTGCAAAAGTAAACATTCCAGCTCTGTGAATGATGAGAAGCCAAAGGGCTTGTTCTGATGGGAGAAATTCAGCTTGATGGGGAAGGACCAACGGTAGGCGATTTCTTTTTCATTAGCACTTAAAGCAGTTGTTTCAAGGAGTGCCATTTTTGGACTGTATAGGGAGATAGATCCACAAAGATCTGGATTTGGTGACCTTGGACTGTGATCTTGTCAGCATTGTGGGATCTTTTCATTACTTCTTCTTTAACCATGTAAAAATGGGGTTTGGCAATACTCTCCCGTGGTAGGCCATCCATGTGTGGTGGTTGCAAGGCTCTGTGGGCTCTGTCAAGCTCCAGCCAATGTTTCGTTATGGCAGGGATTAAATCTTTTTTCAGTGTATGGACTGCCGCATGTACCTCCTTGACTGATTTGGGTAGGCCCCGAATTCTAAAATTATAGAAATTCTAGCATTTCGACCTGTTTTCCAGTTCTTCAATTTTGGACATTGCAGTCTCTAAGGCCGCGTACACACGCGGGGACTGTTCGCTCAACTTTGTCCGCTGAACAGTGTTTCGGCGGACAGTCCGCTCGTGTGTGGGCTTCAGCGGACAGTTTCAGCGGACAGTCTGACGAACAAAGTTTTTCGGAAATTCCGTAAAACTGTCCGCTGAAACTTAGTTTGAGCGGACAGTCCGCCCGTGTGTAGGCTTGTTCGTCAAACTAAGTTCCGCGCATGCTCAGAAAGGATTTACACGGCGAAGGATGCATTGCAGTGTATAGGACGTCGTATTTCTAGTCCCGTCGTACGTGCCGTTCACGTCATCGCGCAAGTTTCAGCGGACTGTTCGTTCGTCGTGTGTGGCCAAGTCCGTCCATGCTAATTTTGAGCGGACTGTCCGCTCAAACTGTTTGACGAACAAAGTTGGGCGAACAGTCCCCGCGTGTGTACGCGGCCTAAGTTGTCCTGGAGATCCTGGATTCTGTCTGAATTTTGATAAATCTTGGCAATAGATCGGTCTGTTTTCTTTTCTATTGTGTCTATCCTTACTCCAATTTGTTGGAGGTCAGTATGTATAGAGTTAATGATCTGTGCTGCTGGCAAAGGCCTCCATCATGGAGGGGAAGTCAGATGGGATGGGGGATAGCTGGGCGCCCCCACGCCTGGGGTGCCTGGGGTAGACAGAACATTGCTCAGTGGTGATAGATTAAGGTTTCCCATCACTTTCCTGATCAGGGATTCTGTGGATGCTGGGGAGTGAGTGGGCTGCCAGGTACTCACTGCATTATGTTCCTGTAGAAGCAGTGTGAGGATTGTTAAGTCCTGTGCAGCGTCCTGATCAGCAATTGATTCTTCTGCATTCTTCAGCCATCTTGATTTGGCCCGTCTGTGGGTGAGCCGAGTTCAGCTGGCTCGAGAGGTTCCTGTGTGCTGATCTCGAGGTCATTGAGAGGTTCCTGGGACAATCCTCTCTCTTCCAGTGGCTGTGCGGGTCCGGGGCAGTGTTTCTGTGTGCAGTGGCTGGGTTTAAAGTGTCCTGGCGGTGAGGATATCCAGGGTTATGCAGCCATCTTGGAGGCTTCCTTGCATTCGCCTGACCACCACAGATCTCATCCCTATCCCCCCATGGCATAGGGATGAGATCTGTGGTGGTGGGGGGATTGGATCAGTAAGAGGCAGAAGTGGTGGTGATGGGGGAGGATGGCACTGCCACTGCTCCCACCCCCTCTCACCACCACCACTGCCACTTATCCCACCCCTTCTCACCACTGCCACTGATACCACCCCCCTCACCACCACCACCGCCAGGAGCGTAACTATAGGGGGTGCAGCAGTCGCGACCGCAACTGGGCCCTGTGATGCAGGGGGCCCATGCAGCCCCCTCTACATATGGCCGGCAGCAGCATAGGCAGCTAGCACACACTATTACATACCCCCTCCATATCCTCCTGGGGACAGGGACCCCTTCTCATGTGGGGACAGGGACCCCCACCTCCCCTGGGGACAGGGACCTCTTCTCACCTGGGGGCAGTAACTTCATCTGCCCTGGAGAAAAGGACCTCATCTTTTCTGGGGACGGGGACCCAATCCTGCCTAGGGACAGTCCCCCAATGGGGCACCTAAAAATGTAAAAAAATAAATAAATAAAAACTACTGATACCAGTGGTGGAACTACAGGGCTCACAAAGGTCATATCTGTGACCACGCCCTGGAGTTCCACCGCTGGACTCGGAGGGAAGGGCCCTGGCTGGGGTTCAGGGGGGCCCTTCATGGTTTCTTGCATCGGGGCCCTGAAGGTTCTAGTTACGCCACTGGCCACCGCCATTGATCCCACCCCCTCACCACCACCACTGCCACCGCTGCTGATCCCACCCTCCATCACCGCTACCACTGCCACTGATCCCACCCCCTCACCACCACCACTGCCACCGCCATCGCCACTGATCCCACCCCCTCATCTCCACCACGCTGCCATTACTGATTCCACCCCCCTCACCACCGCCACTGATCCCACCCCCTCACCACCACTGCCACCAATGATCCCACCCCTCCCTCACCACCACCACCTCCTCTGCCACTGATCCCAGCCCACCTCACCACCGCCATCGCCACTGATCCCAGCCCCCTCACCACTGCTGCCTCCACTTATCCCACCCCCTCACCACCACCACCACTGCTGCCGCTGATCCCACCACTGCCACTGATTTAACCCCCTCACCATCACCACTGATCCCACCCCCCCTCACAATCACTACTGTGACTGCTATAACCCCCTCACCACCACCACTGATCCCATACCTCCACCATTGCTGCCGCTTATCCTATCCACCCCACTACCACCGCTGCCACTCATCCCATCCCATTCTCCCATCACTGCCACTACCGCTCACAACCACATATCCCATCCCATTCCCCCTTCACTCCCACCACTGCTCACTGCCAATCATCCCAGCCTCATGCTCCAGGGGCCCATGCCTCACCCCTGTATACCTGGATTGGAGGGGCAATGGGGCAGCATATAGAGCAACCAAGACCCTCCATTTTCTTCCTGCAGTCACTGAAAGCTTATTTCTCTCCCTCCCAGGAATATTCGGCGGCTGCAGCAAGAAAATGGAGGGGATTGGTTCCTTTATATGCCGCTCCCGCCGCTCCTCCTATCCAGGTGTACATGGGTGACACATGGGCCCCTGAATAACTTAGGGGTGTACTCACTTTTGTTGCCAGCGGTTTAGACATTAATGACTGTGTGCTGAGTTATTTTGAGGGGACACCAAATTTCCACTGTTCTGCAAGCTGTACACTCGCTACCTTACATTGTAACAGAGTGCCTTTTCTTCAGTGTTGTCACATGGAAAGATATAATAAACTATTTACAAAAATGTGAGGGGTGTACTCACTTTTTTGAGATACTGTATATAATTATGTGTCCGATCGGAGCGTTTTGTCGGATATTCCGACTGTGTGTGGTATGCATCGGACTGTTTCCGTCAGAATATCCGTCGGACCAAATTTTCCAACTTGCCGGAAATATTTTCCGACAAAATGCTCCGATCGGACATACTCCGATCATGTGTAGAGAATTCCGATCGGACAAAGTGCCACGCATGCTCAGATCAAATTCCTACATCAAAGCTATTGGCTACTAGCCTGAACGTAGTCCCGTCGTAATGAAATAATGTCATCACGTTCTGAACCATCGGATTTTCCGACAACTTCGTCCGACCGTGTGTACACAACAGTTTCGGACAAAATCCGTTGGACAAAATCCGTCGGACAAAATCCGTTGGACAAAATCCGACGGATTTGGTTGTCGGAATCTCCGACCGTGTGTACAAGGACTTACAGTGTATAATGAATAGGATACCCCTGTGGTTTTACTACGTACACAAGGGATGAATCTGCATCCAGAGATGAACCACATATACAGTATATAGTCCTCTTTTAATATGCCATAGACTTGAAAAAGGTGGACATGCCCACGCAATGTGTTGTCAACCTAAAGACACCAAAAACAATCCACAGCAGCTAGTGATTCTCTTCTTTCAGCAAAAGCCTCATAAGGCCTGATAGAGCCACAAACATTGGCAGTCTTGCTTGGCAGCCTGCCCTTCCTACTTTAATTGCACAGGTACACACACCCTCCAGTGTCTCCTGAGCTTACTGATCACAAATTCTGTTGTCAAATCTGCATTAGTGCAGTACAGGCACAGATCTACCGACTCTACTACACCTGTCAGTTGCTCAACCCGCTTGCTTAGGGACAAGGTGCCCCCCGATGGTGAGGTCATGTAGCCTGGTATTGTTTAGGAGTGGGGAGCAATTGCTTGTTCACCCTTCCCTGTCCAGCCAGGCTGCATGCTCAGATAAGGGTCTTGTGTGGATTTTGGGGAACTCAATTTTGTTTGTCTTTTTGTGGGATGCCCCTTTAGGGAGCTATTTTCTACTTTTTGGTACCATTGGGATTGGTTATGTGCACCGGGGCCTCAGATTTCTTTGTATTTGCCAAGTCAGGGGGTGACATCGAGATTGATGACGAATTTATGAGGAACTTTTTTGGTATTTTTGATTTATTAATGTATAATATGTCAAATGTAGGGGGGAGGTACCTGGGGCTCCCTTGTTATTGAGGGGCTTTCAAATTCCAATAAGTCCCCCAGCCTGCAGACCTTTACAACCACTAGGCCAAGGTTGAGGGAAAGAGGCCCTTATCCTCATCAACATAGGATCATGGTCTAAAAGACCGCTGATGTCTCACCTATTCCCCAATAAAACAAATGAAGTGCATACTATTGGCAGCATTGAATCGTTGGAGATGAAGTTCAGGAAATAAACTTTCTTTTAGGAATGGATTATTGGATTAAAATGTGAGCTGGGTATAAAGAGAGAGAGATGTATTTCTCTGTTGCTGAGAGGAGACTGAGGTGTGCACATCGCTGCTTCTGTGTGCACATCAGCCTGCTGCAAACCTGTGGCCATATGCTGAGGACCAAATTTGCTCCAAATCTACAAGTATACTGACATCTGAATAGTCAGACCCTTGTTGCTGTATCACTGTAACTGGTGAGAGGACACTGCTGCAATTAACCTGTTGCTGCTAGCAGAGGTTGAGCACATAAGGACTAGCCATCTAACAGTGGTCTTATTTACTGCATGCAGACTTATGATTGTTCTAGAATTGTACTCATATGCAACACCGTAGAGAATGGACCCCAACACTAGCCTGCTGAAGAACTAGGGCTAAAGACTGCTCACTCAGAAATCTGCTTCGCAATAACTTTACCTATTGTCCATAGTAAGAGCTACCTCTTTAGGGAGTCTTAAATTTCATCCCTGCCATTCATAGATTCTACTTTATCATGAATATAGCCTATTGTTTACAGAGGCGTTATAGCAGCGCTCATAGTATTGGTTATCATTGCTGTGTTTTCTAATGCCATTAGTTATTGCTGATTTTGGGGATTACTAGGTTTACACTAATATAGCTGCACAGAACTCCATTCTATGCTGCTATAGCCTAGTGAACATATTGTCTAGTGAACTGTGATTGACATAATCCTTTAGTTACTCATTTATGTGCATACTGTATACTATACTATATATAT
This sequence comes from Lithobates pipiens, assembly GCF_037356315.1. Classification (NCBI taxonomy): domain Eukaryota; kingdom Metazoa; phylum Chordata; class Amphibia; order Anura; family Ranidae; genus Lithobates; species Lithobates pipiens. Next base: position 445,118,694 of record NW_027507764.1, read on the forward strand.
AGTAGCAGAGTGTCCCAGAGAGAGCCAGGACAAGTCCTGTTTGGGTTTATATGTCTCTCAGGCTCCTCTCATACACATTCAGAAATCTCTGATCCATGATCCAGTTCGGGTCTTGGTCCTCTTCCCTAGGCTAATTTAAGCTCACCTGAGCAGGCAGCCTTTGCTCTCTGCCTGGGACAAACAGAGAAAGTTGGTCTGTGAAGAGAAAAAGGTTGGTAAAAGCTGTTAAGCAGCTTATGTAGAGACTGACAAGCGGTAGGCTTGTTCAGCCTGGTAGTGAGGGCTGCATATTGTATAGTTAGAGCCAAGACACGGCTAGGATTTGTGTTGTGCTATTTTTTGTCCTTTATTTGTTTTCTGGAACACTGTACAGCACCTATATATGGACTTGTATATAACACAAATAAACACAGCACTGTTTATCACTACACCACTGGATTTGGTATCTGTGTCTGAGCAACTGCTCACCCCAGGGAGCTTTGTACCTGCTACCTGTCCCCCAAGTTACATATGGTGGAGAATGCAGGCAGTTGTAGTAAGTTACTACTTAAAAGGCCAGTACCTAGAGTGACTAAACATGGAGGAAATCCTAAAACAATTGATGATATCCAACGCTGCACAGCAGAAAACAAACGCTGCACTCAAGGCTGCACAACAGCAAGCAAACGCTGCACAGCAGGAAACAAGCGCTGCACTACAGCAAGCCAATGCTGCACAACAGCAAGCTAATCCTATCGCACAGGAGCAAACCAAGGTGCTGTTCCAACAGATTAGTGCTGTACATGAGCAAACAAACGTTGCAATTAATGCTGCACTACAGCAAGCTAATGCTATCGCACAGGAGCAATCACAGAGGCTGTTTGAACAGCTAGCCACTGATGCCAAAGCAGATAGGAAAACCTTGACTGAGGTCGTGGAGACGCTAGCACAGTGGTCACCTGCTAAAGTTGATGTTGGAGACAAGCCCTCAGCCATCCATGTGGGTCACTTTCTTTCTAAGATGACTACAGATGATGATCCAGAGGCCTTTCTGCTAACATTTGAGTGGACCGCTGAGAGGGAAGGTTGGCCTAAAACCCAGTGGGCAGGACTGGTTGCTCCCTTGCTTTCTGGAGAATCGTAGAAGGCCTACTATGATTTGGAATCAGCAGAAGTGGGAGACTATGAAAAGGTCAAATGGGAAATCCTGGTACGACTTGGTGTCACTTTGGCAGTTCGAGCACAGCGGGTCCACAGCTGGTTCTTTCAAGGTGAGAAGCCCCCAAGATCGCAGATGTTCGACCTGATTCACCTGGTGAGGAAATGGCTACAGCCGGAGTCCATGTCTGGGCCACAAATAGTGGAGCACGTGGTAATGGACCGCTTCCTGAGGTCACTACCAATTCCCCTGCAGAAGTGGGTGAGTCAAGGAGACCCCAAATCGGCAGACAACCTGGTGGAACTCGTTGAAAGGTACTTTGCTGCAGAAAACCTGGTCACCACCCCTACAACTGTGCGGACTTTCCACCCAAAGCCATGTTCTCCCCAGGCAACCGGTAAGACTGTTCCAGGGGTAGTGGATGGTAAATATGGCAAGGAAATAGGGGGAAATTTTTGGTGCCAGGACTGAAGTGTGGTGTCCCAAACAAGGGAAGCCACTGCCTGTCAGCACACCAAACTGGGGAAACGTCAGGTGTTTTTGTTGCCAAGAACTGGGACATTTGACATTTCCCAGTTGAAGTCCATTCGTGACGTAACGCGTAGGAAATCGGAAGTGACGTTCGTATCATCCATCGATCCGTCTAGTTGTGTGTGCCTGTTTATTCGCTCCTGTTTGTGAGTAGATATAGTTTGTTTTACAAATAAATCGTTCGTTTTAAAACTACTACACTATGGAGGATATCTTTTACTTGTTATTTTGAGCATTGTTGGTCGACTAAAACTACAAGGAAGAGCGGCACTGTCAGAAGTCCCAGTCACAGCCCATTTGATCCCCCGGAATTTCCCCTGCAAATTTACTTTCTCGCTGTAGCCTTACAGCTGTGAGGTAATTATTTAGGATTATCCACATTAACACGGGATACCGCTTGGAGGAGAGCTACTTTGGCACATTTGCACTTTATGCTTGGTTGTGAAATCACATTTTAGATCTGCACGATTGGACTGTGTATGGGACACTATCGAGATTCACTATTTGTCATTGCTATTTTTTGCTATTTTTATTTTCTTTTTACTAAGGATTATACTGTTGGTTTTTATGTTTTTTGCACTTTTAAACCATTCATAGATTTTTTTGGATTATTTGCTACACTAAGTTATTGATATATAATGTTTGTAGTTTTATTTTAGATGTTTGATTTTCCCTTTTTGTGTTTTATCTTAGACGATTCACTTTATTTTATATAGCTATTGCAATTCACTATTTGCACTGTATAGCTGGAGCCCCCCCATTTTTTTATTGTATAGACACTGGTATGATGCACTATTAATATTTTTATATCAGATGTTCATTTCCATGCACTTTTACAGTACCACACACTTTGCACTTGTTTTTTATATTTTGTGAAGGATTGACAGTCACTTTTTATCACATAAGTTTATTGTTTATTTTTCTTTTGGTATTTGGGGAAGCGCAACACCCCCCCCCCCCCCCCCCCCTGTTTTAAGAACTGGGACATGTTGCAGCAAATTGTCCATTGACAGATGAACCAATGCAGTGCAATTTATCTATTAGAAGGCAGTCTATGTTTGCAGCTGTTTCATGTGCTGCAGCGCCAAATATGGGAAAACCAATGTGCCAAATGACTGTTAATGATAAGCCTATTACAGCCTTGCTGGACTGAGCAGAGAAAAGACCAGACCCTTGCCAGGGCCTGGGAAAATGTAATAGTGATTAAAGAAGTACCTGTAGAACCAGGGGACAGGCCCTGTTTTCCTTATTTCAGCAGCAATCAGGATTTACTATATCGTGTATGTAAAATGAATGATGAAGTGGTTGATTAGTTGGTGGTCCCTAAGCCATACAGATGGGTGGTGTTGGAACTTGCCCATGGGCACTTGCTAGGAGGCCATTTAGGGGTTGAAAAAACGACTGAAAGGGTGTTGCGCAGGTTTTACTGGCCTGGGGTACAGAAAGATATTGAGAATTATTGTCAATCCTGTCCTGTATGTCAGATGTCAGCCCCACTACCCCACTTCCGAAGTCCTTTAGTGCCCTTGCCTATTATTGAAGTGCCCTTTGAGAGGATTGCCATGGACCTTGTGGGTCTACTCCCCAAGTCTGCGTGGCTCATCAGCATATCCTCGTAATCATGGATTATGCTACCCATTACCCTGAAGCCGTTCCCTTATGCACTGCGTCTGCTAAAAACATTGCCAAAGAGCTGTTTATGGTGTTTAGTCGGGTGGGCATCCCTAAAGAAGTCCTTACAGACCAGGGCACGCCATTTATGTCGCGAATAACTAGGCAGCTGTGCAAGTTGTTTAACCACTTTCAGACCGGACCATTTTGCTGGTCAATGACCAGAGGTCTTTTTACAATTTGGCACTGCGCTGCTTTAACTGGTAATTGCGCGGTCATGCAATTTTGTACCCAAACAAAATTTGCGTCCTTTTCTTCCCACAAATAGAGCTTTCTTTTGATGGTATTTGATTGCCTCTGCGATTTTTATTTTTTGCGATATAAACGTAAAAAGACTGCAAATTTTGAAAAAAAATGATATTTTCTACTTTTTGTTATTAGAAAAATCCAATAAACTCAATTTTAGTCATACATTTAGGCCAAAATGTATTCAGCCACATGTCTTTGGTAAAAAAAAAGTCAATAACTGTATATTTATTGGTTTGCGCAAAAGTTGTCACATCTACAAACTTAGGTACGTTTTCTGGAATTTAAGCAGCTTTTAGTTTACGACTGCCTATCTCATTTCTTGAGGTGCTAAAATGGCAGGGCAGTACAAAACCCCCCCAAATGACCCCATTTTGGAAAGTAGACCCCCTAAGGAAATTGATAAGAGGCATGTTGAGCCCATTGAATATTTTATTTTTTTGCCTCAAGCGATTGAATAATGACAAAAAAAAAATTTTTTTTTTTTTTTTTTACACAAAGTTGTCACTAAATGATATATTGCTCACACATGCTATGGGCATATGTGAAATGACACCCCAAAATAAATTCTGCTGCTTCTCCTGAGTACGGGGATACCACATATGTGGGACTTTTTGGGAGCCTAGCTGCGTACGTGGCCCCGAAAACCAAGCACCGCCTTCAGGCATTTTAAGGGCATAAATGTTTGATTTCACTTCTCACTACCTATTACAGTTTTGAAGGTCATAAAATGCCAAGATGGCACAAAACCCCCACAAATGACCCAATTTTAGAAAGTAGACACCCCAAGCTATTTGCTGAGAGGCATATTGAGTCCATGGAATATTTTATATTTTGCCACAAGTTGCGGGAAAATTACAAACTTTTATTTTTATTTTTTCACAAAGTTGTCACTAAATTATATATTGCTCACACATGCTATGGGCATATGTGAAATGACACCCCAAAATAAATTCTGCTGCTTCTCCTGAGTACGGGGATACCACATATGTGGGACTTTTTGGGAGCCTAGCTGCGTACGTGGCCCCGAAAACCAAGCACCGCCTTCAGGCTTTCTAAGGGCGTAAATTTTTGATTTCACTTCTCACTACCTATTACAGTTTTGAAGGCCATAAAATGCCAAGATGGCACAAAACCCCCACAAATAACCCCATTTTAGAAAGTAGACACCCCAAGCTATTTGCTGAGAGGCATGTTGAGTCCATGGAATATTTTATATTTTGCCACAAGTTGCGGGAAAATTACAAACTTTAATTTTTTTTTATTTTTTTTTCACAAAGTTGTCACTAAATGATATATTGCTCACACATGCCATGGGCATATGTGAAATGACACCCCAAAATAAATTCTGCTGCTTCTCCTGAGTACGGGGATACCACATGTGTGGGATTTTTTGGGAGCCTAGCCGCGTACTGGGCCCCGAAAGCCAAGAACCGCCTTCAGGTTTTCTAAGGGCGTAAATATTTGACTTCACTCCTCAATACCTATTACAGTTTTGAAGGCCATAAAATGCCAAGATGGCACAAACCCCCCCCAAATGACCCCATTTTGGAAAGTAGACACCCCTAAATTTAGGGGTACACTAGTGAGACTCACAGGTAAAAAAGCACCTAGGCTGTCAGCGACTGTGTCAAAACGCTACAAGAAAAACTGTTAGCGATCGCAGGGATCAGGCCTGACTCTGCGAACGCTGCAGTTATGCGTGTTGTGTTTTGTAAGTGACAGTGATCGATCGATACTGCACTTGGGTGGGCTGGTCTGGGCTTGGCGGAGGGGCTAAACGCAGGTGCTTGCAGGTATCTGGGCTGATCCCGCTAACAATGCGTTTTGGGAAACCTAAACTGCTGGCGACGCTAATATAGATCTGATCAGATACTATATTACTAAGGGAGGTGTATGCTTTGTGCGTGGGTGTTAGCGGTACTGGCACTAACCTGACGCTGCCTGGGGCGACGCAGACCTTATCTGACCCTCAAACTTATATCACCCGCCGGGTGATCAGGGGGTTAAACCTTTATTAGGTAATAAATGGCGGGTGCCCTGAAACTATAAAAAAATAACTAACCAACCAGCGTCACCTGTAACAGTTATATGGTGATCACTGGTGAAAGGGTTAACTAGGGGGCAATCAGGGGGCTTTATGCGGTAGTATATGGGGGTCCCTGGCGCTATAAAAAGCTGCGGCGAACCTAAATACCTACCTGCCTAACTAGCGTCACCTGTGACACTAATACAGCGATCAGAAAAACGATCTCTTATTAGGCTGGGTTCACACTGGAGCGATGCGGGAACGCCACGAATCCGCGGCGGGTTCCCGCATCGCATGCCTCCCGGCGGCAGTTCACATTGCCCTATGCGAACTGCTGGGAGTGTCAGTGAAATGTTAATGACACCCCCAGATCAGTTTGCATATCGCAGTGCGATCTGCAAACTCGGATCGCATGGTGTGAACACCCATGCGATCCGATTCTGCTGCGGACCAAAAAAAGGGTCCCGTGCGAGTTTTGTATGGCTGAACTCGAATCGCACAGAGATCGGATGTGATTTGCACTGCAGTGCGGTGCGAATCACATCCGTTCTCATAAACCGCTGCAATGTGAACCCAGCCTTAGTGACACTGGCGACGGGTGGTGATCACGGGGTTAAACCTTTATTGGGGGGGTTAGGGGGGTACCTTAGAAAGGGGGCTAACCCTAACTGCCCTAACAGTTATTACAGTCGTAAATGACACCAATGCAAAAAAAAATAAAAAATGCAATTGGTGTCACTGTGACTGGGGTAATTGGGGGGGGGGGGGTGATCGGGGGGTGAAGGGGGGGTGTGAGTGTGCCTGGCATGTTCTACTGCCTCATCCCGGATCGCTCCTGTACGGATACCGACCGCCGCTGGCACCGGGGGGGGCCCGATCGGGCCCCCCACCCGCGGGAAGGCAGGGACGTATATATACGCCCATATGCCTGCCCGTGCCATTCTGTCGACGTATATCGTCGTGCGGCGGTCGGCAAGTGGTTAAGGTGACACATTTGCGAACCTAAGTGTACCATTCTCAAACGGATGGCTTGGTGGAACGCTTCAATAAGACATTAAAGAGCATGTTAAAAAAGGTTGTTGACAAGGATGGGAAAAATTGGGACTTCCTGATACTATACTTGTTGTTTGCCATCAGGGAGGTTCCCCAGTCCTCTACGGGGTACTCTTCATTTGAGTTGTTTTATGGGAGACACCCTCTGGGACTCTTAGACATAGCCAAAGAAACTTGGGAGGGGGAGCAGACACCCCATAAAAGTGTCATTGAGCACATCGCTCAAATGCAGGAGAGGATTCCAACAATCATGCCGATGGTAAAAGAACACTTACTGCAGGCTCAGGCAGCCCAACAGAGAATATACAACAGGGGGGCCCAACTCCAGGTTTTCTCACCTAGTGACAGGGTCCTGGTGTTAGTTCCTACTGTTGAGAGCAAGTTCCTGGCTAAGTGGCAGGGTCCCTTTGAAGTAATTGAAAGAGTTGGGGACGTCAACTACAAGGTGTATCAACCAGGAAAAAGGAAGCCCGAGCAGGTTTACCATATAAACCTGTTAAAGCCCTGGAAGGATAGACTGGCATTAACTGCAAGGTCCCTCCCAGTAACGCTTAAGGGTACTGAGTCCCCTCTGATCCCTGAGGTCATGATTCCAGACACCTTGTCATGTTTCCAAAAACAGGAAGCTAGAGAGTTCCTGATAAGGAATAGAGAGAAATTTTCAGAGTTACCTGGCATGACTTCAGCAGTTCAGCATGATATTGTTACTGAACCTGGGGTACGTGTCAAGCTCAAACCATACAGAATTCCTGAAGCAAGGAGAAAAGACATCAGCAATGAAGTTAAAAGAATGCTGGAGCTAAATGTTATTGAGGAATCCAATAGTGACTGGTCTAGTCCCATCGTGTTAGTCCCAAAACCGGATGGCGCTTGGAGGTTCTGTAACGACTTCAGGAAGCTTAATGCAGTGACAAAGTTTGACACATACCCAATGCCCAGAGTAGACAAACTTATAGGCCGACTTGGCAAAGCTCGCTATATTACCACTTTGGACTTGACAAAAGGGTATTGGCAAATACTCCTGACTGGTAACGCCAAAGAGAAGACTGCATTTGTGACCCCGGAGGATTAATTTCAATATAAAAAAATGCCTTTTGGGTTGCAAAATGCCCCCGTGACATTTCAGAGGGCCATGGACAGGACCCTAAGACCCCACAGACGAAATTCATCAGCCTATTTAGATGACATAGTGGTATATAGCACTGACTGGGAGTCTCACTTGCCTCGTGTCCAGGCTGTCCTTGATTCCTTCTTCAAAGAAGGTTTTACGGCAAATCCAAAAAAATGTGCCATTGGTCTAGAGGAAGCCAAGTATTTGGGCTACACTATTGGCCGTGGTGTCATAAAACCTCAAGTGAGTAAAATAGAAGCCACCCAGGAGTGGCCACGTCCTACAAACAAGAAGCGGGTCAGGGCCTTTCTTGGCATTGCGGGGTATTATAGAAGATTTATTCCAAATTTTGCAACTATAGCTGCCCTTCTGACAAACCTGATGAAAGGTAAAGACTCTGTAATGGTGAAATGGTCCTCAGTAGCAGAGGAGTCTTTCCAAGTCCTGAAGAAGACTCTTTGTGCACAGCCAGTACTGTACTCCCCCGATTTCTGCCAAATTTTTTTGGTTCAGACGGATGCATCTGATGTTGGTATCGAGGCAGTACTATCGCAGGTACACAATGGGCAAGAACACCCTGTGGTGTACCTAAGCAGAAAGCTCAATGACCATGAAAAAAAGTATGCAGTCATTGAAAAGGAATATTTAGCCATAAAGTGGGCCGTGGATGCGCTCATGTACTATTTGTTAGGGTGCCAGTTTGAGTTAATAGCTGACCATGCTCCCCTGAAATGGATGGCCCAAAAGATTGAGACTAAGATGGGTGAACCGGTGGTTTTTGGCTCTACAGGATTACTTCTTCACCGTAAAACACAGGCCAGGTGTTGAGATGGGGAATGTAGATGTCCTGTCCCGTGTTCACTCCTGTTGGGCCACAGGTGTTCCAACCCTGGGGTTGAAACAAAGGGGGAGGATGTGTAGCAGATCGTCCCAGAGAGAGCCAGGAAAATGCCTGTTTGGGTTTATACGTCTCCCAGGTTCCTCTCATACACATTCAGAAATCTCTGATCCATGATCCAGTTCGAGTCTTGGTCCTCTTCCCTAGGCTAATTTAAGCTCACCTGAGCAGACAGCCTTTGCTCTCTGCCTGGGACACACAGGCAAAGTTGGTTTGTGAAGAGGAAAAGGTTGGTAAAAGCCGTTAAGCAGTTTATGTAGAGACTGACAAGCAGTAGGCTTGTTCAGCCTGGTAGTGAGGGCTGCATATTGTAGAGTTAGAGCCGAGTCACGGCTAGGATTTGTGTTGTGCTTTTTTTTTGTGCTTTATTTGTTTTCTGGAGCACTGTACAGCACCTATATATGGACTTGTATATAACACAAATAAACACAGCACTGTTTGTCACTACACCACTGGATTTGGTATCTGTGCCTGAGCAACTGCTCATCCCAGGGAGCTTTGTACCTGCTACCTGTCCCCCAGGTTATAATATATATATATATATATTTGTAATCGGAGTCTTCAAGTGGGAAATGCAATATTACTTAAGAAACAAGGCCTGAGGTGTGCCATGGCCTGGATGGTCAGTATGCCTGAAAAGAGGGCAAAAAGACACAAGTTTAGGTGGGAGAGGGAAGGTAGAGATCCCATCCCTAAAATGACGTATGCCCAAACGCCAACCGTAAGTAACCGGTAAGTATCCGCTGTGAGAGTAGAACCCACCGACTCCAGACCTGGAGATGAGAAGGAACCTCCTTAGAGCCTGCAAGCTACGCAAACCCAATTGAACGTCCCGTGAAGGATAGGATGAGCCTGATGCCCAAGGTGACCCGGACATGAGAATGAACTGCTATGAATGAGAGGATACGTGGGGAAAAGAGAGCAAGGGCTGACCCGAAGAACCCCTACAACAGACACCAGAAGAAGCACCGTGAAAACACCCCTTCCCATACCTGGTAAGAGGAAGTGAGAGGGTGAGTGGCAAAAATACCAGTGATAGGAGAGGAAACCTGGCTGCCTGATGGATGTGATGGAGTAGGTGCCATGGCAAGCATCATCAACATGGCGACACCAAGACAAACTGGTCCCACCGGATGCGAGCAGGTCATGCTACTGCCCGAGACCTCCCAACCGAGACCGAATCCTGAACCGAAGAAGGAGAAACAGACTCCAACCCAGGGGAATAAGTCCCATAGCATGAACCAGCCATGCCCAAAGTGACTAAAGCACCCCCCTCCCCACCTGGAACAAACCGGGGAGGAGCAAAGATGACTGGACCGACGTCCCTGAGCAGTACTCCAGGCAACCTCCTAGACAAGAGATCGGAGCTGAGAGTGGAATCCAGAATGGTGACGACGTCGCCCAACCTACCACCTAAGGACCGTGGCTTGGACACACCCTGAGAGTATGAATCCCAGGGCGGTAACCAGGGCCTCTATGCAACAGGATGTCCACTAAAGAAAATTGTTGTCTGCTTCCAACCTGAGGGTGCGCCCAGTGGCGAAAAGACATCTGTACGTGAGTGCAGGCATGGTTGATATTGGTATGGATGCCAAGACGGCCCAACCTGAAAACGCAACTAGAAGGAAAGACAGACAACCAGACATGAGAACAACAACACCCCTCTGCCTACCTAAGAATGAGAACATAGCAGAAAAGTCAAGACCACAGCGCATGAATGAACCTAATGATGAACCCCCCCCCCCCGTGTGTGAGTTGAGAAATAGTGAGTTAACCCGAGTAACCTGCAGCGCAGAGACAGGTAATTAACAGAAACTCAGGCCTAGAGTACCCACAGACCGTGGTGGGTAGACGTACAGGTGTGGTGAATGAACATGCATCGTATGACGTATGGTATACAGGCGAGAAGATTGTGGTCAACAATCATTAATAACGAAACCTCAGCCCGTATGGACCTGTAGACGTGACAGATCCCGATGTGCGAGCCCTAGCTAACTGACCCCGGTACAAACATGAACACAGATACGATGAGACATGACAATCAATGCAGACAAACCTAACCAGAATATGTCATAAGTGAACAACGCCCTTCTGAGAACTCTAAAGCCAACGCAGAGGTTGAAACACCATGACAGAAACGCTGAGCAGAAACGCTATGACAGAAATACCGACAGAAAAAATGTCACGACAATGCCATGACAGAAATGCTAAAAGTTAACCTGGGTAGAACGATGACTGAAATCCCGGGGCAGAACGCTATGACAGACATGCTGGCAGAACGCTATGACAGAACTCCAGGGGCAGAACACCGACAGATAACCTGGGCCGGAAAGCTATGACAGACATGCCGGGCAGGATGCTATGACAGGAACCCAGGGGCAGAACACCGACAGATAACCTGGGCCGGAAAGCTATGACAGACATGCCGGGCAGGATGCTATGACAGGAACCCAGGGGCAGAACACCGACAGATAACCTGGGCCGGAAAGCTATGACAGACATGCCGGGCAGGATGCTATGACAGGAACCCAGGGGCAAACCACTATGACCGCCATGCTGGACAGAGCGCTATGACGGAAATACTGGACCGAACGCTATGACGGAAATACTGGACCGAACGCTATGACGGAAAAAGCTAGACTAAATGCTGTGACCGAACCTGGACAGAACGCTATGACAGGAAAGCTAGAAAGAATGCTATAACCTAGAATGCTGGACCAATCGCTATGACAGAATTGCTGGGCCGAACGTTATGACAGAAAATGCTGGGCCGAACGCTGTGACAGAAATGCTGGACCGAACGCTGTGACAGAAATGCTGGACCGAACGCTGTGACAGAAATGCTGGACCGAACGCTGTGACAGAAAATGCTGGGCCGAACGTCGTGACAGAAAATGCTGGGCCGAACGTCGTGACAGAAAATGCTGGGCCGAACGTTGTGACAGAAATGCTGGGCCGAACGTTGTGACAGAAATGCTGGACAGAACGCTATAACAGGAAAGCTAGCTGGAACGCTATGACAGAAATGCTGAACAGAACGCTGTGACAGAAAACTGGACTGAATGCTATGACCGAAACCTGGACAGAACGCTGTGACAGAAATGCTGGACAGAACGCTATGACAGGAAAGCTAGATAGAACGCTATGACAGAAAATGCTGGGCAGAACGCTGAGACAGAAAATGCTGGGCAGAACGCTGAGACAGAAAATGCTGGGCAGAATGCTGAGACAGAAAATGCTGGGCAGAACGCTGTGACAGAAAATGCTGGGCCGAACGCTGTGACAGAAAATGCTGGGACGAACGCTGTGACAGAAAATGCTGGGCCGAACACAGAGACAGAAAATGCTGGGCCGAACGCAGAGACAGAAAATGCTGGGCCGAGCGCAGAGACAGAAAATGCTGGGCCGAGCGCAGAGACAGAAAATGCTGGGCCGAGCGCAGTGACAGAAAATGCTGGGCCGAGCGCAGTGACAGAAAATGCTGGGCCGAGCGCAGTGACAGAAAATGCTGGGCCGAGCGCAGTGACAGATAATGTTGGGCCGAGCGCAGTGACAGAAAATGCTGGGCCGAGCGCAGTGACAGAAAATGCTGGGCCGAGCGCAGTGACAGAAAATGCTGGGCCGAGCGCAGTGACAGAAAATGCTGGGCCGAGCGCAGTGACAGAAAATGCTGGGCCGAGCGCAGTGACAGAAAATGCTGGGCCGAGCGCAGTGACAGAAAATGCTGGGCCGAGCGCAGTGACAGAAAATGCTGGGCCGAGCGTAGTGACAGAAAATGCTGGGCCGAGCGTAGTGACGGAAAATGCTGGGCCGAGCGCAGTGATGGAAAATGCTGGGCCGAACGCTGCGACGGAAAATGCTGGGCAGAACGCTGCGACAGAAAATGCTGGGCAGAACGCTGCGACAGAAAATGCTGGGCAGAACGCTATGACGGGAAAAACGCTGGTAGAACGCTATGACCGAAAAACGCTGGCAGAACGCTATGACAGAAAAAAGCTGGCAGAATGCTATGACAGAAAAACACTGGAAAACGCTATAACAGAACGCTACTACAGAAAATTTCTGATGGAAGCTACCACAGAGACACCCGGGCTGACCGCAATAACACCGATCAAAGAAAAACCAACAAATAAAGCAGGAACCTGGGTGGACTGAGATCCTCCATCACTACAGCAGAGGTGCCAGTCTGTACTGCGGGGAGGAAAGGAGAAACAGGTGGGTGACATCCCATCCCCCCTCCGAGCACCAGGGCACAGAGAGATGCACAACTTAGGCAGCCGACCGATACCACCCTCCCCCCCCTCACATGAGCAAGGGGAGAGAGGATCCAGCAGCTGACCGATCACCAGGCGGGCTCACGGCAGCTCTAGCCAAAGACATGCATGGGGAGCGGAGCCAGCGGTGACCGACCATCCCCCCCCCCCCTGCCGCCATGCGAGCAAGGGGAGAGAGAATCCGGCGGGCGGCCGATCACCAGGCGGGCTCCCAGCAGCCTCGCTGATCACACCCTCCCCCCAGGGAGAAGCGACCGACGGCCGCCACGTGGAGCCCCCCCCCCGAACCGTCAGGCGGACGGAGCACCACACACGTGGGGGGAGAGAGGAGCTGGGGCGACCGATCACCCCCCCCCCTCCCCACACTGGAAGAAACGGCGGGCGGGTGGACGGAGCGAACATGTGGGGAGAGAGGAGCGGGGGCGGCCGATCGCCGATCACCCCCCCCTCTCCCCACACTGGAAGAAACAAGCGGCTGGACATGGCAACCGTGGGGAGAGAGAGGAGCCCGGCCGACCGATCACACCCCCCCCCTCTCCCCACACTGGAAGAAACGGCGGGTGGACAGAGCAAACATGTGGGGAGAGAGAGGAGCTGGGGCGGCCGAACGCCGCTCACCCCCCCTCCCCCCACACTGGAACAGGACAGGGGAACGCACCCCCTCTCCACCAGCATGAATGTAGAGAAGTGGTGATAGATGGACAGCCCTTCCCCCCATGAGCTGCCTCCACCTAGAAAACCCCAACCCTGGCCCTGACAGAGGAGGAGGGTTATATAGTCTCCGACTCCTCCCACAAATACAGGCTGGCCTACGGCCAGCCTTCCAACATATACATATATATATATATATATATATATATATATATATATAAATTAATTAATTAAAGGATTAGCATCAAATGTAGAGCTTCAAGGACTCCACCACTCGCTGGATCTTTTTAAGGGCTTTGTTTGGACATTTTTATTAAAAGAAAGTCCAACAAACAAAGGTTTCCCTCGCAGGGGTTTCAGCATTCCTTTTCATCAACAAAACTACATTCAGCCTTGTTGTGTCAGGATCAGCGTCTAGGGAGACCAGACACGTAGCTACACAAGGGAACTGAGACCAAACAAAGGATATATATATATATTAAAGTGATATTTATTTACAGTGAAACACAGCAAACCATTAACACAGCAAACACAGCACACAGTAAATGTGAACATAAACAAACCCCAAAAGACAGATAACAAAAAGGAACCTAACTACTAACTATATACAAAAACCATCTAAAAGGACAAGGGTACAGGGAATGCAAGGTTGCAAGGAAGGGGGCTCTAAACAGGGTACTCGAATATAAGCAATGCAGGAACAAGGCAGCGCAGTACAGACTGGATCAAGCTAGGCACAGCCAGCAAGGAAGGGACCAGAATTATGACGCACCAGGGGAAGGGAGGAGAAGCCTTAGGTAGCCCCCAGGCAGCTGAACATTAATTAGCTTGATTACACCAGCCTGGTGGCTTCTGGGTGACACCTGCTGGTGGACCCTGAACTGCAGCAAACAGCCCAGAGCAGAATAGTGCCACCAGCAGGCGAACTTAATCCTAACAGATTCCTCCCCTTAAGGAGCAGCCTCTGGATGCTCCATAGGGCCCCACCACCAGGGTCTGCAAGCTGACTGAGCACTCCACTGTCCATGTCTGAAGGCCTGGTGAGAACCCCACTTCCGGGATCCCAATACTGGCTGGGTTTTCTGCTGGTCAGATCCCCAAGGAGGCGCAACACCAAAGGCTTATTCTCAAAAGCAGCCTGTGTCCCAATTCTGGGACACCAAAGGACACCCGACCGCCCAATGCCAGAGTCCCTGGTCCGTGCAGGTTCCCCCGATACCAGGGCATTCCTTCACGACTGGACCTTCTCTCCCTCTGTTGCTAGTGCCCGTTCTGCACGATACCTGTCTCTTGGGACTGCCCAGCTCATAGATTACCCCACTCAGGTCCCCAAATGCACCAGAGATCGCAGAGATGACTCCTGGGTCAGGACAAAGCTCAAATGGAACTTTGTCCTTTCCCATGGGACCTCTACTACCAGGGCTGCAACAATAGATGTGGCTCTCAAGTTCAAAGTGGAGATCTGGACCTCCTGGCCTTGGCACAACAGGCTCCTCTGGCTGCAAAAAGAACTCAGGATGAGCAAATGTAGGGATCTACCCAGTCAACCCCTTTAGGCCACATAACACTGGATTTTTAGAAGCCTCAGACACATCAGTAAGTGGGAGTTTAACCCAGTCAGAGTCCAGCTTAACAGCAAGTAGGGATTTGGCATAGTACAGAGGGGCAGCAGCCTTGGAATCAGTATAGTCCAAAGGGGCAATGGGCACCAGATCAACAGGCTGGGCAGCGGGCACATCAGACTGGGTAGCAGCCTGGGAACCAGCATAGTCAAGCTGGGCAGCGGCAGCCCAGGAACCAGCCGTGGCAAGTTTGCCAACAGCTGGCAGCATGGAGAAGGAATGTAGACCATCGGCAAGCGGCAGCATGGAAGAGGAATGGACCCCATCGGCAGACGACATTAGCATGGAGCAGGCATGGATCCCATTGGCAGGCGACATCAGCATGGAGGAGGCGTGGACCCCATCGGCAGGCGGCAACATAGAGGAGTCATGGACATCAGCAGCAGGTGGCAACATGGAGGAGGACTGGATCTCATCAACAGCAGTCTACATGGAGGAGAACTGGATCTCATCAGCAGCAGTAGTCTGGATGGAGGAGGACTGGATCGCATCAGCAGTCTGCATGGAGGAGGACTGGATCGCATCAGCAGTCTGCATGGGGGAGGACTGGATCGCATCAGCAGTCTGCATGGGGGAGGACTGGATCGCATCAGCAGTCTGCATGGGGGAGGACTGGATCGCATCAGCAGTCTGCATGGGGGAGGACTGGATCGCATCAGCAGTCTGCATGGGGGAGGACTGGATCGCATCAGCAGTCTGCATGGGGGAGGACTGGATCGCATCAGCAGTCTGCATGGGGGAGGACTGGATCGCATCAGCAGCATTCGTCTGCATGGAGGAGGACTGGATTGCATCAGCAGCAGTCGTCTGCATGGAAGAGGACTGGATTGCATCAGGCACTGGATCGGTGAGAACAGGGTCAGCAGGCAACATGGATAGTGGCACAGGTATAAGAGCAGGAGATGAGTTTTGTTTATTTTTCTTTGGCTTAGATATTGGAGTCCTGCACGTAGTTGCCTTGTGCTGACCAGACTGTACTGCTGATGGGAAGATAGTAACAGTACTAGGAAGAATAGAAGGAAGAGTATTAGAAAGGCAGGAAGGGACCTGAGATGTTGCTATGGGTATCGGCACTGCAGGGGGAGCTTTAAATGGATTGCATACAGGGGAAGTGTGCTTACTGGTGTCAGGGTACTTATGTGACTCATCTTGCACTGGGTATATGATCTTTGACCAAGCTTGTAGTAAAGGTTGAACTAAAGTTAGTTTGTCTCTCCCTTGCTCACATTGCTCAATTCAACGGTGCACAAAAGCTATACATTCCAACACCACCTGTTATGGATAGGCTGAATACTGCTGGAGAAACAAACCTGCACCATGTTTTAGCAACCATCCCAAAAATCCAGCCTGGTACAAAGTGAATGGAGGAGTGAAAATATCATGGCCCTCAGAGGTAACCTGAAATAGTAGCTCAGAACAGACCTGAATGAAAGGTTGTACTTCACGCAGTAAAAATCCCTTCAAGCAGCTCTTGCTCAGTGAGATCCTGCCAAAGTGAATGACACAAATCCTTATCCTCTACTGCAAGTTGCACACAGCAAATAACCTGCACTCTCAGCATTGTGAAAGGAAAAGCAAAAATCCAAAGCAACTGGCTCCCAGTTCCCAAATGTAGCTGATCTGGTTGTTGGTGGGCGTCACAATTATGTCAGGATCAGTGGTTAGGGAGACCAGACACGTAGCTACACAAGGGAACTGAGACCAAACAAAGGATATATATATTAAAGTGATATTTATTTATAGTGAAACACAGCAAACACAGCACACAGTAAATGTGAACATAAACAAACCCCAAAAGACAGATAACAAAAAGGAACCTAACTACTAACTATATACAAAAACCATCTAAAAGGACAAGGGTACAGGGAATGCAAGGTTGCAAGGAAGGGGGCTCTAAACAGGGTACACGAATATAAGCAATGCAGGAACAAGGCAGCGCAGTACAGACTGGCTCAAGCTAGGCACAGCCAGCAAGGAAGGGACCAGAATCGTGACACACCAGGGGAAGGGAAGAGAAGCCTTAAGTAGCCCCCAAGCAGCTGAACATTAATTAGCTTGATTACACCAGCCTGCTGGCTCCTGGGTGACACCTGCTGGTGGACACTGGAACTGCAGCAAACGGCCCAGAGTAATATAGTGCCACCAGCAGGCAAACTTAATCCTAAAATGTTGGCTCTCACTTGCAGCACTGCAGCTCTGGCCTTACCCTCTAGGCCAGGGGTGTCCAAAAATTTTTCAAAGAGGGCCAGATTTGGTGAAGTGAACATGCATGAGGGCCAAACATTTTGCCTGACATTCTTTGAACCATTCTTTGAACAAAAATTTGGTCTAAGTGCCTGGTGCCGCTATTCGACGGGACTCCGCCGACAGGGTGTACCAAGATGGCCGCCGCGGCCCAGCAACACGCCTCAGGGAGAGAAGCACATCCTGAACCAAGGCAAGCGATTGCTCCAGCCTCTCTCACCTATACCCCATCCCACCAAAGTGGAGCCCTGAAACCCCCCACCCCATCTCCAGCCTCCACGGAGTCCCTGCTCGGCAGAAGTTTCGGGGATCCACCATACTCCCCAGCGGGCCCTACCCTTAACCCACCACCAGGGGGATCCTCTCCTTTCCCCCTGTCAGTCTGGCACACATACAGATGACCTTCTCCTAAAAATGTCAGCTCTCCTGGAAAGGGGCTTAGCATCTACGGCCGCGAAAATTACAGGTGACATTAAAACGGATTTTCAAAACCTGGGTGCCAGGATGGAAGCGATAGAACACAAACTTGACATGACAGTTTCTGTAACCAATCAAAATTCAGAGCATATTCAGACTCTACAAGATAGGCTGGATACCGCCATATTCAGAATTGACGAACTGGAAAACAGATCCAGAAGATATAATTTCCGGATCAGAGGAATACCGGAATCCATCTCTGATGTGGCACAAGCTACCCAGGATGTCATCAAATCCTTGATTCCAGACATACCGCAGCATCGCCTGGAGCTGGATAGGGTCCATAGAACCCTTGGACCTCCTAGAAAGGATGGGTCCCCCAGGGACATCATAGCCAAGCCGCACTTTTACCTGGTAAAAGAAGAAGTCATGAAACAGTCCAGAGCGACAAAACATCTCTCCTATCAAGGCCATTCTATCCAAGTCTTGGCCGACCTTTCCCCCTCCACAATCCAGAGAAGAAGAGCTCTAAAACCTCTTCTACTGGTGCTCGCTCAAAAAGAAATCAAATATTGGTGGACATTCCCCTTTGCCGTCAAGTTCCAGCACAAGGGCAAGACTCATTTCTTCACCAATTTCCAAGACGGAGAAAAGATTCTCCTATCCCTGAGGCTCATCACAACGGAAGCGGACATGGACACTTCAAATCCGAATTATAATCCAGCTAAGCGTCCACCTCCTTCTAGCCCACTTACTCCCCTGTGGAATAAGCAGCTGTCAAAAAGAACAAAGGACCACACTCAGACCTGAGGCCTGTCTTCTTCTATGCTTTACAATTTTTCTAACCCTATCTTCACTTCAAGATGGAGTGCACCGGGGAAACTTTCCCTCACCGGACGGGAGCTCCGGCTCCTCTGACTTTCCTTAGACGTTCTTTCCCTAACTGCGAGACCCACCTACGATCCCCCCTCTGGCTGTCTTGCTCACACGATGGCCTTCTCATGCTTATAGCCAGGGAACATAGTTTGGACTTCGCCTAGCCTCTGATCTCCACAGAGTCCTTGTTTTCATCGGACGACGCAGAGTCTTCCTACATGTCGGAGCCATTCCAAGATGGACATTCTGCTTTATTCTTTATAATTGATGCATGTCCTCCCTCTTGCCTCCAGCTTTCTGTACCTCCCTCCCACCCTTCTCCTCCACCCGCCGGTCCCCCTTCCCCCTTTTTTCCCCCCTCCATTCTATCTCTCTCCCTTCCCCCCCACCCCCCCCTTCCCTTTCCCCCCCCCCTTTTTGTTTTATTTTTTTATTTTTTTTCTCTGAGCAGGAAACTCTCCTTCGCCTCTTCATGACAATACTATCATGACCCATGCTCAATATAGAGGCCCGCAGTGGGGCATTGCCCCTTCCATAGTTCTTCCTTTCCTACTTGCTTGTTTCACGGTTTGGTTTGTTGTTTAATAACTTTGTTTATATTGCCAAACAGAGCGTTAGACTCTGTCATAGACCTCAACTATGTATTTTTTGCACTTGGTGCTTACTTTATAATTGTTACTTGTATTTTGATGTGTCGGGGCGCTGGATTTGATCCATGTGCCTCCACCTATCCCACGAAACTCCAATGTTTTGTGGGCAAGGGTGCCTGCCCTTAGATGAGCAGGCGTTTTCGGTTGGGGTAACTTCCGGGGGACGATTTGGTCCCCGGGGGCTTGCCCCGAATCACCAGAGGAGGTCTCCTCAGGATTCTTCCTCTTCTTCTCTCTTCTCTCTCCTCCTTTCCTTTCGCTCTGATTCTTTATCTCTTCTTCGTGTTCTATTTCCAAGATTCTCAGTGGTCACTCACTATTTTCTCTCCCTCCAGGCTCACAAAATTGTTTCTCCTAGAGATACGATCCTGCTCGATGGTTTACAAATTGGGACGTTAGACCCCCGGGACCCCCTGGAGGCTCGTGTCGATGGATTGGTAAGCATCCCTTCTCTTTGTTTTCATGGCTGACCACCTGGGCTCTAAACTCAGAATAGCTTCTCATAACGTTCAGGGTTTGAACTCCCCGATTAAGAGGAGAAAGATGTTCGACAGTTACAAGTCCCTGAAATTAGACGTGGCTCTACTCCAAGAAACCCATTTTCCGGATCGGTACAGCCCAAATTTCTTACACCAGCATTTCCCCCAGTTTTTTTTAGCAAAATCGGAAAACAAAACAAAAGGAGTGGCAATTTTATTTGCTAAATCTAGTAATTTTGTCTGGCAGACGGATTTCAAAGATCCAAAAGGGAGATTTATCCTCGTTAAAGGGACAATAGATGGTCAACTTT
This sequence comes from Lithobates pipiens, assembly GCF_037356315.1. Classification (NCBI taxonomy): domain Eukaryota; kingdom Metazoa; phylum Chordata; class Amphibia; order Anura; family Ranidae; genus Lithobates; species Lithobates pipiens. The sequence continues at coordinate 445,138,895 of NW_027507764.1, forward strand.
ACTCCTTCGTGTCTTATTACGCTCCTAATAAGGGACAACACAAATTTTTTCAATCCATGATGGCCACTCTTGCCCCCCTTCTGGAGGGCAACGCGGTCATTGGGGGAGATTCTAATGTTGCTCTAGACCAAGGTCTGGATAAATCGAATCCGTCCAAAAGTAGGCTCACTCGTCCCTCTAATAACAGCCTTAAATTCGCTAAATTAGTCCATACTCACGGATTGGCAGACGCATGGCGTGAAGCCAACCCGACAAGTAGAGATTTTACCCACTTTTCCATTCCGCACCAGTCCTATGCTAGGATAGACCACATTCTATTGCCTACATATTTACTGCCCAATCTTATCAACTCCAAAATTATAGACACTGCCCTTTCAGACCACTCTATAGTCACTATCACTATGCAGAACCCCACCCATAAAGCTAAGCATTTTCACTGGAGACTTAATGAGTCAATTTTAACAGAGCCCTCTAGGGTGGCCGATATCAATAAAGCGCTTCTTGACTATTTCGACCTCAACATGACGGAGGGGATTTCAGCGGAAACCTTATGGGCTGCCCACAAAGTCTCAATAAGGGGGAAAATTATCCAAATAGCATCACAGATCAAACGTGAAAGAGAAGCTGACATTCGTAGGCTTGAAACCACATATGCTGATCTCAGGGCCCAACACAAAAGGGATTCCCACAGAATCCCTACCTCTCTTCTAGATTCAACTAAGCTAGAGCTAAATTTGGCCTTGACGGCGAGGGCTGAGAAACATTTGAGATGGACCGGGGCCAAATTTTACTCACATACAGACAAATTGGGACGAATGCTAGCCAATAAACTTTCTCCAAAAATGAGGTGCAGGACTATCCCCAAAATCAGGACTCATGATCACATAACCACTTCTGACCCTACTAAAATTATCTCTGCATTCCGAGAATTCTATGCCAAACTGTATAAAGACGACTGTCAGGGACTTCCTAGTCTTTCCTCTAACTTTTGGGACTCTTTACCCATCCCATCCCTTTCGGACGAACATAAAGCAGTTATGGAAGAGAGGATTACCGTAGAAGAAACCTTAGAGGTAATAAAGAACTTAAAGAAGGGCTCAGCCCCTGGCCCGGATGGTCTGTCGGTGCCCTATTATAAGTCTTTTGCAGAGACCTTGGCCCCTTACATGACAAATTTCTTCAACGAAAAGGTGTCTGGTTCTCCTCTAAACCCTGACTTAAACTCAGCTTTCTTGACAGTGATCCCAAAACCAGACAAAAATCCAGAAGAAGTAAGTAATTACAGACCCATTTCGTTGATAAATAACGATCTCAAAATCCTCACTAAAATACTCGCAAATAGGCTGAACTCCTTTATCCGAGAATAAGGCCATAAAGACCAGGTTGGCTTCATCCCAGGCAGACAGGGTCCTGACCAGACTAGACGCACCATAGATGTGATCTCCATTCTCCAATCGAACTGGCCAGGGGGCCCCAAACAACAGGGAATGATACTTTCATTAGATATACAAAAGGCCTTCGATTCGGTCTCATGGCAATACCTTTTTAGGCTCTTGGAGCGATGGGGGTTTGGAGAACGCTTTATGGGACTGGTAAAAGCTCTATATTCTACGCCCTCAGCTATTATCAAATCACAGGGATATCTATCCACCCCTTTTAAGATAGCTAGAGGTACTAGGCAGGGGTGCCCTTTATCCCCATTACTCTTCACAATTGCAATCGAGACTCTAGCAATAGCGATCAGGACGAATCCTGACATTAAAGGGGTACTCTGTGGGCAGCAGGAACACAAATGCGGACTGTTCGCTGACGACTTAATACTCTTCATCACCTCCCCCCTTATCTCCCTACCGAATTTATGCAATACCCTGTCCTCCTTCGCGAAAGTTTCAGGCTTGGAAGTAAACTTTTCTAAATCCCAAGCCCTCAATGTCTCCCTCCCCCCATCTATGGTGGCTTCACTTAAATTAAATTTCCATTTTGACTGGAATGATCAGGCCATTAAATACCTCGGCATAAACCTTACTCCCAAATTCGAAACACTATATGAAAAAAACTATCCCCCCATGTATCGCAAACTCGAACAAGATTTAAAATTTTGGTCCACACAAAATATCTCCTGGCTGGGTAGAATCAATGCCATAAAGATGACCTTGATGCCAAGACTCTTGTACCTATTCAGAGCTCTCCCAATCCCGATACGGTCGGACCACCTCCGATCTTTTCAAAGTAAGGTCCTGAAATTTATCTGGGGAGGAGCAGGTTATAGACTTCCCCAACAAACGCTTTATTTAACACGTAAAAAAGGGGGCTTAGGCCTCCCACATCTACATAAATATTTTCAAGGGGCCAGACTTGCGCAAATCTCAGTGATATATTTTAATGGGGAGAAGCCTGACTGGCTACAAATAGAAAGATTAGCAGCCCCACTCAATACTCTAGACTTCCTACTCTGGACCTCACCTAAATGCAGACCTCCAATTATGGCTCCCACACTCTCCCACTCCTTTGCCTTATGGGACAAATTAAAGCTGAACCTAAATATCATCTCTAGCATGACCCCTCTGTCTCACATCTTCCGGAATCCCAAATTTCCTCCTGGGTTAGAGATCCAAGCATTCCAATGGTGGCTGGATAAAGGGCTGTACCGAATAGGCCACTTCTTTTCCACCAATGGGCCAATTTCTCTCGCTCAATGTATTAGCAAACTGGACCTTCCGAGAATGGAAAGGTTTAGATTCGGACAAATCAGCCACTTCCTACACAGCTTATGGCTAGACAAACCAAATCCCCCTCGTTTCTCTGATTATGAGCTCTGGTGTGGTCAAGCGGTGGAACAAAGGGGGGGGATATCCATCATCTACGCTTCCCTTCTACACCCCTCGGGGAAGTCCTCTTATATGACAGCCTGGGAGGAAGATCTTCAGTTTCACTGGAGCCTGGAGTCCTGGCAATCTGCCTTTTCCATGGCCTTCAAAGGAATAATAAATACTTCCCTAATGGAAGCAAGTTTAAAAGTAGTTTCCAGATGGTACCTTACTCCCGCGAGGCTTGCTAAGATGTTTCCATCGGCCGACCCCTTGTGCTTCAGGCACAATTGCACATGTATGGTGGGAGTGCCCTAGAATTAGACAATTTTGGAAAAAAATATTCAACATTATCAAAAAAGTGACCGGACACGAACTCTCCAGGCTCCCCGAAATTGCCTTACTAAATGCGCATCTTCCTCTCATCTCCAAATATAAGCGAAAGCTGATTCACTTTATCCTACTAGGGGCGAAAATGACCTTAGCTAAATCTTGGAAACAACCTGGGGTCTCCGTTAGGCTAGCCATTAGAAAGATCTCGGGGGCGTGGCTTGAGGTCCGAGGAAGATGGTCGCTAGTTGCTGAGCTCTCACTCCCTGAGGTCCTGCTACTGTACAATCGGATACCCCTTATTCATCTAAAATGGGGAGCACACCGCAGAACCCTTCGGGGTTACCCTCCCGCTCTTCCAGGAGCCAGGATACCCTTAACATTCAGCAGATCCCGGAGATTTTCCGGGCGCGGCCTAGAGGACAGGCGGCAGACAACCAGGCCGCCCCGCACGAGGCATCCCCTCATGGCAGGAGATCTACCAGATCTAGAAGCAGAAGCCCGCAAGCTGCAGCGCCTGATCCAGCATCTACTCAAGCGCTTAGCCTGGCGGATTTAAAGGCAATGACAGCGGACATAAAAGGGGCACTTTCGGCGGCAGTATCAGAGCTAAGAGCAGATTTTCAATCCATGGCCCTGAGAGTAGAAGAAGTTGAGGAGACGCAAGCCCGCCATGATGTCACCCTTTGCAGAGTTCAACAAGTTTCTGAATCCCACGCGATCCACCTCCGCGATATGAATCGCCACTTAGAAGATCTTGACAACCGCGGACGGAGACATAACATTCGGGTGAGAGGCTTGCCCGAGTCTATCGAAGCTTCCCAACTATCCCGCTCTGTTACGGCCATATTCAATGGCCTCCTAGAAAGACCACCAGATACGCCCATCATTCTGGAGAGAATTCACAGGGCCCTGAGACCCAGAGGCAGAGAGGCTGATCCCCCCAGGGATGTCATCTGCTGTCTTGCTGACTTTCTTTTAAAAGAAGAGATCATGCGAAAGGCGAGGAACGGGGAAAGGATACACCACCAAGGCTCTGACATAAAACTTTTCCAGGACCTCTCAGCCATCACTTTACAAAGGAGAAGGGAGCTGAGACCTGTACTAGATGTGCTACGAGCTCGTGCCATCCCATACAGATGGAAATTTCCTCTATGTCTCTCCGTATCCTACAATGGTCACACCGTTAATCTTAGGGTACCAGAAGATTTGGATCACTTTTGTAGCTCGCTTAACTTACCTCCAATAGAAGTACCTGACTGGTATAGCGATTTCCGTTTACCTACCCTACAGAGAGCTGATTCCATGGATGGCATATCGGAGGCTGGGAACTACAGCATCAACAGACGCAGGAGAGCTCATCCCCCTCCATCCTCTCCAAACGCCCGAGGCAACTACAGGAATCACAGCCCCACTGCCTCGCCTGATCACAGGAAACCACGAAGATCTTAACTCTTTCCACCCTGGAGCGGTATGTTTACCTCTTCCCAGCTTACTATCTACATATCCCTATCCTCTACCAATATACTGTTGTGGACTGCGGACAGTTCTGCTGTGCACTCCCTCTCCTCTTCGCCTTACACTCTGTGCTCTGCACTGCTTGTGGACACACAGCTGACTATCTACAAGTCTTAACTCTACAGCATTAACCCGTTATGGATTGTGAGCAATTCAACAGCGGTTCTCCCCCCTCTTTACATTTTGAGCTCTACATTGCTTCTGAGAGTGGCCTTCCCTTATGACCTGATACATTGCCTCTTTACTGAGACTCAGCGTTATAGGATCTACTAGTTACAGCCATTCACCTTCTGCCACAACGAAGGGACACAGAACTGGCTCACTACTGCGCTTTGACATGCATCATATCTCCAACGAAGGGACCTTCTGTTTTTCCTTTTTTATTTCCCTTTCTCTATTTTCGGTTCGTTTTGTTTTGCTTATTCTCCTGTGATGCCATGTCGGCTTAGCGCTGCCCTCTCCAGGGCTGCCTCCTCTCCCCCGGTAGCCGCATCTCTCCCTCTCCTGTTAACCCTTGAGGGGAAAGATTCGGTTAGATCTCCAACCGCTGATGCTGCGGCGCAATGATGTTATCCCAATTGCTCTTATACTGCTTTGCCTCATTGCTTGTATGGTCTGAAAGTTTGCTAGCTCATGCCTGATTTCTAGATGTTTAACCTTTGATGGCTTGCCTCTTTCAGTTATTTTACTATACGTATTAATCCGGTTTGATACTATGGACACAGAGGAGGGGGAAGTCTCTCCACGATCTATTTACATTTCCCTCTCTCTGTGTGCATACACTCTGCATGCTTAGTTTATTATCCGTTCTCATCTCTGCTCCTCAGCAGCTCCCGTGATGGGATATATGCTCTCTATTTTGTGTTTATTTAATGTTCCCTTTTTAACTAAGTTTCCCTCCCAAGGGCTCTATGCAATTTACAGTCGTTATCTGGTCGCACCCTCCTTACAGGACGGTATTGTGGTCACCGATCTGACTTGTAGCTTGTCTATGACATAGTTGGAACGTTTTGTTACGCTAAGGTTTATAGATTATGTTTCTCTCTTCCGTCGTTGATCTTTTGTCTCCTATGATACTCGATTAAGATTAATATGTAACTGGGTGGCATCTCTTTTTCTTTCTCTTAATATGTACTATTATGCCTCTCTCACTGCATTTAGATTTACATATCTGTAACGATCAACCTGTTAACTGTCACTAGCATTATAAGGCAACTCCTTATTTAGGTCCAGTTTGCTCTCTTCTAAGCTACAAATTCCGAACATATACATTCTACTCTCCTCCCCTAACAACGCAACCATTCCTTATATTTGATATCCTATATTTCCACTTCTCTGACCTCTAGGAAATACGAGATCGATTCATCTTGTTTTGGTCACCAATCACTCTCCACATCGGAAATCTCTGCAGGATTCTCCTGACCCATACTGGTTTTTATATTTTGTTGGGAATACCTTTCGGTACTTTCCGACTCCAGTGAACTTCCACTTCACATGTTTTTTTACTGGATCTTCTTATTGCTACTGTGCCTACTCATTCATACCTTTGTCTAACCCTTATCATTGCTCTCCCTTCCCCATTCCCCCTCCCTCTCACACCCCCCCTCAGCCTTGTTTAGAGCTCCATCACTCGTCTTACACACCTTTGTACTATTACATTTTTCTCTCCCATTTCATACGCCAGAACGCACACCAAGATGCCAATCGCTAATTCACTTAAGATAGTGTCTTTGAACGCTAAAGGTTTGAACGTCCCAGAGAAACGTTCTAGCTTCTTAGCGCATATGAAATCCTTGAAAGCCGATGTGGTTTTCGTTCAGGAGACCCACTTTAGCTCTCAAGCCACACCAAAACTAGCCAATTACCACTTTCCACGCAGTTATCATTCCACTACCCCGAATTCCAAGACGAAAGGTGTTTCTATATTGGTTGCCAAAAATACTCCGTTCCAACTAACTGACTCCGCTATAGATGATCAGGGAAGGTTTGTTTTCCTCAAGGGTGTTCTACACAACAAACCCATCACATTAGCTAACATTTATAGCCCTAACTCTTCGCAAGTCCCCTTTTTTAGGTCAATCACGGATCACCTGGCAGCCTTTCAATCAGGTATTCTAATATTAGGGGGTGACTTTAATCTCCCCCTAGACCCTCTTGTAGATACATCGACTGGTACCTCTCTTCTCCCGTATAGGGCCCTAAAACAGATCAAGCTATCTTTTCAACAACTCCTACTTCACGACACTTGGAGGACCCTACATCCGACTGAAAAGGACTATACATTCTACTCCAACCCGCACGACCGGTACTCTAGAATAGACTATTTGCTATTGACTCAATCTGATCTTCCATATCTTCAGCAGGCTACGATAGAACCCATGGTTTTATCAGACCACCATCCCATTTCAATCACTTTGAAGCTGCCCGTAATACAAGACCGTATACATACTTGGAAATTGGACCCCACAATACTGACTGATATTGCACTGACCTCCCAAATACAACAAAGCCTTCAGGATTACTTCATAAACAACAATACCCCAGACACCTCCTTCATCACACAATGGGCTGCACATAAAAGTGTGATAAGGGGGAAACTAATATCTATCACGGCCAAAATAAAAAAAGATAGGAAACAACACTTATCGGGTTTATACGAAAAACTTAAAGTCCTCGAAACAACGCACAAACGCACGTTAGCCTCCCATACTCTGAACGATCTTCAACTCATTCGTACCTCCATTAGAGAGGAACTAGGAAAAGCAATTCACAAGAAATATATACTTGCCCAACGACAATTCTACGAATTTGGTAATAAGAGCGGCCACCTTCTAGCCCAAGCTCTGAAGACTAAACAAGCTAAAAATACCGTTCATGTCATCCATACCCCCACAGGTAAAAAACTCACATCCAGTAGAGACATTGCCAAGGAGTTTGAACGTTTCTACTCCGATTTGTACAACATTCATCAATCGGACTCATCCCTCGCGACTAACCCTCTCAGGAAAAATAAAATCATTGACTTCCTGGAAAAATTCTGTCCCAAAATTAACAACGCAGACATAGTGTCAGACCTGGATAACCCCATCTCGCAAATAGAATGGGCGAACGCCCTCAAGCAAACCAAGAGTGGCAAAAGCCCTGGCCCTGATGGCCTGCCAGCAGTCTACTATAAGACCTTCTCGGAGGTTCTTCAAGAACCATTTAGGAGAGCCTTCAACTCCGTATCTGACACTATGCCTCTCCATCAAGACATGCTCGAAGCCCATATTGTAGTGATACCGAAAGGCGACAAAGACCCGACCCAGACTGAAAATTATAGGCCTATTTCCCTTCTAAATACTGATCTGAAAATTTTCTCCAAAATTATCGCTAACAGACTTCTCCCACTTATCCCCAAATTAGTTTCTGTTGACCAAGTTGGTTTTGTCCCTGGCTGAGAGGCAAGGGACAACACGCTTAAAGCCCTCAACATCCATCACCTGATAACGTCGACTGACCAGAGGGGTTTCTTCCTTTCACTTGACGCGGAGAAGGCATTCGACAGGGTGGCATGGGATTACATGCAGTGGGTCCTCCAGACCATTGGTTTGGGACCCCAGATACGTAGATTTGTGGATTCATTGTATGTACACCCAAAAGCGAAGATCAGAGTCAATAACACCCTGTCGGATGCCTTCTCCATACACAACGGAACCAGGCAGGGATGCCCTCTGTCCCCGATCCTATACATCCTTACTCTGGAACCCTTTCTGAACAGCCTACGAGCAAATACAGACATTACAGGGGTCCACTCCACAGTGAAAGAATATAAACTTGCCGCTTACGCGGACGACATCTTAATGTTCCTTACTAACCCTCACATAACGATCCCCTCCCTGCTAAAAGAATTTAACCTATTTCATTCCCTCTCCAACCTTAAAATAAACTTCAAGAAATCTTATGCCCTAAACATATCATTATCTCCTACGGAAGTAGAACAATGTAAACATAATTTCCCTTTTCAATGGACTGATGACAACATCACATACTTGGGGGTCCAAATTACAAAAAACCTGGATGATCTGTACGCTAAAAATTACATACCCACACTTAATAAAATTATATCAGACCTAAAAAAATGGAATAAACCGATCTTCTCTTGGTTTGGCAGAGCCTCTATTTTGAAGATGAATATATTGCCCCGTCTTCTTTATCTTCTACAAGCTATGCCTATCAAAATTCCTTTGGCATTCTTTAAATCCTATAAGCAAACTTGCACCAATTTTCTATGGAATGGGCGACAACCCAGAATTAGTTTCTTCCAACTCTCCCTTCCTAAAAACAAAGGTGGAATAGGCCTTCCAGATATCAGTAATTACTACAAAGCTACTCATCTAACTAGGATAATAGACTGGAACGTTCACTCGCCTTTTAAAGATTGGGTAGCCCTAGAAGCTTCATTCGTAGCTGCCCCTCTACAACACTTACCATGGATTAATCACTCTACTAGGATGGCCACGGTCAAATCTCATCCACTTGTCGCTCCTACTATACAATGCTTCCACACTACCTGCACACAAAATAACATTTCGTCCCCATCAAGTCCCCTTACCCCGTTGAAAATGAATCCAAATTTTACTCCAGGTATGCACAAGTCCTTCCTCGTTCAGCACTGGACACAAGAACCGATATTGGCTAAATCCTTCTATAAAAATGGACGAATGCTCTCAGCCGGACAACTGGCTCTAGCTATGCGTTCACCACCCATACCTTTTTGGACATTCCAGCAAATTCAGCATTTCCTGACACATTCCTCACGACACTCAGAGTACTCTAGGTCTCTGACCCCATTTGAAAAACTTTGCTCCTCCACGACGCCCATGACACATCTTATCTCTCTAACTCACTCTCTTTTGTTTGAAGGTCACGATCCAACGGCCTCCTTAGCTTGTAAGGCCTGGGAAAGAGATTTAGACACTCCCCTCTCCTGTGAGGACTGGGAAAACATATTGCTGAATATTCATAAAGGCACGCTAAATGTCTCCACCCAGGAAAACGGGTTCAAAATCCTGAGTCGCTGGTACCGTACTCCTGCCCTACTTCACACCTGGGACCCAAATACTCCAGATACCTGTTGGAGATGTAATAACCATCGGGGCACACTCCTACATCTGTGGTGGGCTTGCCCAGCTATACAACCCTTTTGGCAACAAATCCACGAGGTAATCCACAAGATAACGGACGTGATTGTCCCCTTTACTCCGGCCCAATATCTTCTACATCATAATACCTCCCTGAAATCCTCTTATCGAAAATCTCTGACACTCCATCTGATTAGCGCAGCCAAACAGTGCATCCCGATCTATTGGAAGTCCTCCAATATACCCTCCATTAAAGAATGGTTACACAGAGTTGACAAAATTGCTAACATGGAAAAACTGATCCATATTACTAAAGATACACCGACTAAATTTGGTTCGAAGTGGACCCCGTGGCAGATATTCATAACCTCTGATACGTTTCAGGATTTAGCGAGATGATATCCTTATTTGTAGGATCTACTGATCAATAATGTGAGACGAGTGATGGAACATTTCTCTGTACCCCTGTCCCACCTTCTACTTCATTCCCTTTATCTTTCTATTGCTCCTCCCCCTCCCATATTTACCACACAGCCTTGTTCCACTTGGCCTATACCCGCCTCAGTAATTTGAGATGTCGATAGCACCTTTCAGGTTTCTATTACTTAAGATTTGATCTTCGTTAGATTTATTTACGGGTAGTAAACATAATCTTAAAGGTTCTTTCCTCTGTGTCAGATGACTCTTTTTTTCCAAGTGTTCAGTTTTATGTCATATGTTACAGCTGTTTTATTTGTTATTTGAGAAATAACATGCTGTTTATCCACCTTCCTTTTCCCCTTATGAAGCATTCATGTATTGCAGGTGTAATTCTCTGTATCTTGTTATACTGAAAATAAAAAAAATTTTTGGAAAAAAAAAAAAAAGAAAGATCTCTTGGATTATGTCCCAAGAAAAATTAGCGAGCTCCCTCATGGACACGAAGCAAAAATTTGAACTAACCTGGGAGCCTTGGGCCCACTATGTGGGGATCTCTCTTGTTCCTGGGATCCCCTCAGTACAAACACTAAACTAGAGTGACCACTGAGAATACTTCGACTACTTTCTCCTTTCTCTTCCTTGCTCTTCCACCTTTCCTCTTCTTTACCTGTCTTCTCGGAGGGCTATCCTCCACTTCCCTCAGGGATACTGATTGACCTCAACAACAATCCTCCTTTGTCGATCGTAGTTATGACAGGGGGAGTTTGGGAGCTTTCGCCCTTTAAGGGGGGGGCCCTGTTCCTGTGCAGTGTGATCCCAATAGGGGCACGGGGACAGGTTATCCCCCGGCAACTGGCCCAGGTTGGGTGCATCCTGGGCACTTGAGCTTATCTAGCCTTGGTTTAATACGCCTTTATCTTGATTCTAGCGGACTCCCAAGAGGTCCCCTCCACACCTTTGGGGTAAGGACGTATGCTTAGACCCGATGGAGCTGTTTCTCTATAGGCGTTTTTTCTCCTTTTATATTCAAATCCTATTCTTCCTTAAAAGGTTTAGAAGGTTGATTTGATTTGTTTATGGAATTTCGATATCACATTGTTGTTTTTCGAGCTTTTTTTGTCAAATATGATGTTTCGGTATCTCTGTATTCTTTTACTTTTGAACAAAATAAAATACTTTGAAAGTAAAAATTTGGTCTAAGTGTGTCCGCCCGAGCACTAATACACTGCCCAACTAGAATTCTCTTGCCTTTGTCGCGCTCGTTCTCGACACACAGACGAATGCTCCGCTCTTTAGGGGTACAGTTACTACACATTGGAAAACGTGGGGTGCTTTTGGTGAAGTGCAATTTAAAAAAAAAGCTTGGGGACTTCTTTCCCTGCATTTTTGTGGGTAGGGAAGCCCATTGAAATGAATGGGCTGCCCTACACACAGCACGCAGCCACACAGATGTGGACCAAGGGCTTGTTCATATGTCAGGTTGGAGGGGCAGTAAAACCACAAGGTTAAACTGTTTTTACCACTCCCAACCTCTCCCCCTTTAGCTGCAGAGGGAGCAGCTGGGGGTGTTCACATGCTGTGGCTGCAGCTGGAGGTATACCCAGGGTGATTGGGCCTGCACTGCAACTACCCCACAACTGTGTGGATTGCACTGTTGTGGTACGGGCATAAAACAGGTGGTGAGGAGGCAACATAATGCCTCTTTACCGCCTTTCAAATGCCTCTGAAAAACAATCTGTGTATGGAATGCTTTTCAGAGGAGCAGCAGTCCTGGTTGCTATCACACACAAGCCCTACAAAAGCAGTTCTGGTGGTACAAGAATGGGGGGGGGGGTGTCTGGATTAAAAGTAACATACACCCATCTACCCCAAGTACTGTACCTATTCAGGACTTTACCGATCATCATTCCCCACTCCTATCTCAGATCCTTACAAACCATTCTGTCCGCCTTTATATGGCAAGGTAAAAAGGCTAGAAGCGCACATAAACACCTCATTAAAACTCGTCCAGCGGGAGGGGCGGGTTACGTCGACTTCCACGATTATTACATGGCTGCCATACTGACACAAATGCGAGAATGGGTTGCTCCTGCACAAAACACTCTTTGGGGACAGATAGAAGCATCTCTTACCCCGGGCCAACATCTCCTTGTCTGGCTACTCTCCTCCAATTATTCTATTTCCAAGACTCATAAATTCCCCCCCACGATGTTAGCCACCCTCCGGAATTGGAAAAGATTCTTACACCTTACCAACAAATACACCAACAGGGCCACCCTTAAAACACCGCTACTCGTTCTCCAAAAGAAAATTGACCTGGTATCCTATTTAGCTTGGCAGACTAAGGGTATATCACATGTTGACGATCTATTCATGGCGGGGCAAATAAAGCCCTTCCCTGCCCTACAACAAGAATACAGACTACCAGACTCGGACCTCTACTTATACCTAAGGACCAAACATTACCTCCATGCCTCCCCTAACTGGACCTGTAAAATCCCCCACCCTGCATGGTTTTTTCTTACAAACCCGATGTGCAAACACAAGGGCATCTCTCTCTTCTATAACCTGCTCCAACAAAAACACATACTTGAGAAATCTGCTCCTATGCTCAAGTGGGAAAGAGATCTTAACCTCACGTACACACCTGAACAATGGGCCACAGCTATCAAGGCCACCTACCAGAACACTAGATGCACCACACTGTGGGAATTGACCATTAAGTTAACCCAAAGGTGGTACCTAACTCCAGATAGGGTGTCAAAGTTTTCTGATCAGCATTCCGCGAATTGTTGGAGGCAGTGTGGGAACAAAGGGGATATGCTCCACGTCTTCTGGAGCTGCCCCAAATTGACATCCTTCTGGGAATCAACTTTCCAGTTAATCTCTGCTATATCCCAAATTATAATTACCCCACGTCCTGACCTAGCTCTACTATCCCTGAACTTGGACCAATATCCGACGAAGATGAGACACTATTTCACACATCCTGTTGGCAGCTAGGCTGGGAATAACTAGAAGGTGGAGGAATCCTACTCCACCGACCCTTTCAGAGGTGATAAGCACCACACAGCTACATCACATATATGAACTGACAATTGCACGCAGCAGTTCCAAGAAAGACCACGCTATCCAAAAATGGAGTCCCTGGTCCAAATGGATTGCACACACTAATATGCTTCCACTGGGAAAATGACCTCCTTTACCCTGATGTATTTGGTTACTATATTAACAGTGCTAGTTAGATGCTCTCTGCTCCATTATTAGAGTGTTGAACTGTTTGGTTGTTGTTCTTCTGTTACTACCGTATTATGGTTTTAAAAAATGATGTTTCTCAAAATGGTTGGGATCCCAAGCCACTTCTTGGGGGGGACTGCTCTCCCCCCGGACACAGAATTGATCCCGTAAGGGGTGTCTGGGAGGAGAGGGGAAACCCGCCAAGGGCGGGCTGCGCTCTCCAGCTTTACTCCCCTGAGGAGATCTCATAAGGCAACGACATATGGTTGCCTCCACAGATCTATGCACACTGTTCATTCAGCTGCAAATCTTCGATGTTATTCCGTATGTTACGATGGCTGTAAAATGTAACACAATGTACACCATGCGATTTTTGTACTATTTGAAAACCTAATAAAAACTTAATCTTTTAAAAAAAAAAAAAAGTAACATACACACAGACACATGCAGATACCTACACACATACACACACATACAGATAAATGCACGCACACATACAGACACATGCATACACATACATACAGACATATACAAACATACATACAGACACATGCACACACATACATACATACATACATACAGACACATGCACACACATACAGACACATGCATACACATACATACAGACACATGCACACACATACATACAGACACATGCATACACATACAGACACACTGGTTGAGAGAGGCTGGTTTAGATAACCAGGCGGGCCATTCAAAACTAGACCGCGGGCCGCGATTGGCCCACAGGCCGGACTTTGGACATGCCTGCTCTAGGCCCTTGTCTGTCTCATACAGACTGTTTCACTGACCACCTTGGTGCACACAGCTAACAGCCTCTTGCTGCACTGGCTCCCCAGTGGAGCCCTCCTGACTCCTGGTACTCAGACTTCCTGTCTGCTGGGGTGGAGCCCAAAACTATGGTCAGGTTACTACTAAAAATCCAGCACACACCTGACCAATCAGTATGCTAGCTGTTCTCAAAATCAGGACCCAGGACCCGTCTAGTTGAGAATTCTGGGTCACATCCTCCTTCTAGACCCTGGCAGGGCAACGCTCTGCCACATATCCTCCCCCCCTGTTTTGACCCCTGAGGGGGCATAACACACCAGCCAAACCTTTTCAAAATGGCACTGCTATGATCCAGAAGAGTCAGATGCTTTCTGGTAGCTTCGGGGGCCTTATATTCCGGGATGGCCTTATTATTGGGGAGGCCTTATATTACAGCGAGAGGCAAAACTGGAAGTAAGGCTTATTTTCGGGGGGGTGCCTTATATTACAGTGAGAGGCAAAACTGGAAGTAGGTCTTATTTTCGGGGAAAGACGGTATATATATATCCACTGCATACAGTTTAGCGATAGCTCACTGCAGGCCGTTTCTGGTGTATTGTTTCTAATATACTTAGAATATACTAATACTATACTAATATACAGTACTGTGCATCCATAGTGCAGTTTCTACTACTTTGGTGGTGCAGCGGTTTTTGAGCAGGTACCCAGGCTTACAGGATCTCCTGAGGCAGGGCAAGAAAGTCTGTGGTCATTTACCCGGTCATATAATGCCAGTGTTTGACTGGCTGACATTCAAACAGAATGCAACTTGCCCAATAACTGCCCCATTTATGACATGCCCACCAGGTGGAACTCAACGTTGGCAATGCTGCAGCAGCTGCACATGCAGCAGAGGGCCATCCATCAGTACCTGTGTGGGTATGGCACCAGGACAGGGTCAGGGGAGCTTGTTTTTTTTTTTTGCCATGCCAGTGGCTACTGATCAAGGATGCATGCACTGTTCTGTCACCATTTAAGGAGGCCACGAGGATGGTGAACAGTGACAGAGCATGCATCAGTGATACTGTCCCTCTTGTCTTCCTGCTGAAGCACACGCTTTGTGGAATAATTGAAGCTGAGCAGTGGGAGGAAGAGGAGGACTTCCTTACCTCTCAAGGCCCCCTTTAGTCAGATACTAGTATTCCTGCAGGCAATCACACAGGAAGAAGAAGAGGAGGAGGATTGTGTCAATTTCATGCAAAGAGATACATATACAGTATATAAACACCATGATCATAAATAATCCATATTTCATTTCAAAGAAGAAAAAAATAATAAAACGTTTAAAATTAAAAATTTTTAAGAAAATTCAAAAAAGTGACAGTTGCTCTTCAAATGTGTGCTCCTTATAGATCCCCTATAGGTATTGCACTCACCCGAACCACTCTGCTCACGCAGGGGTATCTCGCTTTCACAGTATCTGCCACTGTGCAGCAATCATGAGATATTTTTTCCGCTGTGTCAGCTGTGTGTTTCTGTACTTGCAGTATAAGGTACATTTTTCTCCTTTAGATCTCCCTTTGCATCTCCCACTATCTCACCAATGAAAAAGCTGTTGGTGTAGTCTCCATTCCAATTAATCCACTGCAGGATGTTGTGCCTGTTCTGTGACAAGAGCCGCGATAAGACACTTCCTATCCCTGGCAGCCTACAGTAAAAATTGTGCCAATTCAGTGGATAGGCCATCAAGACCTGGCACTTTTATCCATGGAAAGATTTTAATTACAACTCTCACCTTCTTTGCCGCAAAATCTGCATTGAGTGATACTAAAGCCCCGTACACACGACCGGACTTTTCAACATCCAAAGTCTGACGGAATGATTCCGGCAGACTATTCGATCGTGTGTGGGCTGCAACGGACTTTTGATTCGCAAAAGTCTGACAGACTTTAGAAATGAAACATGCTTCAAATTTTTCCGCCAGAACTCTGCCGGACCCAGTTCCTACCGAGAAATTTGCTTGTGTGTATGCTATTCCGACGGACTAAAACTGACGCTAGGGCAGCTATTGGCTACTGGCTATGAACTTCCTTATTCGAGTCCAGTCGTACGTCATCACGTTCGAATCCGTCGGAGTTTGGTGTGATTGTGTGTGGCCAAGTCCGCTCATTCGAAAAGTCCGTCAGAACTCTGTCGGAACTCCGTCAGAACTCCGTCGAAAGTCTGTCAGACTTAATCCCTCGAAAAGTCTGGTCGTGTGTACGCGGCATAAGTGTGTGACTGAGAGAGGAGGTAGTGATACTGTGTATAAGAGTGATTCCCCACCCTGAGGATCAGTAAAAAGCTGCTGTATATAGGATTTGGTAGTACTTACCAAATATATCGGGATGATTATGGGATCAAAGTGTATTAGGCTTTTTGGGTCTATTAAAGATGCAATGGCAGAAACTAATGCTGGGAAAGCCAACCACAGTATTGTTTGGCTTTAAGCCACATTTATTTGTGTTCTGCAGTCAAGTATCTTTTCTCCAGTATATATGTGTAGCACCAGGTCCTGAAGAGCACGCATGTGCTATGTATTTTTGAAATTTAAAGTTACACCTAAACTGCAGTTTGGTTTGGGTATTATTATTCCAAATTTGACCTCAGCATCAGTCTTACTGGACTATGAGGTGTTCGGCCTGGCTATAGGGGGTGCTGTCTCCTCTGGTAGGCATGGAAACACAGTCTGGTTGGGTGCTTTAAGGTTACTTTTCTCTCTGAGCCAGCCCAGTGGGAGTGTCGCTCTTGCTGTTTCTTCTGGGAGAGGGTACTTAAGATGCGGACGTCGCATGTTTCGAGGTTCCAGTCCAGAAGTATGTTCTGACTCCATGGTCCTGGTCCTCCTGACCAGCCCCCAGAGGCCCTCATGGCCTGGGGTGCGGATCCATCCATTACTGAGTCTCGGGGCTTGCTAGTCCGATGCGCAGTAACTGTAGAAGGAGGGTTCCAAGGTGGTCCAGTGCTGTCCCGGTTTTGGAGAGGCCCAGCAACTGGAAACTCAACCAGGGGAGGACTCTTTGGAAGAGGGCCACGCACATGGCTGGCTGCTCAGCAAGAGCCTGGAAGCTAAGCTGGAAAGAACACCAGGTGAATCCACACTCGTACGGTATCGCTGGACTGGCTACAAGATACTGGTACCATATGAGGGTTCTCTAATTTATCCTTCAGTTACAACTGTCTGTTGCAACAAGTCTGTTTGAGAGACTTTTCATTCTAAAGTTCTACAACTAAGTCTGTGGCAGAGACTTTGCTTTATCTGAATCACCTGTCGGTTGCTAAATTCACAAAAAGGGAATTTATCCGATGGTTGTAATATCCAGTTGCGAATGGCTATTCCCTGGATTGCATAGAGAGAGAGACATTCAAGTGTCAGCAGTTCCAAGAGTACCTGAGTTTTTCTACCTATACCCTCTATTCCCTGATGAGAGACTGTGTTTTGTTCAACATTTTGTGAAAATAAAAATCCCTGGATCAGGTGTCAGTCTCTACAGTTCATTGGGCCATTAACCTTGGGAAACCCCTAGACACACACAAGGTCAATAAGGTAACAGTAAGCCCAAAAATAATCAGCCGCTCCTTCGGGGGTCAGTGCTACATATGCTTCTTGACTTGTTCATATGCCTCAGTGTATTTTTGCTTATTCATTTTTTTTTTTATGAGATTGCATACACTAGAATGCGACCACATTAGACATTTTAGCAGTTTCCCAAAAACAATATAGGATCATGCAGACTGTTACAATCAGGCGCGAGAATCAGGCATAAGAAACGTAGGTTGCATGAGAATGTGAATTGATGAAACAACAGAAACCTGGAAAAAAACGAGAGAAGCCTGGAAAAAAACTAGAGAAACCTGGAGAAACGAAAATAGCATGAGAAACGAAAATAGCATGAAAAACGTACCCGCATGGGAAACTTACCTGCATGAGAAACTTACCCACATGAGAAACGTGAGTTTGTACGAGGTATATGAGCAGTGTAAGAACAGGAGAGTTGCCACCGAACAAGCCAATTAAAACCGATCACCTCAATCTGTTAAACCCATAGACGTGGTGGGTAACCTACAGTGGAGGAACATGGACAATCCAGCTGTGTGAAACAACTAGAGAACATAACAGACAACCAACCCATGACATAACAATTCCCCTGGTACCTGACAAGTACAAGGACATGGGTGCAGAAATGACAGGACCAACAGCACATGAATGTGAACCTAATGACAACACCACCCTAGTGTATGCAGAAGTGAGCCCGAGCAACCTGCAGTGCCAAGACAGGAAATTAAAACGAACACTCAGGGCCAAGGTACCCACAGACCATGGTGCGTCGTAGTAAAGGTATAATGGTGGCCGTGCACGTATGACGTATGGACTACAGGCGAGAAGATTGTGGGACAATAATCGGTTAAAAACGAAACCTCAGCCCATATGGATCTGTAAGCATGACAGATCCTGAATGTACACACCAGCTAACGGAAATACAATGAACGAAAGGCAACGACATGAAAAGGAATATGACATGAAATGTCAGAAACATGGGAAACGCCAGAAACATGGGAAGACGAAGAAACATGGGAAGACGCAAGAAAAGTGAGAAACATAACATTACAAATGTAAGAAACATGGGAAAAACGTGAATCGTCAGGAGAAGAGAAAAATTGCATGAGAAATGAAAATTGCATGAAAACATCAACTGCATGAGAAACATAAATTGCGTAATAAACTGTAACTTGCATGAAAACATCAACTGCATGAAAACCATAAATTTCAGAAAACCGTAAACTGCATGAAGAATGAGAACGTAGATTGCATAAGAAGCTGTAAATTGCATGAGAAACGTAAATTGCATGAGAAACATGAACTGCATGAGGAAAACGTGAACTGCATGAGGAAAATGTGAACTGCATGAGAAAACATGAGCTGTTCTTTGCCATGAAAGACCTTGCATGATTCTTGTAAATGAATGCTCCGGGCATCTTGTTTGGACACTTAATAGAGTAAAACAAATGGATGGCTGGCAGACCTTCTGTGGACATATAATGAATGCACCATGTGGCATAGTGACAGTAACTCAAGCATTTGCATCCGCCAGCTGAAAAAGTAAAGGCTCATGCTCATCCTAACAACAAAGGGAACATACACAGTGACCAATCCAACAAAGGGGCTACATTTTGCCTGGTGTCAGCTGATCGTCTCCTAATACTGGGACTGTGACAACACATTAGCCCCCACCCCCCCGGAAGCCCCAGAACAGTGCCACCAGAACCCCTAACCTGCCTAACTTAATGTGACTAGCCCCAGAAAACGGTGGGAAGAAGAACTTCCCCTTACCTGTGCCCGTAGCGCACGAGACCCCCAGAACAAAAACCCTGCAAAGTGAGGCAGCCGCGACCTGCTACAAGCAGGGAAAGCAATAACGCTGAACATCCTCCCCGCTGGCTCCGTAACCCGGAAGTGACATCAGAGTCACCCGGAGATGACTCATACATGAGAGCCAGCGACCACAAGGAAGAGCAGGCAAAGGAGGGCAGGCTTTATGCAGCCTGACTCCTCCTACAAACACATGTCTATTCTGGACATTTCCCTGTGCACCTGGGAGTAGTCTCTCCCTCTCAGGTGAAAAACCCTACATTCATTCTCCAAGCTGGTGGCAACCAACAAAGTAGTAAAATGCTTGTCCTGTGCACAAGGTGACCCGTGGGTAACTTTTGATTTCCGGCAAGTGGTCCTTTGATGAGTAGCCCGTGGCAAAAAAATCATCAAAAGAAGTAATCCTGTTGTCCTGTTGTTTATGTGGAGAGGTTAGATCAATAATGTGCTAAAAATAGTTTTTTTATATACCGCTTACCTGTAAAATCCTTTTCTTGAGAGTACATCACGGGACACAGGAGCTTCATTACATAGTGGTTTATATAGGCACCTTCGGTGATTGGACACTGGCTAACCCCAATTAAGGAGAATTCCTCCCCTATATTAGCCCTCCCATATGGGAGGCACCTCAGTTTTGTAGCAAAGCAATAGGAAACCACATAAAGTCCAAGAAGGGCGTGAGCTCTGTGTCCCGTGATGTACTCTCAAAAAAAGGATTTTACAGGTAAGCTGTATATAAAAATCCTATTTTCTTGATCATACATCACGGGACACATAGCCTTCATTACATAGTGGGATGTCCCAAAGCAATGCTCAATTTGAGGGGAGGGAGACACAGATCAGAATTATAGACCGCCATGGACCAGAGGATCTAAACTGCAGCCTACAGTACGCTGCGCCCAAAGGCAGTATCCTCTTGCCCTCTGACATCCACCTGATAAAATCTGGTGAATGTGTGGACTGATGACCAAGTCGCAGCCTTACATATCTGAGCCAGAGAGGCCTGGTGATGCACTGCCCAAGAACACTTACAGCCCTAGTTTAGTGCGCTTTCACTTGAAAAGGAGGACTCTTCCTTTTTACACTATAGGCCTGAAGAATAACTTGTCTAATCCATCTTGAGAGAGTGGATTTTGATGCTGCTTGGCCCTTCTTAGGGCCTTCTGGCAAAATAAACAAACAATCAGTCTTTCTTATCTGAGCAGTTGCCTGGAGATAGATACTGATTGCCCTTGCCACATCTAGAGTGTGCAAAGACTCTTCTTCTGCGGACTGTGGATCTGGAAAAAAGGATGGTAGGATTACATCTTGATTCAAATGGAATCCTGGACCACCTTAGGTAGAAAGGACCTATTAGGATGCATCCCTACTCGGTCCTTATGAATAATTAGATAAGATTCCTTGCTCGAGAGAGCTGCCAGCTCTGACACTCTTCTAGCCGAGGATATGGCTATCAAGAAAACTATTTTTTTGTCAAAAGAACTAACAAAGCCTGATGCAATGGTTCAAATAGTTGTCCCTGCAATACCGAGAGAACCAAATTTAGATCCCATGGGCATACCGGAGGTTTGACTGGCGGCCTTAACCGCATGGCCCCCTGACTGAAAGCCCGCACAAGAGAATGTGATGCAAGTGGCTTCTGGAAAGACACGGACAAGGCTGAAATCTACACCTTGATAGTGCTTGTGGCCAAATTTATTTATAGGCCTGACTGGAGGGAAGCCAAGATCCTGCTAACGACATACTTTCTAGGATGCCATCCCCTGGGTTCACACCAGGAAACATATGCCTTCCAAATTTTGTAGTAAATAAGCCTGGAGGCCAGCTTTCTGGCATTGACCAGAGTAGAAAGGACTGGCTCCGAGACTCCACGGTCTCTCAGAATGTGGGTCTCAGCAGCCAAACTGTTAAATTCAGACTGTGTAATGCAGGACCCTGCAAAAGCAGATCTGAACAGAGAGGAAGGATCCAAGGCCTGCCTACTGCCAACTTCATGATCTCTGCGTACCAAGGTCGCCTGGGCCAAGAGGGGGCTACCAATAGAGCCGACTTTGTTTCCCTCTTGACTCTTCCCAGGAACCTTGACAGAAGCGGGTATGGTGGGAAGGCATAAATTAGATTGTACCGATCCCAGGGAATTGTCAGAGCATCTGACCCCTGAGCAAATACATCTCTTGTCCTTGACACAAACTTGTCCAGCTTCCTGTTGAATCTGGACGCAAACAGATCTACGTCTGGAGTGGCCCATTTGTGACATATGGTCTGAAATATGTCGGGGTGTAGAGCCCATTCTCCTGGGCATAATTGTTGGCGGCTTTTGAAAGTCTGCTTGCCAATTTTCCACTCCTGGGATGAAGACTGCAGAAAGGCATGGAACATGCCTCTCTGCCCAAGCAAGTATGTGATTCACCTCTCTTTGTGCAACCAGACTCCTGGTGCCACCCTGGTGATTAATAAAAGCCACAGCTGTGGCATTGTCAGACTGTATTCGAACAGGGAGACCATGTAGTCTGTAGGACCAGTTCATGAGGGCCATATAAACTGCCCGAATTTCCAGAATATTTATGGGCAGTAGTTTTTCGGTCGCAGACCATTTCCCCTGCGTGAATACTTCTTCCAACACTGCAAGGATGCATCTTTGCAAAGGCCTTGAGTGAAACTGGGCGAATGGAAGGGCCTCAAAGGAGGCGACCATTTTCCCTAACAGTCTCATACACAGCGGAATGGAAGAAGTCCTTCTGCCCAGTATTAGGCGCACCAGACCCCCTATAGCCATGGCCTTTGGCCTTGGTAGAAACACCCTGCCCTGAGCGTTGTCGATGATCATGCCCAGATACTCCAACCTGGTAACAGGCTGCAGGGATGACTTTTCTAGATTTATAATCCAACCTAGGTGTTTCAGGTGTTCTAATGTTTTGATAACACTTTGGTTCAAGAGCGCTACTGTTTGCTCTATGAGTAGCAAATCGTCTAGATAAGCTATCACGGTTATACCCTGAGCTCTTAGGTTTGTCAAGAGAGGTTCTAGAATCTTTGTGAAGACTCGAGGAGCTGTAGCGATACCGAAAGGCAGGGCCACAAATTGAAAATGCCGCTGATCTACTGCGAACCTTAGATACTTTTGGTGCACAGGAAATATTGGCACATGAAGATATGCATCCTTGATATCTATTGATGCCATAAACACCCCCCCCCCCCCTTGCAGAGAAGAGACCACAGAGCGTATTGACTGCATTCGGAAAGACCGAATGTGCAAAAACTGGTTCAAATCCTTTAGATCCAGGATTGGTCTGACATCTCCATTTGGCTTTAGAACGGGAAAGAGATTTGAGTAAAAGCCTGAACCCTGTTCTTTTGGGTCCACTTCCACTATCACCCCTGGGATAGTGCGATCTAAGGCCAGAAGTAGCGGTCTTTGCTTTACTGGATCCTTGGGGATCCTTAACCTTAGGAAGCGAGATGGTGGAATCTCCTGGAACTCTAGTTTGTAGCCCAGAGATATTGAGGAGGTTACCCACTTGTCCCACATCTCTTCCCGCCAGGCTTCTGCAAACTTCAGGAGCCTTCCCCCCCACTCGGCCGAGTGGGGGCACCCCTTCACAAGGAAGCTTTTGGGCTCTGCTTGGCAGGCTTTCACCCCCAAGTCTTTTTCTGCCCCTGGGCGTGACCCTGGGCTTTTCCTCTAGAGGGAGGTTGGGAAGGCCGTCGCCACTGCTTAGCGCTTGATGCTCTGGGAGAAAGAACGCCTAAATGATGGACGTTTGTTCTTTTTGATTGACAGGAGAGTAGATTTACCCCCTGTAATCTAATCTAATAAGCGTTCCCCTTTAAACGGGAACCCAGTTAAATATCTTTTACACGACAGCTCACCTGCCCAATTCTTGAGCCACAAGGCCCTTCGCATGTGTACCAACATGAGAGACAAACGAGATGCTTGTTGGACAGAATCCAAAACCGTATCAATCATAAAACACAGAATTTGAGGAATTTCTGCATAATTCTCCACTTCCTCCCTGGGAAGAAAGCCAAGCATCTGCTTAACCTGTTCCTTGAGGAACTGACACAACCCCACAGTTGCGACTGTAGGTTGCACTACAGCGCCAGCCATGGAAAAGGAGGCTTTCAATAACGTTTCCAGCTTCTTATCAGTTGGATCCTTGAATACCTGAGCATTATCCAAAGGACAGGTCAGGTTTTTATTCACACAAGAAACAGCCGCATCGACAGATGGGGACCCCCCATTTCTTGGTGAAACTTTCCTCCAGAGGATAAAGCATAGAAAACCTTTTAGGAGGAGCAAACAGTTTATCGGGATGTCCCCAATCCTCATACAACAATTTATCCATTAAGGGATGCATTAGAAAGGAAAAGGCAGTCTGTGGGATTTTCCTGACTCCCAGGGAAGAAACAGAGGATGTAGCTGCCTCAGCAGCGGGCATTCTGAAAGTGGTACGCACCAATTCATATTGAACTTGCTTTCTAAGTGCCTGGGAGGAGGGGACTCGCTCCTCTTCCTCTGATTCATCTGACTGCTCTTGATCCCTATCCCATGACAGGGGATCTCTCCTCATTGTCAGTGGTGTCATCTGAAAGAGGAATTTTAGCAGAGGGAGGGGATCTACCCCTTTTTCTGCTATTTTTCAGGGAAGCTGAAATAAAATTCATAATTCTCCCTTCAAAACCCTCCAATGTAGCCTTAAGGGAGTCTTCAGTGACATACGCTGGGGCTGAAACATTAAGAGAGGCTGCAAAACCTGACAGGGGCACTGAATCATCCTGTGAGGCTGGCTCCAGTCTTGCAGGGGGGGGGGGGGGGTGGTAATCCTACAGGCATCTTTAGGACCCCTAGACCTAGGCAGAGGTACTAGTACAAAAGTGCAATCATTGTTGTGCTACAAGTCTCACAATAAACATATATGCTTAAACTGCACAACCTGATGCTGAGTAGGTGTCTTAGGTTTGCCTGGATCCAACCCCTTAGGTTGCTTACTGCCCACAGCTCTGTGTCCTCCACTTACAGCCCCTGGCATTCTGGGCTTTGGCACCTGCGCAGTAAGCGCCATGCACGCTGGTGTGCACAGCCCGCAACCACACCCCCCTCTTCATTTAATATGGGAGCGTGCCCAGCGCATGTGCACGAGGGCTTTCCGGCGTCCGGGGGGGGGGGGGACCACCTACAGAGCTGCGTGGGACCCCCAGACTACGTGGTAGTTTTTACCTGTATTGTGGCAGAGTCTGCAGCGGAGGATGTGAGCCATCCGAAGATTGGCTTCACTGAACGTGTATACTTGGAAAGGCATGTAAGTATGCATCAGGCTGCTCTTACTCCCTCTAATGGCGGAAACCAGGTAAGACATTCAACTACTCACATGAAGAAATCCATAATATATGATTTATATAGGATTAACTTCTCTTACCTGTCCCCGCCGCAGGAATTGCTGAAAGAGACAGATTCCAGCCTTCACCCATCACGGTGGGCAGAGTTGTTTTTTGGGTTCCTTCTCAGAGGAACCTCTTACCTGGACCTTGTAAAAGACTCTGCCAGAAACTTTCGTGCCACTGTTTAAATAGTACACCAAGTCTGGTTTTCCCAGAGCCCAGTCTTCCAAAGGAGAGGACTTACAGGCAAAACCTCGTTTCTTCGGATGACCATATCATCTTGGGAGTCAAATATGAGCCCCAGATATGGATCCGGTTATCATAGCCCTTAGACCCCCGCAGGGACCTGCATAGAGCTTTCTTCATAGCACATGCTTTACGTGACCAACCACCTTAGACACTGGCGAAAAAACTGAGGTGCCTCCCATATGGGAGGGGTTATATAGGGGAGGAATTCTCCTTAATTGGGTTTAGCCAGTGTCCAATCACCAAAGGTGCCTATATAACCCACTATGTAATGAAGCTCCTGTGTCCCGTGATGTATGATCAAGAAAAGAGTTTTATTGTCAGAATTGGGGTCATAAATGTTGATAACGGTGATTTCCTGAGAATTAAACTGCAGTGTCACCTGAGAACATTTACCCTTCTCAGTGATGTTAACTTTTAATTTGGAGTGGGAATGCCTCACAACCTCGCATTACAGCAAGGAGCACCCATTGTTTTTTGCACCTATAACTTTTTTGAAAATCTCAGAATCTGAGTTCAGTTATTGATGAATTGAAATCCTTTTACACTCCATGTGATTATTTTAATTTCAACTTTATTTGATATTTGGTGAAGTACCATCACTGCCCATTTTGTTGGGGGGGGGGGGGGGGGGGGCATGCAAATCCCCTCTTTTAGAAAAATAATGGTTGCTATTTTCTGTAAAAAGGAGACATGGCTGCAGCAAAATGATGTAAAACATAGATCTTCCATCCCAGCCAGGACAGCCAAAAATGTGAGAAGCATCATAAAAAAACAGAACAATGGCTGCTGTCAAAGTCATGAAGAGCTTATTCATAAGGAGGCTAAAACCCATCATGCATTAGTATTTAGCCACTCTAAAAGTAACATTAGATCCAATGGACCAGAATCATGGTGTAGCTTCCTCTACTTGCCCAGTTTAGGGTGGATTATTGCAAGGTGAGAGGAGTAGTGAGTCCCTGGGTGAAAGTCAGAAGAAAACTAATTGGCCTGTTCAGCAGTTTTGAAAGAAGTAGCATAGCTATCAGTCAGAATGCAGGGGAAATTAAAGCAAACATAAGGTAATTCTCCTCTTCTTCACCAGGTTTTGACAGACCTCTTTAAAAGTCTTCATCTGCCTAGTGTGGTCAGCTGAGTAGTC
Source organism: Lithobates pipiens (assembly GCF_037356315.1). Taxonomy (NCBI): domain Eukaryota; kingdom Metazoa; phylum Chordata; class Amphibia; order Anura; family Ranidae; genus Lithobates; species Lithobates pipiens. The sequence goes on from NW_027507764.1 coordinate 445,165,277, forward strand.
GCCAAAGATCAACAGTTTATATCTTCTAGTAATTAGGCTAAGTTGCGTGTAGTATGCCTAGAATATATGCACTGTGTTCAAAAAGTCCAAGTATCGTGCAATAACTGGGCAATAGGATGTATGTTTTCTCCAGGGGAAGCCAACTTGGTGCACCCATTTTCGATTATACAATCTTGAGATGCCTAACGCCTGTGAAATGGTGACATTTTGTACAGGGTGTGGAATTTTTTTGTGGCGCCTCTGCACCTATTTCATCAGCCGTGGTCGGCACCTGCGCCTTTGGACCTGGCTCGAAGACAAATAGTGGCAATACAGCACCCCTTTACAATACAGTGCCTGTTTTACATCACAGACCTCTTTGCATCCAAGTCCCCAATTTACATCACAGCCCCCTTTACATCAATGCCCTCTTTCCCTCTTCACCTCACAGCCCCCTCCTTACATCACAGACCTTCTCCCTTTACATCAGTGTCCTCAGCCCCCCTTCTGCATCCAAGTCCCCCTCACATCCCCCTTTCTTTGCACCTCAGTCGCCTTCACAGCTACCCTTGTAGCCCAGTCTCCTTTAAACCCCTCCCCTTTACTTGTACCCCAGTCCCCTTTACAGCCCCCCTTTACTTGCACCCCAGTCCCCTCCACAGACCCCCTCCTTGCATCCCAGCGCCTCCTTCCTCGTATCTCATTTCCCTCCACAACCCCACTTCTAGTATCCCAGTCTCCTCCCCAGCCCTCCTCCTTGTATCCCAGTCTCCTCCCCAGCCCTCCTCCTTGTATCCCAGTCTCCTCAACAGCCCCCCTCCTTGTATTTCAGTTCCCTCCACAGCCCTGCTCCTTGAATCCCAATGGGTTTGGGTTACTCCATTACACCTATCCATGATTTTTTGTGTATTGTTATGCATCCTTGATTATTTATATGTTTCTGTGATATTGTAATTATGTATTTTTTTGTATAATAAAACATTTTTATATATATATATATATATATATATATATATATATATATATATATATATATATATATATATATATATATATATATATATATATATTCCTACGTATGTGAATATGGTAGTACCTATAAAGTCCCACTTCTAGGGGGTTTCTCCATTTTTCTCTCCTTATATCCCAATCTCCTCCACAGACCCCCTCCTTGTATCCCAGGCCACTCCACAGCCCCCTCCTCATATCCCAGTCTCCTCCACAGCCCACTCCTTGTATCTCAGTGCCCTCCACACCCCCCATCCTTGTATCACAGTCTCTTCCACAGCTCCCATCCTTGTATCCCAGTCTCCTCCACAGCCCCCCTCCTTGTATCCCAGTCTCCTCCACAGCCCCATTCCTTGTATCCCAGTCTCCTCCACAGCCCACCTCCTTGTATTCAAGTCTACTCCACAGCCCCCTCCTTGTATACCAATCTCATCCACAGCCCCCCTCCTTGTATCCCACTCTGCTCCACAGACCATCTCCTTGTATGCCAATCTCCTCCACAGCTGGCCTCCTTGTATCCCTGTCTCCTACACAGCCCCCTTCCTTGTATCCCAGTCTCCAACACAGCCCCGGTCCTTGTATCCCAATCTACTCCACATCCCCCCTCCTTTTATCCCAGTCCCCTCCACAGTCCCCCTCTCTGTATCCCAAGCTACTCCACATCCCCCTCCTTGTATCCCAATCCGCTCCACAGCCACACTCTTCATATCCTAGTCTCCTCCACAGCCCCCCTGCCCCCTTCTTGGACCCCACTCCCTTTCATAGTCCCCACCTTTCTGGCATCCCAGTCCCCTTTACAGCAATCTTCTTTTTTTGCAACACAGCTCCCTTTATGTCAGTAACCCCTCCCTTACCTCACTCAGCATGTAGAAGACAGAGGATGCGGCATGTTTGAGCAGAGGGCAAGAGCTCTCCAACTTTCCATTTAAAGCGGGAGTCTGCCGTTTATTTTATTTTTTTAAAAGCCAGCAGCTACAAATACTGTAGCTGCTGACTTTTAAAATAATGACACTTACCCGCCCAGCGCGCCCGCGATGTTGGCACCCGAAGCCGATCTCTCGATCGTCTCTCGGGTGCTGCCGCCGCCATCTTGGGTATGGGAATCAGGAAGTGGAGCCTTGCGGCTTCAGTTCCCGGTTCCCTACTGCGCATGCGCGAGTCGCGCTGTGCAATAAGGATGGTCCCCGCTGTCTCTGGGATCCGTGTGTTTCCCAGCAGGCAGCGGGGGACCTTCGGAAAGGGGCGTAGATTCTGCGGAAAGGGGCATACCTTCTGCAGAATCTACGCCGGAAGTGGGTGCAGATACCTGTACTGTAAAGGTACCTGCACCCCCCTCCCCGCTGAAAGGTGCCAATTGTGGCGCCGGAGGGGGGGAGGGTTCCAATGGGCGGAAGCTCCACTTTAGGGTGGACCTCCGCTTTAACAGACAGACGATTGGTTGCTAGGACCACCCTTAGCAACAAATCACAGGCTTTTTACTGTGAAACGTTGGACAGCTCCTGCCTTCGGACATTCTGTCTTCTACCTGCAAGGATGAGAGTGGTTACATAGATACATAGTTAGTCAGGTTGAAAAAAGACACAAGTCCATCCAGTTCAACCACAAAAAAAAATAATAATAATAATATCATACAATCCCATATACCCAATTCTATACCCACAGTTGATCCAGAGGAAGGCAAAAAACCCCAGCAGAGCATGATCCAATTTGCTAAAGCATGGGAAAAAATTCCTTCCTGATCCTGGTTGCGGGAGCAAGGAGAAGTCACATGGGAGAAGAGAGGAGAGGACACCCAAGTAGGCTAAACTACCTGCATATGCACTCCCACCCACCTGCATATGCACTCCCTCCAGCAGCTACACTCTGCAGCCAGCAATGAAACTAGTGCAGGGAGCTCAGTCTGCACTGCAGCACCACCACCTCATGTACCCGAGAAGAATCCCGGCGAGCGCAGTCATCTTGGAAGCGGCATTACCTTCTCCCAAGTCCAAATTGAGCCCCCTTGGGGTGGAACGGAAATAGGGATGGGGGTTGGAGTTCTCGTGCCGTTTTTAGGCGGTCTGTCTGGCATCACAGCTGAAGTACTCACTCCTCACCATCACATGTAGCCAGCGCAGCCCCCTCTACTGATGTGTGCTCTAGGCCAGAGCCTACCTTGCTTATTGGTAGTGCCAGCCCTGGTTGTGTCCAAGGTAGTGGTGGCTGGCGGGTTGGAGCTCAAGGTCACAAATCTAGTCCATTTGGTGTCTGAGCTAGAAATAGCATCTACTTTTATCTACTCACATTTCGTTTTGGGTACAATGGATACATCAAGAGTTTGTATTGACATCAGCAAGGCATGAAATAAATGTTGTTTTTAGATGGCTTTTTCATTTTCTTTTTAGACAGCATGTAAACTTACTGTTTAATAGAACCAATATTGTCTTCATAGACTGCAGGAAAAAAAGCTAAATAATATACAACTCTGGGGAATGGTTGCAATTTAGATGTATCTTTCAACATAAGAAATAACAATATTAGATGGCATTTCCAGATATATTTTCTTTGCTTGTCTTGCTGTTTTCTCATTCTCTGTGTCTGTACATGGGCATATGGAGGACATGGACACAAGTCTGGGGTGATAAAGTATATTTGAGTTAAAATAATCTGTATCCTAAAGACACTTGCAAAACCTCTGTAAGAAACCTTTGGTTGTTTTCACACTGGTAAAGAAAGCATAATAAATGTATCTATAAATGTCCCTGTAGCCCAGTGAACAGGAGAACTTAATATCTCCCTAGCTTTACACGGTGGGCTGTAATTCCATCAGCTTCAGCTTATACTTCAGGCTGTTTTTAAAACAAACTGTACTTTTCTGTTTTAAAATTAGCTTTACTGTGTACTTTTTTGCAAGCATTATTATGTTCTACCTCTGAATGCTGTCGATTTTAATGTAAATTTTCCACATACAATAGCAAGAAATAATAACATTGTCACCAGAAAATACATAATTTATTATAGTATTTATGCTTAAAAACTGGAGAAGTGAGACAATATCTAAGTAAAATCTTATTTTTACAATCCATTAAAACCACAAAATCTATGCTGCACTGGAAGCTAATAAGATAGAGTGCTGTAATTGCCTACAATATTATTATTAAATGATACTAAATAACTCAAATGTGATCTTACATATTCACTAAACTATAACATAAAGTTTATAAAAAGTTTCCTAAATTGTACCCATTCCCACTTCCACCGACTAGATGATCGGAGAGAAAGTTTTATCCCCTACCCCCTGGTCTGCAACCTTCTGGGAAACATCATAGGTCCCAGGAGGCTGCAGAACCATGAATACAGAGCAGTGTGGCAAACACATGTGCCATGGGAAGCCTCAAGGAGTTATAGCTGGCTTCCCTTGATAAAAGAGCCATCCTGGGTGAGGACAGAGCTAGATCACTAGACAGGTAAATGTGCATTTTGTAGTTGCTGACTTTTATAAGAGTGAAGATCCTCTTTAACCCCTTTGCACTAGCGCCTCCCTGCCCTTTAAGGGATTTCAGATGCGGGACAGGGTTTATGCTCAGATGATGTGATTGGCTGTCACATGATCAGAAAACTCCAAATCGCAAGAAGCAATCAGGAGCATTCCGTTAGATACTGGTAACTGCGGCAGGAGCAGGAGCACTCAGGGAGCGCAAATTTGGCACAGCTGTGTCTGCTAATTGGTTCACAAATATGCTGTCTCTCTGCGCCAGTGCCGACCTGCCAAGAGGCCGCATATTTGTGTGCTGTGGGTGCCTAGGGGTTAAGTGTGTATTTTTTGCCACCATTGATGTTGTACAGGATGATGGGCCTGGCTCATCCCATGACACTGGTATTTATTGAATGCATCCCTGAAATTTTACAAAATGGATTGTGGAGAAAGGGTTTAAGAAAATGTATAGCCAATTTAAAGATATAAAAAAAACATTTTCTGTAATACTTACTTAATTTTCCCTGCATCACTTCTTTTCTGCCCCTAGAGGTCTGCAGAATTCCAGATTGAATGACAGCCAGTATCACTAAACCCACTTCTTCTGGTGTGTTAAAAGTGGAAAGCATCTCTTGAAGAAGTTTGTTTGTTTCCTACAAAACCTAAGGACTTAATGAAATGTTCTGTCTACCCCATGTGGTAGTACAGCCTTCCTTGATATGCATCTTCTTTATTATTTAGGTTGTTAGGTTGTGGGTTACACCCATTTTATAATGTTTTATGTGCACACCTATGTAACAGCATCCTATCCTAATTGTGACACTTATATTACTAAGATTTATGTATAGATGTTCAGTAGCACACGCTATATATTTATCAGTGATCTCTTGCACACACTGTTTGGCGATTTCTCATTATTTACTTGAATGTTTGTATAAGACTTGGATCTTCTTTAAAAATGACCATACTTAAACCTTAATTTGAGTTTGTATTATTAGAATTATTATGATGGTGAGGCTTTATGTTTTTTGTTATATATATATATATATATATATATATATATATATATATATATATATATACACCTTTTTATTTATTTTTTTGTGTTCATAAATGTAATCATTGTGAATGCAGCAGCAAGTGTTCTGGTGTCACTGAAAAACTTGCTCATTGAATAACAATAGCAAACCTTTGCAAAATATTTACTATTGCTTGCCCAGGATGACAGAAAACTGTCGTAAATCATTAGCTAAATGTGTGGAAACCTGACAATTTCTAATTGTTGTTGTACCCTGTTTTGTTATTGACTACCTCAATACTGCGGCATCATTAAGAATTAGTCTAAGGCGCTCCAGATGAATATAATGGCCAATCAGTGGAGAAATGCATGCATTTTAACGCAGTGTTCTATTAGCATCAAGATGCAAGAAACGTCATACAAGTTGCTAACAAATTGGTATGCAACCCCAGCGAAACTCCATGTGTGGAATCCACAGACCTTGAGCACTTGTTGATGTGGGAATGACACGGGCACCCTCATTCACGTTTGGTGGCACTGTCCTCAATTGACCACGTACTGGCATAAGGTGAGGGAATTATTTAAGCAAATTACGGAAACCAAATAAGTACTTGATGCCGCCTGCTGTCTACTACATATACTACTTGGCAAAATGATGTTTTGCCAAGTTGCACTTGACTACATTTGTTCACACAACAGATAAGTATTCCAGCTTTAGAAAGTGTCAAAAATAATGTTTTCACCTTTGAACTCTGCCAAAAAACACAATTGTAGACACTTCCAAGCAATGTTTCATATTCCTTTTTCTGCCCTCCAATATCTGTGTGCTAAGTATTCCTTTTTTACATTCTCATAAGGGAGAGAAGACTCGGGACATCTGAGGACACCAGGGACCCCACACCTCCCAAAGAAGGGGAAATACCTACATCAGAAGCAGAGGAGAAGGAAGAAGGAGAGATTGTCGAAATTGGCAAAATTGTCAAAACAACAGGTGAGTGTCGGAGACCACAGCTTCAGGTAAGCTAATCAATGTATGCCTGCCTATTTATAATACATGGTGTGCTTTTTTTATGGTTTCTTTTTAGGTGATGTGGATGTTGTGGAAGAAGAATCGCATTTTACCAGTGAAAGTGCCCAGATCTTCATTGGGGAGATAATGGGGTGCAATTGCGACTTAGAGAATATCCAGAAAAACATCAATGATGTTCAGCAAAAAATGAAGAACATCACTGATGTTTTAGGGAGAGTCTGAAACACCCAAAACTAGCTAGCATCCATTTTAATTTTTCAAAAACACTTTTATATTTTTAGAAAAGCCAAATTTGGAAGATGCACACAGTGTGTCAACATGTACTATCTCCCATCATGGGGGATCAATATACATATATATATATATTTTGTGGGTGCAACCCCTTCTTTGCTACTAAAGTGGCTGAGATGAAGGGGCTGCACCCCCAAAACACGTACATTAATACCATATGATGGGAGATAGCACATGTTGACATTAGGCATGGGAACAGGAGGAAACTGACCACTTTTTGATTCTCAATTTGTGTGCATCTTCCAAATTTGGCTTTTCCAGGGGTTTACCTTACATGTGAGTGGTGTGATCCCTTGACACCCTACAGCTATTCCTGCAGTGAATGCTCTTCTTATCCTTTATGGTTTTCCATCTTGATTTTGGACTCTTTGTCAAGACATTTATCCATCTATATGAGCATTATACACACATTTGCCTTTTTTTTTTTTTTTGCTTTATTCACTTTTATAATCTTTGTCTTTGTCACTTAATAACACGTGTTTGTATATGCTTGTTTATTCAAATTTGAATTTCCATGTGTACATTTGTCCATCTGTACAGATATATAAACTTTATATATTTATTTTTATCTTAGATTGAGGGTGAATTATCATATTATAATACATATGCTTTAGGGCTTAAGTGTCTTTTGGCACTTTTAAAATAATACTTAATGCCACTATTGCATCTTTACTACATTTATTTTATGCGCAGTAGACTTTTGAATTTTAAAGATGCAGCACATCCACTTTAGTTGAAATAGCCTTTTTACGTATCTAGATCGTGTAGTGGATGCAGCAGTCCTTATTTATAGCTTTACTTGCTAGCACAATTAATTTTTTGGTTTGTGGATACATCTAATGCCTTAACTTAAAGGCTGAGATGCTGTCCTCAGACTTGCCGGGGAACATGGATTATACTTATGGGTAGGGATTAGCCCGATGTTCAAGTCGAACATCGGGTATTCGCCTGTTCGCCGATCAGTGAACAATATGTGGTGTTTGCGGCAAATTCGAAAGCCGCCGGAACACCATTAAAGTCTATGGGACACTAACATGAAAAATCAAAAGTGCTAATTTTAAAGTCTTATATGCAAGTTATTGTCATAGAAATTGATTGGGGAGTGAGGACCTGCCCCAGGGGACATGTATCAATGCAAACATTTTTTTTTTTAATGACCGTTTTTTCGGGAGCAGTGATTTTTTTTTTTTTAATGCTTAAATTGAAACAATAAAAATTAAATATTCCTTTAAATTTCATGCCGGGGGGGTGTCTATAGTATGCCTATAAAGTGGCACATTTTTCTCATGTTTAGAACAGTACTATACCAAAATTACATTTCTAAAGGGAAAATTGTCATTTAAAACCAATCGCAACTGTAATGAATTGTCGGGTCACGGCAACATGGATAAAACTCATTGAAAAAAAGAGCATGGGTTCCCAACCAGTCCATTACCAGGCCCTTTGGGTCTGGTATAAATTTTAAGGGGAACCCCAAACCAAATTTTAAAAAATGCCGCAGGGTTTCCCCCTCAAAATCCATACCAGCCCCTTATCCAAGCACACAAACTGGTAGGCCGCAGGAAAAGAGGGGGGATGAGAGAGGGCCCCCCTCATGAACCGTACCAGGCCACTTGACCTCAACATGGGGAGGGTGCTTTGGGGTCTGACCCCAAAGCACCTTGTCTCCATATTGATGGGAACAAGGGCCTCATCCCCACAATCCTTGTCTGGTGGTTGTGGGGGTATATGGGCGGGGGGCTTATTTGGATAAGGGGACCCCCCTATGTGAATTAGTAATGGGGTACATTGAACCCTTACCATTTCACAAAAAAAGTGTAAAAAAATTGTAAAAAAGACAAGAGACAGCTTGGGACAAGTCCTTAATTAAAAAATAAAAACGTAATATCCACCACTGGCTCACCACCACGGCCAATCCTGGCTTTATGCTTTCCCTTGACGCGGAGAAGGCGTTCGACAGGGTGGCTTGGGACTACATGGAGGAAACCCTGAGGACAATAGGAATCCCACAACATTTACTGCGGATGATAATGGTACTCTACTCATCCCCCACAGCTAAAATTAAAATCAATGGCCGCCTGTCGAACGCCTTTTCCATCCTCAACGGTACGCGCCAGGGATGCCCCCTCTCACCCCTAATCTTCATTCTCACGATGGAACCTTTACTCCGTAAACTCAGAGACAATCCGGACATAAAAGGGATACCAATTAAACACAAAACGTATAAAATAGCAGCTTATGCTGATGACATCCTGCTTTTCCTGTCGGACCCCATTACCTCTATTCCCAACTTATTAAGTGATTTTAATTATTTCCAATCCCTTTCTAACTTAAAAATTAATTTCAATAAATCCAAAGCTCTCAACATTTCTTTACCACCCTCCTTGGTGGTTCAATGTACTCGCAATTTTCCCTTTGAATGGGAAAGGGAATCCATTACCTACCTGGGCATACAAATCCCGGCCACCTTGCACTCCCTTTACACTAAAAATTTTCAGCCACTTCTTCTCTCTATTCAAGCTGACCTACAAAAATGGAAACTTGGTCCCTTCTCATGGTTTGGAAGAATGGCAATACTAAAAATGAACATTTTGCCAAGGATTCTTTACATGCTTCAAGCTATACCTATTACTTTGCCATCGTCCTTTTTTTGTTCCTACAATAATTTGTGTAGACTTTTTATTTGGAAGTCTGGACACCCTAGAATTGGCTGGCAAAAACTTACGCTCCCCAAAAACATTGGAGGCCTAGGAGTCCCAGATATACATAAATATTATTTAGCATGTCACTTAAACAGAATTCTAGATTGGCACTCCCACGTACCCCACAAATATTGGGTTGGACTGGAGCAAGCCTTCTCTTGCCTCCCTCTAGACAACCTACCATGGATACATAAATCCCATATTCCACGCGAGCTTTCCGATCACCCCTGTATACAAGCTTCACTTCTGCGGTTTCACCAAGCATGCTCACCTCTTAAGCTGGCTCCTACGTATGGCCCACTGACCCCACTGACTCAAAACCCTGAATTTCCACCGGATATTCCTCTTCGTTCACCACACACTAATCCATCTAGCCCTAAACCTAGAGCCTCTAACTTTTTTCATAAGGGCATACTCCTTTCACATCAAAGTATGGTCTCCACCTTCCCAGAATACAACATCCCATTCTTCAAATACTTGCAGTTAAGACACTTCTTCCAAAATTCGAAGCTTGGTGCTCAATGGTATAGAGGTCTTACACCCTTTGAATCCCTATGTGCTTGTACTGAACCTCAAAGACATGTTATATCCACGGTCTACTCGCTCCTTTTCTCCTCACACGAGATCAAATCGGACAAAATGGTGCAACAATGGGAATCGGATTTGCACCTAGATCTCTCACCGGCGGCCTGGGAAATGATTTATCATAATCTACACAAGGGGTCTGTGAACGTCTCAACTCAGGAAAACAGATACAAAATTTATGCAAAATGGTATAGAACCCCTGACAAGATCCACAAATTCGCCACAGCGGTTCCCCCGACATGCTGGAGATGCAATAATGCGTTGGGCACTCTGCTTCATATATGGTGGGAATGCCCCATACTGCAAGTGTTTTGGAAGGAAATACACAGATTGATTTCTCAAATTACCACCTATTCCCCTGATTTTACCCCCGCCCAATTCCTACTACATTATGGCCCTAATATAACCCGGAAATACACTAAATCCCTGACCATCCACCTCATTAATGCAGCTAACCTATGCATCCCGGGGCTTTGGAGATCTACTATTCCCCCTACCATAGATGATTGGACAAAAAGGGTAGAAAAAATTTTGGAAATGGAAGAACTCATCCATCAGGCCAAAGATACCCCGAACATTTATGGGCAAACTTGGGCTGTATGGAAACACTTTCGATCTTCTGGGCTAGCAGGACTAACCCAACCTACTCTAACTCACATTCCCCCTCATGTGCACCACACTTCGCCTCTCCCGTAACTCCTTGGTTCTTTTGAATGTCCTTCCCCCCCCCCCCCCTCTTTTCTCTTTCCTCCCTTCCAGAGGACAGCTGTTCTGTATAATTTTTGACTTAAATATAACGTGCTATCATTAGCAGTTGGGTGTTGTTAATCACTCTTATAGGATTCCTTAACCGATTCCGTCGCCGGTCACAGTCAGATCCCAGTAGGGGTGTCCGGAGATGATCTTATGCACATTAGACTCAATGATGTATAGACTATAATCTTATTGTCACGCTCTTTCCTTAACTACTGATGCATTTTGAGGTACTGTTTTTTTTCGAATTCTAACAAGGCTACTTGACCCAGTGATATCTGCCCTCACATTAGGAGGGAATAACCGTTTGTTCCTTTCTTTGGCTTATATACATCTACAACTGAATCTATTGTATTTTATTTTATTTTATTTTATTTCATTTTCCTTTACTTGACTTTAGTTTATCTGATCTTATTATAATGTGTCTCGCTTCATTCACTTTGATGTCTCTTCGAAGTATTCCAACAGATTTTCATTTTTCACTATAACTATGATAGCCAATTGTATTTCTATACTACCAAAGTGACTTATCTCACACTGTGTAACCAATGTTTGTAACCGTTTGATAAAATTTGAATAACATTTTTTTTGATAAAAAAAAGAAAAAAAAAAAAAAAAAAAAAAAACGTCCAGCGATGTAAATGCATGGCACTGGACACGGACTGAAGAAGAAGAAAGCCGTAACTGTTTTATGGGAGACTCCTGTTGACTGACGCTTTTTCTCTGTGGGAGTTCTTATGTAACTGAGGGTGGGGCCACCCGGGGACGTAAATGGGTGACCCTGCCTCCTCTGACACCATGGGGAAGCCACAGGGAAGCCCTTGTGGCGTCAGAGGGGGCAGGGTCACCCATTTACGTGAGGACACATGGCCTGGTACGGTTCAGGAGGGGGGAGCTCTCTCTCTCTTTTTTTTTTTTTTTTTTTTGGATCAGGGTTTCCCTTAATATTCATACCAGCCCCAAAGGGCCTGGTAAATGACTGGGATGGGGTGAACCCATGCTCTTTTGTTAATGAGTTTTATCTATATTTCCGAGACTCTACAATTCATTACAGCCGAAATCAGTTTTAAATTACAATTTTTCCTTTAGAAATGTAATTTTGCTATGGTACTGTTCTAAACATGGGAAACATGCGCCACTTTACAGGCATACTATAGACACCCCCCAGGCACAAAATGTTAAGGAATATTTCATTTTTATTGTTTCACTTTAAGAATTAAAAAATGTTTTTGCATTTATACATGTCCTCTGGGGCAGTATCCGGGTCCTCAAACACTTTTTATGACAATAACTTTCATATAAGCCTTTGAAATTAGCACTTTTGATTTTTCATGTTCGTGTCCCATAGACTTTAATGGTGGTTGCATGTTCTGCCAAATTTTTTGCCTGTTCTGAAGTTTCTCACAGTGTGGGCCCTTGGTGATTTTGTGCTCGCTCCTCCCTGCATTTGACCAGCCTAGGCAACCAATAATTTCTGATATTTTCACCAAAGCCTGCTGGAGCCCATTCTAGTAGTTGAACACTGTAAATTATCCTTCTCCCAATTTCCTGGCTTTAAAGTGCCTGGCTTTAAAGTGTTACTATTGCTAGAGTGTTTTTTTTTCATCTTGGGAGGGAGCATGTGATCAGCACAGGGCCAATCAGCACTGGCCAGTCCTGCAGCCTGATAGGACAGTCAGAGCAAAATGCAAACTCCTCCTACAAGCTTTAACCAGAAACTGATGGAAGTCACAAGACTGCTCTAACTGCTGATGAGAAAAGGTATTTAGCAGTTTATATTTACTAAAACTATTGCATTTCCATGTTCTGTGTACCGTGGGAGACCAGATATAGTGAATGCAGGGTCCTAGTTTCAGTAACACTTTAACCCCTTCCTGCCTATGTGTATCTAGGGTACATAGATAGTATGTTTTCAGTCTTACATACAATACTTGTTATAACGCTTTGCATGATTGTTAATATAATGAGAACACAAGCCACTGTTCCTTTACAATCAGGGAGTTTTTTTTTTTTTTTTTATTATCCTACTGTATACTCTTATGGTAAACGTCATAGAGTTGTCCCTTTTAGATGTTTAAACACCACAGTTCATTTCCTTCATTTCCTTCATGTACTGTAAGTCATTTTGTTTTTACTTGTTGTTTTTCACTTTTCTGTAAAACAATTTAAGGAAAAAACTGTTGTTTTCTTGATGAAAAAAAATTGCCCCTACTGACCTGCCAGAAAGCAGCGAGAGCACCTTGCATCTCTGTACAGCTTTCTGCTATGTTGTTACAATTTTAATAGAAAATGGGAAGAACGTTAAATGTTATTGCTTATTGCCCAGCAAAAGCAGCACCAAATATAAAATAGTACAATTGATTTTGATATTATTTCAACAATTTGGAATGTTCAAACTGTTGACAAATTGTTCACAATGTGATCTCAATTTATACATCACAGAACTAGTTGTTTTGCACCATTATATTTTAAAATGTAATAAATGTAAAACAAAAAATATGCAATAACATTTGCATATACAGTTGTATAAAATAAAGAATCAACCAGCGCTAAACACAATAAAACAAGTGAAAAAAGTGAAAAAATGCAGCTAGAATACTATAGGTCAAAATACCAAATCCCACATTACAAAGTAAAAAAGTAACAGTACAGCGCAAATAAATAATAATATAAAAAGTCCATAAAATGAAAAATAGATGAATAATAGATGCAGTGATCAGGAAGAATCCGCTTGTGCAGTGTGTCTTCAATCAATATAACAAGTGACGATGTGATCCCTTCACCATTGAACAAGTTGGACTCTCACCTCAACTAATGGACCCCTGATATATCAGACAGGTCAAAAACACATGTTCCCATCAAGGGTAGATCATAAGATTTCAGCAGACCAAACGGAAGTACTCCCAGGAAAGATCCTCCTCCGTGTCATCCGATCAATATGATTTCATGTATAAATATAAAGAACAAGCAAATCTAGTGCTCTCCGTTGATATAAATTTATTTTAAAAGCAAGTAAAGAGAAATTACACTCACATTTGTAAGCACTGATCTCCAGTGCTGAGTGCTAAGCAAAGAAACGAATACCATGCGTGGATCAGTGTGTTAGCCTGCGGATGACGTCACGGCGCGAGTCACATGTGTATACAGTTGTATGCAAAAAACTCCTGACAATTTCCACGATTGTCATTTATAAATATTTAGGTGTTTGGATCAGCAATTTCATTGTGACCTATCAAATAACTGAAGGACACATTGGATTAACAGAAAATGCGCAATGTGCATCAAAACAAAATTAGACAGGTGCATAAATGTGGGCACCCCAACAGAAAAATCACATCAATATTTAGTAGAGCCTCCTTTAGCAGAAATAACAGCCTCTAGACCAGTGATGGCGTACCTTGGCACCCCAGATGTTTTGGAACTACATTTCCCATGATGCTCTGGCACTATGCACTGTAGTGGAGCATCATGGGAAATGTAGTTGCAAAACATCTGGGGTGCCAAGGTTCGCCATCACTGCTCTAGACGCTTTGTACAGCCTGTAATGAGTGTTTGGATTCTGGATGAATGTATTTTGGACTATTCCTCCTTACAAAACATCTCCAGTTCAGTTAGGTTTGATGGTTGCCGAGCATGAACAGCCCACCTCAAATCACTCCACAGATGTTCAATGATATTCAGGCCTGGGGACTGGGATGGCCATTCCAGAACATTGTACTTGTTCCTCTGCATAAATGTAGATATTGAGCAGTGTTTTGGGTCGTTGTCTTGTTGAAATATCCAGCCCCAGTGTAATTTCAACTTTGTGACTGATGCCTCAACATTATTCTCAAGAATCTGCTGATATTGAGTAGAATCCATGAGACCCTCAACTTTAACCAGATTCCCAGTAACGGCACTGGCCACACAGCCCCACAGCATGATGGAACCTCCACCACATTTTATTGTGGGTAGCAAATGTTTTTCTTGGAATGCTGTGTTCTTTTGCCGCCATGCATAACTCCCATTGTTATGACCAAATAACTCTATGTTTCATCAGCCCACAGCACCTTATTCCAAAATGAAGCTGGCTTGTCCAAATGTACGTTTTCATACCTCTAGCGACTCCGTTTGTGGTGTGTGCAGAAAAGGCTTCTTTCGCATCACTCTCCCATATAGCTGCTTCCTGGCCAAAATGCGCTAAGAATTGTTGAGGGATTAGACATGTGCAAAAGGAAAAAATTTGTTTAGTTTAGTTTCGTTTTAATTTGTTAATTAATTAATTTCGTTTAGTTGTATTCATTAAATTCATTTTCGTTTAGTTTTCTACCGAATTCGAAAAATCGGTCGCATTCGAAAATATTTCAACCAAATTCGAAAATATTTCAACCGCATTCGAAAATATTTTGCGACCCGAATTTAGGGCCATGTATCTCAGGAAATTCTCTCCAAATTTGAAGATGTTGTAGTGCTAGTTCTATTGTGTTTGCATACCACATTTAGTGATTCTAGCTATAAGTGACCCCGAGATATGTGGCCCCAAATTCGGGTCGCAAAATGTCATTCTCTGCTGCAGAAAAGTGCTTGACATTTTGTGACCCGCCTTTGGGGCCCGGTAACTCTGGGTCAATTGGAGCTAGAAACCCCAAATTTGGAGATGTTGTGGTGCTTGTTCTACTCTTTTTAAATACAAATTTTGGGTTTCTAGATACAAGTGGCCCCAAGATACGTGGCCCAAAATTCGGGTTGCAAAATGTCATTTTTCAAATTTGATTCGAATTTCGTCCGAATTCGGTTGAATTCGTTAGCATTGTAATTCGGTAATTCGGATGCATACGAATGAATTATAGGGGTCGCTGAGATCGCTAAGGCGACTGGGCCCCATGCTGAAGGGGGCCCATGAGGGCCCACCTGTATATCTGAAGGAGCGGCTGGCTGAGACCGAGCTCCCCGTCCTTCAGCCGAAGTGTAATCGGCACTGTGCTGGGAGCTCGGAGTCATCACACTGCTTATAACTAAAGTGAAAGGAGTGTGTGCTCTTTGTCTCCCCCTACAGTGCAGTACCCGGCAGGAAGAGGTAAGATAAAGAAAGCACTGCCGTTTTTGAAAAGACTTTATTTGTGTTTGCATTTGTGTGTGTGTGTGTATGTGCATATGTGTAGATGGCGAGCAGGCGGGGGGGCACACTGGGGGCATTCAAGGGCACACTGGCAGCGTTTAATGGCACAATGGCTGCAATTGATGGCACAGTTGTAGCATTTGAGGGAACAGTGGCAGCGTTAAATGGGCACAGTGGCAGCGCTTGGCACAGTGGATACAATTGATGGCACAGTGGCAGTGTTTGAAGGCACAGTGGCAGTATTTGAGGGCACAGTGGCAGCGTTAAATGGGCACAGTGGCTGCGTTAAATGGGCACAGTGGCTGCAATTGATGGCACAGTGGCAGTGTTTGATGGCACAATGACAGCGTTTGATGGCACGGTGGCAGCGTTTGATGGCACAATGACAGCATTTGATGGCACAGTAGCAGCGTTTGGGCACAGTGGCTGCGATTGATGGCACAGTGGCTGCATTTGAGGGTACCGTGGCAGCGTTTGACGGCACAGTGGCTGCATTTGATGATTTTGTTTATAAAAATGTTGTGCCCCCCAAAAATTTTGAGCACCAGCAGCTGCTGTTTAGATGTATGTATGTATGCACATTTTATATATCTGCGTTTAATCCTGCCCCCCCTTTCCCATATTAGAGCTGGGCGATTAAAATTTGTAATTAAAAAAAAAAAAACTCGATTCACAATTTGAATCAATTTTTATGGACACCGTGCCAATCCTGAGGAGCTGCGGGCAGGAGTTTTTAGGTGAGGCCGTGGCTTCGTCCTAGTCCGTGGGTCCAGCCTCGCGGACTAGGCCGAAGCTGCGGCCTCACCTAAAAACTCCTGCCCGCAGCTCCTCAGGACCGGTGCGATGTCAGCACCGATCCTGGTGAAAAAAAAAAAAAGAAAAAAACTATTTGCTGAAAATTTGAATCGATTTGACCTCTCAACTCGATTCAAGATTCAAATCGATTTTTTTTCCAGCCCTACCCCATATGTGTACAATCAGAACTGTTTTTTTTTTCTTGCTTGTTCAAAGTACCAGCAAAAAAATGCTATTTTTGCTCCAATAGCTTTTCAGAGGCATTTGACAGCTGGTAAAGGGGCAATATGTTGCCTCCTGACCACCTGTTTTAATCCCTTAATGTGATTGTAAAGGTTTGCTTTTTTTTTTATAACAAACATGTTATACTCTGGGGTCCCTCGGTGGCTCTTGTGGCTCCTCCTCTTATCAGACAACCCCCTAGGAGAAGCGCTCTCTGTGGGGGTTACCTTGCAGGCACCCCCGATGCTCGCCGTCATTGGATTTGATTAACAGCAGTGAGAGCCAATGGCTGAGCTGCTATCAATCTATCCAATCAGGAGCCGAGAACCCCGGGCAAAGGAAGAGCGCATCTCCACCTGGTAAAGTTCCAGGGCTCAGGTAAGTAAAACGGGGGGGGGGGGGGGTTCCGGTGACTGCCAGGTGTTTTTTCACCTTAATGCATAGGATGGATTAAGGTGAAAAAACACAAGGGTTTACAACCTCTTAAATGCATCATCACTATGCTGCAACTGCATGCAATGCACACAGTTGCAGGGGGGTTGCAGTGCAGCCCCATTCACCTAGGGATGTACTTAAAGGGTGCCCTGACTGGAAAAAGATTGAGAAACACTGACATAGAGCAACCGATCTCTCCATTTTCCTCCTGCAGCCGCTGAATGCCTGTGGAAGGGAGAGGTGGAGAAGCAGCGGCAAATGGAGAAATTGGTTCCTTTACATGCAGCCACCCACTTGCAATCGGGCCCTGTTGTTCCGCCACCAAACTCGGAGTAAAGGGCCCTGTCAGGGGGGCCCTTCATGGCTTCTTGCATCGGGGCCCTGAAGGTTCTAGTTACGCCACTGTGATTGGATGCACCTGTCTATGAAGTTCAAGGCTCAATGCGCTCACCAAACCAATTGTGTGTTCCATTTAATCAGTCCTAAGTAGTTACAGGTATTCAAATCAAGAAAATGACAAGGGTGCCCAAATTTATGCACCTGTCTAATTTTCGTTTTGATGCATATTGCGTATTCTGTTAATCCAATAAACTTCATTTCACTGCTGAAATATTACGGTCCTTCAGTTATTTGATAGATTAAAATGAAATTGCTGATCTAAACACCCAAATATTTATAAATGACAATCATGGAATTTGTAGGGGTAGTATATAGTACATACCATGTATTGGATCATTATAGAACACAGAACACCTATCACAACACATCAATATGCATGATCAGTTTTACATGATGCTACACTTTACAGTTAGGGGGGATAACAGAAAGAGCACCATGGAGGCTCCAGGCAGCTCTTTGTTACCTATTGCAGACCTGGGCAAACAGGAGAGGATCACTTCCAAAGCTGGCTAAAAGCTGGAAAGTGCAGAGATAACAGAATGAGAACTGCTGGCAGCTGGTGTATCACAATGTCCTCGATGTGCTCAGGCACTAGTGAGTGAAGATTATTCAGGAGATGGTAGCATTTAAAATGGCTAAGCACTGCATTTCAGAGAGTTCCTCTTGTCAATACTGGGAAAATCATCTACAAGAGCAAAAATATATACAGTGAATGAAATACTTGTATAGCGCACAATGCGAACTGAATCGCCTCTAGGCGCTGGTACAGGCAGGCACAGTACATGTATTTCAACAAAGTGCAGGGAAAAAAACAAAGTCACAATTCTAACATCATTGAGTGGGAAAAAGGGAAGTTTTAGTGGAATGGTGTTGATTAAAACTTCTATTTTATTAAATATATTAGCAATGAAAAAAAAACTTAGCTAAAAATGTATAACAGTACATAAACATTGCATAACAGTAAGAGATGCATAATATATATATATATATATATATAGATATAGATATATATAAAAAAGTAGTAGGTGAGATGCACACACGGTCAGTGAAACAGGTGTGCCAGCAATCGAGTCTGTCCAAAAGACTCAATATAAAAAAGCAGAAAAGGGATTGCTGCACAGACAAAAGTAAATTTATTGATAAAATTTATATCACATCAGGTATAATTCAGGTATTCAGGTGAGGTTTCGGGCTAAGCATGATATCGCCCTTCCTCATGACCACATACCTGCAATAAAAATTGTAACCAACTTCACATATAAAGGCTTATAGCTCACATCTATCATTAATCAGTTAATTACATTCAGCTGGAATCAATCTCCACAAACCACCCCTTGTATCTCTCATACATCATTTTTATATCTATGGGTATATCTGAACAATAGCTAAAAAACAGGACAAAAGGACGCCTTCCCTTGAAGATAGTATGCTGAATCATGTAGTTCATCCAAAAAAATACAAAGAAAACATAATCAATGAATCATCAAAATTAATTTGTATATTCACATACCATGAAAAAAACTAAACGACAAACAAAGAAATCTCATAATGTGTGGCCGTATCAGCCAATATCTGGCAGATCGGTCAACACATATAGAGACTTATACCATCATAAAAATAAATAAAGATCAAAATCTGTATTTAACCCTTTATGATATAAAGAGTCTAAGCGATTTATCCAGTAAACTTCTCTTTCCTGACAGACTCCATGGCAGCCTACGTATGGGTTATTCCCGCCTCTCATACCTCATAGGACCCCACTCCCATAAATCTTTGCTTCTAGCCAGAGACTGTGTTCCTTTTTTGTCCTCCTCCTAGGACCAAGGTGTTTTCTTACCTTTCGGAAGCTTTAATCCTATCTCGGTGGTTTGCACGTTGATGATGATGGCGGTTATTCTTGGAGTCCATATTTCCCAGCTATTAGCAGGGAGGACACAGGCACTGAAGAGCGATGCTGTGAAGATCTTAAAGTCATCCATTGGTTGACAGATTGCATCATGGCCATTCGTCCTAGCTATTAGCGGGAGGCCCTTTATTAATGTGTCGATCGTGAAGAGAGTGTATCGACCCTCCCAGTCCCAGGATGGATTGTGCTGGCTTCAGTGTGGTGATGTATAACATTCTCATGGCAGCCTGTTTTTGTGTGTTTGTTTAATTGTCCTTACCTGCTCCGGTGTAGCCATGGCGGCTGGAACGCTTTGCGTTCCAGTCCGCCGCTATTTGCTCTCTCTGCGCAGCTGTGTGGCTTCGACTGAGATCGAGGCTTGGTTAGCGCATGCGCAATTGGAACAAGGTGGTGGCGGTCGCGAATGCGCGCGGACGCCGTAGGAGCAGCGGTAGTTACAGCGCAGGTGCGCTGCTAACGTAATGACATCATCATGGCGGCAGATTTAAATAGCTGTCAGAGACAGCTATGCTTTGGAAGGTTTCCAAGCAAGGCAGCTACTTCCCGTGCTCGTGGCTTTTCTGCTCAAGGTAGGGGGGGGGGGGTATTATTGTGGGGTAATGTGCATATCTATGTTCCTACCTTTTACATGCTTATTTGTATTGTGTTTGTTTTAGCCGTTTAAATCTCTGCTGCAATGGATGTGTCACCGCCCCCTAGTGGCCAACCCTTATGCCACAGGTAGGATGGATTTTTTTTCCCTCTGCCTGTTTGTATTTGGGTTTCTGGATCAAGTTAACTATTTATCCTCTTTTTTCAGCCCCTCTAGGTCTGAATCTCAAGTCTTGACACAAGGTGATAGTGACAAGTCTAGGTCACAACGCCATCATTCATCTTCAAGCACTAGACATACCGGATCGTCCTCCAGACATAGGAGGGAAGGCTCAAAGTCTGGTTCTGGACACCATTCTTACCGCCATTCCAGCCGTTCTGTGGAAAGGACTTGCTGGGGATGTAAAACTCAGGTCCCAGAGGGTAAATCTCTCTGCGAGTTATGTTACTCTCGGGCTATGAAGGAAAGAGGATCTGAGGATCAGCATGTGGAGGCTCTGGTCAGGAAGGTGATCCAAGAATCCATGAACAAGTCAGATTCCAGCCATACTTTCAATCCTCCTTCGCTTCCAGCCCTAGTTACGGAGGTGGTTGATCCTGAGGCTCCAGGTCCCTCTCATCACAGTCTTTCTATTAGTGGATCCTCCGATAGCGAGGTAGAGACGGATGAACCTGGCGCAGGTTTTGAATTTTCTCAGGTTCCGTTCCTGGTTAGAGCAGTCAAAGATGCTTTAAAATGGGATGAACCAGTGGAAGCTCCCTCTAAGCAGAGGAAATACTTCAAGCATCTCAAGAAAGACCCCCCAAATTTTCCTTTTTTGGAAGAACTTGGTGAAATTATTTCTGATGAGTGGAACAAGGTTGAGAGGAAAAATTCCTTGATCTCTAAGGTAGCAAAAATGTATCCTTTCAAGAGCGATGAGGTCAAACATCTTGAGTGGGCCCCTCTTATTGATGCCGCTTTGATGAGGTTGGTGAGGCATGTTACTCTCCCTCTGGAAGATTCTGTTTCCTTCAAAGATGGTCTGGAAAGGAAGATAGATACGGACCTCAAGCGCATCTACATTACTGCAGGCATGGCTTGTAAACCAGCCCTAGCCCTTGCTGTGTTATCTAAGGCCATGGAATCATGGACTGATGATATAGGTACGACCTTAGGAAGCATTTCTGAAGAGCTGGTCAAGAGCTCACCAGTGCATGAACTGAAGATGGCCTCGGCGTTCCTGGGGGAGGCATCCCTGGACATAATTCGTCTGGTAGCTTGCGTAATGCTCTCTTCGGTCACGGCTAAACGTGCCATGTGGTTGCGCCCATGGGTTGCGGATCCTGCCTCTAAGTAGGCATGGTGTAAAATTCCTTTCTAGGGATCTTCCCTCTTTGGGAACAAACTTGACTCAGCTATTACCCGTGCTACCGGAGGTAAATCGGGTTTTCTGCCCCAGGATCGCCGTCTCATGGGTCAGAGAAGAGTTCTCCCCAGACAAGAACTGGAACGTGCAAGGGAAGCACGTCGTTACAGACCTGAACGTGAGTTTAGGAAAAACTGGAAAAGAAGCCAGCCTTCAGGTCAGAAGTCCTCAAAAGCTTCTTCCTCTGGTGGTCGGGAGGCTTCGAAGTCTTTTTGATATGGGGTCTGTCCAGACGGAGCAAGTCGGGGCTCGTTTACTCAGTTTTCAGCACGTCTGGGCAGCCTCGATTCAGGACTACTGGACCGTCAAAATGGTCTCCTCAGGACATTCACGGGTCTTCAACAATCCACCCATTCACCAGTTTATCCCAACGGTTCTTCCCCATTCAGAAGAAAAAAGACAGATTCTCGTATCATACACAGAATCATTGATGGCTCAAGGAGCCGCCATCCCGGTTCCAGCCGAGGAAAGATTTCAAGGAGTTTACTCCCCTCTTTTCATGGTCCTCAAAAAGAATGGCTCCTGGAGACCGGTCATCGATCTGACACATCTAAACTCTTTCATAAAAAATGAAAAATTCAAAATGGAGTCTCTACTGACAATACGCCAGGCTATTCAACCAGGTGACTGGCTTATCTCAATAGACCTCAAGGATGCCTATTTCCACGTACCGATTCCAGAAGATTACCAGAAGTACCTCAGGTTTGCAGTAGATCAGGTGCGTCTTCAGTTTACATGTCTCCCGTTTGGTCTTTCCACTTCGCCTCTAGTATTTTCAAAACTCTTACTGGCGGTCATGGCTTTAATCAGGATCAGACGCATCCGGTTACATCACTACCTGGACGATCTGCTCCTACTTTCTCAAGACAAAGAGCAACTGTTGTCTCATCGGGAACAGGTTATTTCTACCCTAACGGAGTTTGGCTGGCTCCCGAACAAGGAGAAGAGCCATCTAGAGCCAACGCAGTCTCTAATCTTCCTCGGAGCCCAGTTCAACACGGTAATGAGCACCATCTCCTTACCCCTGGAGAAAATTCCGGTGATCTGAAACGGGATTCGGCTTGCAATGTCATCTTCTCTCCTCAGTCTCTCAATGTCAAAAGATAATCGGCACTATGGTAGCCACAGCCCCTATGGTGAAGTGGGCACAATGGAAAATGCATCCCTTTCAGAAAGGGTTCCTCCAACAGTGGGATCCAAGGGCTTGAGATCATCTCTTCCGGATAACCCCTTCCATGTGGGAGAGCCTCCCTTGGTGGCTACAGCGGAAAAATCTCCTTCATTGTCATTCCATAGCACCTGTTTCCTGGGTCACAGTGACAACCGATGCCAGCAGCAGAGGTTGGGGTGCTCTCTGTCTCTCGGAAGCAGCCCAAGGCAGTTGGGATTTCTCTGTCCAGAGCGTGGTATCGAACGTGCTGGAACTATGAGCTGCTTTTCAAGCGCTGCAAGCCTTTCTTCACCTGACATCAGGAGCTTCAGTTCTCCTTCGAATGGACAATACAACAGCTGTATCCTATGTCAAAAGACAGGGGGGCACTCGCAGTCTCTCTTTACTGAGGGAAGTAAGCCAGATTATGTCCTGGGCCCAGTCGAATCTGAGGGATCTGACGGCGGTTTATCTCCCAGGAGTTCAAAATGTCAGGCAGATTTTCTTTCAAGATTCTCCCTGGACAACAACGAATGGTCTCTCCACAGCGAGGTATTCGATTGGATTCTGTCTCTGGGGATCCTACCGGAAGTGGACCTGTTTGCCTCCCTGTGCAATTTAAAACTGGAGAAATATTACACGAGGTGTCGTTGCCCTCAGGCCTTCGGAGTGGATGCCCTGACGGACCAGTGGAGATTCCACAAGGCTTATGCCTTTCCCCCGACTCCGATCATTCTCCGATTTCTGGCGAAGCTCAGGTGGGAAGAGGTCGAAGTAATAGCGGTTCTTCCGTATTGGCCCAACAGGCCGTGGTTCCCACTCTTGTTGCAGCTCAGTTTCCAGGATCCAGTTCCTCTGCCCCCCAGACCGGATCTCTTGTCACAGGGAACGACTCTTCACCCATGTCCATCCCAGCTCCATCTGATGGCATGGTTTTTGAGAGGGAAATGCTGGAAGCGTTAGGTTGTCCCGACACGGCTATCGCTACTTTACTGAATGCTAGAAGACCAGGTACCAAAAGGGTCTATCAAAGAATTTGGTCAAAATTTGAAGACTGTGTCCACAATCAATGGTTCGTGTAAAGACCCGAAGATAAGAGATGTTATTGGCTTTCTTCAGACAGGACTGGACTTGTCCTTATCGGTGAGCTCCTTGCGGGTCCAGGTTTCTGCAATATCTGCCTTTTTCAGGTGTCTCCTGGGCCAAGCACCCTCTCACAAAACAGTTCTTCAAGGGAGCAATGAGGCTCAGACCTCAGAAGAAACTAAGTGGGATCTCCCCTTTGTCCTGGATTACTTTTCCGAGAAAGATTTACATCAGGGGGATCAAGTATCTATTAAAGAACTTTCTTGTAAAACTGCCTTCCTAGTAGCCATTACGTCAGCTAAGAGGGTTTCGGAGATCAGTTCTCTGAGCTGTAAGGAGCCGTTTCTCACTTTCTTCCCTGATCGAGCAGTTTTGATCCCTATGTTAGGGTCAAATCCGAAGGTGTCATCCGTTTTCCATGAAAATCAGGAGATTGTGCTTCCAATCTTTCAGGCCTCTGAAGATTCTGGTATTCATCCTTTGGACGTTGGGGACGCTTTGAAACAATACTTGAAAGCCACAGCTCCTTTCCGTAAATCTGACTATCTGTTCATCCTTTTCTACGGAAAGAATAAGGGTTTTCGTGCTTCTTCCCGAACTATTGCAGCTTGGATCGTTCAGGCCATCCAAGGGGCTTAAAAGGCTAGGGGCTTGGCTCCTCCAGAAGTGGTGACAGCTCATTCTACTAGGAGCGTTTCTACATCCTGGGCGGATGCCCGTTCGTTTCTCAAGAAGTGAATTGTAAGGCGGCTTCATGGTCGTCAATCAATACATTTATGACGCACTATTGTGTAGAACCAGCGTCCTTGTCTTTGGTTAATTTTGGTTTGAATGTCTTATCTGTTGATGGTGCCAATTAAACCTTTTTTTCTTTATCCAGCAATTGCCCACCCGGGTGTGTATGGCTAGTTATTTCCCATACGTAGGCTGCCATGGAGTCTGTCAGGAAAATGGAAAATTTATATCAAATACTTACCGTAATTTTCCTTTCCTGATGGACTCCATGGCAGCAGGAGTTCCCTCCCGTTTGCTGGAGTAGGCTAAGTTACGGAACACAGTCTCTGGCTAGAAGCAAAGATTTATGGGAGTGGGGTCCTATGAGGTATGAGAGGCGGGATTAACCCATATGTAGGCTGCCATGGAGTCCATCAGGAAAGGAAAATTACGGTAAGTATTTGATATACATTTTCAATTTTTTCTCAATTCCAATTCTCTATTCCCCCCACGTCTATTAGTTGGAATACCATCGATTACCATATATCTCAATTGAGAAGCCGAATGGTTCATTTCTAAAAAAATGTCTAGAGAGAGGTAATTTATAATTTTTATCCCTAACAGAATATTTATGTCTAGCTATTCTGTCTTTGACTTTTTGTGTGGTTTCACCTACATAGATCAAACCACACAGACATTTGATGATGTACATATGTGACATATGTAGATTGACATGTGAAATGATCTTTTATAGGGATATTGTAACCTTGAGTCGGATGATTAAAGGACTTCCCTTTAATCATGCTAGAACATTGAATGCATGACAAGCAAGGAAATTAACCATAATTAGGAGGTCCCAAAAAAGTAACCCGTGAAGTGGGTGCCCTATACTGGTCAGATCTTATCAATCGATTGTATATGGTCCTACCCTTACGGTATGAAGGTAAAGGGGAGAAACGAAACTCAGGGACAGAAGCATAATTTTTGCTTAATATGGACCAGTGTTTTTTATTTTCAATTTTTATTAGAAGATTTTCATCATAACAAATAACATGAACAGTCAATTAAACAAAGAATGATCAAACCTTTCCGTACAAATAGGTAATAAAGGCATACACAGACCTAGTTGAGGACATCTCAGAGCATATTAATAAAACAAACGACAGCTAGATCGGTACACCAAACGAACTGTCGTGAGCTTATATCAGCCGGTCTATTCCTCTAATCGGGTTACGTCCGGCTGAGCTACACAGGCCCTCAGACCCCTGGCGCCCCAAATGGGATCACGCTGCTGTCCAAGGGTTGGGCCCACCCACTCCAACCAGGGAACCTTCACTCCATCCTACTAGGGTCACACAGCCTGAGAAGTTGATAAATAACTTGAGTGATCAACTTGCCCATATCATGGCTGCTGTCTCGCTAAGTATCCCAATAGGGTATCGTCACATTGCACCAAGGGAGGTGCCAGGAGAGGAAAGAAGGAAAATGTGTGAGGGGGGAAGAGGAAGAGAAGAATATGTTACGCCAGTACTAATGGCCCCTGAAGGGCAAACTACCAGGTTGCACCCCAGGTATAAGAGAAATCTTACACATCGTGGCCCAAGGTTCCCAAACCACCCGAAATCTCTGTTTTGTCATTCCATTTGGCCACCACTTGCAGTGTTTTTAAATAATATTATTAACTTTATTAGAGAAGGGATTAAACTGAGAGATGAAGGGGAGCCTAGGACAGGAATTTTTTTTCTTTTTTTGTTTCTAAATTAGTACGTTCAAAATGTACTGTATTACCAGGATAACCCCGCTGTCGTATTCTCGCCTCCATCTCACTCAGTCTGTCCTCCTTAAAGCTAGATTTATCAGTGATCCTAGCAACTCTTTTTAACTGACTTCTTGGAATGGATTTAAATACACCTGGAGGGTGAAAACTAGAATAGTGTAGTAGTTGATTGCAGTCTGTGGGTTCGCGATAAATATCGCTAACAATCCTCCCTTCCTGAACAGATAATAAAGTGTCCAGAAAAGGAACATTTTCATTTGCAACCGACATGTTATATTTCAGACCAGGAACCAAACAGTTAAGATATTCATTAAATAACCATAGCGATTCAGTGTCGCCCACCCATATGCCAAAAGCGTCATCAATAAATCTAAAGTATGCCAGACAATTATCTTCAAACAGTTTACAATGATAAACAAATGCATTATCCAACTAATAGACGTGGGGGGAATAGAGAATTGGAATTGAGAAAAAGAGAAGTTTACTGGATAAATCGCTTAGACTCTTTTATATCCTAAAGGGTTAAATACAGATTTTGATCTTTATTTATTTTTATGATGGTATAAGTCTCTATATGTGTTGACCGATCTGCCAGATATTGGCTGATACGGCCACACATTATGAGATTTCTTTGTTTGTCGTTTTCATGGTATGTGAATATACAAATTAATTTTGATGATTCATTGATTATGTTTTCTTTGTATTTTTTTGGATGAACTACATGATTCAGCATACTATCTTCAAGGGAAGGCGTCCTTTTGTCAGCTTTAGGCTTTTTTCCCTCCGTTTTCCCCAGGTAATTTGGCCAGTAGTACACCTCCTGTATTATACAGACACCACTTTGGATGAAGGAGCACAGGGGGCATATTTTGACAGCAGCATTGTCGGTCGGGGGGGGGGGGGGTGTTAAAAGAACTAGCAGATTTAAATACACTAACAGATTGAAGCTGAACTACAGCTAATACTTTATAATCGGTTACAGAAAACATTTTTTTTTCATTCTGGGATAAAGGTTTTACATAAATTTAAGGCAATAATTTAAGCACCCTCGCCAGTTTTAAATGGCCTGTCTGATCCCTATAATTGCAAGAGAGCTTTTCTGCTGAAAAACAACAGACTTACTGGTTGGATCAGCAGATAAAAATAGAAGAAAGAAAGCCTAAAAAAGAAAACTGATACAACCAACAACTAAGAATTGGTAAGCTGCAATATAATATATCTTTGCTTTTGGGTTTAATACTTCTTTAAAAGGCCCTCTGACATGGAACCCTATAAAAAAAGCATTTTGGGGGAAATTAAAAAAAGCTGCTGCACCAATTTTTTCCAGAGTTAATCCTTCTTGTTAATGTATTATGCCAAATTCGTGAAGCATTTGCGACACTTTTGGTTCTGACAGCAAATGTTGCCAAACTTGGGTAGCTCTAAAATGCACCATTTTAACATTGTGTCGCATTAAATGTGCCAAATGTAAAAGTGGAGCTAATTAAGGTGGTTGTTAACCCACTTTAAGAAATTTACACAATCCGTTCTGTATCCTAATAAAGTGCCCCCCGTCTCTGTGTTTTATTAAAAAAATACCTCCTTTACCGTATCTCACGGTAGCTCCCGGAAACTATGTAACTGGCTGTGTCTTCTCTCTGCCCATCTTGCAGGAGCAGCGGGCGAGATTTGCCTGCTTGACGCGAGTAGGCGAGGAGACACAGCCAGTCACGTGATTGCCATGAGCCGCTGTGAGATACGGTGAAGGAGGTATTTTTTTAATAAAACACAGAGACAGAGGGGCACTTAATTAAGATACAGAATGGATAGTATAACAATATATATGTTGTTACTGCAGCAGGAGGGGATTGGGGAGACACTTTGAGTATGTGACATGCAGAAAGGGGAGGGGGGAGGAGGGGGGACAGAGGAGACAAACATAGAATAGTTGGCTGCGGATGATGGAGGCAAGCAAAAAGACCCCAATGTCATGATTATCGTGGTCTGTTTGCAGAGGGGATGGCATAGTCAGGCAGGATCAGCCAGTTATTGGTACGGGGTGCCAAATTACACAGAACAAGCACTGTGCTGTGTAACATGCTTTAAGGGAACAGAATCTGTACTTTTTTTGGGGGGGGGGGGGGGGTTCAAACTCTTTAAGACCAACTGTCTTTTAGGCTGGGTTCACATACCTGCGGTGCAGTTTGCAGTCCGATGTCCTGTGCGTTTCTATTCACCAGCTTTGGTGCAATTCATGTGCAATTTGTTCCCTGAATTTATACCTGAACCGGACCCAAAAACACACAGGACCCTTTCAAAACCACATCGCAGCCACATTGGACATGTGTGAACTGGTTCCATTGAAAGCCGATCACATTCACATTTTGCGATTTGAATGCGGTGAAAAACACAAAAGATCACAGTCCTACAAATTAACAAAGTATGCCTTTTTTGGGTTTTTATATATAGGAGGAGCAACCAACACCTTAAGATTTTGTTTAACGTTTGCATTGGGCAGCATAACCCTTGTGCGATGCACCATGACAATATGGTATAAAGGATCTAAAATCGACAGAGGACCTATCTTTATCTTTCTAGGGAATGGCACTACAACCCTGTTATTAAACTAATAGTCACATTAGTAACTAGAAAGTTAGAAATAAACTAATGGAATCCATTCTATTAGCAGAGGGGAACCAATATTAATCTAATAATGGTCATTTAAAAGCACTAATGGTTTCTAAGACAAATCAATGCTAAGAATAGGTAGTGAAGCATAAAAACAATTATAAGAAAACGTTCGGACAAGGCAGAAAGTAAAAAAAAATTGTGCTTGCATGAAATTCTTCTTTTAACCCTTTAGGGCTCAAAGTATAGAGAAAGAATATCCAATAAATTTCTTTTTTTATATCAAACATATTTTATTAGAAATGTAAAAGTTTACATAGCTTCTTTTCCAGAGTTGCCAACATTTCAGAGTATGCCATTATCCTGACAAAAGACATATCAATATACTGTAGTGGTATCCTCGTAAGAGCTTCTCAGAATTGTTGTTTGTCTGTCACCTTGCCCAGCCCTGCATTCACTCTCAGGCATTCCAAGACATATAGCAGTCAGTGAACTTTGTTTTTATTGTTTTGTTTATTGAGGGATACCATTTGGATGGGGATGGGAGCTATGGGATGCCCAGCATGGATCAATAAAACAACAATTGGTTTTGGGACAACTATGTACACTCCCTGTACATACTCCTCTAGTGTCATCCTGTGCAAACTTGCTTGAAGCTCATTATTCCTCACTCCACCAGCACATCACTTGCTGCAGACTGTTACCTCTATCCACCTCCGGCACATCACTTGATTCTCCAGGAACAGCTAGCACTATTTTTTAGTTAGGCATGACATTGACTTAACCAGGCCTCAGTAAATACCCTTTGCAGGCTGGAACCATAGGCCCCAATGGTGTAGCAGAAAACTCCTTGTACTAGCTGCCCTAATATGGCTACTGATCCCAGTCAGCCCTCTTCAGGCCCTGCCAGCCCTCCTGGCTGCAGTTACCTCCTTCCACTACCCCTTCATCCACAGTCCACACGTCTGGTTCTGCACCCATCTCAGACTGCAAGCTCCCAATCCTTTCAGGCGTGCCTCCCCCAGTCCTCCAGACTGTGCCTCACTCACCAGCCCTGGTGTCTGCGACCCATTGTCCTCTCTCTGAGGTCTCTCCAGCTGTCCTCTCCTTGCTCTCTTGTACCTCCAGTCCAGGACCTCTTCATGTGTTCCTGAAAGTGGTCCTGACTGCACCCAAGCCCAGGCCCAATGTCACTCCCCCAGACTGGGGAGCTCCCCTAAAGGCCCCAACAGCCTCCTCACCCTCTCACTCCAGCTCCTCTACCTGACAACTCCTCCCCAGTTGGGCGTACCCTGGGTATTTAAGGAGGCCGGCCCCCTGCCAATCCAGATTGGAGATTGGTCAGGGCTCCTCAAACACTCCAGGTGGCTCCACCTCCCCTCCCCACCTCTCTTTCCAGAAAGCACTAGAAGCCTCTGGAAAGAAATGGGAGGTCCTGATGATACCACCTGTGAGCCACCCAGCCCTACCCTGAGCCACTTCCAGCCCCAAAAAACAAACAAGCTTAGCAACCAGCCAGGCCTGCTTAAATTTACCTATCCTCTCTAGGACACTACTAGAGGGTGCTACAATACAATTCCCAAAGCTCAAAACATCAGTACTTATATACTACTCAAAACAAACTTTACTAAGCTGACCATTCCTGAGTCCCCAACACCCTCTAAATTGTCTAAACAACTCTTAGATCAAAGGGTGCCACACCTGGGGTGTTCAGCAAGCCCTCCCATATTCTTTCAAATCTAGTGAGGCAGCCACGGTGCTAGAAAATTAAACGTGCTTACCTGAAGGCAGCACCCAGGTTACGTATCCAATCCTCTGGCATTGGAGGGTTTTCCATCTTCCAATATTTCAAAATAAGTTAACTGAAATTCTGCTCTTAAATTCTCTCTCTAGTAGGTGCCCGTGGAACCACACTACCCAGATAACCTAATATACAATGTTTGGGATTTAATTAGAGTTCAGTATCGAATGCACCATTGAGACCCCTTTCACACCGGGGTGGTTCGGGGGTCAGTGGTAAAGCACTGCTAGTTTTAGCGGCGCTTTATCGCTGTTATAGTGGCGCTTTTTGCCCACTAGCGGGGTGCTTTTAACCCCACTAGCTGCCAAAGAAATGATTAATAGCACCCGTGTTGTGCCCATTTAGCTGTCCGGCATCAAGGGTTTTAGCAAACAGCCCACCATGCCAAGAACATCTTCCTCCAACACAGCTTTCCCTATAGATTTCCCAGCCCAAAACATCTACTATCATCCCTCCCCTTACAATGTTTATGGCCAACTATAGCCTTGTTATGTGCACTGATTATTGAGTGAAATAGTTTTCACTGTTCGCAACCAAAATTTTCTATTTTCCCAAAAATATAATTTTTTGTTGTATTCTTTTTTGATGGACCAGACATGCCTACTAATTTCAGTGCACAGAGCAGGAAGATAAGTATTTCAAAACAAATGTTATTGAAAGAAGACTTTTTTTTGTCATTTCAAATTTATTAGACCATGTTTGGAGCAAACAAAACAAAACATTTGCAGATGCAACTGCTCGCATTTTGGCACTATGATGTAGGCCAAGATATCACATTTCGTACAGAATTCGTATCTATATAACAACAAAATTAAATCTTCAGTCTTATGTTACTAGGAATCAGCCTTGACAGTTGCTAATCTCCATCCACTCTAACGGTTAGACGGCTGGGTAGGTCACAACTGTAAGGCTTCTCCTTCTGTGACAAAACTATAATGTGATAGTAAAATTCTAATTATTACAAGCAGCTAAGAAAGAAGAAATTTAACATACAATGCAAAAACAAACCCGTTATCTGATGAGTATCGTATAAAGATCAGTGTGGAAGATATTACATGAGTAATGAAACATGAATCAAAAAAAAGGGGTTGCTATCAAAGAGAAACAGTGAGAGCAATTATCAATGGTCTACTATATGCTAGTACCTATCAACTGGATGTACCAAAGTAGTACAACAGGAGGAGTATTTTAAGGGTCCAACAAAAGGACAAAAAAAATTAAAAATGAGGGAGGGGTTTGAGGGAGAGAGTGAAGGAAAAGAGCAGATCTGTCTAGAAGAAGGATGGTGTATTGAGAGAACAAAAGGGATTTTAAGAAACTATTGGCAATGAAGCCCTCCCAATAAAGGGTATGTCAGGCAGCATGTTAAGCATATCCCACAAAAAATGGAGGGATAGGAAAACAGGCACGGCTAGGTAGGGGAAAGGAGTCCCAACTTGATCCCGTACTGCAACTACTGCCTTTTAAGCTGCTAGACTCTGCCCCCTTTCGTGAATTTTTGGAATGTGCTGTACCTCAGTTTCTGGTTCCAAAACATTTCTTTTGATGGAAGGCCATTCCAGCTCTCTACTGGCATGTGGAAGGCAATGTTTTTGTCTTGTTGGACAGGGGTTCAGCAGTAAGGTGTTTATTACTGCAGACTCATGGTCTAGTAGGCATGGGCAGGGATGTTACCTTTCCTTCAGGGTGCACTGGGTAACTCTGCTGGCAACTGGGAAGGATGCAGGACAGGGATCAGTATTGTTGGAGCTTGTTCCGTCACCATGCCATAACCCATGTGTGTGAGTATATCAGTATTACATTGTGTGTAATATATATAAACTATTAGATAAGCACCTGAACGAACGCAATATATTTTATATATATATATATATATATATATAAAATATATTGCGTTCGTTCAGGTGCTTATCTAATAGTTTCTTGAAACTATTGATGCCCCCCGCTGAGACCACGGCCTGTGGAAGGGAATTCCACATACTTGCCATGCTTACGGTAAAGAACCCTCTACGTAGTTTAAACTGCTTAGGGGACAGGAGCCACATTAGGGAAGAGATTCTGTCAGCTCTGCAAGGACAGGCCCAGAGGTGATTGACGCCATGCCAGCTTCAGCCAGGAATTGCTCCGATCATGAAGACTTTGTGAAAGAATGCACAGTGGTTTCAGAAAGATTAACGTGGCGAGGATACAAGATACATTTGATCGATTATGGCAGGATCAAGGTGGAGAGCAGGGATAGAGATAGCATGTTAAAAAATGCAGAGAACACTAACATTAAAAACCAGTCCCACCGCAGTAGGAATACAACACATTTTGTAACTACTCATTCTAGACAGTATAAACAAATTGTGGCAATTGTTAAACAATGTCTTCCTATCTTATATGCGGATAAAGCATTATATGATATTTTGCAGCAGGGGTGCAGCTTTTCAAGTAGAAGGGCCCACCCCCCCTTATCTCCCAGCCTTTTTCATTCACATCAGCCTTCACGTACATGGCTAAGTACCACAGGATCATTCCCTTCTGGCACTAGCATGTGTAGACAATTCAGAAGACACAGAGACTAAAACTGTCACCTCTTTTCTACAAGAAAAACACACTCTCAAACATTTTATTAACTGCAGTTCTAAATAAGTGATCTACGTAGTGGAATGTTGTGCCTGTGAGATACAATATGCGGGGTGTACCATTCGTCATTTACGAATCGGGGTTTCAGAACATTACAATGACACCGCAAATCCAAATGCTAAAAACATTTTAAACATATATAAACATTTTAAGACATGGAGTTAACCTTGACACTTTTTCTTTCTTCGGTGTAGAACAAATTAAACAATCTACAAGAGGGGGCACCCATTGCACCCTGCTCCAACGGGATGTGTGGTAAATACCAGGATGCCGTTTGGTATGAATAACAGTATGGA
Organism: Lithobates pipiens; assembly: GCF_037356315.1. NCBI lineage: Eukaryota > Metazoa > Chordata > Amphibia > Anura > Ranidae > Lithobates > Lithobates pipiens. Next base: position 445,199,011 of record NW_027507764.1, read on the forward strand.
TGTTAGCCTGTTTTTTGAATAAGTCTTTGAAATGTATTTATTTTGTACTGTGATTTAAAATAAATTTTTCCACTACTGCATCAGTGGGACTTTAATGGTCAAACATCTTGTGTTTCCTGTTTAAACCCCCTGTCATATGTGATCATCTGACTCAGATTTCGATCATCTCTATCTGTAATCAATCAATATGATGATTTTTTTTTAATTTAAGCTGAATACCACCCCTCTCACGTTAGGAGAGTTGTTTATTTATATATACCTGTTTTTAATGTCATATATTCATGCTATGATGAAGGCTTAGGCAGAAACGCATCAGCATTTTGAATGATGTTACTGCTATGATGCTACAATAAAGTTTTCTATGAAAAGCTGTCAAGTTTCCGGCTTGTACTTGTTAAGGATTCACTGTGAACTCAATCATCCAGAGCACCAATCACTCTGCACATTAATTGCATCATATAGCTGTAGAGCTTGGGTGAGTTTTCTCTTGCTTATGAGAAATTGGGGTATGATGAAGAAATTGTGCAGGGGAATATTCTAAGGCAGGGGTCTCTAAACTGAAAGCCCATGGGATTGATGTGGCCCTTTGCTTGCCTTTATTGGACCCTTGGGGCACTATTCCTTCCACTGATACAATGGACTATCCCTTCCACTGCCACCAAAGATGTGGCACTATTCCTTCCACTGACACAAACAATGGAGCACTATTCCTCCCACTGACACCGATCATGGAGCACTATTCCTCCCACTGTCCACTAAGCCTATGGTGTTGTTTACTCCCAACAAAACCAAGGCAAGTTCTACTCTCACTGGCCAAAATTTGGCCTCCCTAAAGTTTGAAGGTCAGTAAACTGGCCCTTTGTTTTGAAAGTTTGAAGACCCCTGCTCTGAGGTATAGGTCCTCACTTGAGAAATGACAGAGTGTACCTCAGACCAGAAAGGCTGCAGGCAAGGGTAGTCCCACCATATATGTAGGAGTGTACCAACTCCCTGGTGGCACCTTTTTTATATTTACATTCACAACCACTTTAAAAAAAGTGAAGTTTTAATCATCACTAGTTCTCTAATCCTTACCCAGTTTCTTTTCCAGTCAAAAGATGTTAGAATTGCTGCTCTTGTTTTCCCTGCATCTTGCCAACTCATGGATCTATACTTGCCCTTGTAAATTATGTTTTTCCAGGCTTGACTAAGGTGCTTTACAAAACACATTACCTAGCAACTGTAGACACTATCCTGTCACCTAGAAGAATCTCCACTCACTAGTGCCTGAGCACAACGTGAAAACTCTGAAGTGACCTTTCTGCTACTCTCCCCCAATTGTACTGGATTATAGTAACATTATGTAAAGTTGATCACGTACATTGATTTGTTGTGCCAGGTTTTTTCTGTTCTATATTGACGATGCTTTGGATGGATTAATCACCTCTTTATCACCTGACTTTAGGCTTCAGTATTGATGATCTAACTTGCCTCCTACACCAGGATTCTGTTGAAAGATCCAGTACAGATTTTTCTGCTCTTTATACTAAACTGGGATTACTAAATCCTTTAGTATAGAGGTCAAATAATAAAGAATTGATGAAAGCCATCAGAGGAAATCATTGTCATTATTACTACTGGGACTAGCAGCCATGACTCATAACTGCAGGTTCACCTATTTGCTTGTTTTTTGGTGCACTTTCAGGTACTGTACTGTCATGATGTTTTAGCTGACAATTTGTTGGCAGCCTGTCGTTCTAAAAGTGTTGTTTGTGCAATGATTTGCAGTTCTGTTAGGAGTTTGGGAAGCAAACGTTTTAAACTGCCAAATGAAGAGCAAGGACACTAGTCATTAGCTTTGGAGTGTAGGGTTATCAAAAGTACAGCTTCTGTAATCATGGGTTTCAAATCTCTGAATTCAACAAAGACATCAGTTCCTGCTTGGGGACTAAAGCTAATATATTTTCATACGAATGCATATAGAGGTTTTTGCGACGTATACATACATTTTTTGCACATTATATATTTAGTGGTATTAGAAAAATAATCAAGTTGATGTTTAAGTTTGAAATGTGAATAATAGATTAAGAATTTCCATTTGATGGACAAAGATAATAACACTTAAGGAAGAGTACCTTGTTCTAGGTCATCAAGAGCAATCATCCCATCAATCACTGAAGTGACATGAAGCAGTCATCTTCTGTCGATTGCAGGTATTTTTATTAAAACATACATAAAATTGGTTTATGTGATTGCATCCACCATTTTAAATGATGAACAGACTACTATCGCCATAAAAAACAATACAAAACAATAAGTATGCAGCTGTATTTCTTTTATTCTAAACCTGCAGTGCAGAAATACTTAGTAAGAAGAGATTTCTTATATGTACACATGTTTGTGCAGCATAGTGCTTGCACTTTTTCTAATTAAACTTATTTTGTTTTACAGAACTAGAGCAGTTAGTTGTGAGACATCTCTCTTCTCTCAAATGACTTACACACTGTTGGGAACTGCTAACATGACCTGTGCATAGAGGCTGTTGTAAGGTGTTTAATTTTCAGTCTCTCACGTCACAACTCTGTAGCAATTCTTAAATAGCAGCTGTGAAAATTCTGTGTACAAATCCACTTGACTTTCTAAGGTCTGATTTCAATTTTTTTCCACACTGACTTTTTTTTTCCTGAAACATGTAAGTGTTCTTACACTGTACCCATCTTTAAGCTATCCTATTTTGCATCTACTTCTACAAATCATACTAAGGACACTATCATCCTGGGCACCTTTTTTTTCTAAGCTTCTATGTTGGATCTCAGTGAGAACATTGCCTTTTTTTTCTGTTGCATGATTCAATGAGGGAGATTTACTAAAGGTGGTACACTTGGAATCTGGTGCTGCTATGCATGGTAGCTAATCAGCTTCTAACTTCAGCTTGTTCAATGAAGCTTTGACAATAAAACCCGGAAGCTGGTTGATTTCTTTGCAGAGCTGCACCAGATTTTGCACTCTCCAGCTTTGATAAATAACCCCCAATATCCTCTAGCTAGTGCTTTACCATGCACAAATAAGCAGAGAAGGTAGTGATAGATTTGGGTAGGGAACGTGAAAGTTTGATAAAGATATAGCTATGCTAAAAGTAAAGATACATTATGCATTGTTTTTCTTCTAGTATCTGTAAGTGTTCTGTGTGGTGGTCAAGGATTTCCTGCAAATATAGATACTATGATTATCATTAGCCTTACTTCAACCAAACATCATATACATACTTGAGAAATAATTAGAAAAAACTGTTTAGTAAAGAAAGGTAACTACATCACAACTAATGACCACATTATTAGAAAAATTATGTAGCTAAAACTATGCATGCAAGTTTGTGGAGGCAAATTAGTTCCTCCATTTTTTATAAGGATATTGGGACAGCTTAATTACAATCTAATGTAGATAGAGAACTAAACATTGGAAACCCAAATAAAGCTATCCAGGTAATTGCTACACAGTAAACTGTCCTTTGAAAGTGTATTGGCAATGGCTCATTGCTTTTTACTGTTCTTGTCTTATAATATGTTTGTGCCATACGCAAATGAGGATATATACAGATGGCATTAGGTGGTGATGTCTGCTTTTTATTTCACTGTGCTGCACATATTGACAGGAGTCAAAACAAATGTTTATAGAGCAAGATTTGTCACACTGTGCTGTACAGTAATGGTGTGCCTTCCTAGATCAGCATTAAGAAGGAAGGCGTTAGTGGTTTATTGTACACAGAGTTTCCATTAAGTTAATTTGCACTCCACTTGATCAGCTTACTCATTGTCTAGTGGAAAATAAAACTCAAACAAGCCGACATTTCTGTTCCTGTAATGTGTTACTGCAGTTGTTTAGATTGCCAATACATTAGCACATGTGGGGACGCACATTTGTAAACATAACATAAACTTAGAGCAGACTTTGTATTATGGTTACATTATAGTGCATTATCTGTAAATGATACTTAATTTCAACAAAATATATTCTAGAATTATCAAAAACTACCGTCTGACCACAGACTGCACTTTTTTTTTAATGCATATAGCATACCTGGCCAATGAGGCTTGAAATCACATAAGACCTTAAGACTTAAGTGATCTCCTCTTGCTTCCAGGTCCCATGCTGACTGACTGCACCTGTGCCCGTGCTGAGTGGCCGACCTCCTGTTTTCACAATTCAACAGGCTGAGCACAGGATCCAGAGGCAAGTGGAGATCACTGGAGTAGTAATGTGTACTTCAGTGATTTCCATCTTTCAGAGGCATTGACCAGGTATGGTATATACTTACTGGGATTATTCTTTTAACATTTAAAGGAATTCGGTCCTCGTAGGAGAAATACTGAAACTTGCAGCTTTTCATTGCTGATTTAAATACCCTATGGGTCCTTGACCTGGATTAGATGTACAGGTCAGAAAAGTCAGAGTAAAATCATGAATTGTAATCTGCCTGTATGTTCCAGGTCAGTGATTCAAAAAGAACAAATCCAGCTAGCAACTGGCATTTTTCAAATAAAATTTTCTAAATTTAGCAAAAACAGCCCCTCACGACTAGTTTCATCTAACTTACTTTACATGGCTTAACCTAAATACAAACATCCTAAAGCTGAATTATGTGATAAGAAAATATTGACTAAATACCAGGGGTATGTGTAATGTAGCTTGAATCGAATGCCCCGCACACAGTCAGACTTTCCGATGTAAATTGTCTGGTCAGAGCATGTTGTCAGAAATTCCGACCGTGTGTGGGCTCCATCGGACACTTTCCATCGGAATTTCCGTCGCACAAAATTTGAGATCTGGTTCTCAAATTTTCTAACAACAAAATCTGTTTGCGCAAATTCCGATTGTGTGTACACAATACCGACGTACAAAGTGTCAAGCATGCTTAGAATCAAGCAGAACTGGCTATTGAACTTAATTTTTCTTGGCTCGTACGTGTTTTACGTCATCGTGTTCTTGACGTTCGGAATTTCCGACCAACTTTGTGTGACCATGTGTATGCATGACAAGTTTGAGCCAACATCCGTAGGAAAAAAAACATGGATTTTGTTGTTGGAATGTCAGATCAATGTCCAATCGTGTTTACAGGACATTAGTGTGCCTTATGCTTTCTTCCAGATCTGTGCAGCAATCCAGCACGAAACCATACCTTTGTGCAGGAGCTTGTATTGGTCCCTCCTCTTGTTTTTTGCAGGATGTATGTAGTAGGTTGGCCTGGTGGGTACCTACCACAGCTCTGCCCTTTGTACATACAAAACAGTGATAATGCCACTGCTACTTTTTTAAGGTAATAGCTGGGTTTGCAGGGGCATTTTGTGCACACAAAGTCAATTTATATCCATTATGACTCAGAGAAATATACTTATATGAAAGTTTGCCTGGAGTTCGGCTTTATTTTTCTATTTGTTTGTTAAGGTTGTGACTGGAGCCTTTTTAGTTTGGTTAAATGTTCAATACATGGTTTTGATGCATAGTGCCGCGCTTGTGTCACCTACATTGTAGTATATCCTGTGTAGATTAAATGAAACTTAAACCTACTACACACTATTTTTTGAAGAAACAAATAGTACAAGATTTCCTCCTGAGCTCTTCATATCTATCAGCAGGGCTTTTTTTCATTTTTTTCAGTGGGAACGCGGGGGAACGCAGTACCAGCACCTCCAGCACTGAATGTATGTAATAGCATGGGGTGTGGGGTGTGCTGGAGGGTCTATTGATGTTGGCTGCTGGGGGATCTATTGTCACTGGCGGGGATCTGATTTTGTGTGGGGTCTATTGTTGCTGATGGGGGATATATTGTTGCTGGGGAGTCTGTTGCTTGAAGGGATCTACTGTTGAGGGAGAGGTCTATTTTTACTGGCTGCTGGAGGATCTATTGATGCTGGCTACTGGGAGATCTGTTGTTGCTGCTATTCTATTACTGGGTGTGATATTTTGTTGTGAGTAGTTCACTGTGGCTGCAGGGAATCTTTTGTTGTTGGGGTGGAGTCCGTTGTTGCTGGGGGAGTCTATTGTTGTGTGAGAATCTATTGCTGGGATTCTATTGTAGCTGGCTGCAGGGGATCTATTTTACTTCTTTTCTTTTTATCATCAACATGTTCTATACAAATGATTTAGCACCACAAAATGATACTTGGTTCTGTATTCTCTAAAAGGGGCAGTACTGGTAGGTGAGTAAGGGGTGGAATCAAGGGACGGTGGTCAGAGGTGGGTAGGAGGCAGAGACGGGCGGAGATCATGCACCTATTCTCTGAGGGAAAAAAAGCCCTGTCTATCGGAATGTTAGTACAGCAATCTCCCCCGCTGAGCTACTGTGTTCTGACAGTGGGATGGCCCCCCACCAGAACACACCGATTGGTGCTCTCAGACATTGACTGAGAGCACTGATTGAATGCCAATTAGCAGACCTATTTTAGTCATGCAGCTTTGACAGCTTTGAGTTCCGTGTTCTGACAGGGGGACGCCCCCTCCCCACTGCCAGAACACACCAGTCAGCGCTTTCAGCCATTGGCTGAGATCACCATCCGGAAAACCTTTTTCGGTCATGCCCCTTTTGACAGAAGCCAGACGTTGGGTCAGCTTCCGTCGAACCAAATGCAGCACCATCGGGCCAAATGTCAGCTGGTTTCAAGTAAACTGGTGGATACCGCCCAATATTTTGGCCCATGTGTATAGCCCTTTAATTGGTGGAAAAATTAATGCCTTCTTTGTGGTATAATGAATGTTGTTATGCATGGAGTCGTCCTTTGTCTTTGCCTGGCTTTACCTGACTGTATTCTGACATAGAATTGAAGTATTTTGCATCAGCCAGCTTGTTAGTAACATCGTTCAGTTTAGGCATATGGTAGTACCTCTGCCTTACAGCTTTATTTAGCTTCTGGGGTCCAGGGAAATTTTTAAACTCTAGCCATTGCATATTCCAGTTCTATTTACTCATATATTTTAACAGTCACAGATACTTTTTACATTCTCTCAAGCTCATTTACAAATCTGTAAATGCCACCAAGGCTCTGAAGCTAAACATTTCCTTGACCTGGATTTGATATTCTCTAGTCTAAAAAATCACCCTGACTCATGAAGGACTTTTTAAGAATATATTTTCCTCCACTTTTGCACACATTTCTGAAAGTGAGGGTAGATTAAATGTGGTAAAAGTCACTTTGTAAAAACTATCCAACTACATGCAATGAAATAAAAAAAATGTTTTTATTATTATTATTATTATGCTTGTTTGAATGATAGAAGAAGCAAAGCTTCACCTCAATCACTAAGCTAAATGAAAATTCTCTTGAAAAGTAAACAGGCCAATTGTCTTTAGTAAATCGACCCCATTGCAATCGTTTGGAACTGAGAAAACAAGTGCATATTTTGGCTTACTTAAAATTCTGGATTCAGCTATCATTGTTGAAGAAACAATATAGTATGAATTTTTTCTACATATCTTTTGTAACTATTCACTTTTTTTTTTTATCAGAAATCACTTTTGAGAAAGAATCTCCATGTAGCATGAGTTAACCTGTCTTGAAGTATACAGTATAGTCTGTGTGTAATGTCTCTGATTGTCGTTCTCCAACTCCCAGCTGCATGAGGGTTCTCGGGCAGTAGAAAGTGTTATGCTAGGGTGCGTGCTCCAAGATGGATGTGTAAACCTGGAGCTCCCGTTCCAAGAGGTCCTGCAACTTTCGCTAACCAGCTAGCCCCCAACCTGGACATGATTGGAACATCCTGGAGTGTATCGGCGGCACAGTCCCCGTCTCCCCAGGAACAGGACACGCAGCTGAGCAGACAAATCCCTGAGATCTTCCAATCATGGCCTAGTGGCAGGATGCAGGCATCACAAGCTGCCTCCTCTCGTGAGTCCCACTCTCCAAGCAGCAGCCCGCCATGTTTCGGAGTTCGGAACTCGATCAGAGCAGAGATGGTAAAGAGATTTTCCCCTGCATTATACCTGGATGACCACCGCAGCGTAGCCTCAGACATCAAAAGCACTTTAGTGACAGCCATCTCAGACCTGGGATCTGACACTCAGGCCATTGCCTTAAGGGTAGAAGAAGTGGAAATCATGCAAGCCCGCCATGGATGTCTCCCTATGCCACGTGCAGCAAATAATTGAGTCCCACACCGTACATCTAAGAGAGATTAACCATCATATGGAGGACCTAGACAATCGTGGGAGAAGCCGTAACCTCAGGGTAAGAGGCATCTCGAAATCCATAGATCACAGCCATCTCTCCCTGATGGTCACTAACATCTTAATGACCTTCTAGAGAGGCCTCCAGATACCCCAATCGCCTTTGAGAGAATCCACAGAGCACTGCACTCGAAGGGGGAGAGATACAGACCCCCCTCCAGAGACACGGTCTGCTGTCTCACTGATTTTCCACTAAAGGAAGAAATCCTCCGTAAACCAGGAGCTACAATCAACTCTTTTTCTGTGGATCGGAAATAAAGATTTACCAAGACTTATCCAACATCACCCTACAGCGCAGATGGGAATTACGGCCATTAGTGGACACTGAGAGCCAGATCGATAATATACCGCTGGAAGTTACCTTTCTGTCTGTCAGTAACACATCAAGGCTGCACAGCGAACCTTAAAGTGCCAGAAGAATTGGAGCATTTCTGCACCACTCTGGACATCCCACTAATCGACTTACCAGACTGGTATAGTGACTTTCGCTTGCCCCCACTTAAGAGAGCCACATCCATGGAAGGTATTGATGAAGCGGGCAATTTCAGCATTTCCTCGAGGGCCTCTGGAGCACCACAAAATGGCAGCCCTACAGTTTCACCAGCACACTGAAGGGCTTGCATCACCTAGACAGGTAAATGCACTATCCCTCCTCTTTTTACATGGTACAGAGACTCTATCTCCATGAGCTGTTCACCAATACCAGTTAAAGATTAACGTAGCCATACATTTTAATGTTTGAATGTTCTGGAACATTGGTAATCACTCTACCATGGTCTCACAAAGAGGATTAACTCCTGATATATGATCTTAAGGTCATCACGCCTAAACTCACAAAATCTCTTCCTTTAACTCTAATGCCCTGTACACACGGTCAGACTTTTCAATGGAAAATGTACATCGGATCGTGTTGTTGGAAAATCCGTGTGTGGGCTCCATCAAACTTTTTCCGTCGGAATTTCCGACACAAAGTTTGAGAGCTGGATCTAAAATTTTCCGACAACAAAATCCGACCATTTAAATACCGATCGATCGTGTGTAGACAATTCCGACGGACAAAGTGCCACGCATGCTTAGAATAAATTACGGGACGAAAGCTATTGGCTACTGCCCTCTTTATAGTCCCATCGTATGTGGTTTACGTCACCTCGTTCTGAACGATCGGATTTTCCGACAACTTTGTGCAACCGTGAGTATGCAAGACAAGTTTGGGCCAAAATCCGTCTGAAAAAATCTGTCGGATTTTGTCGTCGGAATGTCTGACCGTGTGTACAGGGCTTAACTCCTGGAAAATCCATGAACACGGACAGCACAAATTCAGTCCACATGCCCCATACCTTTAGGAACTACAAGCCCCAGTCTTATATCCCTGCAGTTACTTCCCTCCTTGCACAAGGCCGAAGTTCTGCATTCTATGCCCAACAACGCTTGCTCCTTTCTACATAACCAACTCAAGGGACTCAAACACCATTTAAATCAACCTATCCAACATACAGCAAGCGACAGCATAGTCTGAACTTAGGTCATTCACAATGGATGGCAAAGCATAAACCTCAAATTTCAGGTTATGAGTTAAAAAGTTATGAATGGTTCTAAACCATTATGTGACTCTCTCTATTCGCACCAACCCTATTCAAGAATTCCGGTATGTTATAACTTACAATTATGTTTCTGTATTGTCTCACGGATTCAGGGTCTAACCTACATTAGGAAGGCAAAACAAAGCTGACCTTCTCCATCACACTAAGAATTTACCCTCTCTCCATGCCAAAACACTTCCTACATGCTGTCGATTGGGACCATCGGTGGAGACTAGTTTCCCGTTTGGCCCCCAACCAAGTTCACTACAAGCACCCCCTGCAGCAATATTGACCTCAAAGGGACACAAAACTCACTCCTCTAGTAGAACATCACTAACCACCCCCACCCACAGCAGACTCTGGTAGACACCGCTGACCCAAACCGAACTCCCCCTGTTCATTAAGTGGGTTTGCAGGCTCACTTCCACATCCGGTATAATCACTCCACCCCCCATCTGAACATCCCACTCACCCCTGACCCCTGCCTTTTACTACTCTAGTTCTATCTAGAAAACAGCTCCCCCCTCCCATCCCTCTATTTTACCCCCCTCCGTCCCCCCCCCCTTTTTTCTCTTCCTCTCCTCTTCTCTCTTTCTTCCTCCTCTCCCCCCACCCCTGACTCCTCTGCCTCAGTACAACACAGCTGACTTCCAGCCCCACCTCACAATCAGCATGCCATCACCCAAGCCACAAACCTCCAGCCTATCACTGAAGCTACTCTCCCTCAACGACAAAGGCCTAAATACCCCAGAAAATTAGATTTTTTTTCCCCCATAGTTTTCACGCCACTTCCCCTATCTTGAAATCTAAAGGAGTCCATACTACTTTCCAAAAATGTACCCATCCAAACTTCAGACACCCTTATTGACGACCAGGGTGGATATATTGATCAGACTATCAAAAATATATAACCCCAAGTGTGGTCATCTCCTTGCTCAAGCACTGTGTATGAAAAAAGCCAGCAACACAATACACCAACTAAATTCCCCTACAGGTAAGACACTCATGAAAAACAGTGACATAGCACAGCAATTTGAAAAATACTACTCCTCCCTATACGACCTCAGCATATCCGACCCCCACTGCCCCACCCTCTAAAATAATTAATGAGATCAAGTTGTTTCTGGACTAATTTTCCCCTGGGAAAACCTCAGAAGAAGCCACCACAGCTCTTGAATCCCCGACCATAAAAGAATGGGAACAAGCAATAAAACAACTAAAACCCAGTAAGAGTCCAGGCCCAGATGGTCTAACCACGGTATACTAAAAGACATTCTCAGAAACCCTCCAAACTCCCTTTTTAAACACTTTCAACTCCCTCTCAACCTCAAACCCTCTCACATGTGGGATGCAGGAAGCCCACAAAATGGTCATCCTTAAAGACGAAAAAGACCCTACACAAACGGGAAACTACAAATCACTCTCACTACTGAATGTGGACATCAAAATATTTTCTAAGATACTAGCAAACAGACTCCTACTTCTCCCCTCTATCATCTCCAGGACCAAGTAGACTTCATCACTGGTCGCGAGGCTAGGGACAATACCATAAAGGCAATCAACCTATACCACCTGATGACACAAACAAACCAAAAAGGTTTTTTCCTGTCCCTAGATGTGGAGAAGGCATTCGAGAGTGGCATGGGACTACATGAAAGCAATCTTACAAGCCATAGGTATAGGCCCACACGTGTCCGGTCTTATCCTCTCCTTATACGCGGGTCCACCAGCTAAAGTGCAAGTCAACAAACTTTCACTGTTGAATGCCTTCCCCATCTGTAATGGCATGAGTCAGGGCTGCCCCTGAATCCTATCCTCTGTGTACTCACACTGGTACCATTCCTTCGTAAACTGAGATTCAACCCAGATATCCGAAGAATTCAAACACCCAACAGAGAATATAAATATGCTGCCTTTGCAGACGACATACTACTATTTGTAGTAAAACCACTGACCACTTTACCAGTACTACTAACAGAATTCAAATACTTCCAACTACTCTCCAACCTCAAAATGTATTTCTCGAAATCTTTTGCCCTCAAGATATCCTTACCACAACACTTAATAGACCAATGCAAAGAGAATTTCTCATTTCAATGGAAACATGAGTCAATTACATATTTAGGCATACAACTCCCCTCCAAACTCCCAGACTTATATATGAAAAACCACATACCTCTCCTAAATAAACTAACCTCTGACCTCAAAAACTGGAACTGGGTTTGGCAATCCTAAAGATGAACGCCCTGCTGAGACTGTTATACATCCTGCAGATGATTCCTATACAAGTCCCACTTATCCTTTTTTAAAACATACAAAAATATCTGTCCAGGCTTCTCTGGGGGGGAAAAAACACAGAATTAGCTTTTAGCAACTTACCCAACCAAAGCAACTTGGAGGTATAGGCCTTCCAGATCTTCTAAACTATTATACAGTTACCCACCTTACTAGAATGGTGGACTGGAATGTCCACTCCCCCCCACAAAGAATGGGTCTCCTTGGAAGTATCCTTCACAACCCTACCCCCAGACACTCTACCATGGACAATCCCAAGTCAAATTCCATTGGAAATCCATCTTCATCCATTAATAGGATCTACCTTACACTGCTTCCGCAAGACGTGTACCCAAACCACCATATCCTCCATCCCTGGACCACTGACCCCAGTAAAACTAAATCCAGACTTCCCTCCAGGAATGCACAGCCTTTATATTACTGACAATTGGCCACAAGATCAAATCAGAACCCACCAGTTCTTTCATCAGGGGAAACTCCTAACTGCCCCCCAACTCTTCATCCGACTGGAAAAGCTACCTATTCCCCCATGGACATATTTACTGCTTGCTCACTATCTAAAATCCTTGGACAAAGAATCTCAATGTTTGAGACAATTTACCCCCTTTGAAAGGCTATGCACCCAGAAAACACCCCAACCTCATCTGATATCTTCTACTTACAACCTTATTTTTGCAGACCTACATACCAATGGGAGCTTAGCCTGCAAAAAATTGGAAAAGGACCTCTCCACCTCAGTCTCAACAGAGAACTGGGAACAAATATTCCTGAATATCCCTAAAGGGTCAACTAACGTCACTACACAGGAAAATGGATATAAAATCCAATCTAGATTGCATTGCACACCAGCCCCCCTAAACAAATATAACCCTGCTATACCAAAAACCTGTTGGAGATACCATCAAGACAGAGGCTCTCTACTACACATCTGGTGGTCCTGCACCCCCCTACAAACTTTTTGGAAATAAGTACGCCGCATCACCTCCGAGATTACCTCCTACGATCTAGATTTTTCCCCAGCCCAATTCCTACTCCACCACTCACCGTTACGACAAAAATCCTATCACAAATCTTTTGCAATGCACATGATTGACGCAGCAAAACAGTGCATTCCCCTGCACTGGAGCTCAACACAGAATCCCACACTCAAAGAATGGTTTACTGGAATCAGCAAAGTTACTGAAATGAAAGAATTAATTCACCTCGCACGTGACACCCCAACAAAATTTAGCAAAGTGGGCTTGTTGGTCGCATTTTCAGACAACATCAGAATACGTAAACATATAATTCACTCACTTAAAGAAATAGTCATGTTTGTGTTGAGCTCTGTCTGCCACAAACTGTAATCCACATCTTCCACAATCCCATCTTCTTTCTGAGACCCCTTACCCTCTGAAGTCTGTCAACCTCCAAAGCACATACAAACTCCAATTGGAATTCCCATAGTCAGAGACTACCCCTCTTATACCTCCCCTATCCCTTCTATCCCTTCTTTTCTCCTCCTCCACCCCACCCCACCCCATCCTCCTCTTTTATCCTACTTCATACCCCCCATCCCCCTTGTGTGCTTAGTTCAAATACCCACATAATCGCACTACATATCCACTTCGCATACACCTCTTCCACCCGCCTCAGAAGCCATGCATGGAACAAAAAAATAGCTAATCCCCTCTAACTATTGACCATACTTCTACCCAAATGGAATTATACTATAACCATTCACTGTATCTAATGAGTCTAAGTCTATCCTTTCCAATCCAATACCAGCAAACCTTGGCAAGAGCCAAATTTATTTTGGAAACCCCCCTAGGTAATGCTTGCTGAGGAAGTTTAGAATACATGGAATCACATGACGGGTCAGGATCCCCCACCACATACAAATTTATGTCGAAGTGACAGAATTTTCTATATAACGGTATACTGTGGTTCTACAAACTTTCATTTTATAACTGTTGTTCAATATTTCGGTAAATGCTTTTTTCCTTTAAATAAAATAAACTTTATTTGAAAAAAAAAAAGAAAGTGTTATGCTGGAACAAGCACAGGGCCTTGAAAGGCTACTGTGATTAAAGGCTTCACTGGATAGTATTGAATGTATCACGAGAAGCCGTGATTTCCAAATTTCTGCCAAAATGTTTTAATGTAAATTTATGTTATCACAAAATTCAGACATCCATCCAATCATGATTAATAAATTGTATGATTTGGTTGCAGACTTCTCATGTGTATATTGTAAATGTGCTATATGTATAAATAAATTCAAAGTAAGTAAAATTCCAAAATAAACAGTATCTTCCTTTAGTAAATTAAACCCATTGATTAAAGAAGAGCTGAGGAGTTTGAGATTTCCTGCAAAGCCAACAGATTAGGGGCCACCATTAGCTAAATGCTACTTCTTTGGATAAATCTGGTAAGTGTAATTAAGTTTAAAATTTTACATGGAAAACAGTTTAACAGCTAGCTTTAAATGTATATTGGATTTAGAAATCAAATACCTCAACTGCCTGCTGGTGTTAGAAAAAAATAAAAAATAAAAATAGGAGTACACTTTCTATACAAAGCAATCAGATATTTTCTTTAATCAACATCCTACTGTCATTTAAATTAAAATGTCAGCAGAGGAGCCATCAGCTATGTGAATAACAAAATAATTCTGTTTTCATAGGCTTTATATCAAATGATACAATCGATCCTTAAAGACATTTATTATGGCATTCATTACATTTTCCTTTTTGCCAGGCATGTTTTCCTCGAGGGGACATGAAGTAATTTGCACAGAAATCTATGATTTTACATACACGACTATCAGTTACAAATGGAATACTTATGCCTATTGTTTGTAAAATTCCTTAGTATGGAGGTAGGCACGGTGGTAAAGATCTTTCTGAACAACATGGAAGAGATCAAAGATTACCAGGGTGCTGCAGATATATATAGTTTTAGGTCATATCAAATAATTTGTCTTTTTGTTCTTGTCACTGACCGCAGTGAGCTGAAATCTGATTCACAAATCGGTCAGGTTACAGGACTGAGATCTTTTTTCTGCTTTAATAAATTTTAAACTAATTTAGGTGTTTATTTTATTATGCAATGCTTCTCGTGTGTATTATGATCTGAATGAAGGTGTCTCTTTATGAATACTTGTGGTTGCTTTATCCCGTGTAAGGATATAAAATACAATCTTTACCATCAGAGGTTTTGGCTCGCAAATAAACTTGCTGTGACAAGGGGAACATGTCATTCATTCAAATTCATTTCCACTCACCTCAGATATTGCTGAGATATATTTCATTGAAATACTGTAAGTGATTGACCTTACTCCTTCTCTGCAGAATGATTATAAAAGATGTATTGAGCAACTGTTCACATTCACAGTTGTGTGAAAAAGTATTTGAACCCCTTTCTGATTTTTTATTTTTTTGCATATTTGTCACACTTAAATGACTCAGAACATTAAACAATCTTTATTATTACGCCAAAAAAGCTGTCCAAACATGCCTGGCTTTATGTGTAAAAACCTAATAACTGGTTGTGCCATCCTTAGGCGGCAAAAACTGCAATCAAGCGTTTGCAATAACTGCCAATGAGTCTTTCACATTGCTGTGGAGCAATTTTGGCCCACTCTTCTTTGCAGAATTGTTTTAATTCAGCCACATTGGAGGGTTCTCCAGCATGAACAGCCTGTATAAGGTCATGATATGGCATCTCAATTGGAATTAGGTCCAGCTTTGACTAGGATACTCCAAAACCTAAATTTTGCTTTGTTTGAACCATTTGAAGGTGGACTTGCTGTTGTGTTTCGAATCATTGTCCTGCTGCAAAACCCAAGTGCACTTGAGCTTGAAGTCACGAACATTGTCCTTTAGGATTTTCTGCTATAGCTCAGAATTCATGGTTCCATCAATTATGGTAAGTCGTCCAGGTCCTGAAGCTGCAAAGCAGCCCCAGACTATCACGCTACCACCACGATGTCTGACTATTGGTATGGTGTTCTTGGTATAAAATGCTGTATTCATTTTATGCCAGATATAACGGGACGCCACCTTCCAAAAAGTAAATTTTTTGTCTCATCAGTCCACAGAATATTTGCCTAAAAGTCTTGGGGATAATCAAGATGTTTTTTGGTAAATGTGTGATGAGCCTTTGTTTTCTTTTTGATCAGCAGTGGTTTTGGCCTTGGAACTCTCCCACGGATGCCATTTTTGCCCAGTCTCTTTCTTATTGTTGAATCATGAACACTGATCTTACCTGAGGCAAGTGAGGCCTGCGCTTCTTTAGATGTTATTCTGTGTTCTTTTATGACCTCCTAGATGAGTCGTCGTCATGCTCTTGGAGTAATTTTTGTAGGCCGGCCACTCCTGGGAAGGTTTACCACTGTTCCAAGTTATCTCCATTTGTGGATATTGGCTCTCCCCATGGTTCTCTGGAGTTGCAAAGCCTTAGAAATAGCTTTGTACCACTTCATAGACCGATACATGTACATTACTTTGTTTCTAATCTGTTTTTTTTTTGTTTTTAGATTGTGGCATGATATGTGGCTTTTTGTGATCTCTTAGCGTGCTTCACTTTATCAGACAGCTGGTATTTATTTATGTGATTTCTTCATTCAACATGTCTGGCAGTAATCATGTGTGGGTGTGGAATTTGAAGTGAAGTGAAATTTAACTCAGCTTTCCAAAAAATTCTGGTTAATCACAGTTCATTCATGATTCAGCATGGGAGGGGTCAATTCGTTTTTCACATAGGGCCAGGCAGGTTTGAACAGCTTTTTTTCCCTTAAGGCTGGGTTCACACTGCTGCGGCAGCAAGAACCAGATGTGATTCGCATTGCACTGCAGTGCAAATCACATCCGATCTCTGTGCGATGCGAGTTCAGCCATACAGATAGTATGGCTGAATTCGCATCGCACCCGCCGCAAACTCGCACAGGACCCTTTTTTTGGTCCGCAGCAGAATCGGATCGCATGGGTGTTCACACCATACGATCCGATTCCTGTCCGAGTTTGCAGATCGCACTGCGATATGCGAACTGATCTGGGGGTGTCATTAAAGTTTCACTGACACTCCCAGCAGTCCGCATGCGATGCGGGAAAACGCAGCGGATTCGTTGTGTTCCCGCATCGCTTCAGTGTGAACCCAGCCTAATAAATGAAATAATAATTTAAAACCTACATCTTTGATTTGTTGGGGTTATCTTTGTGTAATATTAAAATTTGTTTGATCTGAATCATTTAAGTGTGAGAAATATGCAAAAAAATAAAAAAGGGGAAAATGCTTTTTTACACAACTGTATTTGAGATCAGTGTGCATTAAACATAGTACCTACTACTCAATATTTTAAATTCAAATGATATATTAACATTGAAAATGCTGTTGGAACATAGCCCCATGTAAGTTTGTAAGTACCAAGTCAAATGAGGTATTTACACTGGTTGCTTAAAAAATATATATTTAAAATTTACCTAAACTCTAATTTTGCCACATCTGTCTATGATCATCTGCCACATCTATCCATGATCATCTGCGCACATCTGTCCATGATCATCTGCCACATATGTTCATGATCAGCTGCACACATAAGGCGCACATCTGTCCTCAATCATTTGCCACATCTGCTTGTGATCATCTGCCACATCTGTCTGTGATCATCGGTGCACATCTGTCCATGGCTCTGTATTCAGCAGCGAGGAGGCTTTCCACATACTCCAGAGTATGTAGGACGAGAGTAGAGGGGGACTCTCTCTGTCAGACTTGGATAGCGAGTATGAGTCAATAGAAAGCAGTGGCTCTGAAATAGAAACGGAGGAGGACAGAATCCTAAAAAAGAGGCTCAGGAGCATTCAAAAATGTGATAGGTCTTCAGTAAATTAAATGTGTAATTGATGCCCAACAGTGCTACTTGAATGTTGGGCCTCTGTATGTGGCCAGGCTGTGGAAAATTCTCACACATGTGGTATTGCCATACTCAGAAGGAGAAGCAGAATGTATTTTGGGGCATAGTTTTTGCTATGTACATGCTACGTGTTAGAAATATCTTATCAATTGGCAAACTTTTTGTAAAAAAAAGTTTTTTTTTCGTTATCTTTCCACATTTAAAAAAAACTTGTGTAAAAAAAATGACATGTCCAAAAGACTCATTATGCCTTAAAGAATATAAGTTGGGGTGTTTGCTTTCCAAAATTTGGTCATTTTGTGGGTAATTCCACTGTCCTGGTGCTCCAGGGCCTTCAAAATTGTAATAGGTAGTCATGGAATTATATGTGTCATTTATGCTCCTAGAACACCTGACGGTGCTCCCTGCTTGTTGGACCTCGGTATGTGGCCAGACTGTGGAAAAGTCTCACATATGTGGCATTACCATACTCAGGAATAGCAAAATATATTTTGGAATGTAATTGCAAGTTTACCTATGCCATGTGAGAGAAATAACTTGTTAAAGTGGAGCTCCACCCTAAAGTGGAACTTCCGCTCATTGGAACCCTCCCCCCCTCCGGTGCCACAATTGGCACCTTTCAGGGGGGAGGGGGTGCAGATACCTGTATAGTACAGGTATTTGCACCCACTTCCGGCATAGATATCCGCAAAATCTGCGGATATTTACGCCACTTCCTGCGGGTCCCCCGCTGTCTGCTGGGAAACACACGGATCCCAGAGACAGCGGGGACCATCCTTATTGCGCAGCGCGACTCGCGCATGCACAGTAGGGAACCGGAAAGTGCAGCCCCAAGGCTTCACTTCCTGATTCCCATACCCAAGATGGCAGCGGCAGAACCCAAGAGCCGATCGAGAGATCGGCTTCTGGTGCTGACATCGCTGGCGCGCTGGGCAGGTAAGTGTCCTTATTTTAAAAGTCAGCAGCTGCAGTATTTGTAGCTGCTGACTTTTAAAAACAAAAAACGGCGGAACTCCCTCTTTAATATGACAATTTTGAGGGAAAAAAAATTCTTAATTTTTTAAACAATTGTGGGCAAAAAAATTGCAACTTCAAAAAACTCACTATACCTCCTACTAAATACATTGGACTGTCATATTTACAAAAAGTGGTAATTTGGGGGGGATTTGTACTGTGCTGACATTTTAGGGCCTTAAGTCAATACATCAGGATTGATTAATTTTCAGTGATACGTAGCATAGCTTATAGACACTATACCTTTCGCACAAACCAATTATCATACACTTATCAGGATTTTTTTTTACCAAAGACATGTAGCAGAATACATTCTGGCCTAAATTTGCGACGAAATGTAATTTTATTGGATTTTTTTAAAACAGAAAGTAGAAAATATTGGTTTTATTCAAAACGTTCACTCTTTTTCCACTTAAATCGCAAAAAATAAAAAACCCTGTGGTGAATAAATACCGCCAAAAGAAAGTTCAATTTATGTGAATAAAATTATAAAAATGTAATTTGGGTATAGTGCAGCATGACTGAGTAATAGTCATTCAAAGTGCGAGAGCACGGAAAGCTGAAAATTGGGCTGAGAAGGAAGGGGGTGGAAGTACTCAGGATCGAGGTGGTTAAAGTAGTTTATGCACTACATTGGTTTGACTTTCATGCAACTTGAGGGCCATAGACATCAATGTTAACCCTCAAAAGTTACATGAAAGTTGTACCTGAATGTTTTACATGCAAAAGTGGGTCCAAATTTGCAGAGTGACAACAACTCACATCCGAGTCACACCCATCCAAAGATGCATCAAAGTTGTGCTCCAAAGTTAAAGGGTTTGGAGTTGTACAAGTGTGAATGGAGCCTGAGGTAGGAGACAGGAATGTCCATTGCACCCTTTATTATTTGATCTGCTAATCAAACCAATAGCTATATTAATAATAGTTGTGTTCTTCTGCTCTGATATTGAGCATTTGATCATCAGCACTTTGAAAGAACATATATCATTATCCCTGGATTTACCCTGTTGTTTTTGGCTCATCCATATCAATCCCTCCATTTTCTTCTAGAGATGGTGGAGAGGGATTTGGGGTATTTTCAAGCGTTTGTGTTAATTGGGAGAAATCTAGTTATAAATGCCATCCAATCTAACCAACCAGGCGACTTTAATCTGTAAACTTATTTTAATGTTTGAGAGTGACCCTTTCAATCCTATATTACAAATACAATGTTTTAATCTCAAGCCCATAAGCTCTACATTGCTCTACATACAATAACCCCTGAAAAATCCCATTGGGTTTAAGAAAACTATATTCTTTGGGCATGATATAGACATGCGATGGTAGTGGGAGAGTCTCTGGATTGCTTTAGAAATTCTGAACCTCCCTACACACCTGGAGGACATGGGCTTACCTAATTTTCACAAGTACTAACCAGCACATATTTAGTAAGTATTCATAATTGGCTCATCCCAAGGTCCAATAACACTTAGAGCCAGTTCACACAGGGGCAACACGACTTCCAACGAGACTTTTGGAGGCAACTTGGACACGACTTGGGGCGACTTACAACATGACTTTAAGTCGCCCCAGGCCAGGCGACTTTTGCCGTGGCCAATCAGAGAATGAGCTCTCAAGGGGGAAATCCCTGTCAAATAAAATAAAAATAAAAAACTGCATGGGTTCCCCCTCCGGGAGCATACCAGGCCTTTAGGTCTGGTATGGATTTTAATTGGAACCCCCTACGCTGAAAAGGCGGCGTGGGGGTCCCCCCCAGATGCATACCAGATCCTTATACGAGCATGAAGCCTGGCCGGTCAGGAAGGGGGTGGGGACGAGCGAGCGCCCCCCCCCCCCCGAACCATACCAGGCCGCGTGCCCTCAACATGGGGGGTTCGTGCTTTGGGGAAGGGGGCGCCCTGCGGCCCCCCCACCCCAAAGCACCTTGTCACCTTGCCCCGGGACTGTGATGTCATAAAGGGGCGGGGTCACCATGTAACATCATCCGGTGACCACGTCCCATACCTATATAAGTCGCTGCACATGTCGCACAAGCCAGTACAGCGGAAGACAGCACCGGGTCAACATCGGAAGAAGAAAGAAGAGAGAAGAGAGAAGAAGGACAGAGGGCGGAGGAGACCGGGCTCCTCTGCTAGTAAAAGAGCTGCAAGAAGACAGCGGAGGAGCCCGGGAGAAGACGCCGGATAGCGGGAGAAGGGGCCGAACAGAGCGGAGAAGTCGTCAGAAGACCCCCCGACGTCGGAAGAAGACCCCCGGAGCTGCTTAATAAATTACTTTTAAAACTTGTGTTGTGTTTTTTATTGCCATTTTTTCCCCAGGTGAATGGATAGGGGTACTATGTACCCCTTACCCATTCACATAGGGTGGGGGCCCCCTTATTAAAGGGGGCTCTCGGATTCCGATAAGCCCCCCGCCCGCAGACCCCAACAACCAATGGCCAGGATGTCGGGAAGAGGCCCTTGTCCTCATCAACATGGGGACAAGGTGCTTTGGGCGCCCCCTTCCCCAAACCACGAACCCCCCATGTTGAGGGCACGTGGCCTGGTACGGTCCAGGAGGGGGGGCGCTCACTCGTCCCCACAACCTTCCTGACCGGCCAGGCTTCGTGCTCGGGTAAGGGTCTGGTATGGATCTGGGGGGGACCCCCACGCTGTTTTTTCGGCATAGGGGTTCCCCTTAAAATCCATACCAGACCTAAGGGCCTGGTATGCTCCAGGAGGGGGAACCCACGCCGGATTTTTTTAATTAATTTGGTGTGGAGTTCCCTCTCGAGAGCTGATAATTCTGTGAGAGCCGCCACAGTATAGACGGAGATCCGACTTGGAGGCAATTTCCATTGAAATCAATGGGTACCAGTCGCCTAGAAGTCGGAAAGAAGTAGTACAGGAACCTTTTCTGAAGTTGGAGCGACTTCAGTAGTGTGCATTAAGACGGCTCTCATTCACTTACATTGATTTTTACATGTAGTGCGACTTGAGGCGACTAGGGGTGACCTGAAGTCGGATCTGAGTTGCCCCTGTGTGAACCAGCTCTTATACTGCAACTGAAGCAGTTATTGCAACTTATTATTAATCCTTACAAAATATGGTTTACAGATGTTCAGTCCATCCCTATCAGGAAACAACTTTACTCGCTGCTCAGGCCCGTTTATTTGTTGAAGAAATTTGCAAACTGACACGCCAAGTCCAGGAACTGTATGTGTGTCTAAACACACCTCCAGCTGTAACGCAGGAGCCAGAGTCCAAAGTTAACCTGCCTGATCGTTTTTCTAGCGATCCCCATGCGTTTTCTAACGTTAAAAATTGTTGTATGTTACACTTTAAGCTCAAACAACACTCCTCTGATTCTGAAGCACAGCGGGTCAGCCTAAATACTACATGGTTGCATGGGGATCTTCAGTCTTGGGCTTTTAGTATCTCCACAGATGACCTAGCCAGTGGGTCAATTGAATAATTTTTCAAGGTCCTGGGTTTACTCTGTGATGATCCTGATCATACCCTCTCATCAGAAGCTAATGTTAGGTTATTACGTCAGGGTAAAAGCACCGCTGGGCAATACTCTTCTGATTTCCACCGATGGACACCTGACTCAGGGTGGAATGACCCTGCTCTAAGAAGCCAATTCAGGTTAGGCTTATCTGATTCCATCAAGGACTCCTTAGTTCACTATCCTGAACTGAAGTCATTGAATGAAGCCATGCAAGTAGCCATCCGTATAGACGGGGTTTACGGGAAAGGTGTACAGAGAGGTTTGTTTCTTTGCCCCCTAGTACGTTGCCCACCTTTTCTTAATTTTCTGACCCCTCTCAGCCTCCCCAGGAGGATGAGCTCATGCAAATTGGCGCTACCCATTTATCCTTTGGGGAAAAGGCTAGAAGGAGATCTCAGGGTCTCTACTTATATTGTGGTAACCACGGCCACTTTGTCACTAGCTGTCCTAATAAGCCGAGAAACGTCAAGAGTCTAGTGCGGCTGGGGTCTGCTTCCATAGACCATACCGTGTCTGTTTCCCTCAGAGATGGCTTATTTGTTCCTGAAACTTAGTTCTGCCAAGTTTTCTCACAACCTCTCTGCTTTCATTGATTCTGGTGCTGCTAGAGATTTAATTGATAGGAACCTAGCACACAGTCTACAGCTTCTGGTGACTAAGGTGCACAGACCCTTCTCAGTCTTAGCCTTAGTCTTGATAATTTCCTCCTTGTCCATGGGTCTGGTGACCTGGTACCTATTACAGTGCCTTCCGAAAGTATTCGGCCCCCTTGAACTTTTCAACCTTTTGCCACATTTCAGGCTTCAAACATAAAGATATAAAATTTTAATTTTTTTGGGAAGAATCACCAACAAGTGGGACACAATTGTGAAGTGGAACGAAATCTATTGGATATTTTAAACTTTTTTAACAAATAAAAAACTGAAAAGTGGTGCGTGCAAAATTCGGCCCCTTTACTTTCAGTGCAGTAAACTCACTCCAGAAGTTCAGCGAGGATCTCTGAATGATCCAATGTTGTCCTAAATGACTGATGGTGATAAATAGAATCCACATGTGTGTAATCAAGTCTCTCTATAAATGCACCTGCTCTGTGATAGTCTCAGGGTTCTGTTGAAAGCGCAGAGAGCATCATGAAGACCAAGGAACACACCAGGCAGGTCTGTAATACTGTTGTGGAGAAGTTTTAAGCCGGATTTGGATACAAAAAGATTTCCCAAGCTTTAAACATCCCAAGGAGCACTGTGCAAGCGATCATTTTGAAATGGAAGGAGTATCAAACCACTGCAAATCTACTAAGACCTGGCCGTCCCTCTAAACTTTCGGCTCAGACAAGGAGAAGACTGATCAGAGATACAGCCAAGAGGCCCATGATAACTCTGGATGAACTGCAGAGAACTACAGCTGAGGTGGGAGAGTCAATAGGACAACAATCAGTCGTACACTGCACAAATCTGGCCTTTATGGAAGAGTGGCAAGAAGAAAGCCATTTCTCAAAGATATCCATAAAAAGTCTCGTCTAAAGTTTGCCACAAGCCACCTGGGAGACACACCAAACATGTGGAAGAAGGTGCTCTGGTCAGATGAAACCAAAATCCAACTTTTTGCCCACAATGCAAAACGATATGGTTGGCATAAAAGCAACACAGCTCATCACCCTCAACACACCATCCCCACTGTCAAACATGGTGGTGGCAGCATCATGGTTTGGGCCTGCTTTTCTTCAGCAGGGACAGGGAAGATGGTTAAAATTGAGGGGAAGATGGATGCAGCCAAATACAGGACCTTTCTGGATGAAAACCTGTTGGAGCCTGCAAAAGACCTGAAACTGGGACGGAGATTTATCTTCCAACAAGACAATGATCCCAAACATACAGCAAAATCTACAAAGGAATGGTTCACAAATAAACGTATCCAGGTGTTAGAATGGCTAAGTCAAAGTCCATACCTGAATCCAATTGAGAATCTGTGGAAAGAGCTGAAAACTGCTGTTCACAAACGCTCTCCATCCAACCTCACTGAGCTCAAGCTGTTTTGCAAGGAAGAATGGGCAAGAATTTCAGTCTCTCAATGTGCAAAACTGATAGAGACATACCCCAAGCGACTTGCAGCTGTAATCGCAGCAAAAGGTGGCTCTGCAAAGTATTAAAGCAAGGGGGCCGAATAATTTTGCACGCCCAGCTTTTAATTTTTTTTATTAGTTAAAAAAGTTTCAAAAATCCAATAGATTTTGTTCCACTTCACAATTGTGTCCCACTTGTTGGTGATTCTTCACAAAAAATAAAATTTTTATATCTTTATGTTTGAAGCCTGAAATGTGGCAAAAGGTTGAAAAGTTCAAAGGGGCCGAATACTTTCGCAAGGCACTGTACCCTGACCATTGGGGAATTTCACAGGGAGACAATCAGCTTCTACCTGATCTCTTCTCCTGCGTATTCCCTTATTTTGGGGTATCCCTGGCTTAAACTTCACAACCTGCACATAGACTGGGCTGCAGAGGAGATTGGGTCCTGGTTCCAGACCTGCATCCAGAATTGCATTCAACTCGCTGACCAGTTATAACTCTTGTGTGGCCAGTACCAGTCATCTGCCTTTTTTCCAGTCCTATTCAGATCCTGTTCATGACGTATCCAAAGGTGACTACAGTTTACATGACCATATGCCTATATAACACTGTTATAACAAAAGACGCTGACAAGTCTATTGAATTCTCCACAGGCCATCTCTCCAGCCAATTGCCACAACCTGAACCCTCTCCTCCTAGAAATCGGGCTTGTCCGTTGTCTCATAGCTTTGAGCCCTGTTTGGAAACTTCCTCTAAATTCTCAGTCGTCAAGCCCCCTGGACTACCCCTACCTTTGCCTGTCCCTAAGCTCCCTTGTACGCACAGCCAGGCTAACTTGTCCGCAAGTTCACTGTCGCTACACTTAGTGATGCTATTTAGTCAGTCGCTACACCTGGTGATGCGATTCAGACATTTGATGCACCTGGTGATGTGATTAAGACTGCCACTGCATCTGGTGGTAGGTTTGGTGCCATTATATTGTCTGTAGGTTAAAGGATGCCAAGGATTGCAGGATCAAGGACCAAGCTGTTTGGTAAGTGTCCTATTCCATGTATCGCCAGGCCACGCCCCGTGTACCCTCTATTTTTACACTTATCTTTTTGACGTAGAAGAAACCCAAAACAAACATTTAACAACCTTAGAAGTGGTACTGGCATTCGTTTCAGGAATTTTTTTGAACGTATGTTAGAAATATAACAAATCATTTTCAATGTTATATTTAACAGACAAAAAAGAAACATATAGGGAAAGTTAATTGTGATGGATTACATAGCCTTTCAAAGTACACTCTGGTCAAATTAAAAAATGATGCAAAGGGAACATGGCCCACCTAAGCAGAGCAGGATTTTACCCAGGCACTGCTTTAGACAACAGGGCACCCCTTTGCAGTCCATACTAGGGATGAGCTGAAAACCCCCCGGTTCAGATCTCACCAGAATCTGCGAATGGACCGAAAATTTGCGGAAACTTTAGAACCCCATTAAAGTCTATGGGACTGGAATAATCAAAACCAAAAGTGCTAATTTTAAAGGCTAATATGCAAGTTATTGTCCTAAAAAGGGTTTGGGGACCCGGCTCCTGCTCCAGGGTACATGTATCAATGCAAAAAAAAGTTTCAAAAACTGCATTTTTTTTCCGAGCACTGATTTTAATGACGCTTAAAGTGAAAAAAAAAGTGAAATATTCCTTTAAATATCGTGCCTGGAGGGTGTCTATAGTATGCCTGTGAAGTGGCACATGTTTCCCATGTTTAGAACAGTCCCTGCACAAAAGGACATTTCTAACGGAAAAAAAGTCATTTAAAACTGCTTGAGGTTTTAATGTAATGTCTGGTTCTGAAAATATGAATGAAAATCATTGAGAAAAATGGCATGGGTAGCCCCCCCTGCCCATTACCAGCCCTTTTGGGTCTTGTTCGCATATTAAGGGGAACCCTATACCCAAATAAAAAAAAAGGAAAGGTGTCGGGCCCCCAGGTCCTATATACTCAGAACAGCAGTATACAGGCGGTGCAAACAAGACAGAGACTGTGTAGGTTTGTTGTGTTAAGTAGAATCTGTTTGTAATTTTGAACTGGTACATTTTTAAAGTGTAGCTCCAGTCAAAAAATCTATCTTTAAGCTTTTTGGAAAACATAGGGAAGGGTTATCACCCCCTGTATAATTTTTTTTCATCTCGCTTTCTGTTGTCTCCTTCCGTTTGCAAGTAGGAGACGTTTGTAAGTTGGATGTTTGAAAGAAGGGGCCTGCCCTATATGCTCTGCAGAAATGTGGGCCTAAGGTGTTGGTATTGCCACAACACTGTAAACCCTCAAAGTGACTCTTGGTGGACGCTGGAACGCCCTGCTGTGAACTATTATATCAAGAATTGTAATTACATGCCATTGTTGAACAGTGATAGAAAAATTGGGCCTTTGGTGGTGCTGGTGCCATAACAATGTAAGTCCTCACAGTTACTCTTGGTGGGCGCTGGAACAGGCCCTGCTGTGAAAATTTTTATCAAGAATTGTAATTACATGCACCTGTTTAACAGGGGCCGATAAATTGGGCCTTAGGCACTGGTGCCACGAGACTGCAACACCTCACAGAAACTCTAGTTGGAGAGCAGAAATGAGCCCTGCTGCAAAGTATTGCATCAAAAATTGTAATTACATGCCCCTGTTAAACAGATGTTGAAAAATTGGGCCTTAGGCACTGGTGCTGGTGCCACAACACTGCATCCCCTCACAGATACTCTAGTTGGAGTGCAGGAATGAGCCCTGTGCAGATGACGCAATACACCAACTGTAATTCCTGGAGCTGCCTGCAGTATAGGATCAGGAGAGCACTAGCGATTGGGGTAGCTTTAGGTGCAAACTGTGCAGATGACACAGTACACCGACTGTAATTGCTACAGCTGCTTGTGGATTGAAATCAGCAGAACTCCAGCAATTGGGGTAGCTTTAGTTGTACACTGTGCAGGTGGCACAATACACCGACTGTAATTGCTACAGCTGCCTGTGGTATAGGACCAGAAGAACACCAGCAATTGGGGTAGCTTCAGGTGTACACTGTGCAGGTGGCACAATACACTAACTGCAACTGCTACAGCTGCCTGTGGTATAGGACTATAAGAACACCAGCAATTGGGGTAGCTTTAGGCGTACACTGTGCAGGTGGCACAATACACTGACTGTAACTGCTACAGTTGCCTGTGGTATAGGAACAGAAAACACCAGCATTTGGAGCTTCAGGTGTACACTGTGCAGGTGGCACAATACACTGACTGTAACTGCTACAGCTGCCTGTGGTATAGGACCAGAAGAACACCAGCAACTGGGGTAGCTTTAGGTGTACACTGTGTAGGTGGCACAATACACCGACTGTAACTGCTACAGCTGCCTGTGGTATAGGATCAGAAGAACACCAGCAATTGGGGTAGCTTTAGGTGTACACTGTGCAGGTGACACAATACATCGAGAGTAACTGCTACAGCTGCCTGTGGTATAGGATCAGAAGAACACCAGCAATTGGGGTAGCTTTGGGTGTACACTGTGCAGGTGGCACAATACACCGACTGTAATTGCAATAGCTTAAAAGGAAATTCAGACACTGTCTCTCCGTCTATCTCTCTCTCTCTCTGTAAGCGACACAACACACTACGCAAGGCCGCCACGCAGGCGGCCTTATATAGTGTGGGGCATGTACTAAACCCCCTGAGCCCTAATTGGCCCCAGGCATCCTGCCTGTGGCCAATTATGGCTCTCTTCACTGACAGCGCTGCGATTGGCCAAGCATGTGGGTCATAGTGTATGCTTGGCCAATCATCAGCCAGCAATGCACTGCGATACTGCAGTGAATTATGGGCCATGAGCGCCACTCGAATTTGGCACGAACAGCCCATTATGTTCGGAATTTGCCGAAACGGCGAACAGCCGATATTCGAGTCATAAATGGGTTCGACTCGAACGCGAAGCTCATCCATAGTCCATACTCCAGTAATCTAGGGACTTTTATTTGCCGGTGTGTAAAACAAGTATCTCGAAATATGAATCTGACTGGTGATATAGTGTTTAAGCAGAAAGAGTAGTTAGGATTTAGTATATATAATAGGCTTTAGGAGGTATACCTTCCAAACTAACATGTGAGGAGTTGTATGAAATCTGTCTGTAATGATTGACAGCAATAATAGAAATTTTTGGGATTTTCTGGCTTGCCTAGCCTTAAAATGGAATAATAACCAAAACCATGTTATTTTTTGCTCTCCTGTTCACTGTAAGATGATATAATTACTTTGGAAGCTTTTCTTTTAGCTCAAAGGAATTGTAATTTTGAGTCAGTTTTTTCCTACCTTGTATTGTACTCATTTCTATTGATATGTCTCCAGGATATATAAGACTTTTTTTATTTTAAAGTTTAATATATTTTACAATAACAAAGGTCTGAATGCAGTATCTTTTTTATCTCAATGATAAAATATGTCTTGGTTGAAATTGATAACTATTGTAATAAGCAATACATTGTAGGTATTATGCAATCTGCATAAGAACTCCTATTACAATTTAACAAATATTTTTAAACATAAAAATAAATGTAATGATGGTACTAGAAAAAATGAGTAGATGGATTTGTTTAATTTAGAAATATGCATTGCATTATCATCTTATAGCCATCTTAAGCCTGGTAATGTTATTTATTACATTTTCCAGGTTGGTAAGAAAAATTGAAGTTCAACTGTTTCAATAGAATGGGAAAGGTTCACAACCTCCATCAGCCTTTTGCTGTGCCTGTAATTCCACTCAGAAATTCCTCAGTGACACCCCTGTGGCATAATGGAATAAAAAGAACATGGGTCACTGTTACAGGAAGGCACACACAGTAATAAAAACTATATAATGTTTTTATTCTTTCCCCACTTCACTAAAAAATGTTTGTACTCGTTTGAGAATTTTTCTATTGTTTTTTTTCTATTTTCTTCCTGTCTGACTTCTTGTTGCTGTCAGTGAGGGAGTACATCTTCTCAGTAGAACACAGACTACAAAAATAAGAAAAACTGATACAAAATGATCATGCTTTGTTTACTCTTTTTTTAGGATTGGAGCGGAGATTAAAAAACGCAAAGTGTGATTGTTATTCATCATATAGGAATGCACACATATGTGTTAATATTGGATCTTATAAACTGCCAACGATACATAAAAAGCAGGCATGCTGCCATATTACATAGAGGTTGAAGGAAGCCCTGAAACATGGAGGGCTAGTTATAGATTTTTTGACTATGTATGCTGATTAAAAATGTACCTTCTCTGGGGGCGCGCATACGCGGAAGCGTCCAAGATGGCCGCATAGACCGGGAGCTCCGCGCCACCCTGGCCTAACGTCCGCCGCCACGACCTTCTGAGCCCTCGTTTCCGCAGGTAAACGGTCGCATCTGATTGGGGAAACCTCAGGCTTCACACGAATGCCCGGCTCTAAGTCCCGTCGGAACCCCAAACCCGCGCTTTCTACAGCGTTAGCGATGTCAGGCCGATCCAAGATGGCCGCCGTTACCTCACAACACACAGCCTGCAATGAGGATTCCATAGCGGACCAGGACCACACAGCTAAGCACCTCTCTTCAACTTCAAACGGCACAGTGAGTGAAACTCAACCCGGAGCCCCATCCCCAACATCCACTGACCTCCTCCTGAGACATATTGGAGGGGAAAGTAATCCCTCCACACAGCATATGTTACCTATCAGCTTTGCTCCATGGGACATAGTTCCCAGAGATTCGCCTTCTCCTCCCACTGACTTTGCATCCATGATGAACGCATTCTCTCAAATGTTGTCTAGAGATTTATCTCAAACTGCTACACAGATCACAGCTTCCATTCATGCTGATCTGCAACAATTAGGAACCAGGATTGATGCAATAGAGCTACAATCGGATCAGTCATGTCTACGTATTAACCAAAATACAGCCAGGATACAAGAACTTCAGGATCATTTAGAAACAGCCACAGCTAAAATTGACGACCTCGAAAATAGGTCAAGGAGATATAATTTCCGTGTCAGAGGCATTCCTGAATCTATCAAGGACACTCATCTCGCTATCCAAGACCTCATCAAAAGTTTAATTCCCACAATTTCACAGGATCGTCTAGAATTAGACAGGGCTCACAGGGCTCTGCAACCTCTTCGCTCAGATGGACTTCCTAGAGACATTATAGTGAAACCTCACTACTACTCAGTGAAAGAAGAGATAATGAGAGTTTCCAGAACCTCAGATTCTCTGACATTTCAGGATCATTCCATACAAATTTTTACCGATTTGTCACCATACACAGTCCAAAAACGACGAGCACTTAAACCACTACTTCAAGTTCTGACGAGCAGAGAAATCCCTTACAGATGGGCCTTTCCTCTCCGCCTGAATTTCTCATATAACAATAAACCATACCTTCTCGACGTTCCAAGATGGAGAACGACTTCTGCTTCAATTGGGATTGATCAACCAGGAACTCCCTCAGACTTCTACACCGAAAGGAACCTCTTCGTCCAAACGCCCCTCACCGACCAGCCCCTTGACGCAAATATGGCAGAAACAGATGCCCAAGAGATCGAGGGAATCTCCACAAACCTGAATATATACCTAATCTGTCCAATTTTTGTTGAAAAATTGACTTCCTTACGGTTTGTCCTCAGGGCCGAACCTTTACCCGGGCCGGGTTGACCATAGGTCCTGTTTTTTCCTGGTAACTTCTCCAGGTGTTTTCCCACAGAAGACATTATTTTTTCACTTTTTTTTTTTTTCTCTTTTTTTGCTTCTAATGTGGAAAATTTAATAATATTTTTCCTTTTTGACATATACTTTTACTGTATTGCCTGTATTAGCCTCCTCTTCCTCTATAATTTTATTATTTATTTCTCTCTCCAACTGACCTTTTGGCTTTATATTTGATGGGGGGGTTTTTTTCTTATAATGGCTCTTTTTGCCATTAAGTCATGGTCACACATTTCGTAGAGTAAGAGGGGGGCAGTTGCTCATTATTTATATAGCCCCTATGTTTATTTTAGTCTGGGCTCAGATTATTTGTTTTAGTGCCTATGAGATAATCAACCTCTGCGGCGGGGTTGTCCAGGGTGGGTACAATGCACCCCCCTTTTACTTCGATAGGAGAACTTACTCTCCTACCGGGGTTCGTTTACAGCGTCCCTTTTGGGCCGCTTTGGGATTTTTTTCCCTTTCTATTTTATTTATTGTATACATTTCTAAATTTTTTTTTTTTTTGTCTTGTATTGTAATTTTATATAATGCATATTCTGATGTGCTTCTATCTTATTTCCTCTTTTTCTAACTCTATTCTCTCCTTACCTTCTTCTTTCTCCCTTCCATCCTCCCTTTTTTACCCTTCCCAGTCTAACCACATCCTCCTCCCCATCTCCCTTGTACAGGATCAGGGCCTGGTTGGATTCTCCTCGTTTTTTTCTCACAAGCATATCTTCAGAAGAACAGGTGTCATCTCCTATCTGCCAGGGATCACTACAAAGACAGGTACTCCTTTTGCACATAGCATGAATTTTTCCATGCTCTTCCTATGACCTCTACCTCACCGGTACAATCTAATCTCCGTATAATGTCCAATAATGTTCAAGGCCTTAATTCCCCAGTGAAAAGGCGTAAAATCATGCAACAATTTCATGCCCACAAAGCTGATGTTATCATGATGCAGGAGACGCACTTTCCCATTTCTTATAACCCCATTTTCCTACACAAAAACTTTTCTCAATTTTATCTGGCTAATGCTTCCAATAAAACAAGAGGGGTTGCGATTTGCTTTGCCAACAAAATTCATTTTCAACATTCCAAAACGATTAGAGACCCAGAAGGCCGTTACATCCTGGTCTCTGGGACAATTAATTCAGTAACATAAACGTTTGTTTCCTACTATGCTCCAAACTCCCGCCAGGACCATTTTTTTGAAAAGACTCTCATGACGCTGAAATCCCATCTGAAGGGAATTATTATCCTGGCGGGAGATTCGAACATCCCATTTGACCTTTCCTCAGACAGATCTAACCCTACGAAACCAATGCCCAAAAGACCTCCTAAATGCAGTCTTAAGGTTGCACATTCCATCCAATCAGCAGGCCTGATAGACATATGGAGAGAAATGAATCCCCGATCCAAAGACTACACTCACTTTTCTATCCCTCATAATACATTAACCAGAATAGACCATATCTTTATTCCTCCACAATTCATCTCTTTGGTTGAATCCTCAAAAATGTATGATTCCTCTCTCTGACCATTCCATCGTTTTATTAATTATTCGAGGGGGAGGAGGAGATAAACGACTGTTCCAATGGCGGCTTAATGAGTCTCTACTAAACAATCAAGCTCACTGTGCGGTATTAGAATCAGCCCTTTCGGACTACTTTACAGACAATAATACAGATTCAATTTCGCCAGGCTCCCTGTGGGCGGCACACAAGGCGGTCATGCGGGGTAAAATAATTCAACTCTCAGCCCGTCTCAAAAAGGAACACTCCGCAGAGCTTATACGACTCAAAGAGGAATTCCGAACACTTAGCAAAAGTCATAAACGACATCCTACCCCAGATAGCCTGGCTGAACTTGATAGGGCACGCATTGCACTTAATCTTTTACTCACCACCTCTGCGGAAAAACATCTGCGATGGACAGGAGCTCGCTTCTATTATCAAAAAGATAAAATAGGTGCCAAACTCGCGAGTAAATTATGTTCTCGAACTCGCACCTTGGTCTTCCCCAAAATTAGACAATCTTCGGGTACCCTTACACAAAATCCGGTAGAAATATTGAAATCATTTCATGATTTTTATAAAAACCTCTACACTGAGACAACTCATACACATTCCAAAGCTAGGAAGCAGTTCCTGGATCACCTTGATCTACCATACATACATCAAACTCATAAAGATCTAATGGATGAATCCTTCTCCCCTGCCGAAATACTTGACGTCATAAAAGCCCTTAAATCAGAATCTGCACCAGGCCCCGACGGTTTCCCAGTTAGATATTATAAGACTTTTGGATCAAAATTAGCTCCCTACATGGCCCGGTTCTTTAATTCTCTCCGGGATGGAGCCCCCCTCCCGAATGATTCTAATACCGCATTTATCTCTGTTATTCCGAAACCTGGTAAAGATACTTGTGAAGTGGGAAATTACAGACCCATTTCGCTGATCAATAATGATCTTAAAATTATGACTAAGATATTAGCCAAAAGAATGTCCAGTTTTATATCTAACTATATCCATAAGGATCAGGTGGGCTTCATCCCGGGGAGACAGGGAACGGATCAGGTGAGAAGGACAATTGACTTAATATCACTCTTGAAATCGCAATGGGACGGGGGCCCGGCACAAGAAGGCCTTCTGCTGTCTTTGGATTTGCAGAAGGCATTTGATACTGTTTCATGGCCATATCTGTTTGAAATTCTCAACAGATGGGGTTTCGGAGCAAATTTTTTGAACATTATACAATCCCTATATTCAACCCCCTCTGCTCAAGTACGTCTATTAGGCCATCTCTCTCAACCATTAGATATCTGTAGAGGTACTAGACAGGGTTGTCCCTTGTCACCGTTAATCTTTACTATAGCTATAGAAACCCTAGCCATCGCCATTAGAGCAGATATAAATATTAAAGGTGTTCGTTGTGGTTTAGAAGAGCATAAATGTGCTCTCTTTGCTGATGATATGCTTATATTTCTGACCTCGCCCCTAATCTCCACCCCCAACTTACTTCATCTTCTTCGGGACTTTGGAACTATTTCAGGTCTCCAAGTTAATACCTCAAAGTCAGTTGCTCTCAATATTTCAGTTCCCTCATTAACTATCTCCCGACTTACGCCCTTTTTTCCCTTCTCCTGGGCTTCAGATAGGATTCCCTATTTGGGTATTTCTCTCACCAAATGTATCAGTACCTTATACAATGCTAATTATCCACCCGCCTTCAGATCTTTAGAAGCAGATCTTACTAAATGGTCTAAAGAAGGATTGTCTTGGCTGGGCAGGCTCAATGCAGTTAAGATGAACTTATTTCCTCGGATTTTGTATTTATTTAGAGCCCTCCCCATACCTATTAAAAAGTCGACCCTCAATAAATTCCAATCAAAAGTGGTTGGATTTGTCTGGGGAAAACGGGGACATAGACTAGCGCGTGACATCCTGTTCCGCCAGACAAACCAAGGTGGCTTAGGTCTTCCTAACCTCTTTTTATATTATCAAGCAGCACAACTAGCACAATTTTCAGCAATATATTCTAAAACCAATAGTCCAGATTGGGTTTCTATTGAGAACCAGGCAGTACCTGACTACACATTAGATCATCTACTATGGAGACCAACAAAGCAAAGACCTACCATATCGTCTCCCACGCTTTCTCAATCCCTAGCACTATGTGATAGACTATACAAAAACGAACACCTGATTTCCCCACTGAAACCTCTCGTTCATTTATTTCATAATCCTGATTTTCCTCCTGGTCTGAACATCCAAGATTTTCAATGGTGGTTGAACAAGGGCCTTTTCAGAATTGGACATTTCATTACACCAAATGGACCCATTTCAATGGGCCACTGCTACTCCAAACTAGAGATGCCCGATTCAGAACAATTGAGACTCTCTCAGATTACACGTTTTTTACAATCTCTTGAATTTGATAAATCAAATAGTTACCAGGTTACGATTTACGAGCAATGGTGCTTAAAACAAGGCCTCCGCAAAGGAGGTATTTCCCTCATCTACTCGTCCCTGGCAGATAGGAATGATAAACCGACATATGCTCGTTCTTGGGAAGAAGACTTGGACATCCAACTAGATACGGAAATGTGGTTTCAAGTTTTTAGACGATCATCTAAAGGTATTTTGAATATTTCCTTAATCGAAGCTAATGTCAAAATTCTAACGAAATGGTATTATGTTCCTGTGAGACTTGCAAAGATGTACCCAGAGATTTCACCGCTCTGTTTCAGAGGATGTGGTCATTTAGGTACTATGTTACATATTTGGTGGATGTGTCCCCGCATACGAAACTTTTGGAATAACTTTATTCATCTAGTACGGAAGGTCACGAAAGCCCCAATTCCACTAGATCCTTCATATATCCTTCTGAACCGCAGGTTACATAATACCCCTAAACATACTCTACAACTAATCTTTTTTATGTGCTTGGGAGCCAAGATTTCTTTAGCAAAAGCTTGGAAAACTTCTAGAGTTTCTCTCGGGGCTACCAGGCACAAAATCTCCTGGATTATGGTTCAGGAACAAATAGTAGCTAAATTACGGAATACCACACAACAATTTGAATTGATAAGGGATCCATGGGCCCAACACATCAAAGTACAATTGTTTCCGGGATACCTTCTGTCTTAAATTTTACATGGATGGAGCCAGGACCCTGAATCCTGTACAACCCTCCCTTCCTTACCCTCCCTCTTCTCTCCTGAATACTCTCTCTTTTTTTCCTTTTTTTTTTGCTTTTCTTTACGCAGGATTTCTCATATTTAGTTATTGATCCGATGTTACCTTATTCTACTGCATTAATCCTCAGTTAATCTTTGTGGTTCTGACCGGAGTTTACTAGTTCTAAAGAGATTATTTGGTATAGACTTGGGAATTCTAGGGTTTAACCGTTCGCTTCCCTCCGGGGAGCACAAATTCTGGGTGCTGTCCGGGGGTTTGAAGGGACGGAGGTGGGGGGTTCTTCGGCGGGAATTCCCCGAGCTATCCCACTCCACAGTGTGAGTCCATTGGGGTGGAGTGGTGATCTCGGGGGTTTCCGTAGAAGTTGCCGCTACGTTTACGAATTGAATCTTCTACCCCCCCCCCACTCAAGCTTTAATTAAGTTTTTGTTTTTTTTCCTTTCCTTTTCTCTCTCTCTATATATATATATATATATATATATATATATATATATATATATATATATATATATATATATTTTTTTTTTTTTTTCTTATTTATATATTATTAATATAAATTTCATATTTGTATTTTACGAAGTCTCTTAATGAATAGATAACAAACATACGGAGAGCAGACTGGACTATAGCGATTTCGTGAAGGTCTTATTTACTTACTCCGAGGCTGTCTGCCTTATAGAAGTTTTTATGGAAACTTATTTTCCATATAATGCTTTTCGTTTTTTTTTTTTTTTAGAGGTTGTAAATCTAAAAGAAGTGCATCCTTACTTTCCAAGTCTTTCATGTCATATAATAGTCCCAGATATAATTGTATAAGATACCTTGTATAACTTGTCTTTTACTGATAGATGAATCCTGCCTTATTTAAACTTTGTCTTTTCTGTTATGTTTTTGCTTTACACCTATTTTTTGATGATACATGATGTATTTATCAAAGATTTAACTTCAATAAAAATTATTGAAAGAGAAAGATGTACCTTCTCTCACCTCTGAACTGTTGTTCAGAGGTGAGAGAGGTGGGCCAAGTTCTGGATCTCAGAATTTGAACACCCAAGGGTTCAAGGCTTCCAGCTTACTCTACAAGGAGTCTGACAATCCATGAAGACACATCTACAGGATATTGTACCTGTTGTCATTCCTTATGACAGTTTAGAATAGGGGTAGGCAATCCACAGCACGCAAAGCTTCTTTTGCCACCACTTGACGTCCTTCCCATTAGCAGAGCAGTGCAGGCAAGTGCCAGTAAGACACTAATGCATTCCAATTGCAGAATTCCCCACGCGCCACCTGCACTGAGGGGGAGACACTGTGCCCCCACACTGTAAAAGATGGGAAACATTGATTGGTTATCTAACTTTTCTGTAACTACAATCGTCAGCTTTTGTGATGGGGAAGAGATTGGGTGCAGTTCTGCTAAGGGGGTGATTCCTATTTCTAGGAGGAGGAGGACTGTGATTGGCCACTGCTAAAGCCAATCACAGTCCTGCTAGCCCCGTCCACCATCTGGAGGAAGATGACTCATTTGGTTGCCACTACCAATCGAAGAAAGAAGGGATTTCACTGTGACTGAGAAAACCACAATCAGGTGACAATTTGTGGAATTACTGTTGAGCTTCTGAGAACTTTGTTGAAATTATTCCTGAACCTTTGTGTCACTTACTACCGAACCCCAGGACTCCGTGTCCCTTTAAGCCAAAGCCAGTATTCAGCGCAATGAAAATCACACCCAACCACTTTTTCTCAGCTGCGGGGCCCCAACTTGTGATCTTGCACACGGGCCCACTGCTTTCAGAAAAATGCCCCTGACCTGAGCTCATCATTGCGC
Source organism: Lithobates pipiens (assembly GCF_037356315.1). Classification (NCBI taxonomy): domain Eukaryota; kingdom Metazoa; phylum Chordata; class Amphibia; order Anura; family Ranidae; genus Lithobates; species Lithobates pipiens. The sequence continues at coordinate 445,236,798 of NW_027507764.1, forward strand.
ATCCATTCCATGTGCTTGTATGTGACATCACATACAAGCAGGTGGGCTGGAAGGTGGATCAGCAGGATGACTGTGCCAGGACAGGTAGATGTGTCTCTGCTTCCTTTCACCACTCTACATATCAGGCATATCATAGATGAGAAGAGGGTACAGCAGTGGAGCAGATGAGCAGGAGGGTACAGCGGTGGGGAAAATGAGTAGGAGGGGCTCAGAAGTAGAACAGAAGAGCAGGAGGGTACAGCAGTGGGGCAGATGTGCAGGGAGGTACAGTGGTGGTAGAGATGAGAAGGGGGTTCAGAAGTGGGACAGAAGAGCAGGGGGTTCAGTGTTGGGCCCTATGAGCAGGCGGTTAAGTGTTGGGCCAGATGAGCAGGGGGGTTCAGTGTTGGGCCAGATGAGCAGGGGGGTAGAGCAGTGGGGCAGATGTGAAAGGAGGTGTATTGGTGGGGCAGATGAGCAGGGGGTTCAGTGTTGGGCCAGATGAGTAGGGGGGTTCAGTGTTGGGCCAGATGAGCAGGGGGGTAGAGCAGTAGGGCAGATGTGAAAGGAGGTGTATTGGTGGGGCAGATGAGCAGGGGGTTACAGTGGTGGGGCAGATGAGCAGGGGGGTTCAGTATTGGGGCATAAAAGCAGGGGGGTAGAGCAGTTGGGCAGATGTGAAAGGAGGTGTATTGGTGGGGTAGATGAGAAAGGGGTTACAGTGGTGGGGAAGATGAGCAGGGGGGTACAATGGTGGGGCAGAAAAGCAGGGGGAACAGTGGTGGGGCAGGAGAGTAGGGGGAACAGTGGTGGGGCAGGAGAGCAGGGGGAGCAGAGGTGGAGCAGGAGAGCAGGGGGGTACAGAAGTGAGACAGATGTGTGGAGGTACATTGGTGGAGCAGATGAGAAAGCAGGTAACAGTGATGCGGCATATGAGCAGATGGGTTCAGTGTTAGGATAGATGAGAAGGTGATTCAGTAGTGAGACAGAAGAGCATGGGGATACGGTGATGGAGCAGATGTGCGGGGAGGTACAGTGGTGGGGCAGATGAGAAAAGGGGTACATTGATGGGGCAGATGAGCGGGGGGATTAAAGTGGTGGGACAGAAGAACAAGGGGGTACAGTGGTGGGGCAGATGTGCAGGAGGTACAGTGATGGAAGGGATGAGAAGGTGGTTCAGCAGTGGGACAGAAAATAAGGGGGGTACAGTGATGGAGCAGATGAGCAGGGGATTACAGTGGTGGGAAAAATGAGCAGGAGGGTTCAGTGTTTGGGCTGAGGAGAAAGGAGGTACATTGGTGGGACAGATGAGCAGGGGGTTACAGCAGTGGGGTAGAGAAGCAGGGGGTACAGAGGTGGGGCAGATGTGCAGGAGGTACAGTGATGGAAGGGATGAGAAGGTGGTTCAGCAGTGGGACAGAAAATAAGGGGGGTACAGTGATGGGGCAGATGAGCAGGGGATTACAGTGGTGGGAAAAATGAGCAGGGGGGTTCAGTGTTTGGGCTGAGGAGAAAGGAGGTACATTGGTGGGACAGATGAGCAGGGGGTTACAGCAGTGGGGTAGAGAAGCAGGGGGTACAGAGGTGGGGCAGATGTGCAGAGGGGAGCTGATGAGAAAGGAGGCACATCGGTGGAACACATGAGCAGGAGGTTACAGTGCTGGGACAGAAGAGCAGGGGGGTACAGAGGCGAGACAGATGTGCAGGAGTTACAGTCATGGGGAAGATAAGAAAGGGGGTTACAGTGGTGAGGCCGATGAGCAGATAAGTTCAGTGTTAGGACAGATGAGAAGATGGTTCAGTGGTGGAGCAGATGTGCATGGAGGTACAGTGGTGGAGCAGATGAGAAAGGGGGAACAGATGAGTAGGGGGTTACAGTGGTGGAACAGAAGAGCACTGTGGTACAGTGGTGGGGCAGATGCACAGAGGGTTAGAGTGGTGGAGCAGATGTGCAGGGTAGTACAGTGGTGGGGCATATGTGCAGGGGGTTACAATGGTGGGGCAGATGTGCAGTGTAGTACAGTGGTGGTGCAGATGGGCAGAGGGTTACAGTGGTAGGGAAGATGTGCAGGGTAGTACAGTGATCTGAGGTGTGAAGGTGCAGGAATTGGGGGTCATCTGAGGTATGGAGTTGCAGGAATTGGGGCTGATCTGTGGCGCGAGAGTGCAGGATGTTAATTTCTCACTAGTAAAGTAGTTTACAGCATTTGCTTTATAAAAAATCCTTTTCATGATTTGGAGTGTGAAGTTGACATTTGTTTGTTATAAAATCGGCACGCTCAATTTCTTTGAAAAAAAAAAAAGTTGCCTTCCCCTCATTTAGAATGTTTAGGTGGGTACAGTGTCAATGTAAAAACTGACTATCAATTTGTGTAACAAAAAAAAAAAAAAAAAAAACTGACTATCATATTTTGTCTATTGGAACCTTGGAAGATCATAGTTACATAATAAGTGAGGTAGAAAAAAGTTCATCAAGTCCAACCTCTGTGTGTGATTATATAAACATACAATATATATAATTTCAAGCCATTAATCACAAAGAATGCAACTGAATCAATGCCATCTGAACGTCCTCCAGCTACTGCAAATGCAGGGTATGCTTTCATATTTTCAGCTATTTCACTAAATGTAATGATCAATATAAACTATAATCACTGTTATAAATGTGTTGTATATAGGTTATGCCCATGTGATTAAAATTTGCTTGTGCGCAATCTGTGTGCTCGGTTTTTCTTTGTGGATCACCAAATTCTTGAGAGTCTCAAATTTTTGCTTTGCATTCCCTTTGTTGATATAGTCAGGCAGCCATTGCCATGATACATCTCTTTAAGTTGGTTTTCCTTTGTGAATATAATCCAGCTATAGCTGGTCCACCTCTGTGCTGTAATATCTTTCAAGGATATTATTGAGCTATGTTTCATCTCTGTGTATTGGTCTTTCCTTGTGGAGTCTGCTTATTGCCATTTCCATCTCAGTGGTTTGCCTCTGTGGATATAGTCATGATCCATTTCTGTTCTTCAGCCCTTCTTTGTAGCTATGCAAAAAATATGGGTTCCTATAGGTAACCCAAGGTCAGACTTTAAAGGCACAGTAAACAATAAAGATATGAAAAAATATTAATATTTATTTGAAACATAAATGGAAAGATACATATGGTGTGAACGGGGACACAGAAAAAGGGTTAAAAATCATATACATAGAAATACATAATATATGATGTGAACCCTGATGCCTCAACGCATTTCGCTGTTAAGCTTCTTTAGGACACATTCGGGATTCATTGATTGCAAGAAAAGGAAAAGGTCTCACTATCTAAAATAAAAACATATAATTATAATAACAATAACATATATTGATAAAAAGAAAAAATTCTGTTTTTGTCCGGATGAAAGGCCATAGCATGTGTACATATATCAGGACTAGGACTGCGCCAGGTGTGTTTTTTGCAGCTTGTGTTTCCGGCATCAGTGTGTCTGTCATGATGTCATGACGCCACTGGCGCTGTTGATGGTAGTCTCGCTCTGGGACTCTACTCACGCTGTCGACGTCTGATGACGGCATCAACAGTGGACCAATCTCCTTCGTTTGGCGCAAATTCTTTGGCGGAAATTTTGGTGCCAAATACAGCTATAAATTGCCCTTTCTTTCCACAACAAAATGAAGAGCATCTCGCTCTCTCCCAGGGGATTTTCGTGATAATGTCATACTAACAGTAAGGTATTTTTCTCTTCTCCATATTGGCATTTTATGATCTCTTCTGAAGTAACAAAAGGGGTTCTCTAATATATTCTATTGTTTTTCCCTTTCTTGGAGGAGAACAATTTTACTTGGACCATTTTGAATACTTTATTCCAGTATAGCTGAACCAATTTATGGGTCATTCTGGACTGAAGGATTATTTCCTTTCATATCAATACCATAACTATATGGCCTCTTGCTGTTTCTCACCTAATAGTCTATGTCTATCCCCTGTCTGAGGTTAATACACTAGGATATTTGTTGTTTTGAGCCAACGAGTATATATATATATATATATATATATATATATATATATATATATATATATATGTATATGTATATGTGTGTGTATGTGTGTGTGTGTATATGTATATATATACTATTTCTATAGAGGAAATGTTATGTGAGAAATGTATATTTACATTTATGTTTCAAATAAATAACAATATTTTTTTCATATCCTTATTGTTTACTGTGCCTTTAAAGTCCAACCTTGGGTTAACTGTTGGAACCCATATTTTTTGCATTGTTACAATTATTTATGTATGAGGCAATATATATATATATATATATATATATATATATATATATATATATATATATATATATATAAATAATCATAACATATTGTTATGATCTCTGAACTTTGTAGATAGGATCCTGCTATCGCCATTACCTATGGGTTGGTCATTCCTTTATCATCTAGATATTATCCAACAATGTAATTTGTTCTTTCTTTGTTGCTTTAATCCAGCTACTGTGTCCACCTCTATACTTTTGGTCTTCCTTCATTTTCTTCGGGAATCCGGCAGTCACAAGAAAATTATGGATGTCAAACCTTATAAAGTTGGTTTCATCTCTGCTACTGGTAAAATTATAGCATTTATAGTACTATAAAAAGATTTATATGAACTGCTTTGGAAATAAAGGATTTTTTTTATAGTATCAAATATATTGCATGCACTATTCTAAATGCTCTTTGACACATTAAATGTCTGATGTTACGGGGATTTGTCCTGATTAATAATATCTATAACCCGTTTTCTTGTTTAGTTCTGATGTGACAAATTGTGGGATGAGAGGATGTATTTGTGACAAGAACCTTGTCACAATAGATTTCCTCTGTCAAAATGCAAGAATTCTTCAAGCATAATTGGACTCCTGGGTAAACTGACACTTTTCGTTTACAACTTTATTGCTTCATAATGATGTACATACATTCCTGAACAGCTTCAGAGGGAAAACACAGCAATGAGATTGCTCTCTTTATTTGTAAAATAATTCTCAAGTGCAAACAATGACAATTCTGTACTGGTTCATGAATTAGCATTAGTACTCATGAGTATCAACAGCAGTTTATCTAAATGTATCATTCTACAAAGCAGATTTTTTTTTTCTGTTAAAGCTATGCTTTTACAGAATATCTAAAAAAATAAAACCAATTTTCCAACGTTATGCTTTTTCATTCCATGTGATAATATGCATCTGAAAAACAGTGAATGAATAGTAATATAATCCTTCTAACAGACATGAGCAGCAATGCCAGTGTCAAATTGAGGGATGAATAAAACCAAAGGGCAATTAAGCCTAAAAGTCATGCCTTTACATATATACAGAGGGCAGGGTTCCTTGCTGTTTCTCACTTGCATAAACCATATATAACAAAGTGTCAGTACAATGCTCAGGGGAGTTTCTTCACAGTAGCCACTAATAGGATCCAAACTAGGGATGAGCTTGAACTTCAGTTCGACTCGAACATCGGGTGTTCGTCCGTTCGCAGAAGAATAAACATTATGGGGTGTTCGAGGGAAATTTGAGCACCCGTGGAACGCCCCATAATGCACTGTGAGATCGCAGTGCATTTCTGTGTGATGGTTGGCCAAAGCATGCACCTGACCTGCATGCTTTGGCCAATCCCAGCACCCTCTGCTAAGAGAGCCATAATTGGCCAAAAGGAGGTTGCCTTTGGCCAATCATGGCACAGGGGGACTAAGTCCATGCCTCACACCATATAAGACTGACAGGCTTACATAGAGGCAAGACAGATGTACAGGAGGTCTAGTGTGTGTGTGTGTGTGTGTGTGTGTGTGTGTGTGTGTGTGTGTATATATATATATATATATATATATATATATATATATATATATATATATATATATATATATATATACACACATACATATACACACGCTCTGCAGCATCCAGTCAGTGTAGCCTAGATCTACTTTCTACAGTGTATTCTGTGGTGTATTATTTATTATCGACTTCAGGCAGTGTATTTGATATATATATACACACACATTATCTCACAAAAGTGATTACACCCCTCACATTTTTGTAAATATTTTATTATATCTTTTCATGTGACAACACTGAAGAAATGACACTTTGCTACAATGTAAAGTAGAGAGTGTACAGCTTGTATAACAGTGTAAATTTGCTGCCCCCTCAAAATAACTCAACACACTGCCATTAGTGTCTAAACCACTGGCAACAAAAGTGGGTACACCCCTAAGTAAAAATTTCAGAATTGGGCCTAGTTAGCCATTTTACCTTCCCAGTGTTATGTGACTAATTAGTGTTATGAGGTCTCAGGTTTGAATGGAAAGCAGGTGTGTTAAATTTTGTGCTATCACTCTCACTCTCTCATACTGAACACTGGAAGTTCAACATGGCACCTCATAGCAAAGCAATCTCTGAGGATCTGAAAAAAAGAATTATTGTTCTAAATAAAAGATGGCCTAGGCTATAAGAAGACCCTGAAACTGAGCTGCAGCACAATGGTCAAGACCATACAACAGTTTAACGGATGGGTTCCACTCAGAACAGGCTTCACCATGGTCGACCAAAGAAGTTGAGTGCACTTGCTCAGCATCATATCCAGAGGTTGTCTTTGGGAAATAGACATATAAGTGCTGCCAGCATTGCTGCAGAGGTTGAAGGGGTGGGAGGTCAGCCTGTCAGTGCTCAGACCATACACCTCACACTACATCAAATTTGTCTGCATTGCTGTCGTCCCAGAAGGAAGCCTCTTCGAAAGATGATGCAAAAGTAAGCATGCGGTTTCCTGAAGACAAGCAGACTAAGGACATGATTACTGGAACCATGTGCTGTGGACTGATGAGACCAAGGTAAACTTATTTGGTTCAGATGGTGTGAAGCGTGTGTGGTTGGAACCAGTTGAGGAGTACAAAGACAAGTATGTCTTGCATACAGTCAAGCATTGTGGTGGGAGTGTCATGGTCTGGGGCTGTATGAGTACTACCGACACTGAGGAGCTACACTTCATTGAGGGAACCATGAATGCCAGCATGTACTGTGACATACTGAAGCTGAGCATGATCCCCTCCCTTCGGAGACTGGGCCGAAGGGCAGTATTCCAATATGATAATGACCCCAAACACACCTCCAAGACAACCACTGCCTTTCTAAACAAACTGAGGGTAAAGGTGATGGTCTAGACAAGCATGTCCCCAGACCTAAACCCTATTGAGCATCTGTGGGGCATCCTCAAACAGAAGGTGGAAGAGCGCAAGGTATCTAACATCCACCAGCTCTGTGATGTCATTATGGAAGTGTAGAAGAGGACTCCACTAGCAACCTGTGAAGCTCTGGTAAATTCCATGCCCAAGAGGGTTAAGGCAGTGCTGTAAAATAATAGTGGCCAAACAAAATATTGACACTTTGGGCCCAATTTGGAAATTTTCACTTAGGGATGTACTCACTTTTGTTTCCATCAGTTTAGACATTAATAGCTGTGTGTTGAGCTATTTTGAGGGGACAGCACATTTAAAATGTTATACAAGCTGTACACTCATTACTTTACATTGTAGAAAAGTGTAATTTCTTCAGTGTTATCACATGAAAAGAAATAATAAAATATTTACAAAAATGTGAGGGTGTACTCACTTTTGTGAGATACTGTATATACTCTGCAGCATCCAGTCAGTGTAGCCTAGATCTACATTCTACAGTGCATTCCGTTGTGTACTATTTCTAATCTGCTTCAGGTGGTGGATTTGAAATAATATATATATATATATATATATATATATATATATATATATAATTTATTTTTTATTGTGAAGGTATGCAAGGTGAGGTAGTGAATAATCGCTATATTTCACCTCGCATTCGTTCTATTGTGAGGGACTGAACCGGAATCCAGCCCAGGTTTTTCCAGCCTCTGTGACAGGCTAGGTTCCGGTCCGGATGTTCTGGCTCACTTGAGTCCACACTCAGGTGGACTTTAAATTCTGAGGAAGAGAGCACAGTAGGGCTCTGGTTTTGAGACTCAGGAAGGAACCTGAGTGAGTGGAGCTCTTGGTGTTGGACTAAAAGGTTAGCTTTTCTGCATGTTTTGTGGTGACGGGGACCAGCCCCACAGTGTATAGAGAGGAGACTATCTGTTTAGTTAGCACCGGATGCCAAGGATTTACTGTTTGTTTGTTTGTTTGTTTGTTTTTATTTAGAAAACCTCCTGCAAATAAACATGGCATCTGCCAGATTTTTAAGAAAGTGCCCGTTTGCTGACTGTTATTCAGAAAAAGGTGATTGCCACAACCTAAATATACATCATGTCCGGAAGGCCACCAAGGAGAGGCAGAATCTCACAGGCCACTAAAAGAGGGCAAGCAGGCTCTGTGTCTACAGTCAACAGTGCTGGTCGTGGACACAGTGCATCTTCTGCAGGTGTCCATGGGGCACGCTTGTCCTTTTTTCTGCTGCTGGCCGTGTTATTGAGCCAGAACATGCAGAAGAGTTGGTGGAGTGGATAACAAAGCTGTCCTCATCCTCCTCATCCTCTGTCACCCAGGCTCATAGTAGCCTACCTCCCAATGCAGCTGCCAAAGCAGCCTATTCCATCGGCTCCTTGTCCACAGTCACTCCTTCCATAGCCCCACCATCATGCACGGAGGAATCCCCCGAACTATTCAACCAGAGTGTCGGTTACATGCATGCTGATGGAGGATTGCACAGAAATTGCACAGCTGAAATTCAGAAAGCAGATTCAACCATCTATGTGGGGAGTTGTTTGGATTCTGTCTTCCACTGATTATTTATCCCCAGATTTTAAGTTTTTGGGGGATTTTCTGACTTTAAGTGTAACTCCACTTTCATGCAAATAAATAGCAAAAAAATATAGCATATGCAATTGCTACACAAGCTACTAGATTGAATGTTATTAAAAATTACCTTCCCATTTCAATCCCTTTTCAAGTGACAGCGTTGTAATTTTCTGTAAAATTCAATGCAATATGGCAGCCTGGAGGTGTTTTGTACACCATTGGTGAAATGTCATGTTCTGCTTTTGTCATTGGCTCACTGAACTTCCCAGACCTCAGCAGTAAGATACAAGTCAGATTTTAGGCATCCTCTGCAACAATAAGAAAAAAAAAAACTTTATTGGTAAGATACTGCCAAAGGGTCAGTTACTTTTAGGGGATTCATAACTTGGATTTTCCTCATTTGAACACTGCAAGTGCATTAACTGATTGATTGATAATAAAAAAGGAGTTCAGATTCAGATTCACACCTCACATTGACAAACAACTTTTTCTACAGAGCAGGTAAGAATCTGCAAGAAAGTTTGTTAAAATCCCTGCATTGTACATTAATCACCCAGAAGGGACTGTTTTTTTCCTAACAGTGTGAAGTTTTACTTCGTAGACAATGTACATGCATTTGCACAAAACACCTCTGCTCACTTTTGACAGCAGGGCTTTAACCTCCCTGTTGGTATGATTATTTGAGATTTTAGGTGCTGGGGTGCACATGCGCGTGGCTAACTGAGCAGTACATGGCTGCTTAGAGCTCCGTGGATACCGGGACCTGACAGCTAATAACGGCAATTTATAGCAGCACACCGCTTTACAAAACTGTTACATTTGTCACTGAGACATCAGGGCACATTTTGATACTATGTACAGTGGGACAAAATCTAAATCTAAAACTTTAAAAGCCCAAACATCGCTGACTGGAACTACTGCTAAAATGGCGGGAACATCATTCCCCTGCAATATTTCCTCACAGAAAAAGACCCAAATAAGGATTTCTCCCTCTACACAGAAAGGTGAGACAGATTTTGATTTTGGAATGACTCCCATGACTTTATAGAATTCTCCTCCTGGCTCTGACTTATTATGTCAATTTGAGAGAGTTTTACAAAAGGCTTTACAAAACACCTCAGATACAATTACTTAGAGACTTACACGAGAGATTCGTGAGGTGGGCCGTCGCACATCTGTCGTAGAACAGAGAATGGATGAATTGGAAGTTATTACAAATAATCAAAAAGAAGAAATAGAAGCCCTTAGGGAAGAAAATTCTTCCCTCAGCAGCCAACTCGAAGAATTTGAAAATAGAGCCAGGAGATCTAATCTTCGTATCCGTTGCATCCCTGAGGCTATAGAAGATCTCCAATCCACTATTACTGCGCTTTTCCAGGAATTAGTCCCATCAATTCCTATAGAGCGCCTGGAAATGGACAGGTTTCATAGAACCCTGGCTCCCAGAAAAAGAGGATGGCCCCCCCCAGGGACATTGTAATAAAATTACACTACTTCCGTACTAAAGCACAAATAATGGAAGCAGCCCGTAGTAAAGATTCCTTAATCTTTCAGGGGCATAAATATCAGATTTTTCAAGACCTCTCACAGCAAACTCTAATGAAAAGAAAGGTGATGAAGCCACATTTGCAGATTCTCCAACTTCATCGCATCTCTTATCGCTGGAACTTCCCATTTGCTGTTTGCTTTTCTCACCGAGGTTCTACCTTCACCTGTAAAACGGAAGATGATCTCATTGAAGTAATTCAAGATCTTCGTCTGTCAACATCAGAGGTAACAGCTGAAGGATCCAAACGTCGAGCAACATCTTACTCTCCTAAACAACCACAGGACACTTCTAATCTTTCAGATCATCCCAGTATGCATAAAAGGTGCCGTACTGCTTCACCTCCATCAGCTCAAGAAGAACAGATGGACTGATGTTAATATTCTTATATATGATATAGAACCCCTAGGGAATGTTCTGCCTTAAATCATATATTCAGTGACATCATCAGTAAATAACACTGCGATGGGTCTTACACCCTAACATAATATAACGTTCTTAATTTAAATGCTAATATAGTGCCAATACTCGGTATATTTGTAACACCTTCATTTCATAAGAAATTATATATATTATTATCCTCTCCTGGACCTGTTGTCGGGGGTTTTACTTCTGATTAATGGGTACAGGACAGCTATAATTAATGAGACAAGCACTAAAAATCATCTTAAAATCGACCTCAGAGATGCTTCACTAATTCTATTTTTATTTCATATTCTGGATACCGTTCCGAATCCTTTGCCATTGAGAGAGGAACCAGACAAGGATGCCCCCTTTCCCCTCTTATATTTGCTTTGGCAATCGAACCTCTCGTACAGCTTATACGCTCCAATATAAATATTAAAGGCCTCGAACTAGGAGGTTATCAACACAAACTATGTATGTTTGCTGACGACGTTCTTATTTTCCTAACTTCACCACTTACCTCAGCCCCAAATCTTATAGATATCCTAACCAAATTTGAATCAATATCAGGACTCAAAATAAATACTCATAAGTCCAAAGCCTTAAACATTTCTATTCCACCTGACTTGCAGGCGCAATTGCAAGACTCCCTCCCATTCACATGGTCATCAACACAAATTGCTTATCTTGGAATTATATTTACAGCTAACCCAACTAATCTATATTCGGCAAACTACCCCTCCATGCTAACTCACCTCTCAACATTAATGAAAACCTGGTCCTCTCTCCCATTGGCATGAATGGGTAGAATTTCTGTAATTAAGATGACAATACTTCCTAAGAGCCTATATCTCTTCAGAGTGCTTCCAATACAGGTTCCAGCATATTTCTTACGCATATTACAGAGGAAAGTTTCCCAATTCATTTGGGGAAAACTTAAGCCCCGCCTCCCACAATCTACCCTTCACACTCCTCGTATTGGTGGTGGATTGAGCGTTCCTAATTTCTCTAAATATTATTATGCTGCCCAATTAGCCATGTTACCTAAATACCACGCTACAAAAGAAATTCCCCTTTGGGTTATAATTGAATCAGTAGAATGTGATCCTTTATCAACTGCAAACCTTCTTTGGCTCCCACCAGCACAACGCCGAGCAATTACTAACCCTATTACTAAACATAGCCTTTCAATTTGGGACAGACTAAGAGCTCGTTTTGGTCTCCAATCCGAACATAACCCCCTTCTTTCCTTCCTTAATAACCCATCTTTCTATCCTGCCTGGACATCTCCATCATCTTTCCTTACTTGGTCAAATGCAGAATTAACCCGTTCTCATCACTTTTATGAATCCTTTTCTATTACCCCTTTTGCTGCATTACAAAAAACACATGCTATACCTCAAAAAGAAACATTTAGATACTTACAAATAAAACAATTTCTAATCCAAAACACTCCTTCAAATCCATCTACCCCAAGCTTCACTTTCTTTGAACAAGCTTGCAAATCTGATCCTCACAAACGAGGGCTCATTTCAAATCTGTACAACCAACTATTATCGCATACAACCTCTTCCCCTCCAACCTATACATCTAAATGGGAAAATGATTTAAATCTTCAACCAGACAAACTAAACTGGACTCGCATATGGCAGGCTACTAGATCGGCCTCCCCGAATATAGTAGCTTCAGAAACTAACTATAAGGTGCTTTCTAGATGGTACTTAGTACCTGCTAGGATTTCAAAATTCCTCCCGCAATACCCAGCTAACTGCTTTCGAGGATGTGCTGACTTAGGCACACACTTACACATTTGGTGGGATTGTCCCATAGTCAGAGCTTTTTGGTCAGAAATATTCAAAATTCTTTCTATCATTTTCAAAACCACAGTAGAGCCAGACCCTACGGTAGCACTCCTGAATAATAAACCTCAAACTTTAACTCACCACCAATTTAAACTTCTATTATCGATAACCACGGCTGCCAAACAAAATATTGCAAAAGCCTGGAAAACACCCACTTTATGCATGGTATCATTCAAACATAGAGTAACGCAAGCCATGATTCACACTAAAATAGAGGCAACCGTACTAGATAAAGTTCCCATGTTCGAATCATTATGGCTTCCTTGGATTGAACACTACTTACCACAAGGTCTAGACCAATCTCTTATATTCTCATGAAACAACTAATCAAACATATATCTTACCCCCTATGTTACATGTAGAATTTATTAACATACCATTTTCTTTCTCCCTCCACAACCCTTATATATGCTTCCCCCACCCTTGCTTTCCCCACACCCTCTCCTTTTACTATATATATATATATATATATATATATATATATATATATATATATATATATATATATATATATATATATAGATAGATAGATGTACAGGCTAAATTAATGAGTTATATATTTCCTAATGTTATTACTATAGAGGAGATTTTAGGGATGGTTTAATTAAGTATCTTTTATTCAGGGAATAACCAAGCCACATGGTTGGATCTTGGCCCTGAATTATCTACTTACCTCTCTATACCTTCCTGGTAACAACCTTTCTTTTACCCTATATTATACCAAATCTCCTCCAACCCTAAACTTTGAAACTACAATTTTTACTATGTATCTAATCCAGTTATTAAACTTTATACATGTTTATCTTTAGCTAAAATGTGTTAAACAAATATATCCCAAATTACATGACTATTATTATAGTATTCACCTCCTGTTAATATACTGAGAAGCCTCATTTCACACTTTTATACATTCTACTTAACTATAAATCTATTGTATGACTCTTTATTGCATTATATTCAATAAAATATTTGAAAATTAGATTTTAGGTGCTGAAAGCGGTACCATTATTTTGCATGGAAATTTGGCGTTTTATATTGTAGGCTGTTATACTGTAATTCTTAGAAATAATTCACTTAAATCCGTCCAAAACAAGAGTCTAATAGACATCCCGGGTATGATAAAATTTGAAATATGAAATCATGAATTTATAAAATATAATATTATATATATATATATATATATATATATATATATTATATAACTATAAATAATTATAATAATAATATAATAATAATAAAAATTATTCAATAATGTTATCAAATCAAAAACAGGGAAATATGCTGAGTTGCAGAATTGTCGCTGTCGTTACTTTTAGTGTTTGATGACAAATTTCCCCACTAATTACTATTGCTCAATTCTGCAAGTGATTCTAATTTATTATCACTGTTTTCTAGCTGGTCTATAACCACTTTTGATGTAAACTGAAATTTTTTGGTTGCTATGGACAATCTCCAGTTTCCAGGCATAAAGAACAGTATTTATAATATAAACTGCATGCAGGACACTGGTCAAACCACTAGGGACAAAGGGGATGTGTAATTATCTGATACAGTACTGTAATCTGTAAGATTACAGTATACTGTATCTATACTGTGTTTTTTTTACTTTTTGAATTTGGCGCCGAGCTCCATCCCCATGCGTCGCAACGCTTATAGGGAATGAAGCCCAGCACTGTCACAGATCGAGCGAGACCCGGTGGCTCGCTGATCACAGCGGGCAGACATCACTGGATCCAGGGGACAAGGTAAGTAACCCCCTACATGGATCTTATGATGGGATCCCGAGTCTGGCTCGGGAATACCGCTTATGGTACTGAAATCTCACCCCAAGCCAGACTCGGGAATATCGCCAGGGAGGCTACTGTACCTGCAAAAAGGGTGTAAAAAATATTTACAAGAGGAGATTAAAAACAATTTGCTCCCATGAAGGCCTTTGCTCAGGCACTTTCTGTTATAGAATGAAAATGATCTGTGTCTGTCTCCCTATAATGCTTTTGCATTGTCATTCTGTCAAATGCACCTCCAGTGGAGACTATAACTGGCTGTGCTAAAATGAATACCCAGGCATGTTCTGATAATCCCTTCATCATAAAGGGATAAAGGGAATCTTCTCTTTAGCAATGATATGGAGCCAAAGCTGAAGTCCACACATATAGACAGGAAGTGGCTGAAAAGAGGCTGGAGGAAATATGTAGCACTGAATGTGTTAAATAAGGGAAACAGATTTACTAATATGTAAGGTGAGGTGAACTGAACCTGTGTTCCTTTCAAACATTCAATTGTGAATGTTGCAAATGATTGAATGTTGCAGCACATACAGGTTTACATAACTACAGTACATGACCTCAGTTGCTTTTTATGCTTAGTAAATCCAACCATAAGAGCCGGAGAGGCAGCATTGTGATGGTTCTTATGTTAAAATAAACTTGAAATGTACATGATTGTATTTTTATGATGCCAAATGTTTTTGTTAAAAAAAATTCTTATATGCATCTGATATACCGCAAATACACACTCTCTGGCAACTTTATTAGGTACATCTATTCAATTGCTTAGTAGCACAAAATGCTAAGCAGCCAATCACATGACAGCAAATCAATGCATTTAGGAATCTAGACGTGGGGAAGACGACTTACTGAAGTTCCAACCGAGCATCAAAATTGGGGAAGAAAGAGGATTTAAGTGACTTTGAATATGGTATGTTTGTTGATGCCAGATGGGCTGGTCAGAGTGTTTCAAAAACTGCTGCTCTACTGGGATTTTCACACACAACCATCTCTAGGGTTTACAGAGAATGGTCCAAAACAGATAAAATATCCAGTGAGCAGCAGTTGTGTGGACGAAAAGGCCTTGTTGATGTCAGAGGTCAGAGGGGAGTGGGCTTGAGATGATAGAAAGGCAAGCTACTCAAATACCCACTCGTTGCAACCAAGTATGTAGAAAACCATCTCTGAATGCACAACACATCACACCTTGAAACAGATGGGCTTTAGCAGGAGAAGGCCACACCTGGCGTAACGCCTGTCAGCAAAAAATAGGAAACTGAGGCTATAATTCGCACAGGCTCACCAAAATTGGACAATAGAAGATCGGAAAAACATTGCCTGGTATGACAAGTCTTGATTTCTGTTGCAACATTCCATGGTAGGGTCAGAATTTGTCATAAACAACATGAAAGCATGGATCTATCCTACCTTGTATCAATGGTTCAGGCTGATTGTGGTGGTGTAATTGTAGGGGGGATATATCGTATCTTTTCATGTGACAGAAATTGCACTTTGTTACAATGTAAAGTAGTGAGTGTACAGCTTGTGTAACAGTGTAAATTTGCTGTCCCCTTAAAAAACTCAACACACAGCCATTAATGACTAAACCACTGGCAACAAAAGTGAGTACACCCCTACGTGAAACTGTTCAAATTGGCCCAAAGTGTCAATATTTTGTGTGGCCACCATTATTTTCCAACACTTTTTTGTGAAATGGTAGGGGTACATTTGTACCCCATTACCAATTTACACGGGGGGCAGGATCTGGGGGTCCCCTTGTTAAAGGGGGCTTCCAGATTCTGATAAGACCCCCACCAGCAGACCCCCACAACCACCGGGCAAGGGTTGTGGGGATGAGGCCCTTTTCCCCATCAACATGGGGACAAGGTGCTTTGGGGCGCTGTTACCCCAAAGCACCCTCCCAATGTTGAGGGCATGTGGCCTGGTACGGTTCAGGAGGGGGGGTGCTCTCTCACCCCGGGACCCCCACATCAATTTTTTTTTCAATTTTGGCATGGGGTTCCCCTTAGTATTCATATCAGACCTGAAATGCCTGGTATGGAATTTAGGGGGACCCCACGCATATTTTTTTTTTTTTTTACATTTTGGTTTAGAGTTCCCCTGTGGGGAAATTCCATGCCGTTTTTATCAATGAACTTTATGTGTATTGCCAGACCGCCAATTCATTATAACCGGCACTAGTGATAGTACTTTTAAATTACTTTTTTCCTTTAGAAATGTAATTTTGCACTCAGACTGTTCTAAACACGGAAACATGCGCCACTTTAAAGGCATACTATAGACTATAGACACCCCCCAGGTACAAAATTTAAAGGAATATTACACGCCCATGTTCTCTGCCTCCATGACCAGGACACGATACGAGCAGATCTTGCGGTTTATGCACTTCAGTGACAATGAACTCCCTGGGGTGACTTTGAATTTGATTGGCTCTACAAAATTCAGCCTCTCGTAAACCACTTCAACCAACATTTTGCAGCCTTGTTTACTCCCTATCAAGTTGTCTGCATATGAGTCCCTGATTACGTTTTCTGGCCGCCTGTCATTCAAACAGTATCTTCCCAAAAAGCGTGACAGATACGGGGTCAAGATGTATAAACTCTGTGACAGGGCCACAGGCTATACATGTAGTTTTATAGTTTATGAGGGAAGAGATAGTCACGTAGAGCCACCGAACTGCCCTGGCTACATAAGAAGCACTGGCAAGATTGTGTGGGACTCAGTGTCACCCTTATTCGGAAAGGGGTACCACTTGTATGTGGACAATTATGACACTTTTTAGTCACTTGTTTGATCATTAAATTGGCGCATGTGGCACTGTGCGATCTAATCACCGGGGCTTTCTCCAGTGGTTTGTAGATTTCCGTCTTAGGCTGGGGGGGGAGAGCCTGCTTGAGATGTAATAATTTGCTCGCTGTGAAGTGGAGGGATAATAAGAATGTTTTCGTTCTTACCTCCCTTCATGAAGACATGACTGTCCAAATACGGCCACTGGTGTTGTGGAGAAACCCCTCTGTGTCCATGAATATAACCAAAATATGGGTGGGGTGGACCTCAACGCCAAGTTGTTGGCGCCGTACCTAATTGCCCGTAAGGGCAAACGCTGGTATAAAAAAGTGTCTGTATACTTATATCAATTGGCTTTGCTGAATGCTTATGTGCTATACAGAGCTTCAGGGCGAACTGGATCCTTCCTTAAATTCCAGGAAGAGATCATCAGAGCCCTTCTGTCTCCAGATGGTGCTTTGGCCCAACTTCCCAGTGCAAATGCAGTAAGCCGGCTGCATGAGAGGCATTTTCCGCATGTCCTCTCCGGTACCCCTACCCAAAGAAATCCCCAAAGAAGATGTTGCGTCTGTAGAAAGTGCGGATTTAGGCATGACACCCGCTTTTATTGTCCCTCCTGTCCTGACCAACCTGGTCTTTGCATTAGTGACCGCTATTTACACACTAGTTGAGTATTAGCATAGGGTACAGCACCACACAGTCATAGGCACATGTACACAGGGTCTTGGGGACTCGAAAGATGTGATGGCCATCACATTTTGAGAGACCATAGTCTGCAGCGTTCAGTTTATAGTTTTTTTTACAGTTTTTATAAAAGCGAAAAAAGGGAAAAAAAAAAACACACACACACACAAACAAAAGCACCAAAAAAATTTAAAATAAAAAAGCCAAAAATTGTTGTGGTTGTATTTTTCTTCTCCCTCTCTTTTCTCTCTCTTATGTTTGCTCTCTACTTTCCACTCTACTGTTCACTCATTATTGTTCTATATCTATCGCTCTCTCTTGGTTTTATTTTTACTGTTTTATTGCATTTGCTTTGCAGCCATGGTATATTATACTGTAATGTTTGTTTTATTGTTAACCATCATTTGCTTAGCAGGTACGTCATTCAGTTGCAGCACGGATTTATTTATCTTGACAGCAGCAGCGTTTGCTCCCATGATACATGAAGCCGTGACACCACCACAGTTAAAAACAAAATAGTGCATGTATACCCATCATTAGGGATGTGCTGAACACCCCCTTGTTTGGTTCGCATCCAGAACAGGCAAAAAATTAGTTCGAACACACGAACACTGTTAAAGTCTATGGGACTCGAACGTTAAAAATCAAAAGTGCTAATTTTAAAGGCTAATATGCAAGTTATTGTCATAAAAAGTGTTTGGGGACCTGGGTCCTGCCCCAGGGTATCAATGCAAAAAAAAGTTTTAAAAGCGTACGGGGTCACCCGTACATGTCATGAGAAACCCCCCGTTGCATCAGAGGGGGCAGGGTCACCCTTACATGTCACTAGGTAACCCTGGCATTCCCCCTTGTGTCAGAGAGAGGGGCAGGGTCACCTGTCCACATGTCACGGGTGGCCCCGTCCTCGGTTATTTAAGAACTGTCATCCAAATTGCACGTCATTCTGCCAGGCGGCTCCTACAGAGGAGGCTGTATTGTTCATTGATCGTAGAAGGATTACTTTGCTTGAATTTTTTTTGTTTTGTTTTTATTAAAGGACTTGTGCCAAGTTGTGTGTTTTTTTTACCTTTTTTTCACTTTTTTGGGTGAAATGGTAGGAGTACAATGTACGCCATTACCATTTCACACTGGGGGGTGGGATCTGGGAGTCCCCTTTGTTAAAGGGGGCTTCCAGATTTGGATAAGCCCCCCGCCCGCAGACCCCCACAACCACCGGGCAAAGGTTGTGGGGATGAGGCCCTTCTCCCCATCAACATGGGGACAAGGTGCTTCGGGGTGCTACCTCAAAGCACCCTTCCAATGTTGAGGGCATGTGGCCTGGTCATCCCCCCCCCCTCTTTTCCTGCAGCCTGCCAGGATGCATGCTGAAGGGCCTGGTAATGGAATTTAGGGGGACCCTCACACAATTTTTTAAAAAAAATTGTTTCGGGGTTCCCCTTAATATTCATACCAGGCCCCAAAGGGACTGGTAATGGACTGGGAGGAATCCCTATGACGTTTTTTTCAATGACATTCATCTGTATTGCCGAGACCCGACAATTCATTATAGCCGCGAGTACTTTTAAATGATTTTTTTTTCTTTAGAAATTACATTTTGTGCAGGGACTTTTCTAAACATAGGAAACATGCACCACTTTACAGGCATACTGTAGACACCCCCCAGGTATGAAATTTAAAGAAATATTAAACTTTTATTGTTTCACTTTGAGCATTATTAAAAGCACTGCTCCCGAAAAAACTGACGTTTTTAAAACTTTTTTTTGCATTGATACATGTCCCCTGGGGCAGGGCCCAGGTCCCCGAAACTTTTTATGACAATAACTTGCATATTAGCCTTTAAAATGAACACTTTTGATTTCTCCCATAGACTTTTAAAGGGTGTTCCGCGGCTTTCGAATTTGCTGCGAACACCCCATTGTTTGCTATTTGGCGAATGGGCGAACAGACAATGTTCGAGTCAAATGCATGTTCGGCTCAGACAGCCCACCCCTACCCATCATTAAAAGTGGGTGGATGAACTGAGGTTTTCTAATGGTGGGCATACCCACCGATCAATCTTTTTTTTCGTTCAGCCCACAGGCTGCATAAAAAAAAAATATTACAATATATGCCCAACAAGGACCAGCAATGTACTGGTATGTTGCTGGAATTTGAGTGGTTATACCAGAGTGATGCCTGCGGGTTTAGGTATCATCTGGGAGCATTCTTTTCAGCCAGTGGTCGGCTTTCATGTAAAAGCAAACCAAGTGGCTAATTAGCCTCTAGACTGCTTTTACAAGCAGTGGGAGGGAATGTCCCCCCCCCCCACACCGTCTTCCATGGTTTTCTCTGGCTCTCCTGTCCCAACAGGGAACCTGAGAATGCCAGCTGACCATAGAGCTGATCAAAGAGCAGAATGGCTCCAATCATCTCTATGACCTTAGAAACCGGAAGCTATGAGCTTTTCACGACTAAGTTTTCGCCGGATGTAAACAGCACCATTGAGAAATTGGGAAAGCATTTTATCACACCGATCTTGGTGTGGTCATATGCTTTGATGGCAGAGGAGAGATCTAGGGTCTAATAGATGCCAATTTTTTTCAAAAAAAAAGAGTACCTGTCACTACCTATTGCTATCATAGGGGATAGTTACATTCCCTGAGAACAATAAAAATGATTAAAAAAAAGAAGACAAGAACGGTTTAAAAATAAGATTTAAAAAAAAGCACCCCTAACCCCCTGCTCTTGCACAAAAGCGAACACAAGCATCGGTCTGGCGTCATATGTAAACAGCAATTGAACCATGCATGTGAGGTATCACTGCGAAGGTCATATTGAAAGCAGTCATTTTAGCTGTAGACCTCCTCTGTAAATCTAAAGTGGTAACCTGTAAAGGCTTTAAAAGTCTTTTAAAACGTATGTAGTTTGTCACCGATGCATGTGTGCAGTTTTAAATCATTCAAACATCATACAACCATATGTATGGTTTTTGAGGTCCCGTACGTGGCCAGACTCCCAAAAAGTCTCACAAATGTGGTATCCCCGTACTCAGGAGAAACAACTGAATGTATTTTGTGGTGCAATTCCACATATAACCATGGCATGTGTGACCAATATATCATTTAGTGACAACTTTTTGTAAAAAAAAAAACATTTTTGTCATTATTCAATCACTTGGGACAAAATGGGCCCAACATGCCTCTTAGCAATTTCCTTAGGGTGTCTACTTTCCAAAATGGGGTCATACATTGGTGACCATGTTCTGCTGGAAGCTGCATTTCTGTTTACATGATTAAGCAATGAGATCAAAGAGTAGAAAGTCAGCACATGTTCCCAAACCATGTTTGCATGATCAGACAGGAACAATACACACACAAACATTGACAGCATGGCAATATAAACCCACTTTTGATTGAAAAAATGCACAAGAATTTAAGCAAAGAAACAGCCCTAGTTGGGCATTTGACAATAGGCACAATATCATTCCTTCTCTCCCCCAAATCACAGCAAAAAATCTGACCTTCTCAGGCCAAACAACCCCCCCCCCCCACTGCAGCCCTTTATATAAGATAAGTTGTATTGTTAGCACACTGACACACGCCCAATAGAAGTACACTCCCATCAGTATATTTCAATCTATCTGTTTGTGTATGTCTAAAGTGATTGCACCTGATGGGGAGAAACACATAATACTATTTGCAACTGTGTTAGCCCTTGACTATGTGCATCAAATCTCAAACTGCAGGCCAAAGATTGAAGTCCATTTACATGCACATAAACAAAGAAACAGTTTTCTAAGCATGTAAAAGTAAATAAATACTGTTGCGCACAACCTAGCCAGAAGGGACCAAGTCCCTTTGAGAAAGTCACGTGATACGTGACGCAACACGTCAGGGGGAAGTCTAGGTGTCGAGCGTCACTTCCGGTCGCGGCCGAGACTGGAAGCATCGTTATTTACATCTGTATTTCGGTTTTTCAATGTAAGTGTGGATATTTTATTAAATAAAGTGTTTTATGGTACTACACATTGGCGGCCCCCTCCCTTGCTCTTTTATATATAAATCCGGAGTGCTGATAGTGGAAGAACGTAGTCTGGGTCCCGGAGGTATACTGACAAGAGGTGGAAGATTCCCCTACCCACTACTCCTTAAGCGGCATCTGGTCCTTTAGGACCTTTCTTTGAGGTGAGAGGCTGGGGGAAACGAGGGGTGCATGTTGAGCACTGAAGCCTGAAAGAAGGAAATAGATTGCACTTTACCCATTCACACTGCACGGTTTAATACTAGTTGTTTGGACGGATTGCACATTACTGGAGTGGACTTTGTTTTACACGATTCACTGGATATATACTATTTTTCATATGCTGTTTTTTCTTGAACTTTTTCAATTTTGATATGCTCATTTTTGCTGTGTTTTGCACCATTTGCATGGACTGATTTTTGGATGTCATTTAGTATATTGATATAAATTTGTTTGCACCTTATTACGGATATACATTTCGTTGCACCTTATTACGGATATTGTATGCACTTTATTATTCGGCAGTATTTGCACATTTGTTTGCACTGTATTGTGTTATTTGCACATTTGCTTGCACTGTATTGTGTTATTTATGACTGATAAGTAGACACAGGTAGTTTCACTATAGATAGCGCCACATACCCCCCCCCCCCCCCCTATTCTAGTTTTCTAAGCATATGTACCTGTGCAGTGTAGACCCTACAATTTTAAATATCCAAGTCCCTGGGTATGATTAGTGCTAACAAACATTAACATCAGTCCTTGACTGCAATGAGCTTCCAATCTAAAGTCCAAAACTAAATTTCTTACATTAGAGACTATTTTGACAAAAGACAAATAAAATGGCGGCATGTCTTCGGATTATAGTGAGGGAGAACATATAAACTTTAACACAAGCATTAGCATGTTGGATAATTGCCCCCAGATCGCCCCCTCATTTTGCTTGGGTTTTGGTGCTATTGATTCCAGAGCCGGTAGCTTGGCTGCTGGTAATGATGTGTACTCTTTCCCCCAGGCTGCCACAGAATGATCTCAAACACGGTGTGTGTCGCCTCCTCCTGTCCCACCTTCAACCAGCGTCACGATGGTCCCACTTCCGGCTTCTGATCTTGGTCAGCCCTCTGATTCCAATGACGTTCGGGCTGATGAGGTGAGGAATTCTGAACATCTGTCTAATAGAACACACAAGAGGCCTTGCAGGTTTGACTCCCCTGTATTGCAAGTGCCTGAAAAAAGAGCTAAAGCGGTTAAGAATAAGAATAATGTGTCTGGATTATTCATATATAATGCCAGAATGGTTTCTAGTATTAATGATGTGCAGGTTTCTCCTGTTGTAAATGATTGTTTATTTCAGAATCGATCGGTTAATTTTCGTGAGTGACTTGTATAGCGCTACCTATGCGAACTGAATCGCCTCAGGGCACTTTCTTGCCACCAGAGTCCATCTGCAGCTTTTCGTGGTCCTGTTGCCCCGTAAGGTCCTGACACGCTTACAAACACAGACAACATTGACATACACATACATAGGGATGAGCTTCGAGTTCGAGTCAAACTCATATTCGACTCGAACATTGCCTGTTCGTCTGTTCAGCGAACAGTGAACAATTTGGGCTGTTCGCAGCAAATTCGAAAAGCCGAAACACTATACAAGTCTATGGGAGAAATCTAAAGTGCTAATTTTAAAGGGTAATATGCAGGTTACTGTCCTAAAAAGTGTTTGGGGACCGGGGTCCTGCCCCATGGGACATGGATCAATGCAAAAAAAAGTTTTAAAAATTGCAGTTTTTTCAGGAGCAGTGATTTTAATAATGATTAAAGTGAAACAATAAAAGTGTAATATTCCTTTAAATTTCGTAGCTGGGGGGTGTCTATAGTATGCCTGTGAAGGGGCGCATGTTTCCTGTGCTTAGAACTGTCCCTGCACAAAGTGTCATTTGTGCAGGAAAAAGTCTTTTAAAATCACTTGTTCTCTGTATTACGGGAGCCGACAATATAGCCACACTCAGTGAGTGTTCTCTGTATTAGCCGACAATTCATTCATTCATTGATAAAAAAAAAAAAAAAAAAAGCGTGGGGGTTCCCCTAAATTCAATTACCAGGCCCTTCAGGTCTGGTATGGATATTAAGGGGAACCCTGCATCAAATTTTTTTAAAAAATTGATGTGGGGGTCCCCCTAAAAATCCATACCAGACCCTTTATCCGAGCACGCAACCTGGTAGGCTGCAGGAAAAGAGGGGGGGACGAGAGAGCGGCCCCCCTTCCTCCTGAACCATACCAGGCCACATGCCCTCAACATTGGGAGGATGCTTTGGGGGTCTGTGACCCCTCAAAGCACCATGTCCCCATGTTGATGGGGACAAGAGCCTCATCCCCACAACCCTGAGTGGTGGTTGTGGGGGTCTGCGGGCGGGGGGCTTATCAGAATCTGGAAGCCCTCTTTAACAAGGGGACCCCCAGATCCCGGCCCCCCCTGTTTGAAATGGTAAGGGGGTACAAAAGTACCCCTACCATTTCACAAAGAAAGTGTAAAAATGGTTAAATAAGACACACTTTTGAAAAATTATTTTATTAAAAATAAAAAAAAATAAAAGATTCCAGCGGTGCTAATCCACTCTTGCTATCCAGCGACGGATCTCCGCGGTCCAGCGATGGATGATCATATGCAGTGACGGGGGATCTCTCAGTCCAGCCCTGTCAATACATCCGTCTTCTGTCTCTACTGCGGAGACACTGCGGGGATCCCAGCGCTGGCGTTTCTTATATTAGGAGGGCGGGGCCACCCGTCACCTGACCCCACCCCCTCTGACGCTGGTGAGGAAAACCAGGGGTTCCCCAGTGACGTATGGGTGACCCCGCCCCCTCTGATGTAATGGAAACCGGACGGGGTCACCCATACGTCACTGGGGAACCCCTGGCTTCCCTCACCAGCGTCAGAGGGGGCGGGTCAGGTGATGGGTGGCCCCGCCCTCCTAATATAAGAAATGTCAGCGCTGGGAGCCCCGCAGTGTCTCCGCAATGGAGACAGAAGACGGATGTATGGACAGCGCTGGACTGAGAGATCCCCCGTTGCTGGATATGATCATCCATCGCTGGACCGTGGAGATCCGTCGCTGGATAGTAAGAGTGGATTAGCACCGCTGGAATCTTTTTTTAAAGGAATTTTTCAAAAGTGTGTTTGTCTTATTTAACCATTTTTACACTTACTTTGTGAAATGGTAGGGGTACTTTTGTACCCCCTTACCATTTCAAACAGGGGGGGGGGCGGGATCTGGGGGTCCCCTTGTTAAAGGGGGCTTCCAGATTCTGATAAGCTCCCCGCCCGCAGACCCCCACAACCACCGCTCAGGGTTGTGGAGATGAGGCCCTTGTCCCCATCAACATGGGGACATGGTGCTTTGAGGGGTCACAGATCCCCAAAGCATCCTCCCAATGTTGAGCGCATGTGGCCTGGTATGGTTCAGGAGGGAGGGGGGGCCGCTCTCTCGTCCCCCCCTCTTTTCCTGTGGCCTGCCAGGTTGCGTGCTCGGATAAAGGGTCTGGTATGGATATTTAGGGGGACCCTCACGTCAATTTTTATTTATTTTTTTGACACGGGTTTCCCCTTAATATCCATGTCAGACCTGAAGGGCCTGGTAATTTAATTTAGGGGAACCTCCACGCTTTTTTTTTTTTTAATCAATGAATGAATGAATTGTCGGCTAATACAGAGAACACTCATTGAGTGTTCTCTGTACTACGGGGAGCCAACAATATAGCCGCAAGTGATTTTAAAAGACTTTTTTTCCTGCACAAATGACACTTTGTGCAGGGACAGTTCTAAGCACCGGAAACATGCGCCCCTTCACAGGCATACTATAGACACCCCTCAGCTACGAAATTTAAAGGAATATTACACTTTTATTGTTTCACTTTAATCATGATTAAAATCACTGCTCCCAAAAAAAACTGACGTTTTTAAAACTTTTTTTTGCATTGATCCATGTCCCCTGGGGCAGGACCCAGGTCCCCAAACACTTTTTAGGACAGTAACTTGCATATTAGCCTTTAAAATTAGCACTTTAGATTGTGAACTTTCGAGTCCCATAGACTTTAATAGGGTTCTAAAGTTCACACAAAGTTTAGGTCTGTTCGCAGGTTCTGGTGCAAACCGAACAGGGGGGTGTTCGGCTTATCCCTACACATACACATATTAAGGCCAATTTTTTTTTTTTTTTTTTTTTTTTTAGACAAGGTCTAATTAACCTACCAGCATGTCTTTGGAGTGTGGGAGGAAACCGGTGTACCCAGAGGAAACCCCACGCAGGCACAGGGAGAACATGCAAACTCCAGGCCGATAGTGTTGTGGTCAGGATTTGAACCAGCGACCCTATTGCTGCTAGTTGAAAGTGCTAACCACTACACCACTGTGCTGCATCATGATGGTTTTAATTGCTCTGAGATTGTTATGTTTGCAGATGGTGATTGTTGCTCAGGGGAAAAGGATAATGGCATTGCAACATCAGCCTGCTGACGCTATTAATGTATCCATCCCTGTTATGAGTGCCAAGAGTGAGTCCACAGACATGATACAATTTAAAGAGTATTTTTCTTCCATGTGTGATTTTAATGTCTAAATTTTCCTCTAATTTTAAAAGTGTTAATTCTTTACCCCCATTAGATCAAAGTATTGCCCCAGTATGGCTTACTCTGCCATCTATGGGTGCTCCTGTTTCTACTTTGGTTGCTACGACGACCATTGCTGCTGAAGCTCCTTGTATCAATAATTCTTTATTGAATGCTCCTGAAGTTTTCTTGAGGTTTGCTTGTGATCACGTGCAAATTATCACCTTTTGGTTTTCATTTGAACAGTAATATTAAAGAAAAAATATGGAGAGGTGATTTTATTGATCTTCTCTCTTTGATTCCTTCATCTAAAGAATATAGACATTAAAAGAAGGATGTAGAAGATTTTAAAGATGCTAAACACAGAACTGTGCCACGGTCTTTTAACAACTGGTTACAAGCTTTCTGTGTTTTTGCTAGCGTTTTAGGGGAAAAGATACCCGATTTGTGCTGTGGTTTATTTCAGCATGCGGAAATAATTCTAGAAGCCTATAAGAATTTTCCTGGACTTTTGTGGTTTACTTATGACGAATTCTTTCGTCAAAAATTATCGGTTCATAAGTCCATGAAATGGGGAGTTAAAGATGTAGGATTGTGGCTCAATCTTTTGTTGCCTCAAAAACAATCAAACAATATCCTGCTACTCCTACTGTTTATAGGAAAGGTATTTGTTTTCATTTTAATGATGGGCAGTGTAAATGGCCCAGTTCTTATAGATATAAACATGAATGAAATTTTTGTGCTGGTCCACATCCAGCATCCAGAAGTTTTAAAAAACTGTCCTCGGGTTCTACAACTGCTTCCAAAAAGCTTTTTCTTAAAAGCGGCCACTCTGGTGATTTTTCAAAACATGATGCCATGGCTCATGCAATATCCAGATTCAGAAGGCACTCTTTTTTGCATAATGTTTTTTTAAATGGTTTTGTACTGCCGTCATTTAATGGTTCTGGTTGTACTTTTGTTGTTCCTTTACATATGGCTGAGGTTCGAAAAAAAAATTAAGAAAGAAGTTGTGGATGGTAGAGTTGCGGATCCTTTTGTTGTTCCTCCTTTCTATAATTTTAGAATATCTCCTTTAGGAATTATTCCAAAGAAGGAACTGGATACGTTTAGGTTGATACACCACGAAAGGTTTCTCATTGAACGATGACATTGATACCAACCTTTGTTCTAATCAATATGCATCTTTTGATGATGCGTTATTGAAGATTAGAAACGTAGGTAGGTGTTTTTTACTTGCAAAAGGGGACATCAAATCTGCTTTTTGATTATTGCCTATAATTCCAGCTGCATTTAATTCTTTGGGTTTTCATTTTCAAAATTAATTTTATTTCGATAGATGTCTTCCTATGGAATGCTCCCTTTCATACGATTACTTTGAGTTTTTTTCTTCTTTTGTCGAATGGGTTGTTAGTCGTCATACAAATTTTACTAATTTACTTCATTATCTGGATGATTTTTTGTTTATTGGTAAAGCAGAATCCAATGATTGTTTATATCTTTTCACCAAATTCAAAATTGTATGCAAGGATTTCGGTATTCCATTAGCTGAGGAGAAGTCTGTTTATCCGACGTCGTGTCTCAAATTTTTAGGGATACAAATTGACACTATGTCAGCTCACCTTGAGGCGAGGTGACAGATGCACCCCGTAGGGATCAGGAGTGCACCGCAAGGTTGTGGACCCTATGGCTGACCGCTGCAGACGGGGGACAGATCCCACTGGGGTTAGAGCGTAAGATTCCCTGGGGCGTGGAGTCTAAGAGCCAGCAGGTTTTCACCAGCACCTCTAGTGGTGAGGATGGACTTGGCTGCAACTGGCTCCAGGTCGCAACCCCCAGGGGCCCCCAGCTCACACCCACAGCAGGCAACAGGAGGACAGGGATGGTGAGGGACAAAGCCAAGGTCGGGGCCACAAGCAGACAAGAATAGTCGGGGCCACGCCAAAAGGTCAGGATCACAGGCAAACAGGGATAGTCAAAGACACGCCAAAGTCGGTAACGGAAACCAGTAGAAGAGCACACGGCAGGAAACAGGAAGCTAACACACAAAGGTTGATCAGCACTGAAGGCCTGCAGTGCAAAGGTTAATATAGGGCTTCCTGATAGGGCCTGGGGTGGAGCCATGCTTAGAGGAGAGGTTATAAAAACCACCAAGTGGAAGTGGCTGGCCTCTTAGTCTGAACATATGAGGGGAGGTAAGCAAACACATCACTGCATAACCATGACACACTAATTCCATGAAATTCCGTTTGCCGTTGGAAAAAAAATTGTGCATGCAAAAAAATGTTGGATTTTATGTTGTTCTTTTGGAAATCGTCCCCGTTTTGGTTGCTTTGGACCTTTGAGGTAGGGATGAGCTTCGAGTTCGAGACAAACTCATGTTCGAATTAAACATTGTCTGTTCTAGTAAAGGGCTATGGGAGAAATCTAAAGTGCTAATTTTAAAGGCTTATATGCAAGTTATTGTCATAAAAAGTGTTTGGGGGCCCGGGTCCTGCCCAAGAGGACATGTATCAATGCAAAAAAAAGTTTTAAAAACTGACATTTTTTTGGGAGCAGTGATTTTAATAATGCTTAAAGTGAAACAATAAAAGTGTAATATTCCTTTAAATTTCATTCCCGGGGGGTGTGTATAGTATGCCTGTAAAGGGGCACGTTTCCCGTGCTTAGAACTGTCCCTGCACAAAGTGTCATTTCTGCAGGAAAAAAAGTCATTTAAAAGCACTCACGGCTATAATGAATTGTCGGCTCCCCTTAATACAGAGAACAGTGTCAGGGCTGGCTTAGCCCTTCCTTCTCTGGGCTGGCTGCTCAGCTGTCGGCTAATTGTCAGCTCTCATCTCTCTCCACAGTTACCCAGCTGTTCCTAATCCTGCTCGTCTGATCCGCCTACTTAAAGCTTTCCAGCTCACTTCATCTCTTCCTTCGCCTTGGTCACATCACAAGAAACCATCTCCTGCGGTTCTGTTTTAAGACTGGTTTGCTGACATCCCTTCTGGCTCCTTATCCTGCTTGCTGTTGCTCCACTTGGATCCCTGACTTCTGGCCTGGCTGATTACCCGATCTGGTTATTGAACTGTGGACTGGCTGACTACTCGATCCGGTTACTGGACTCTGGCTATGCTTTAACTACATTTACTCTATTTACCTTTTTATTTTTATTTAATAAACAAGTGTGATTTAATTGTACTTCTGTCTCGGTCTGATTCATGGCTCCTGACAGTCATTGAAAGTCATTGATAAAAAAAAAAAAAAATATGTGTGGGGTTCCCCCCAAATTCAATTACCAGGCCCTTCAGGTCTGGTATGGATATTAAGGGGAACCCCAAGTCAAATAAAAAAAATTATGTGGGGTTCCCCCCAAGTATCCATACCAGACCCTTCAGGTCTGGTATGGATTTTATGGGGAACGCCATGCCAAATGTAAAAAAAAATGGCGTGGAGTTCCCCGCAAAAATCAATACCAGACCCTTTATCCGAGCACGCAACCTGGCAGGCCAAAGGAAAAGAGGGGGGGTGAGAAAGCGCCCCCCCCCGAACCGTACCAGGCCACATGCCCTCAACATTGGGAGGATGCTTTGGGGGTCTGTGACCCCTAAAAGCACCATGTCCCCATGTTGATGGGGACAAGGGCCACATCCCCACAACCCTGATCGGTGGTTGTGGGGGTTGTGGGGGTCTGCGGGCGGGGAGCTTATCAGAATCTGGAAGCCCCCTTTAACAAGGGGTCCCCATACCTGGCCCTCCATTTGAAATGGTAAGGGGGTAAGGCATTTTGTTTTTTAATTTGGTGCGGTGTTAATTGAATTTGGGGGGAACCCCACCCATTTTTTTTAATCAATGACTTTCAATGACTGTTCTCTGTATTAGGGGGAGCCGACAATTCATTCATTTCTCTGTAAAAAATTATGGAGTATACAGCAGCACAAAACCACATGGTTAATTTTGTATAGTGTGGCCGTTCTTCCCGACATCAAGAAACAAGAACTCATATGTGACAGACACTGCAGCTAGCCAGCTACATTACAGCCTGTAAAAGCCCTTATACTTTAAATAATATTAGACAGAGTTGGGTGGTGGGATAATCTGGACATGTTTTCCATCAATAGCACCACCACAGTTGGGAAAATCCCACTGATGATGGAACTGGGCTGCAACTTCCTGTCATTGCTGTAGGTTGGAAGGAAACCGTGGATTAAAAAAAAGGAAAAATAAATTACTAGTTCTGCACATAACATAGCAAGCAGATTTGACACAAACATGCTTGGTCAACATAAGTATAAAACTTAAATGAGTATTAAAAGACAAAAGAGTAAGGTCAACTTATCAGATTCTTTACCCCCTCTGGTGGCCAATTCTAAAAATGTTATGGTGGGGGGAGGCAATGGGTAGATGTTTTGGACAGGTAACCCTCTTCACTTCCACGAGAGCTGTTTGCATAATAATAAATAATGTGTGATACTTTGGCCAGCTCCTCCTTACTTACACTATTGGCAGCCCAATGAACAGGTAAGAAGTGTCATAATCAAAAAATCTGGATGCACACTGTCAAAACTGCAACACATTTTGACATTCAGAAATAACTTATCAAGATAGGAGACAAAAACTTTCTATGTTACAATTTGAAAGTAATCAGGCAGTCCCTTGCGCTACATGCTTTGATGAATTCATCCAGAAATATGACCACAAAAGAGGGATAGTGTGTATTGGTTTTGCAAAGTCAGCAGACTTGGCTGACTTAGCATTTTGGGGGGCGGGAGGGGGACGGATACAAATGAGTTTGGGCCCTAAAAAATGGCCTCTTGCACTCCTCCTGAATGGGAGGACAACAATAACATTTGGACACATTTTAGGGGGTGTTTAGGGTAAGCACAAAAGTCTAGCTGACAAACAACATTGGTAAGTTACTAGGCTAGGTGTATATGGGCCCAGGATATCATGCTGGGGAGTGAAGGAAAATATGCATGTAGGCCAAAAAAGGAGCTGGAAAAGCTTACAGCATGCAAAGAGGACAAAGAGGACATCCACAGCATATTAAAATAATGTTAATTATGGAATCAAGAAATTAATACAATACATTAGCAAACATTAAATACATAGAATGTTATGTTAAAGGAAAAAACTTACCCGAATATAGTCCTTCTGCAGAACTTGAATAATGGCTGAGTAGGTCTCTGAAATAATGAGTCCCAGAGCCTGGGAGGAGATCTCAGTGGTAAACTTGAGGTCCTGGAGACTTCTCCCCATCTCCAAGTACTGCAAGGTGGCTATGGGCCTTTGCTTAGGAGTATTGGCAAGAATTGGCAAGCATGTGTCCTGCTTCTTAGTATAGGGGGTCAACAATGCCAAGAGTTGGTGAAAGCAGGGTCCATGATCCGGAGATAATTCCTAAAATCATACAGATTATTCTCCTGGATCTCCCACAGCAAAGGCATAATTTGACATGATTACGCAATCAATTTTTGGTCCAAGAAATCCTCCTGTTCCTGGACTGGATTTGAGTCAAAGCAATAACTCCAAGGCCAATAATAGCATATTCTCTCCTCTGATCCTGCAACATGGCTGGTTGGCGAACGGCCGTTCAGAAACGAACTGAAAAGCACAAACTGAAAAGTATGAATCAACACTCACCAAACTTCTACTAGCACGAAATTAGCAGAAGGAGCCCAAAGGGTGGTATCCGACAATTGAACTTCCTCTTTATCGGCTTGTAGTGCTTCTAGTACATTACAACGTTCGTGTTTGTTGGCCGACAATTGTGTGCCGTTTGTATGCAAGACAAGTTCCTGGCACATGCCCTTTGGACAAAAGTCTGACACTTTGTCTGTGGAAAATCCGATCGTGTGTACGAGGCTTAAGTCTATGACTGCTCAATGAATATGCATTGGCTTTTGTTTGCATCAGAACTGCCTTTCTCCCCATAAAAGGCAATAGGAATCCAAAGTTTGCTGTAGCTTATAAAGAACTCTGAATGATGTCATACGCATAAAAAAAACTGATATCAAATGCAAGCTGAATGCAGCTGAAAGCACACTTTATTTTCTCATCTACACAAACCTTTATCCAAAAATAATAACGGAATACTAGACCACAAAGCAGAGGGGAGACGTTATTCTGAATAAAAATTCAGCAAGAGGAAAAAAGATAGGACACATTCCTAATAAAGACCAGGGACGAAGTTCAGGTTCACTGCTATTAACAATTTGCGCATTGTAAATGTTTGGTCAAAAATTATGCAGGTTTGTGACCAGAAATTTGGAGCAACTCATAATACAATCATAGCCTTTGTCGGCTCAGTCACAGAATCAAGTAATCTGACTGTAATAAGGCCTTGTTTACACTAGTGGTTGAGCCACAATTCACCCCCCCCCCCCCCGTACATATGTATTCCCATTCTTTTAGATTTGTTTATCCCAAATAAAGATGTATCTGCAGTTGAAAGAAAGAAGACTTGGTGGTTAAAGTGTTAGGTCAGCCATACACAGAGAAAATTTATTTTCTGCAACCACAGGCAGTGTTGATGCAGGAATCCTTCCTGCAGAGCCATTGTCTGCTCCCGGTGGGGAGTGAGGGAACCAGAGGGAGATGACAGTGATTATTGCTAGTGGCTAAAGTAGCCACTAGTGATAATTGCAGGTAAAACCCGGCATGGTGGTTGTAACCAAGTTGATTGATCGATCAACTTGGTATATTAAGCCTGCCCATACATAGTTCGAACCTTGGCAGGTTCCTGGTGAACCGGTAGAGACTCAAGCTGTTTATGGCAACTCAAAACTCCAAAAAGGTGATCACTGGATAAAAATGAATAAAAGCAATGTGGGAAGCAAAATTATTGTGATTATTAGTGATAGACTCCACTAGTCCTGGTATTGTAATTCATACAATCCATGCTATAAAGTGGGTTTACACTCATCACAAATTATTGTAGGTAATTACCCCACATACCACTGTGTGTTGATGAGCTATATATGTTTTTATATATTTAGTTACATAATTTAGTGCTGTGCTATTTTTGTACCTATTGCTGTAGACTTTGAGTGCTAGCTGCTTCTTTCTTTCTATTTATATTTTGGGGTTTAGCACAGTGTTTTCTCCCTTAAAGCTTGTAGACCCTATGTCTGGACAGTGCTGATTGGTCCTGTGCTGGTCACATGCACCCTGCCAAGAATTAAAAAAAAAAAACACTCTAGCAATACACATCAAAATTAACATGTGCAGAGTGACACCAAAGGCGTATGGATTGAGGACTGTGGAAGAAGGGGAGGATCAGAGAAGACAGAACCAGTCTTTTTACACAATGCGCAGGATTAACCCCTTAGGTCCCACAGTGAGTATAACAAGCATGCTTTACTGCATATACAGACTGATTATACTGTTGTGGGTTTAGTAACACTTTAAATACTAACTCTGTGCCTAGTCTGTCTGTACTTCTACATTAGGAATATTTAGTTAGAAAATTTCAAATTTATACTTTCTGACTTTGGAAAGTCACATAATTAAAATGAGTACAAGTTTTACAATTTCTAAACTATTTCTAGTACCTAAAAAATTAGAATGACCTTACTTATAGTCATTATAATGTACAGTTTTTAGCATAAAAATAGTTCAGAGCGCTTCAAGTGCAATCAAAATATTGTAGATGAGCACTTATGCTCAATTATAAAAAAGCTGTTCAGCAAATCTGAGTTTCAAATAATATACCATGTACTAAGAGCCTTGATTATCCTCCCTGGAGGTCTGATTATGTCAGTATTTTTGAATGTCAAAGCAGTACATTGTTTTGCATGGAATTTTGCTGTTTTATATTGTAGGCCTATAATTCTTCCTTAGGAATAACTCACTTAAATCTGTCCAAACAAGAGTCTAGTAAACATTCCGGGTATGATAAAGTTTGAAGCACAAAATCATAAATTAAAAAATAATATTATAATAATACATTGTAATCAAACCAAAAACACTGAAATTTGTCCAAACAAGGGCACAATATTACTAGTCACTGCAATACTAGACACTGCATATTGGTTTAGTAAACATCCTAGGTAAGTTTGCCATTCCATAGTTACTGTATTTTGGATTGAATTTTGTTCCTTTTCCAATGGCTATGACTGACTTCCAAATGTAGCCAGTTGACGATTAGCATAGCATGTAGTATTTTACGCCAAATCATGCTCTATTTGATGCAAAGTATTATACCCAACTGTGCCTTCCCTTGTAGGCATTAGACTTTGAGCTATGCTGATATCTCTTTCTGACACTATCTCTGTTGCAGATTCTTTAGAATCATTTGAGATATTTCCCAGATATTCTTTAGTTTTGGTGCAGGATGTGTAGTTTCATCAAATTCTTTGTTGTTTTCGAAGTGTAAATATTTCATGATCAGGGAAAATCTGTACTCTGACATGACCATGCCAAAAAATGGAATGGCAAGTAATTTATTAGTTCTGCAGGGGTTTCCCTGCCACTCCCTGAAGTATTATTAGGCCCAGAAATTTCCAAATGTCATCTTTGGTCACTGAGTCCCACTTTCTGCTTCTTGGAAACTTCTGATGCATAGTAGCTAATTGTTACTCTTTGTATCAGTTTGTCTCAGTAACTATTTTTTTTCAATAACCTCATCGGTTAGAAATAATTATATTATTCCTGTTCAACGTCTACTTTCATACCAGATGCTCCAGTAAATGGGAATCTTGGGGGCGCTGCTGATCCATACCACAGTCAATAGAGCACCAAGTTCGCACATCACTGAGCTCAGTCGCAGAATCATGGCTGTTATCACTTTCAGTGTCTGATGACGAATTTCCACACGAATCACTATCGCTCAATTCTGCAAGTGATTCTAATTCACTATTGCTGTTTTCTAGCTAAAACTGCTTATGACCTCAAGGGAAACATTTTAGATGCCATGGATATTCTCCATTTTTCAGGCTGAAAGAATGATAAAAGTGTAGCCAGGGCACTGGACAAGCACTAGGGACAAAACTGAGGTGAAATGGTTTGATACAGTAATGCAATCCTAACAGATTACAGTGTATTGTGTGTATGTTATGTTTTGTACTTTGTACTAATTTGCTGCCGGGCTCCGCCCCCCTGCATCGTGGCGCTCACAGGGAACGGAACCTGGAAGACAGATGCATCAGCCAGAGAATCAAGGTCGGAGGACATTGCGGGATTGTAGGGACAAGGTAAATAACTGTACAAGGATATTCAGAGTGTGGCTCGGACTCACCACATTTGGTGCTGAAAATTAACCCTGAGACACACTTGGGGTTACTGCCAGGGATGTTAAACCTTGCTATAAAATTACATAGCAGGTCTAGATATACTCTTATCTGCAAACTGCAGGGCTACGATTTCTTTAACTTTCATGTGTGCATCTTTCCTGAATACATTTAAATATGTTACATAAAATATAAAAGGGGCAGCAAAGAAGATCATCAAATACAACATAGTTTAACCACTTAAGGACCGCCGCATGCCAATGTACGTCATCACAATGGTATGTACAGGCACAAGCACGTACATGTACGTGCTTGCCTTCCAGCGGGTGGGGGGTCCGATCGGACCCCCTCCCGCTAGATGCGGTGGTCCGTTTCGCTTCAGGAGCGATCCGGGATGAGGGGATGGCCGTTGGTTTCTGGCCATCCCCTCTTGATCGCTCCTGGCGAATGAGAAGCTTCCTCCCGCTGTGTATAGTAAACACAGGCAGGGAGGAAGTGATGTCATTCTCCTCGGGGCGGTCTTTTTGACCGGACTACGAGGAGAAGACTGAAAGTAAGTGCACCAAACACTACACTAACATGTAGGCACACATAGGCACACAAACCCCCCCGATCGCCCTCCGCCCCCCCCCTCCCAGTCACAGTGTCACTGATTGCAGTGATCATTTATTTTCTGATCACTTTTAGTGTCAGTTGTGACAGTAAAAAGTGTCGGGGCAGTTAGTGTTAGGTCCAGGGTAGCCCCCTACCACCCCCCAATAAAGGTTTAACCCCCTGATTGCCCTTAGAGTTAACCCTTTCACCCCCTTTTGCCAGTGTCACTAAGCGATCGTTTTTCTGATCGCTGCATTAGTGTCACTGGTGCCGCTAAGTAGCTAGTTATTTTTTTAGGTTCACCGCCAGATTTTTATAGCGCTAGGTACCCCCATATACTACCCAATAATGGTTTTAACCCCCTGATCTCCCCTAGTTAACCCTTTCACCAGCGATCACCGTATAAGTGTCACTGGTGACGCTGGCTAGCCAGTTAGTTATTTAGGTTCCCAGTCAGGTTTTTATAGCGCCAGGGACCCTCATATACTACCTAATAAAAATTTGAACCCCCTGATTGCCCCTAGTTAACCCTTTCACCAGTGATCACCGTATAAGTGTTACGGGTGACTCTGGTTAGTTAGTTTGCTTTTTATAGCATCAGGGCACCCACCATTTATTACCCAATAAAGGTTTAACCCACTGATCACCCGGCGGGTGATATCAATTAGGTTTTAGGGTCAGGGTCTGCGTCGCCCCAGGCAGCGCTAGGTTAGTGCCATTACCGCTAACACCCACGCGCAAAGCATAAACCTCCCATAGTGGTATAGAATCTGAACAGATCAATATCTGATCTGATCAGATCTATACCAGCAGTTTAGGGTTCCAAAAAAACGCATTGTTGGCAGGATCAGTCCAGATACCTGCTAGCACCTGCGTTTTGCCCCTCCACCCAGCACACCCAAGTGCAGTATCGATCGATCACTGTCACTTACAAAACACTAAACATATAACTGCAGTGATCGCAGAGTCAGGCCTGATCCCTGCGATCGCTAACAGTTTTTTTTGGTAGCGTTTTATATTTAAATCCGGAAGGCAGTGCTTGGTTTTCGGGGTCCCGTACGTGGCTAGGCTCCCAAAAAGTCCCCCACATGTGGTATCCCCATACTCGGGAGAAGTAGCAGAATTTTCTTTTGGGGTGTAATTTGACTTATGCCCATAGCATGTGTGAGCAATATATCATTTAGTGACAACTTTGTGCCAAAAAAAATTGTAATATTCCTGCAACATGTGGCAAAATATAAAATATTTAATGGACTCAGCATGCCTCTCAGTAAATAGCTTGGGGAGTCTACTTTCCAAAATGGGGTCATTTGGGGGGGGGGTTGTGCTATTTTGGCATTTTATGGCCTTCGAAACTGTGATAGGTAGTGAGAAGTGAAATAAAAAATTTGCACCCTTAGAAACCCTGAAGGCAGTGATTGGTTTTCGGGTTGCCGTACGCAGCTAGACTCCCAAAAAGTCCTACATATGTGGTATCCTCGTACTCAGGAGAAGCAGCAGAATAGATTTTGGGGTGCAATTCCACATATAACTATGGCATGTGTGAGCAATATATCATTTAGTGACAACTTTTTGTAAACTTTTCTTTTTTTTTGTGTCATTATTCAATCACTTGGGACAAAAAATATTCAATGGGCTCAACATGCCCCTCAGCAATTTCCTTGGGGTGTCTACTTTCCAAAATGGGATCATTTGGGGGGGGGGGGGTTGTGTTATTTTGGCATTTTATGGCCTTCAAAACTGTGATAGGTAGTGAGGAGTAGGGATGAGCTTCGTGTTCGAGTCGAACATACGTTCGACTCGAACATTGGCTGTTCACCCGTTCGGCGAATTCCGAACATTATGGGCCATTCGCGCCAAATTAGTGTGGCACTCATGGCCCACAGTGCACTGCGTCATCGCAGTGCATTGCTGGCTCATGATTGGCCAAGCATGCACTGTGACCCCGCATGCTTGGCCAATCACAGCGCCAGCAGCGAGGAGAGCCATGATTGGCCACAGGCAGGATGCCTGTGGCCAATCATAGCTCAGGCTGTGTAGTACACGCCCCAAACTATATAAGGCCGCCAGCGCGGCGGCCTTGTGTAGTGTGTTGGCGTCTGAAGCAGTTAGTGGGTGTTCTGTGTACCTTCAACACAGTATACACCGATCGTTATCGGCCAATTTTCGATCTTGCTCTTCTGTAGTGGTTGTTGTCTGCATGCCCTGACCGCAGTATACACCGCTATATTCACCTCACCTATATAGCTAGTGATCTATCTTTTATAATAGAGCTTGCAGTCAGTAGTGTTAGGAGCTTGTGCGTGCTGTCTGCGTGCTCTGTACCCAGTACACACCGCTATATCCACCTACATAGCTCTTCTCTATTTGAGCCATCTGCCATCTGCAGGAGTTATTGGAAGTTGTGTGTGCCTCCAGCACAGCACAGTATACATCTGTATATACCCCTTTATCTCTGGTGTTCTATAATAAAGGTACCTGCAGGAGTTAGTGGGTGTTTTGTGCCTCCAGCACAATATACACTTGTATCTACCCTTTATTGCTGTTCTCTAATAGAGCCATCTGCAGGGCTTAGTGGGTGTTGTGTGACTCCATTACAGTATACCCCTTTATCTCTGGTGTTCTATAATAAAGGCATCTGCAGGAGTTAGTGGGTGTTGTGTGCCTCCAGCACAATATACACTACCCAACTGCTGTTTTACTCAACTCCCTTCAGGCCATTACCATGTCTGGAAGGCCACCAAGGAGAGGCCTTCTTTTCGGCAGCTGGACATGTTGAACCGCAACATGCCAACGACTTGGTAGAGTGGATGACGAAGCCCTCTTCATCCTCCTCATCCTCTCTCACCCAGTCTCAGGGTACTAGCAAAGCAGCTGCCAACGCATCGTCTTCCCTCGTCTCAATGTCATCATCAGTGACTCCTTCCCTAGACCCACCACGTCCTCCTGAGGAGTCTCCTGAACTCTTTGAGCACAGTGTTGGGTACATGCTCCAGGAGGATGCCCAGTGTTTTGTAGCCTCTGATGATGACACTCAGCTAGAGGAAGGCAGTAGCGTGAATGCAGAGAGAGGGGATGCTCAAGAAGGACAGCAATCTGGCAGTCATGTTCCACAAGCTGCAGCATATTGCCAGGTTTTTCTACAGCGATGAAGAGGGAGGGGATGATGAGGGCACTGACTCCACGTGGGTGCCTGGTAGGAGAGAGGAGGAAGAGGAGGAGGAGGCACATGTCCAACGAGGCAGGATGCCCTCCGGGGGCCAGCTTAGGGGCAGCACACCGACTGAATCACACCGCAGAGCTCCACCTTTGCAGGGCGCTGCCTCTGCGCGTTATTCTAAAAGTTCTTTGGTGTGGGCTTTTTTTGAGACGAGGGCATCAGATCGCACCGTTGCTATTTGCAACATATGTCTCAAGCGTATCTCGCGTGGCCAAAACATCAGCTGCTTGGGCACCACATGCTTGACCAGACATATGTTGACCTGCCATGCAGCTCTTTGGCAAAGGTACCTCGAAGACCCACACCAAAGAACAAAAGCGAACCTCTCCTTGCTCCTCATCAGCTGGCATCTCCAACCCCACTAGACCTTCAGTCCTCTCTGAAACCTGCTCTGAGAGGAATGAAGGTGTAGAATTAGGTGTGTCACAGCCAAGTGCTTCCGGGCACTCTGCTAGCAGTACACCCCATGTCCAATTAAAGCAGGCAAATGTCCCTGCCCCAGCTGCTGGACCGGCGAAAGAAGTTCACTCCCAGCCATCCACATGCCCAGCGGTTGAATGCTAGCTTGGCTAAATTGCTAGCACTTCAACTGCTGCCTTTTCAGTTTGTTAGACTCGGCCCCCTTCCGTGAGTTTGTACAATGTGCGGTTCCTCAGTGGCAGGTCCTCAAACGCCACTTTTTCTCATGGAAGGCGATTCCGGCTCTCTACCGGCATGTGGAAGGCAATGTCCTTGCCTCGCTGGACAGGGGGCGGTCAGCGGTAAGGTGCATATTACCGCTGACTCATGGTCCAGCAGGCATGGACAGGGACGTTACCTGTCTTTCACGGCCCATTGGGTCACTCTTCTGGCAGCTGGGAAGGATGCAGGACAAGGTGCAGTAGTGTTGGAGGTTGTTCCGCCACCACGCCTCCAAAATGCTACTATTGGCTGTGACACACCTCTCTCCTTCACCCCCTCCTCTTCTTCTTCCTCCATGGCCTCTTCCAGTGCTCTGTCCTCAGAACCAGCGGTGCTCCGTAGGCGTTGCAGGGGCTACGCAAGTACGCAGGCAAAACGATGCCATGCCGTGCTTGCGCTGGTTTGTTTGGGGGACAGGAGCCACACTGGGGCGGATGTTTTGTCAGCTCTGCAGGGGCAGGCCGAGAGGTGGTTGACGCCACGCCAGCTTAAGCCAGGAATGGTGGTTTGCGACAATGGCACCAACCTCCTCTCCGCCCTCCGACAGGGACAACTGACCCATGTGCCCTGTGTAGCTCACGTCCTTAACCTGGTGGTGCAGCGGTTCTTGGGCAGGTACCCGGGCTTACAGGATGTCCTGAAGCAGGCCAGGAAAGTCTGTGTGCATTTCCGCCGATCATTTAATGCCTGTGCTCGGCTGGCTGAGCTCCAAAAGGAGTTGAACCTGCCCAAGAACCGCCTTATATGTGACATGCCCACCAGGTGGAACTCAACGTTGGCCATGCTGCAGCGGCTGCACATGCAGCAGAGGGCCATCAATGAGTACCTGTGCAACTACGGCACCAGGACAGGGTCAGGGGAGCTCGGTTTTTTCTCACCACGCCAGTGGGGCATGATCAGGGATGCATGCACTGTCCTGTCACCGTTTGAGGAGGCCACAAGGATGGTGAGCAGTGACAGTGCATGCATCAGTGACACTGTACCTCTTGTCCACCTCTTGGAGCATACGCTGCGTGGAATAATGGACAGGGCACTTGAGGCAGAACAGAGGCAGGAAGAGGAGGACTTCCTTGCCTCTCAAGGCCCCCTTTATCCAGACAGTGTTCCTGCTGTGCCACCCATCACACAGGAAGAGGATGAGGAGGAGGAAGAGGAGGAGGAGGATGATTGTGTCAGCAAGGAGGTGGAGGCTGACACTCAGCATCTGCAGCAGCAGTCTTGCAGGGATGATTTACAGTCCCAAGAAACACATGGACTTGTACGTGGCTGGGAGGAGGTAGCTGCGGATCATGTTGTCCTTAGTGACCCAGAGGACTCCGGACCGAAGGCCTCAGCTAACCAACGCTGCATGGCCTCCCTGATCCTGAAAAGCCTGCGGAAGGATCCTCGTATTCTTCGGATCAAGGAGAGGGACCATTACTGGCTGGCCACTCTCCTTGATCCACGGTACAAGGGTAAGGTTGCCGACCTTATCTTGCCATTGCAGAGGGAGCAGAGGATGAGACATCTCTGGGAGGCCTTGCAGAAAGGTCTGTGCAACGCGTTCCCAGAGACTGGGAGGTTACAAACTCCTGGTCCTGGACAA
This sequence comes from Lithobates pipiens, assembly GCF_037356315.1. NCBI lineage: Eukaryota > Metazoa > Chordata > Amphibia > Anura > Ranidae > Lithobates > Lithobates pipiens. The sequence continues at coordinate 445,278,555 of NW_027507764.1, forward strand.
CGTGTTGCTGAGGCATCGGTCAGAAGGAGCGGTGGAGAAGGTGGCCGTCTGACTGATGCTTTCAGACAATGTTTTAGTCCTCAGCCCCAAGGTATGATCGGTTCCAGCAACCATCGCCAGCGTCTGATTTACATGGTGCAGGAATACCTAGGGGCAAGGTCAGACTTGGACACCTTTCCCACCGAAAATCCTCTGGCTTACTGGGTCTTGAGGATGGATCACTGGCCAGAGCTTGCACAGTATGCAATTGAGCTACTGGCCTGTCCTGCATCCAGCGTTCTTTCGGAACGCACCTTCAGTGCTGCTGGTGGCTTTGTTACCGATCACAGGGTGCGCATGTCCACCGAATCAGTTGATCGACTGACCTTCATCAAGATGAATCAGTCTTCGATCACCCACAGCTACCAAGCACCTGAAGCTGAATGGGTTGGTCACATGGGTTGATGTCACATGGGGGCTATGACATCGTAAGGGGGCGGGGTCACCATGTGACCAACCCATGTGACATAAAGCCATGTGACACCGCCCCATTGTCCCTATATAAGTGGCAGCGGAGCGCGTCCCTGGCATTCCGGCCGGAGAGAGCGTCGAGGCAACATCTCCTGGAGAAGAAGAAGAAGAAGAAGAAGAAGAACGGAAGGCGGCGGCGACGGCGGCGACGGCGGCGACAGAAGACCGCCTGTAAAAGAGCTATAAGAAGGCGCGGTGGCCCGGCAGAAGAACCGAAGAGGGGGACAAGACCCCCGAAGTCGGGAGAAGAGGCCGGCGGCGAGGAAGAAAGCCGGACTCCTCCGCTAGCAAAAGAGCTACAAGAAGATAGCGGAGGAGTCCGGCGAGAAGACCCCCGAAGACGGAAGACCCCTGGAGCTGTGCAATAAAATATTTTAACCCTGTGTTGTGTTTTTTTTGGTACTTTTATTTTACAGGTGAATGGGTAGTGGTACATTGTACCCCATACTCATTCACATAGGGTGGGGGGCCGGTATCCGGGGGCCCCCTTATTAAAGGGGGCTCCCGGATTCCGATAAGCGCCCCGCCCGCAGACCCCGACAACCAACGGCCAGGGTTGTCGGGAAGAGGCCCTTGTCCTCATCAACATGGGGACAAGGTGCTTTGGGGTGGGGGGGGGGGGGCGCGCGGCCCCCCCTTCCCCAAGGCACCCCCCCCCATGTTGAGGGCACGTGGCCTGGTAGGGCTCAGGAGGGGGGGGGCGCACGCTCGTCCCCACCCCCTTTCCTGGCCGGCTGGGTAGCGTGCTCGGATAAGGGTCTGGTATGAATCTGGGGGGGACCCCCACGCCGTTTTTTCGGCGTAGGGTGTTCCCCTTGGAATCCATACCAGACCTAAGGGCCTGGTATGCTCTCGGAGGGGGAACCCACGCCAATTTTTTTTTCATAAATTTGGCGTGGAGTTCCCTCTTGAGAGCTCATTCTCTGATTGGCCGCGGCAAAAGTCGCCTGGCCTGGGGCGACTTAAAGTCGTGTTGTAAGTCGTGTTCAGGTCGTGTCCAAGTTGCGTCCAAGTTGCCTCCACAAGTCGTGTTGAAAGTCGTGTTGCCCCTGTGTGAACGGACCCTAAAAATAGTTTTTTTGACTGGAGCTACCCTTTAAAAATGTACCAGTTGAAAATTACAAACAGATACAACTTAACACAACAAACCTACACAGTCCCTGTCTTGTTTGCACAGCTTGTATACTGCTGTTCTGAGTATATAGGGCCTGGGGGCCATACGCATTTCCTTTTTATAATATGGGTACAGGGTTCCCCTTAATATGCGTACAAGACCCAAAGGGGCTGGTAATGGGCAGGGAGGGCTACCCATGCCATTTTTCTCAACGATTTTCAACCATATTGCAGGAACCAGATATAACATTAAAACCGCAAGCAGTTTTAAATGATGTTATTTCCGTTTAATGTCATTTTGTGCAGGGACTGTTCTAAACACGGGAAACACGTGGCAATTCACAGGCATACTACAGACACCCCCCAGGCACCATATTTAAAGGAATATTTCACTTTTTTTTTTCACTTTAATCGTCATTAAAATAAGTGCTCCCGCCAAAACGGCCATTTTTAAAAACATTGACCCATGTCCCCTGGGGCAGGAGCCAGGTCCCCAAACCCTTTTTAGGACAGTATCTTGCATATTAGCCGTTAAAATTAGCACTTTTAATTTCGAACGTTCGAGTCCCATAGACTTCTATGGGGTTCTAAAGTTCATATGAATTTGGGGTCCGTTCGAAAGTTCTGGTGCGAACCGAACCGGGGGGTGTTCGGCTCATCCCTAGTGAGGAGTGAAATCAAAAATTTGCACCCTTACAAATCCTGAAGGCAGTGATTGGTTTTCGGGGTGCCGTACGTGGCTAGACTCCCAAAAAGTCCCACTTATGTGGTATCCCCGTACTCAGGAGAAGCAGCAGAATATATTTTGGGGTGCAATTCCACATATAACTATGGCATGTATGAGCAATATATCATTTAGTGACAACTTTTTGTAAACTTTTTTTTTTGTGTGTCATTATTCAATCACTTGGGACAAAAAAAATATATTCAATGGGCTCAACATGCCCCTCAGCAATTTCCTTGGGGTGTCTACTTTCCAAAATGGGGCAATTTGGGGGGGTTTGTACTGCCCTGCCATTTTAGCACCTCAAGAAATGAGATAAGCAGTCATAAATTAAAAGCTGTGTAAATTCCAGAAAATGTACTCTAGTTTGTAGACGCTATAACTTTTGCGCAAACCAATAAATATACGCTTATTGACATTTTTTTTACTAAAGACATGTGGCTGAATAAATTTTGCCCTAAATGTATGACTAAAATTGAGTTTATTCGATTTTTCTTATAACAAAAATTTGAAAATATATTTTTTTCTCAAAATTTTCAGTCTTTTTCCATTTATATCGCAAAAAATAAAAATCGCAGAGGCAATCAAATACCATCAAAAGAAAGCTCTATTTGTGGGAAGAAAAGGACGCAAATTTCGTTTGGGTACAACATTGCATGACCGCGCAATTACTAGTTAAAGCAGTGCAGTGCAAAATTGTAAAAAGACCTCTGGTCCTTAGGCTGAAAATTGGTCCGGGGCTAAAGTGGTTAACAAGCTAAACAACTATTCAAATGAAAAACACCCTGACAGTGACTCTGTCACTGCCTAGACAACCTTCAATTTTGACACCTATGGAAGTGTCAGGTGCATGCATCCCCCACTATACGCCCTTCCTCCCTCTATGAAAAATGTTTTTTTGGTTAATGTCTGTGCCCCCAAGGGGAAGATATCTTTACAGGAAGATAAGGAAAAATCTTACTGAAAAGGACACAGACAGCAAGGAAATCTGATAGTGGCTTTACTTCTTTCTACTCTATCCAAAGTTACAAAAATAAGTGGTGGCTGGAGTTAGGCTTCACCGATATAAACTATGATTTGGTAGTAAGGCTGGTGGATTCAAGATTACATTGGCGCTTATAAAGAAATACAGTAACAACCTCACTACTAAAATATGGTAATTAAATGCATGGGTCATGTGAAGACCATTAAAAAGTATATATTGAACTATATTGGGTAATTACCACCAGAGAATACCAGGCAACTGCACTAAAACTGATAAATATAAATTTTTAATAAAAAGAAAACAGAAATGGTAATAAAGGAGAAGTTTAGTATGCCACCCCTTCAAAATGTATTTATATATATTCAAGTAAACTAAAATGTGATCATTTTAATGTCCCACATGAGACCACATGTGCAACATGCAAGTTAAAATAAAAAACATTGCCAAAAAAAAAAAAATCAAGAAAATACAACACATGTCCCACCACATAATTTGTGTGCTTTCACTTCGTATTTCATTAAATCAAGCAGACCAGTTCAAATGTGTAAGGTACACATACCTCCAGTCCATATTCATCCTACAGCAACAGCAAATCCACAGCTACATTCTGCTGGAAATTATTCAACAACCTATACAAGCTGATTGGAATGATTCACCATATGCCTACAACACTTGGAAGCAGTGATTCTGCTTACTTCAACATTCTGAGCTATAGGTCTGGAATGGATTCTGCAAGATGCATCAGCTGTTTCATTTTCTTTCTTAATTTATAGTCCCAGTCTTAATTTAATTACTACTCCTCTTCAGTAAAGCTAAAAAGATAAAACTGGATGTTAGCGAATGAGCAATAATATCTGTGAAACAGAGTAAAAAATCTATATAATATATAAGCAGCTAAAGATTGAGAGTGAATTAAATTGAACTTACAGACTGAGTTGCTAAGAAAGAAATTGTTTACCTAAAGCTAATCATTTCTATTCTCACCAATTCCCAAGAAAGTAGGATTCTAGACTCAAAGGAAATAAAATCAATATGATTATTTTCAGTTAAAAAATATTATAACCTGTCACTGATAACTTTAGCTGGAGATATATTTGACAGCCCAGGTGTTGTGCCAATGATGGATAATCATTGGCATAGTAGAATATATCCATGTGTCTTGAAATAGAAGTGCAATCATAATAATCCTCACTCCATTATCACAGAGAAGCAGCATCACCTAAAAGTCAATGGTGATAATTTATGGCAAGATGTTGGGGTGTAATGAACCAGCAATGCCTATTTTGTCTTTTTATGAAAGTGTAAATGCTTCCCATATGCTTTTATACATCTGTGTTTCTCAACTTTTTTGCAGTCAAGGCACCTTTTCAAATTCCATACAATCTTGAGGCACCCCATTCTAAAATTTAAAAAAACTAAACTAATAATGTAGCAACATCCACATGTGTATGATACTCAACATTGTTGATTTATTCTTCCAAAGCACCTTTGCACACTGGTACTGATTGGTGTTCTAATGTTTCTCTTTTCCTTTGGTTTCTCTCCCTCACTCAACTAATGTGACCTGTTGCTGACAAAGAGGGGCAAGTGCCAATGTCCTCCTTATCAATCGATTACATAATTGGTTGTTAGGACACTGGCGACTGGAAGGCTGTAATAGGGCACAAAGAAAACCTGTGGCTTTGTGTAATTAAAAATTAAGCTTCTATAGAGTTTTGGGGCAATTTCTAGATACTTTGCCAAGGCACCCCTGAAGACACCTGAAGGCTCCCTGGTTGAAAAAGGCTATTGTATATATTAGGCAGGCTGTATGATCAGAGGACATTGATACCTCAAAATTCACGTAGAATGTGTATTGAAACCTGTACAAATAGTAAAGGCTGAACACATGGGTGATTTTCATGTGTTGTTTCAAAGAGATTTAACCTTTTTTGCCAGTCATCTGATATGCAACACATATTAAGGTTGTTTCAAACTCACTGATTACCAGTAGACTAATATTGATGTAGACAAGCAAGCAAAGCAGAGTGCACAGACTAAGTATAGCAAGTAATGTGACATTTATTGGTAAAAGACAATTAACAACTCAAATTTAGTAAAAATCAAAAGAGCTTGTCATAGTTCTCAGATGGATTTCAAAACCAGGAGAGATGTCTGGAGGGATGTCAAAATGAATGGATGGATGGGGCGTGGCCGGAAGTCGAGGTCGTCGGACGTGTCTGGGGAGAGCTCCGCCGAGGCCGAGCTCAATCTTACCCCATCCTCGTCCACCGCATCCCTGTTTTGCCCGCCGACCTCTCTATCCCGCCGGTGGGACATCGGAGCTCCGGACGGAGCCGTTATTTCTGCCGGATCCGCCGCCGTTTTCGCCCTGCGGCGGCGGGCGGCGAGACAGGCCGGACGCCACCATCTTGCGGCCTACATCGCTTCCCGGAGCCTCCGGACGGCGCATCCTGGGTCCCCCCTCGGCCGGGACTGCAGCAGTCGCCTAACGCGGACCCCTCGGGACAGCCTCTCCTGCGCCAGACCACCGCTGATCGCCACTCGGATGCCTAAAAGGACTCCCAGGCCCCAGCTGGACAGGTGAGCTCCGGCGGCCATCTTGCTACACCCGAGGTCTCCATCAGCGTACTTGCCCTCTCCTGTGGCCGGATTGCTGCCCCAGACAGCACAGGCATTAACCCCTGCCTCAGTTAAGTTTGCCAACCCTCCTGAGTGTCTGCCTGCATTCACCGGTCACATCCTCCTGCCCTGCACCTACCCTTGGCCTGCTCAGCGGCCATCTTGGTTCACCCATTCCCTTCTCCTGCTGCCTGTGGCCTGCACCTGCTTGCTACTCACCCTGGTTTTTGCCTTACCTTGTGCCTTCTCCCCTTATTTGACCCAGTGGGGCAGTGGTGTCTGGATCCCCCCCCCCCTGGCTGTTTGGAACTGCTGCGGCCTGCACTCCTGCTCCATCTCCCCTCCCCCCACAGTTGGTTTGTGCCTTCTGAACGGCAGCATACTATCTTGGGGTCTCATCTTGGGTCCCACTTGTTTGACAGACATGTGATCATCTTACGTAGGCCTTAGCCGCCTTCCAATGCTCCCGTGCTGCTCACGGTCGCTACTTCTCTATGGAAAACACCGCATGTAACTTAATGTACGCCTAGTCCCAACGCCTCATGGTGAAATACGGGCCGAAACACCTTCCTCAGTCTTCGTCCCCGGATTTGCGGCCCTCACAGACACAGACTCTGTGTCAGGTTAAGCAGGTCGGCCTCCCCAGCCCCTTCTCCAGGTTCTTTTACGTACGCACAAGTGGCATCCCAAGCACCGGCACAAGACAGTCCGCATTCCTTGTCACATAGCCACTCAGACGCAATGTCCGCCTCGGTCACAGTTGATGTACTTGACGATAAACTGCGAGCTCTCCTGCAAGACTTGACGAGTAATGTTTCGAAGGAAATGGGTAAACTGGCCCATGAACTGCGGGGGGAGCTTGCCCAGATTGGAGAACGGACTGATGTCCTGGAAACCAAATTTGATGACCTGATACAATATGTCCACGTTTTGGAAGAAGACAACGCCGGTCTGAAACAATCGGTCTCTCAGCTCCAGTCCCAACAGGAAGATCTGGAGAACAGGGAACGTCGCCAAAACCTTCGGATCAGAGGCGTCCCAGAGGCCGTTAGTGAGGGGGAGATCAAACCGTACCTACTTAGCCTCTTTAATGTTGTTGCCCCTAAAATCCCAGACATAGACTGGAGAATGGATAGGGCCCACAGATCCCTGGCCCCAAAACCGCCTGCCGGAGCCAACCCTAGAGACATTATCGTACGCGTTCACTACTACGATAGCAAGGAGGCTTTGACCATGGCCACCCGGAACAAATCCCGTTTGGAATTTAAAGGGGCCAAGATACAAATTTTTAGTGACTTATCCCCTATTACTCTTGCCAAACGTCGCAGCTTTCGCCCCGTGACTGCCCATCTGCAAAATCATCAGTTCCCATATCGTTGGGGGTTTCCCTTCCGCCTCTCTGCTACTAAAGAAGGGATTCAATACTCTATGAGAGATCTTCAGGAGAGTGAAGCTTTCATACGTAACCTGGGCCTACCACCGCTTCCAGACAAGGATCCCATGCCGCTTCAGACGACGCCCAGACCCTCCTCCATTCCTGCTCGGATCTGGACCCCTGCACGCCAGAAGTCGCAGAAATCCTTTTCTACCCCTCAGCGTAACCTGCATCCTAGACTCCCTCCCTGATGGAAGCTTCCATGTGTAGTGTTTGGCTGATCTCGGCCTCTGCCCCTGTCTCACCATGTTTCCTCTTTAACAAGGGATATTTGCAACTTTAGTTACAGGTTATATTTTTCACTGTCCCTGTTCTTTTTTGGCTGTTGGGACTACAGTGTTTTGCTCTTATTTCCTGTAACTTTTGCTGGAAGGTGGCGGGGTCTCTCCAGATGAGCTGGAACCCCTGATGTGCCTTCTTTGGTTCCACGGCTACGGCTGTGGACTCCTGGGTGGTTTTTACCCCCCAGGCCTTTTTTCTATTAGTAATGTTTTTTTTTTCTATTTTTTAGGCCTATTTTTCGGCCTTTTTTTCATCTTTTGTTCAATTTGGATGCACTTTTCTACACTTTATAATCACATTGTTGTTACTGTATGTCTTCATTTGCCTTTCATTTCTAGGACACACCGTGAGTCCCAATATCTTCATGGTTGGTATGGTTATGTCCGTTTTTTGTATGTATATTACGGATATCTTAAGCTTTCTCTGATTTCTATACGATGGCTTTGAGGGTACTTACTTACAATGTTAAGGGCCTGAACTCAATCCATAAGCGCTGGTTGGCTTTGAAGGAGTTCAGGTCCTCCAACGCAGATGTGGTCCTAGTCCAGGAGACCCACTTTCGCCCAGGGGGATCTCTTAAATTTGCAGCCAAACATTTTCCGGTCTCTTTTATGGCCTCCGACCCCTCTGGTAAAGCAGGGGTGGCAATACTGATTAAAAAGACATGCCCGCTACGGGTTAAGTCCTCATTTATTGATCCTCAGGGCAGATACATCCTCCTGGACTGTGACTACTTATCTCGTTCTCTTACTATTATCAATGTTTATGCTCCCAACTCAGGCCAGATTCACTTCCTTACTGAGGTCTTGGACAGCATGGGCGCCTATGCCCAGCCATTCATGATCCTTGGCGGGGACTTTAATATGGCCATGTCTGCTAGGAAGGATAGGCAGACCCTTTTTTCAGACAATCCCTCCATAAAAACGGAACGTCAATCCGCTGCGTTTCGCAAGCTCATTAGGTCTCATAACTTTTTAGACACCTGGAGGATTAAACACCCTACACATCGGCAATTCTCCTTCTACTCACCCCCACACAAGATGTACTCTAGATTGGGCTACATCTTTGTTTCGGCGCCTCTTCTAACGTCGGTAGTGGCCTCGGAGTTAAATCCCATAACGTGGTCTGATCACGCATCGGTCCAGCTCGACCTCGTCCTCACCCTCTCTACACCTAAGACCTGCCACTGGAGATTCAACGAGTTTCTCCTCCGTGATCCGGTTACCGAAACCCATCTATCCCACGGGTTAGCCGAATTTTTTCAGCTTAACGAAGGGTCGGTGCGGGACGTGTCCACCCTTTGGGAGGCCCACAAGGCTGTTTTTAGAGGATTGTGTATCTCGGCTGGCTCTCGCCTTAAGCGAGACTCGGCTGCGCAGAGACTAGACCTCCTTTCGCAATTGCAAAAAGCTGAAGCTCTGCTTGTGTCCTCCCCATCGGTGCCGCGTCTTCGCACAGTGACCTCTCTCCACGAACGGTTAAACTCCTTAGATATGCACAAGTGTTCTAAGGCTCTGCTCTGGGCTAAACAGAGGTTCTATGAATTTGCCAACAAGCCTCATAGGATGTTGGTGAACAAGCTTAAGCCCCGTCCATTTCACTCCTATCCTGACCTCCTGCTACAGCCAGACGGCACTCCGACTTACTGCCCCTTGACGATGTCTAAAGTATTTGGCACTTTCTACAAAAAATTATATAACTGCCTAGCTTCTGACCCAAACCATGAATTCTCCCAAGGTAGCTTTGATGATTTCTGCGCTTCCTTGAAATTACCAGTGTTGTCTTCCCCACAAGTGGACACCCTGAATGCCCCCGTTACGCCAGAAGAGCTGGCTGCGGTTGTAAAAGACCTTCCGCCCCATAAATCCCCGGGTCCTGATGGGCTTCCTTATGTTTATTATAAAACTTTTCTCCCGACACTGAGCCCCCATCTGCTTAATCTTGCCTCCCTACAGAAGGGCATTATTCCGCATTCTCAGTTTCTCCACGCACATATCACAGTTATCCCGAAACCGGGTAAATCCCCTACACTACCAGATAATTACAGACCCATAGCCCTACTCAACTCCGACTATAAAATCTTCACCAAAATCTTAGCTAATAGGCTTTCCTTATTGATTCCCACCCTGGTTCATAATGACCAGGTGGGATTTGTACTGGGCAGACGGGCTGGGGACAACACCAGGCGTACCATTGACCTCATAGATTTACTCGATAAAATGTCTCGCCCGGCTATTGTTTTGAATTTAGACGCACAAAAAGCCTTTGACAGGCTGGGATGGCCCTACATGTTTGCAACGCTCCAGCGTTTTGGCCTTTCTGGTTCTTTCCTATCAGCCCTGCAAGCCTTATACTCGTCTCCCACATCCCAAGTCCAACTGGCATCTTACAGATCCCCGCTATTCACACATAGTAATGGTACCAGACAGGGATGCCCCCTATTCCCCTTGTTGTTTATACTATGCTTAGAACCCTTGGCTGCAGCTATACGGGGGGATTCAGACATAAGGGGAGTCTCCCTCAGACTGAAAGAATACAAGCTGTCCCTTTTTGCGGACGACATACTCCTCACACTGACGAAACCCCTAACCTCCCTTCCCAAACTTCACACTCTTTTAGATTCCTTCGGTAGGCTCTCGGGTTATAAGGTAAATACGACTAAAACCGAAGCGATCCCTATTCATATTCCCCCCACACTTCAAGCTTCCTTGGAATCCACGTACCCCTACCGTTGGTGCCCCGTTTCTCTCAAATATCTCGGCATTACCTGACCGCCAAGTACAGCTCCCTTTATGAAGCTAACTATATATCCTTAATAGCGAAAACGCATAGCCTACTCAGAAGTTGGTCGTCATGTCCCCTATCTCTCCTGGGCAGGATTAACGTATTGAAAATGGCCATACTCCCTAAGTTTTTATATCTTTTTGAAACATTACCAGTTGCTATCTCCATGCCTCAGCTTAGGAATATTCAACGAGCCTTTGCTAAATTTATATGGGGGAATAAGATGCATAGGATAGCCCAAACAGTGGTTTTTGCTCCACGATCTCATGGAGGGCTGGGAGCCCCTGACATCGTGAAGTATTACTATGCGGCGCACCTTCTGGCGGCTGTCTCCTGGTCGTCATATTTTGCTACCAGTAGATGGTCGGAGCTAGAAATGAGTGTGGTCACCCCTGTCCATCCATGCTCCATGCTATGGTCTGATCTGACCTCCTCTATGGCTCAGCTTAGGCGCATATGCCTGGGACCGATGCTTTTTACTCTCTCCATATGGAAACAGTGTCACAAACGGTTCTCTCTCTCCTCTCCATGCTCACCCCTGTTGAATGTCATTTTTAATCCAGATGTGCCTGACAGCCTCTCGGTGAAGAATATGTTTCCTTGGTATAGGTCTGGCGTCTTCCAACTCCGCCATCTGGTGCATCCAGTATCTCGCAAATTCCTATCCTTTCCTGAGCTTCAGGATAAATATGGCATTCCAGATGGACTCTCTTTTTCTTACATTCAATTTAAACATTATTTCCACTCTAGATCTCCTGACCTGACTCTGGCCAACCCTAACACCTTTGAAACTTTGTGCTCACAAGGCCCGTGCCAGAAAGGACTTATATCCTCTATTTATAGTGTCCTCCACAATTCAATCTCGCCCACCTCAGATACACATCTCTACATGAGAAGATGGGCTACAATTTTACCATCCCCCTTAACCATTTCCCAATGGCAGGACATCTGGACCTCTACTTCTAGAGTCTCCAGATGTGTGGAGCAGAGAGAGACGGCCTATAAGATACTAATGTTTTGGTACAAAACCCCTGAAATGTTACATAAATATGATCATTCCGTATCTAAGTTGTGTTGGAGATGCCTACGAGCTGAGGGCACCCATTACCATATTTTCTGGAGCTGCCCTTTGATCGTACCTTTTTGGTCCATGGTCCAATCCTTACTAAAATCTGTTTTGGAGGTAGATATCCCATTAGACCCTAAACACTACTTGTTAGGCCTGCCTATCGCGGCGTTATCTAAACACGCCAAGAAATTGACAGCCTATATTCTTCTAGCTGCCAAGAGAGCGATTCCCACTCTTTGGTTGTCCACCTCCCCTCCGTCCCAACCACAGCTAATCTCTGCTATTGCATACATACGCAGGATGGAACGTATGACTGCGTTGGTACAAGATTCTCTACCCAAGTTTTCTAAAATATGGGACAAGTGGGACATTTCCTCATTTAACCCTGAGACAATACCTTAATTCTTTTGGCCATTTACTCTCTGGAATGTTTTTCTCAGGTTTGGCCTTAGGATTTATACTCCACGACCCCTCCCACAATGACAAATATATCTCTTGGTTTATCTATGTATTTTTATTGGTAGATTCGTGGCGTGTCCTTTTCATCTTACCTTTTGACGTGTTGTATTGAAATGTTAACAGTCTATTTCCTGCCTGAGGCGGTTTTCCTTGATGATGTTACATTATCAATCTTGATTATTTGTATCAATATGTACGAATTCATCTGTTGTACGAAAATCCTTTTTTCAATAAATATACATAAAAAAAAAAAAATGAATGGATGAATTGAAACACCACACAGCCCACATAAATAGCAACTCACTCACATTCTGTAGTCATGCACATGAATGGCATGCTAAGGTGTATCAAAATTCAAAAGGTGTATCAAAATTCTAGGTTCCCAGGAGAGTGCCACCACTGTGGGGGTGGAGTTGGGTAGCCAGGGTAACCAAGCAGCCTCTGGAGGAAGCAGGAAGCAGCACCTGGGCTCTGTGTAGTGCAGATGGGAACAATAAATTGCTAAACTGCAAGTGAAGTCAAAGGGAGCAGAGCTATTAATTTTGGAGCTGCCATCTGTTTTTCAAGCCAGGGATTGATTTTTATCTGTTGTTTCTAAGAAATGTAACTTTTTATTGACAGTCATTTTCAACACATATTAACCACTTGCCCACCGCGCTATAGCTGGATGATGGCTAGAGGTACATCAGTCAGTGTCAATCAGTGCCACTACAGTGCCCTATTAGTGCTCATCAGTGCCCAATAGTGCCCTATTAGTGCCCATCAGTGAGTGCTCATCAGTGCCACCCTATCAGTGGATCCTCATCAAAGACCATCAGTGCTGCCTCATTAGTGCCAGCTAATCAGTGAGCCTCAGTGCAGTGCATTAGTGTACTTCAATGCAACCTCATCATCACCCATCAGTGTACACTCATCAGCACCCATCAGTGCACCCTTATTAGAACCCAGCAGTGCAGCCTCTTCTGAACCCAGCAGTGCAGCCTCTTCAGAACCCAGCAGTGCAGCCTCTTCAGAACCCAGCAGTGCAGACTCATCAGCACCCATCAGTGCACCCTCACCAAAATCCAGCAGTGCAGCCTCTTTAACACCCAGCAGTTCAGCCGCATTATACCAGCCTCATTGGCACTCATCAGTGTAGCCACATTTGTCCCAGTGTCCCTAACACAGCAGCTTGTCACCACTTGACCGATGAGAGCAGCAGGGTGCTCTCTGTGTCTGAGTAGTGGGCTGTCATCTCTTCAAAACCCACTATGGCTTCCTCCTAACTCAGGAGCGGTGAACATCTTCCCTTTTACTGCCCAGCCAGGTGTCAAGGTGAACAATTTAGAATATTTTTGGGCCTCACTTTCAAAATGGGACTCACAAAATAAAGAATTATACTCCTACTGATCCACCTGCCAAGATCAAGATACCTAATTATTATGCGGTTCCTCCATTACAATGACAATACCCAGTATCCTCTCTGAAAAGACGCAGCATATAACAAATTATATAAAATTCAGCCACTTCTAAATTTTTTCTCTTAGAAATTCACCCAGTTATTTGTCCCCGATCAAAATATTCAGGCTGAGCTTCAAACAGTTTATCCCCAGCAAAGGGGCCCGATATGGGGTTAGACTATACAAATTATGTGACAGAGCCACGGGGTACACCTATGCCTTCCTGGTGTACGAAGGAAAGGACACCCAACTGTATCCCCCTGATTACATTGGAGTACATTGGAGCCAGCGGAAAAAATTTTTGGGAGCTTGTATATCCACTCCTTGAAAAAGGGTTACCATCTATATGTGGATAATTACTACACAAGTTTGCCCGTTTTCCAAAATCTTCACCGGAAGAAGACTCCAGCATGTAGTACAGTGAAAGCCAATGGGAAGGGCTTCCCACAAAGGCTTGTTAGTACAGGACTACAACGAGGGGAGTTGCAACTTTGTGGATCGAGGAGATATTGGCTATCAAGTGGAAGGGCAAACAAAAATGTTTCCATGCTCTCATCAATTCATAATAACACCTACGTGCAAATCCCTGGCAGGAATGGCCCAATCCAAAAAACAGAATTTATCTACAACTCTACAATTTGTTCATGGGGATAGTCAACTTCAATGAGCAAATAATTAAGCCCTACCTCACTGTAAGAAGAACCCACCATTGGTATGGAAAATTCTCTATTTTTTTTTTTCAATTTGCCCATTTATAATACATATGTAATTTACAGTAAATTCACTGAGACTTCCGTATCCTTTTTGCATTATCAAGAAGAAATGTCACCGCTCCTTTTGTACCCTGAAGGCCCACCAGAAAGCATTCACTCAGATAATGTGAGCAGTCGCCAATTTCCAGAGAAAGTCCCTCCCCGTGAAACAGGCAAAAGACATCAAAACAAATGCTGGGCGTGCTCCAGAGGAGGAGTTAGAAGAGATACCAGTTTTTTCATCCCCGGTGCCCTTCCCAACCAGGTATCTGCATAGGTGACTGTTTCCGCTATTACCATACTTCTCTACATTATTAGTATAGTATTGTAAACATGATTCTCAATTCCTGTCATTTGCTTTCACACCCCTTATGTCACTGCCTGCTCCTGAACTGACCCTGGCCTGTTATTAAATCATGACTTTGCCTGCCGTCCAAACTGTACATACCTCTGCCTTCTCCGGAACTGACTCTGGCTTGTTATTCGAACACTCTTTTACGTAATGCTAAACTGTACATACCTCTGCCTGCTCTGGAACTGACCCTGGACTGTTTATTGACCAATTTTTTTGCCTGCCTCTTGGGCTGATCTTTTATCCTGCTATTGGAGTAGTGGGATTCATAACACAGGGGTCTCACATATGTGAGGTGCTTCAGAATTTTTTTTCTACATGAAGAAAACATGTTTTTTGGTTTTCTCATTCCTGGATTAGGGTCTGGAGATCGGAGGCTTCAAAGACATTTGGGTGGGAGAAACCTCCACCCCGGTCCCCATTCTTTCCTGACCGAAGCCCTAAGCCCGATATTTCTGCCTGCTGCCAACTTACTGCCATCATGCCTCTGCCTTCCGCATGAATTGACCACACCTATGTCTGCTACCTGTACTGTGGACCATGTTCCTGCCTACTACCAGGACAAATATTTTGGTACTGCTGGCAAAATCTGCACTGATCCTGGACTGTATATGTACAGTATCCCTGCCTGCTGCCTGTACTGACTATGGACAATATTCCTGCCCACTGCCTAGACAATTCCGTTCACTGTTGCTGATTCGTCCCTGCCTGGACCTATGCTCTCCTCTTTGAACAACTGCACTACTAAAACCACAGGTAATCTTTTGTTTACCCTTTGCTCAGTGGAATGTATTTTGGGGTATAATTGGTATTTACATACTATGTGTTAGAAATATGAAGGGCCTTCAAAAATGTAATAGGTAGTCAGGAAATTAGATGTGTAATTTATGTCCCTGTATGTGGCCAGGTTGTGTAAAAGTCTCACATATGTGGTATTGCCATACTCAGGAGGAGTAGCAAAATGTATTTCCTGACGCATCATGGCAGCACACACATTGGGTTGTGACTCCACAACCTGATAGGACTGGTTAGCTATAAGATTTGAAGAGGAGTCCACCTTTGCATTCTCCTTTTTTTTCCTCACCTGTATGGAGGATCGTTTGATCTGGATCGGTTAGCATGGAACCCCCTTACCACTTCGCCCCAGCTAGGTTAGCCTCTCCTAGCTGGAAGCCCGGTCTGTACAGTCTCTAAATGAGCTACGAGATGGGAAGCCCCACTCTGATGGTCTCAGGGGCTAGGAGCTTGGTCAAACATCTCACAAACCTTAAATAGGTTTTAAAGTTTACAGCGGTCACCCCCCTCCTCTATTTTTCTTTTTCCCTCTCCTGCACTTAACCATGTTCACATTGGCTTATCATCCTTAATATGCCTTTTTCCCTCTTGTACCTGTTTATTTCCTTTTTTTTCCTTTTTATCTTTCCTCGCTGGGCTCTGTGGTCCCCCAGCCGGTCTGCCTCCTCCATCATGGCGGCCGCAACAGTACTCCACAGGCACCCAGGAAGTGACATAGCACTATTACTAGCCTCGCCAGCTTCCAAAATGGCACCGAGCATCGTGGAACGCTATGGCGCATGCGCGGTAGCGGCGTCATCACTACCGCAACGGCGGCATATTTAAAAAGTGGTCTGCACTTACTGCAAGCTGCAGACTGACAAAAACACCACTCTACATCCTGGGGATTTTTCCTAATAGTTGCTGCCTTGCTAAGCACTGTCTGCTTGGTCCCTGGTAAGCAATTGATTACTAGTTATCTTATCCCAGCACCTTCTGCTCATACTCTGCTACTGTTTTATTTCTAAGGGAACCTTTTCCTCACAAGTACACCTTTACTTTATCTATGGAGGCCGCTGCTGTAGCAGCCCATCTGCGACCCACGAGGTAAGAGGGCATCAGAATCGGCAAGAAGAGGAGAAAAAAGAGAGCATCGCCACTAATGCCGCTTTTTTTTTCTGGCAGTTCTGGCAGATCTTCAGGGTCATCACACTCTTAGAGAAAAGAGGGTTCACCCTCAAGGCACTCTCGTTCCCAGAGAAGCCATTCAAGATCCTCCCACCACCACAGAAGCTCATCTTCTTCCCACCGACATCGCGATGGAGGGCACATACACCCTGCGCCTAATGCTTGTTGGGTTTGCGGGGCACAAGCTATACCAATTATATTGTGTAACATAATAAAAGCATTTGTGAAAGAATCAATCAGGCAAGTAGCAGCCTATGAACCGATTGGAACTTCTTCTAAGTAAGCCTCTACGTCCTACACCCATCAGGTTCAAGAGGATTCTCCGGAGGACAATGAAGTGTTACCACCAGCTGCATTTGATTTTGCACTAATAGACCCCTTTGCAAAGTCAGTGAAGGAGGCAATAGGGTGGGAGGAGGGAAAGGAAGCTCCAGCTAAATTAAGAAAATATTTTCCTAACCTAAAGAAGGGCCCCCGAAACATTTTCTTTCATTGAGGAACTCGAAGAACTAATAAAGGACGAGTGGCAAAAAACAGACAAAAAAATAGGCCTAAACAATAGGTTAAGCAAATTCTACCCACTTAAAGAACCAACGGTTCCAACACATCAAAATTTCCAGGAGTACCTGCGCTTCACCATTGGCCAACTACATTTCCAGTTTCAGAGCCTCCCGTTTGGGATTTGAACGGCACTTAGAACCTTCACAATTTAAGGTCATACTTCCCGTTATAGCACACTTGAGGGAGAAATGGCTGAGAGCTCTACACTATCTAGACAATATTATCCTCTTAGCTGACAGTTGAGAAACACTTTTGCAACATCGAACGGTGCTAATCTCCACACTCCAGCAATTCGGGTGGATGATAAACTGGAAAAAGAGCAGCCTAGTACCAACAAAAAAGATGGTTTTCCTGGGAACCGAACTAGATACCTGCGGCAACACAGTTGGGCTTCCTCAGGAGAAGATCCTTCCACTCATCCGCAAAGTAAGAAAGTCCCTGTTGGCAAACCATCCGCAAGGTCGTGTCTGAGTATCCTGGGGTCAATGTCCTCTATCTTCCTAATGATCCAGTGGCCCCAGTGGAATTCAAGAACTTTCCAGAACTCGTTCCTGAAGCAATGGAACAGATATTCTATGAATCAACAAATAGTGATCAATAAGGCAGTGAAGATATCTGCACAGTGGTGGACTCAAGTCAACAACCTGACATGTTGCCGTCCCATTGTACCCACACTACCAGAAATAATAACAACAGATGCCAGTTTGCAGGGTTGGGGAGCGTATTATCAGCATCACGGGGCTCAAGGCCGTTGGACTTTTAGACCGCAGGGCATAGTCTCGAATGTGCTAGAGTTCAGGGCCACATGGCAAGCACTTCTAACCTTCAGCCCACTCCTTACAGGGAAAAGCATCCTTCTGCGAATGGACAACATGGTAGCAGTAAACTATGTCCACAGGCAAGGGGGTACCCGAAGCAAAACATTCATGCGGGGGGTCCGGCCCATACTCGAATGGGCGCAAGTCCACCTGGTAGACTTGAAAGCGATATACGTTCCAGCAATACACAACCAGCTGATGGACGATCTGAGATGAGTTTTCATGTCAAACAATGAATGGTCCCTCAGTCACCAAGCCTTTGCCCTGCTCGCACACAGATAGGGAATGCCAGACATGGATTTAGTGGCAACGCCGGAGAACAACAAATGTCCCCGCTTTCTAGCAAGAACAGCCTACCCAACAGCGGCAGGTGTCGACTGCCTCCACCACCCATGGGAGTTCCACCTAGGGTACATATTTCCCCCATTGCCACTAATAGCCAAATTGAGGAGCTCGACATCCACGGTAGTGGCAGTACTGCCATTTTGGCCGAGGAGGCCATGGTTTGCGACTATTCTGCAACTAAACACGGAAGAACCACTCCCTCTTCCACTGTACCCAGACTTGCTCTCACAAGGACAGTTCCTACACCCATCTCCAGAACGGCTACACCTAACGGCTTGGAGGTTGAAAGGGAGAGGCTGTTAGACCAAGGGTGTTCTCTCAAGATAATATCCACCCTATAGCAAGCCTGAAAGAAATCAACTAATAGCATATATAATAAAATCTGGGAAAATTCTTCACTTTTGCTCAACAGCAGTCTTGGAATCCCCTATACCGGTCAGTTTCTCAGGTCTTAGAGTTTCTGTAGCTAGGTCTGGAGAAGGGGTTAAGTTCTAGCACCTTAAAAGTCCAAGTCTCTGCTCTTTCCGCAATGTCAGGAGTGAAATGGGCCTTGGATACTCTCATTATTCAATTTCAGAGGGCATGCCTAAAAAATATGCCTCCCAGGAAGCCAATCTTCCTGACCTGGGACCTTTCAATTGTGTTGGAAGCTCTATCGAAGGAACCCTTCTTCCCTCTACATTCAATTTCTCTGTGGGACTTGACACTCAAGTTAGCTTTTTTGCTGGCGATAACGCCGGCCAAGAGAGTTTCGGAACTCTAGGCCCTGCTAATAAAAGAGCCACATCTGGTGCATTTAGGAAGTCGGAGCACCTTCTAATCATACCATATGGAGCAAAAAGGGGCCAGACAGCGTCTTCAAGAACGATAGCATCTTGGCTGATTAGAACCATAAGAAAAGCATACGCAGTTCAGCGTCTCCAGATACCAGAAGGATTGAAAGCTCACTCGACAAGAGCAGTAGCGACCCCCTGGGCAGCATAATGTAGAGTGTCTCCAGAAACTATTTGCAAGGCAGTAACCTGGTCATCAAAAGCAACATTCATGACGCATTACAGAATAGATCCGACTCAGTTAACTACAGCTGAGTTTGGAGAGATCAGTCATCCAAACTAATTCTTCCATACCTTGTATTTGAGCAAATAAATGTTTTGAAAAGCACCCACCCATGTAGCGAGTTATTTCCCAATGTGTGTGCTGCCATGATACCTCAGGAAAACAGAAAATTGTATACTCACCTTTCCGTAATTTTCCTTTGCTGACGCATACCATGGCAGCACACAGGGTCACACCCCTCTAATGTAATAGTTACTGAGAATGTAACGGTGGACTCCTCTTCAAATCTTATAGCTAACCAGTCCTATCAGTTTGTGGAGGCAGAGTCGCAACCCTATGTGTGTGCTGCCATGGAATGCGTCAGGAAAGGAAAATTATGGAAAGGTGAGTATACAGTTTTCTGTTTTTGTGGTGTCATTGTTGGTATGTACATGCTGTGTGTTAGAAATATCTTATAAATAAACAACTTTGTGTAAAAACAAATAAGTTTTTATTTTATTTCCACATTTTCGAAAAACTTGTGGAAAAAAATGAAATGTTTAAAAGACTCATTATGCCTCTTAGAATATACGTTGGGGTGTTTGCTTTCCAAAATGGATTTCATTTTGTGGGTGTTTCCATTGTCTGGTGCTCCATGGCCCTCAAAAGTGTTATAGCTAGGCAGGAAATAAGTTGGGTAAATTATGCTCCTTGAACGCCTGGAGGTGCTATTTGGATGTTGGGCCTCTGTATGTGGCCAGGCTGTGTAAAAGTCTCACACATATGGTATCGCCATACTCAGGAGGGGTAGCAGAATGTGTTTTGGGGTGTAGTTTCAAGTATGCATATGCTGTGTGAACGAAATAACCTGTTAATATGACAATTTTGTAAAAAAAAAAAACCTTCATTTTGCAAAGATTTCTGGGAAAAAAATTACAACTTTAAAAAACTCACCATGCCTCTTACTAAAAGCATTGGAATGTCTACTTTCCAAAGGGGGGTAATTTGGGAGGTATTTGTACTTTCCTGGCTTGTTATTGTCTCTAGAAATGAGATAGGCCATCAGTACATCAGGTGTGATCAATTTGCAATGATTGGCACCATAACTTGTAAACTATATAACCTTCACAAAGATCAAACAATATTCATTGATTTTTGTTATTTTTACCAAAGAGATATAGCAGTATAACTTTTGGCAAAAATTTATAAGGAAAAATTACTAATGCTCGCCATATACTATATGAAATTCGGTCATTTAGACAGTTCGTTCGTTTGTTGGCCAGTTAATGGGCAAAAAATCGATAATCGTTGGGACATTTTTAAGCTGAAAAAATGAAAGACAAATTTGGAAATTTTTTGCTGAACGAACGATAAATTGGAAGGTTAACCCCCCTGACGGTATTCCCGAGTCTGACTCGGGGTGGATTTTTTATACCAAGAGCGGTATCCCCGAGTCAGACTCGGGACAGCGTCGCTGGATCCAGGAGGAGGTTTACTTACCTTCTCCTTCGGATCCAGCGTTGTCTCCCCGCTGTACGAGCGAGCCGTGTCTCGCTCGATGCATCACACCGCCGATCTCCGTGCCCTGCGAGCGTTGCGACGCACGGGCACGGAGATCGGCGCCAAATTCAAAAAGTGAAACAAACAGTATACATACAGTATAATGTAATCTTACAGATTACATTGCTGTATGTAAATATTTCACATCCCCGTTGTCCCTAGTGGTCTGCCCAGTGTCCTGCATGCAGTTTTATATAATAAAAACTGTTCTTTATGCCTGGAAACTGGAGATTGCCCATAGCAACCAAAACTGTCACTGTACATCAAAAATGATTTTAGACCAGCTAGAAAACAGCGATAATAAATTAGAATCACTCGCAGAATTGAGGGATAGCGATTTGTGGGGAGATCCGTCATCAAATACTGAAAAGTAATGACAGTGACAACTCTGCAACTGAGCAAATTTCAGTGTTTTTGATTTGATTACATTATTGAATAATTTTTATTATTGTTATATTATTATTTGGTACAATTATTTATAATTATTTATTATATTATAATTTATGATTTAATTTTTCAAACTTTATCATACCCGGGATGTCTGCTAGACTCTGGTTTGGACAGATTTAAGAGAGTTATTCCTAAGAATTGCAGGACTACAATATAAAACGCCAAATTTTCATGCAAAATAATGGTACCGCTTTTAGCACCTAAAATCCGAAATAATCGTACCGCCAGGGAGGTTAATGTGTTTCCCGTCTGAACTGTCTGTACTAGGTATATGTAAAAAAACAAACAGAAAATGCATTCATTTTTGTCCACTGAATGATGTATCAGTCATTACATGATGGCACTAATGCTTGTGCTCATGACCGAATGTTTGTTTTTCAAAATTGGGTTCAGCCGATTTTTTTCGTATAGTGTATGGCCAGCATTATTTGGAAGATTTTATAACAGAAACGAAGAAAAATGCATTTTTTTACAAAACGTATGTGTGTGAAAAGAAAATTCATATGGGTACAGTCTTACATGACTGAGTAATTGTTATTCAAGTTGTGAGAGCACTAAAAGCTGAAAATTGGCCTAATTAGTAAGGGGGTATAAGTGCCTAGTGGGCAAGGGGTTAAGAGGTTTCATAATCACTGATTACCAGTAGACTAATATTAATGTAAATAATAGGAACACTCGAAACAGTGGGGTTGATTTAGTAAAACTGGAGATTGCAAAATCTGGTGCAGCTCCATTTTTTTAGTCAAAACTTAAACAAGCTGATGTTAGAAGCTGATTGGCTACCATGCTCAGCTGCAGCAGGTTTTGCACTCTCCAGTTTTAGTAAATCAACCCCAGTAAGCTGAATGGTGCCAAATGGTAGTCCCAGGTAACATGGATCCAGTTACAGGCAGGGCCGTCTTTAAGGCAGGGCAAAAGGGGCAGCTGTCCTGGGCCCTGTCATTGTTGTGGGGCCCAAAGCAGCTGGCTCATACTTGCCAACTATCCCAGTTTAAATTCCCTTGTCCCCTGAAGTTTTAGTCCTGTGCTATGTCCCGATATCTCAGTGTGAAGTGCTGGTACTAATGCTGCCCAGCATGGCTCACCTGCAGACCCTGTGTTTACATGTAAATACCTGGCACTCATATGTAAATAGCAGCAGCATTCATAAGTAAAAAGCTGTGGCCGGCAGCATTGAAATGTAAATAAAGGTCTCTTTCATATGTATATCATGCCCCTCTGCAGTGAGGAGAGGATGTGCTGTGCTAGCAACCAACAAGTGAGCAGTATTGCTCTACAGTAATCTCTAGCAACCAATTAACAAGCAGAAATCATTTGCTGTAACCTCTAGCAACTAATCAGTGAGCCATAATGTGTGCTATAACCTCTAGAAACCAGTAATAATGATACGCTGTAACTGCTGGCAAACAATCACAATTGCTGCCTGATCTGATACAGTAAACTGATTTTAAGTCTAGCTGCTATTTATTGTATGTCTCAGAGCAGGCGGATAGTGAAATTGCAAGGGGGGGGGGGGGGGGGGGGCAAGAAAAATTTTGCCCAGGGTCCAATCAATATTAAAGATGGCCCTGGTTACAGGCAGTCCCTGGGTTACAAACACAATAGGGACTGTAGGTTTGTTCTTAAGTGGAATATATATGTAAGTCGGAACAGTGCATTTTTAAGTGTAACTTCAGCCTGTGCAGGGATGTGGGATGTTCTGGGCGCTTCTTTGCATGAAGTTATGTTATTTGGGGCTCTTCTGGCCATGCAGTGCATGTAGTACTGCAGTGTGGCATATGTCCAGCTCTGCAAGATGGCTGCTTGGAGGTATCCAGGACCAGCATGGAGCACAAGCGGCTGGCATTGAGGTCTTTTAGTAAGTAGAAGTCGTTCGTAAGTTGGGTGTATGCAACTTGGGGACTGCCTGAAACCCTCTGCAATCTTGTCTATAACTTAGCCCTTTGAACAAAGAACACACATTAAAATCCCTCTTCTTCAAAGAAAGTATATGATCCATTTTCTCTTGTTTCTAAAAATGTATCAAATCTATGCGTGCCATCAAGAGTGCTGAGTGTTCACAAACAGGGGCATCAGAGGGAATTGTACACAAAGATGAAGCTGTGTATGGGGCAACTACTGAACAGGGGTGGTTCCAGAGTCTTGTCTCGGGAGGGGCACTGCCAGAAAATAGATTTTTTTGCAGGCAATTTATTGGGCAAATGGCTGGTGTTGGCTCTGCCAGAAGTTGCAGATTGTCACTTGCCACGTCACCTAGCAGAAGTTGCAAATTGTCACTTGCCACATCACCTGCCAGAAGTTGCTGATTGTCCCTTGCCACGTCACCTGCCAGAAGTTTTGGAGTGTCACTTGCCATGTCATCTGCCACAAGTTGCGGATTGTCACTTGACATGTCACCTGCTACAAGTTGCAGAATGTCACTTGCCACATCACCTGCCACAAGTTGCGGATTTGTCACTTGCCAGGTCACCTGCCACACATTGCGGGTTGTCACCTGCCACATCACCTGTCAGCAGATGCAGATTTTCACTTGCCATGTCACCTGCCACAAGTTGCGCATTGTCACTTGCCACGTCCCCTGTCAAAAGTTGTGAATTGTCACTTGTCATGTCACCTGCTACAAGTTGCACATTGTCCCTTGCTACATCGCCTGTCACCAGATGCAGATTGTCACTTGCTTCATCACCTGCCACACATTGCGGATTGTCATTTGCCACAAGTTGCGCATTGTCACTTGCAACGTCACCTGCCACACATTGCGAATTGTCACTTGTCACATCGCCTGTCACCAGATGCAGATTGTCACTTGCCACGTCACCTGCCACAAGTTGCACATTGTCACTTGCCATATCGTCTGTCACCAAATGCAGATTGTCACTTGCCACGTCACCTGCTACACATTGTGGATTGTCACTTGCTACTTCACCTGCCACGAGTTGTGCATTGTCACTTCACCTGCCCCTCGTTATGGATTGCCACTTGCCACGTTGCCTGTCACCAGATGCAGAGTGTCACTTGCCATATCACCTGCCACAAGTTGTGTATTGTTACTTACCATGTCGCCTGTCACCAGATGCAGATTTTCACTTGCCCCATCACCTGCCACAAGTTGCGCATTGTCACTTGCCACATCACCTGCCACACGTTGTGGATTGTCACTTGCCACGTCCCCTGCCACATGTTGCAGACTGTCACTTGCCACGTCCCCTGCCACATGTTGCAGATTGTCACTTGCCTGCTACAATTGTCACTTTCCTGCTAAGGTGGGGATTGTCACTTCCTGTGTCCCAGAGTGAAGTCAGGCAGCAGAGAGATGATGTAATCTTTCTGTGGCCTGCACAGTGAGGGCAGAACTGCAGGAATGCAGAGAGATGTTGTCATCTTTCTGTTCCCCTGCCTGCCAGCCCACTGATTGGCCAGCTGCCCACTCACCTGCTGACTGGCCTGTCTGCTTTCCCACCGAGCCACCTTCCCGCAAGCTGACTCACCGGCCGTGCTGCCCGCTCACTCACCCAACTGCCGAGCTGCCCACCTGCTCACTCACCTGCTGACTGGCCCGCTGCTCAACTGCAACTCATTTCTCAGGGGGGGCAATTGCACCGTTGCCCCCCTGGATCTGCCCCTGCTACTGAATTTATTGAATTTACAGTTTCCCAAGTAGCAAATTCCATTTCAGATCTGTAAAATGGTATTGAGTTCCTAGTTTTGTGTTTTCTGTGTAATACCACATGCTACAATTTGATGATAAACAATTTATAAAGAGGCTTTTCAAGGTTACAAGTACATTAATATATGTGGTATCAATATCCTTGGTAAGTCTGACTCATTACTGTGTTATGGTTGGTGCTTTTAACAAGTAATGATAAAAATTACTTTTCAAGGTTAGAGATCACTCTGTGACCTTTAACACCCAGAGATAATCTAGAAAAACAGTTGTATCACAGATGGTTATTTTGTTGATCAAAGGAATAAAGGTAATTGAAATATTTTTTTCTGTGTATGTGAATTTAACATACTAAATTTACAATAATCATTTTTTTTACTTCTCAGAAATATGTAAGTATAGTGAGAATGAGAACTTATAAGAGTAAACCCAAATACAAAAATGTAAGTATACTGCACATTGTACCAATAGTATAATCATAATGATTACAGATAGTAATTATAAAAATGCTAAAAACAGGTGAACAATGTCCATAGTGCAGAGCACAGGAGTGACCTGCACAGCTTATTAAAGTTATATAACATAAACAACTAACGTGTAAATAGTAAGATTCATAATCCAAGAGCATGTACAATAATAAAGCAGTAAGGAGTTTTGTGGAGGGTACATGTAAACTAACAAATTAGTCAGAGCGGCACCAATTAGCGTACCAAGAAATGGGAGGGAGGGGGAAAGGGAAGAGCAAACTTAATTTGAAATTAAGAAATTTTCTGATGTGTCTACTGGCTTATGAGTCCCATAAGTAAAGAAATAATTTTTATAATGGCCAGTTGAACCTGTGTTCTCTTCAAAATTTAGGTTAATGAGATGGCTTGTTCAAACAGGAGGCCAGGAGGGGGTAA
This sequence comes from Lithobates pipiens, assembly GCF_037356315.1. Classification (NCBI taxonomy): domain Eukaryota; kingdom Metazoa; phylum Chordata; class Amphibia; order Anura; family Ranidae; genus Lithobates; species Lithobates pipiens. The sequence continues at coordinate 445,304,378 of NW_027507764.1, forward strand.
ATGTACAGTAGGCAAGCCCCCCAACCACCGACCTAAACAAGGAAATGCTGCATCAGGGTTGTAGACATGCCTGTGTCTAGTTCGATGGGTAGTACCACTACCCAATGTGACCTTGCAACCACATTGCAATGCATACAGTTACAGAATGTCGTTTTGGCCTTTTGATGCTTAAAACAGACGGTGATGAGGTGACAGCCACCTATCAATTGCCTTCTGAAATGTGAGTTACTGTGAATGTCTGAATGACAAAAAAAATCTGTACTCAGAAAAAGTAAAAACTTAAAAAGCAGCACACACCTATTTGCGGCAATGTACCCTGTAGAAAGTCTTCTCTGCCAGTAGATGAATCATCATGAGTCATTCAAGCCTTACTTATAGGACATCAAGGACCCATCCCCTGTAGGTGCATCATCAATCCACCCTGGACTTGTAGGAGAATGCTGAAGAGAGTGGCTGTAAATGTTATCATGTGGCTATGTTTTTGCAGCATTTACGTCCCACCAACCAAGCAGGATAGAACAAGAGGAACAGGACCTATGACAGCTTGAACAAGGTTATGTATATAAATTTTTTTTAAATGCATGCCGTGGTACTCCATGGATGGTGAGCAGCAGTAGACACCACTGAAAAGAGAAGCAAACAACCATGTGCCAAATGATGAAATGCATTTTGTTATTGTTTTGTTTTTGTTTGGTTGGTTGCTGTGTTACATTTTCATGATTCAGTATAGCGGTATATGTAAAAATCAGCTGTTTCATCTGTATATAGAGCTCATTAAAGATGAGAAGTAGATTTCACTGAAGTTGGCCTGTATTACTATCATGCAATATCTATTAAAAAAGTTGCATGGCTTTGTTTAAAGACTCAGCCACCTCACGTTCACAGCTTTATCAGCAAAATCACTGCTCATCGTGTCAGGGACTTTGTTGATCAGCAAAGTAATATGATCAATGTGGCTTTGTTGGTAAACAATATTATATGACCTTTAGGGATGAGCCAACACCCCCTCAATTTGGTTCGCACCAGAACACTGCAAACAGATAAAAAATTTGTGCAAACATGCAAATACCATTAAAGTCTATGAGACACAAACGTTAAAAATCAAAAGTGCTAATTTTAAAGGCTTATATGCAAGTTATTGCCATAAAAAGTGTATGGGGATCCGGGTACTGCCCCAGAGGACATGTATCAATGCAAAAAAAAAAAAAGAGTTTTTAAATTGACCATTTTTTCAGGAGCAGTGCTTTTGAAATGCTTAAAGTGAAACAATAAAAAATAAATATTCCTTTAAATATCGTGCCTGGGCGGTCCCCTTATTCTGCCTGTAAAGTGGCACATCTGTCTGATGTGTTTTACAGTCCCATAGCAAAATGAAATTTCTAAAAGAAAAAACATGCTCGCAGCTCTAATGTATTGCTGGCTCCAGTAATATAGATAAAAATTAAGTAACAAAACGGGGTGTGGGTCCCCCCCAGTCTATGCCAGGCCCTTTGGGTCTGGTATGCATATTAATGGAAACTCCAAGCCAAAATAAAAAGCCAAAATAAAAAAAAAAAACAGCGTGAGTTCCCCCCGCCCTTCGGGTCTGGTATGGATTTTAAGGGGAACTCCACACCAAAATCCACACCAAACCCTTATCCGAGCATGCAGCCTGGAGGACAGAATAGGGGGGTGCCCCCCCTCCTGAACTATACCAGGCCATATGTCCTCAACATGGGGAGGGCGCTTTCGGGTCTCACCCAAAGCACATTGTCCCCATAAACATGGGGTATGGGGTAAAAAACACAATTCCTTTATTAAAAAAGGAAAAAAATGTCCCGCGATGTACATCCATCATTAATCACGTTGCCCAATTGACCCAAAAAACTGAAAAAAACGAAAAAACTCTGCCTCCATGAGAGGCCTCCCGGCTACTACTGTCTGTTGGCTGTGACAGCTGTTATAAAGGTGAACTCGCCCCCCTCTGATGACAAACATGATGTCAGAAGGGGTGGGTTCACTTGGTTACATCACCGGGTGGCCCCGCCCTTGCTTTTTGACAATTGTACAATGTATCCATATCCATTCACATAGGGGGAGCCAGGATCTGGGGGCTTGTTAAAGGGGGCTTCCAGATTCTGATAAGCCCCCTGCCCGCAAATCCCCACAACCACTAGGCAAGGATTGTGGGGATAAGGCCCTTGTCACCATCATCATGGTGTCAAGTGGCCTGGTATGGTTCATGAGGGAGGTGCGCTTGCTCGTCCCCCTCTTTTCCTGGTCTGCCAGGCTGATTGCTTGGATAAGGGTATGTATGGATTTTGGGGGGGATCCCACACCAATTATTTTAAAATTTTTGCTGTGGAGTTTCCCTTAAAATCCATACCAGACCTGAAGGGCCTGGTATGGATTTTGGGGGGACCCCAAGGTGTTTTTTTTTTAATTTTAGAGTAGAGTTCCCTATAAGATCTTTACCAGACTCAAAGGGCCTGGTATGAACTGGGGGGACCCATGCCAGTTTTTTTCTTAACTTTTTTTTTCTTAACTCTGTCATAGGGTTACCCTTAACCACTTCAATACACTGTATTATATACTGTACACTGACTGCACTGTATATATATATATATATATATATATATATATATATATATATATATAGAGGTATATAGAGGTATATATATATATATATATATATATATATATATATATATATATATATATATATATATATATATATATATATATAGATATATATATATATATATATATTAAACTGCCTGCACATCACTAACTACTGCAATCTCACAGTGCATAATGGGGAGTTCTGCGGCACACCAATTTGCCGCAAGTGGTCTATAATGTTAGGAATTTGGCAAACGCGTGAATACCCGATGTTCAAGTCAAACTTACATTCGACTCGAACTGCGGGACCATCCCTAATGACCTTTATGGTTCCACTAAAATGGGAATCACATGACTTTTTTATGAAACAAAATTATGTTATCCTCTTGTAAGTGCTAACATGGTAATTACGTTTTGTTAAAGTTAGGGCTTTAGAGTGAGGATTAGCAATAGGATTACTGGTAAGATTAGCATTCAGGTTACTATTAGACATGTGCATTCGTTTTCGTCCGAATGCATTTTCGTCCGAATTTCAGCTATTTTCGTTTTCGTTTTGACAAACGATAATGAAAGCACAAAAGATCCGACATAAATAAATGCTTTATTTTCGTTTTCATTGTTACAACAGTTCAATATAGAATAGGAGATTCGACATGACTCTGACAATAACGATCTGTCTATAGAACCTGTGGTCGAATGTGCCTAACCTTACCTCTATTAGTTGAAGATTATATAGAGAAAATATTCGACAGAGAAAAAAGATTTGACAGAGAGAAAAGATTCTGCAAGTTACTGTCCTAAAAGTGTTTGGGGACCCGGGTCCTGCCCCAGGGGACATGGATCAATGCAAAAAAAAGTTTTAAAAACGGCAGTTTTTTCGGGAGCAGTGATTTTAATAATGATTAAAGTGAAACAATAAAAGTGTAATATTCCTTTAAATTTCGTGGGGGGGGGGGTGTCTATAGTATGCCTGTGAAGGGGCTCATGTTTCTGGTGCTTAGAACTGTCCCTGCACAAAGTGTCATTTATGCAGGAAAAAAAGTCCTTTAAAATCACTCGCAGCTATTATGAATTGTCGGCTCCCGTAATACAGAGAACACTCATTGAAAGTCATTGATAAAAAAATAAATAAATAAATAAATAAAAAAGCGTGGGGGTCCCCCAAATTCAATTACCAGGCCCTTCAGGTCTGGTATGGATATTAAGGGGAACCCTGCCTCAAATTTAAGAAAAAATTTGACGTGGGGTTCCCCCTAAATGTCCATAACCAGACCCTTAAGGTCTGGTATGGATATTAAGGGGAACCCCGCGTCAAATTTAAAAACAAATTCACGTGGGGGTCCCCCTAAAAATCCATACCAGACCCTTTATCCGAGCACGCAACCTGGCAGGCCGCAGGAAAAGAGGGGGGGACGAGAGAGCGGCCCCCCCTGCCTCCTGAACCGTACCAGGCCACATGCCCTCAACATTGGGAGGATGCTTTGGGGGTCTGTGACCCCTCAAAGCACCTTGTCCCCATGTTGATGAGGACAAGGGCCTCATCCCCACAACCGTGGCCGGTGGTTGTGGAGGTCTGCGGGCGGGGGGCTTATCAGAATCTGGAAGCCCCCTTTAACAAAGGGATCCCCATATCCCACCCCCCCTGTTTGCAATGGTAAGGGGGTACAAAAGTACCCCTACCATTTCACAAAGAAAGTGTAAAAAATAGTTAAATAAGACAAACACACTTTTGAAAAATTCCTTTATTAAAAATAAAAAATAAATAAAAAAAAGATTCCAGCGGTGGTAATCCATTCTTGCTATCCAGCGACGGACGGTCATCTCTCCAGCGATGGCTCATCTCATCCAGCGCAGCGAATACATCCTTCTTCTGTCTCCGCGGTGGAGACACTGCAAGGATTCCGGCGGCCTGACGTTTCTTATATACGAAGGGCGGGGCCACCCGTCACCTGACCCGCCCCCCTCTGACGCAAGGGGAAACCCGGGGTTCCCTGTGACGTATGGGTGACCCCGCACCCCTCTGATGTAACACAGGCAGGTTTCCGCTACATCAGAGGGGGGCGGGGTCTGGTGACGGGTGGCCCTGTTCTCTGTATTACGGGAGCCGACAATTCATAATAGCTGAGAGTTTTTTTAAAGGACTTTTTTTCCTGCATAAATGACACTTTGTGCAGGGACAGTTCTAAGCACCAGAAACATGCGCCCCTTCACAGGCATACTATAGACACCCCCCAGGTACGAAATTTAAAGGAATATTACACTTTTATTGTTTCACTTTAATCATTATTAAAATCACTGCTCCCGAAAAAATGGCCGTTTTTAAAACTTTTTTTTGCATTGATACATGTCCCCTGGGGCAGGACCCGGGTCCCCAAACACTTTTTAGGACAGTAACTTGCAAATTAGTCTTTAAAATTAGCACTTTAGATTTTGAACGTTGGAGTCCCATAGACTTTAATAGGGTTCTAAAGTATGCTATATACTAGCTCCGTCGAATCTTCTTTATACATTCGACAGACACCATAAGCCTTCAAAGACAGATTCGACCGTAATTCATGTGGATTTTCAGACGAATGCAATTTTTGAACGAAAAACTAAATAAATAAAAACGAATTTCGGGAGTAACTAAATAAATTAAGTTTTCGGACAAAAACGAAATTCCGAAACGAAATATTTTACTCTGCACATGTCTAGTTACTATCGGAGTTGAGGTTATTATTTTTTGGCATACAAATGGGTCCCCTCAGGCACTATTAATTTCATGTTCTCCATGGACTCCAACACATTACAGAAAAAATGCTAAATTCTAGTGAGGCACTAAATAATTTTTTTGTTTTTTGATAACATTTTTGGAAATGATAGTGTTGCTCTGTTCTATATGCCCAGTCAAAGTGAAATTCTGCAGGTGGACCCTAGAAACCAACTACAGGAGTGTTATAGATATAGTTAATAGTTGTTGAGTCTTGGGTCAAAGTTTATGCACTGCTTTATAGACTGTTGCTTTATCCTACCTTCAAACCTGCAAAGTTTTCGGTCAAACCTCACCCATACTCATTAGTTAAGAATGATCCCAAACAGTTTTGTTTTACAGCACTTCTGGACATCAGAGGCCAAAACGAATTGGAGTTTATTATTATTATTATTTCATGTACTTATATAGCGCTGTCAATTCACGTAGCGCTTTACATATACATTATACATCTTACATCAGTCCCTGCCCTCAACGAGCTTACAACCTAAAGTCGTTAACACACATTCATACACACTAGGGCCAATTTAGACAGGATCCAATTAACCTACAAGCATGTCTTTAGAGTGTTGGAGGAAACCAGAGTACTTGGAGGAAACCCACGCTGGCAAAGGGAGAACATGCAAACTCCAGGCAGATGTCGTCATGGTCTGGAGTTTATGTACTAATACTTGAGAGTGCAAAATCTGGTGCAGCTCTGCAAAGAAACCAATCAGCTTCCATTTTTTTTGTGAAAGCTTAATTGATCAAACTGAAGTTAGAAGCTGATTGGCTACTATGCTACTACGTACAGGTGCACCAGATTTTGCACTCTCCGGTATAAGTAAATAGACCCCCTACTGTCTATTGTTTGATACATTTCTTATGGTAGTCAGAAACTTTTATATTTATATATTTATACTGAAAATGAATGATAGGTTTCTTTAGTGCTACATAGCCAACAACCTTGACACTCTGCAAATGACAAGACCTAGAAGAGAAGATACTAATCAGTGTTGCTTTTGTCTTTGAGTAATGCCTATGTGCATCTTTTGAAAGGACACACTTTTATAGTTGCACCTAACTAAGCTTCACTAAACTGACACATTCTAGCTGAAATTATACAGATGAACACTAAGCTTTTATGTGCGTTTATTACAAAACTTGCTTCTAGGGAAGAGCATGATTGATCGCCATGGTTACATATTTCTCCAACCTTAGTGCATACTTAAAAAAATGTAAGTGAACAAGATGTAGATATATGGTAACACATTCACACATTCTTTGTATAATTTATATTGAATGCAAACGATGAGCAAAAATATCATTGAAAGTATTGTCTTTACAACAAATTTAAAGCCTGTTAATGAACTCTTGCTTGAGCTTTATCTCTATTGTTTTTGCAATAAAAAATAAAATAAAATTGTTTGACATATGCTATTGTTTTTGAAATAAAAAAAAATGTTTGACCTACAAATGCAAAAGGTAAATGGGTTAATTTACTAAGGAATAGAAACTATTCAGCTAGCAAATTTGTTCATTTTGCCAAGTGAATGTTAATAAATAGGATGAAACAGTGTTTGTATTAAATAATTAATCATGTGCTGGTGAAATAAAAATAAAAATAAAACAGCTTTGACTTTTTTTCTCCACTTTTAATAAATAAGTCCCAGTATGATTGTCCCTAAACTGTGTATAGCATTGCACTTGTTTTATTAAGATGTGACATTCTCTTGTATAAAAAAAATGTTAGGCTGTTTTATAAAATAGATGTCAGCCAGCTTCATTTATCTGGGTGGCATGCATATCTCGCAGATCTCATATTGTATGCAGAGAGTTATTATGAGAATGAAGATCTTATCTCTATTTTAGCTTTTACTTCTGCATTTTTCTGGTTACTGAAATGACAATGCTCGGTGCTTGGAATGCTTGGTGAAATTTTTTTATTTTTTTTTTTAACAATAATTTTTTATTGAAAGTTATGTAGGGTACAGAAGGAAAAAAAAAAAAACAAGGGAGAAATAAATGGGGAAAAAAGGAAAAAACAGAACAAAAAAAAACTAAGTTGGGTTCAGAAAGGGTTAAATGCGATATACATAATGCATCGTCGAGTGACATACACAAGAGAAACCAGACGGAGTTGTACTATAAATCATACCTTATAGATAATAGACAATCTAGACTATATAGTCAGTTGGTGAAATATCAATGGTGATATCATGCGAAACAAAAAAAAATTGCGTTGTATCAAGAATTCTGCTTAAGCTCTAGTTCACTTCTAGTTCGTATCTTTTTTAGGCCAGATAGACCATCTGCTATCAAATTTCTTTATTTGTAGAGAATTGAATGCAAGAAGACGCTCGAACGTATAGTTTCTGTGTACTGCTTTAGTTATATCAGAGAGGTTAATGGTAGTGTTTGTTTTCCATGTGCGTAAAATGAACGCTCGGGTCTCTAGGAGAATATGACTGATTACTGGTATGTGTGCTGTCGGAAATTTATCAATACCTATATGTAATAGTGCCAAAGCTGGTTTAGGTGGAGTAAGAATTCCAGTGATAGAAGAAATTAAACAGAACACTCGATTCCATATGCTACGAACATTTGGACATTCCCAAAACATGTGCAGTAAGTTACCTATATGACCACATTGTCTCCAACATTGTGGTGATGAGTGCAGAAAGTATTTTGACAATCTATACGGTGTGTATTGCCATCTGTTCACAATTTTAATTGACATTTCCCAATGTTGAGTACAATGCATCGAAGTGTGGATCGCTTTGAAGGCTGATAGCCATTGGTCATGTGAAAACTTAGCATTTAGGTAATTTTCCCATTTACACATTGTAGCTGTTTTCCTAAAGGTGTTTTTGTTTTGTAGGTGGTTATAGAAAAAGGAAATACCCCTTGTGGTCTTAGTAGTATAGAAGTGCCAAGTTTTGGGAGGTATACTCACTTCTGGAAATGAGTGTTTTTTGAGGAAGTTTAGAATGCGGAGACCTGAGAACCAGGAAGTATTAGGCAGATTATATTGGGTGAGCAGTCGGGCCATTGATTTGGTGCAATGACCATCATAAAAGTCTGAAATCAAGGAAATACCATGGTCAGTGAATACTTTCACTGATAACATTGGGATTTTGGCTTCAAGTAGAGTTATGGGTAAGTGGTAAGATAGGGGGTGATTTTCATGAGCTTTCGATTTTAAGTATTGTCGCCACGTCCTTAAGGAGGTTTGCATGGGTGGGGACAGGTAAGTTGTTTTCCAGGGATCCCAGCTATCACTCAAAAGGAGAAGTTGGAGATCATTGATAGGTGCAATAGATCGTTCAATATCAACCCATAGGGGAGGATCTGAATTGGTGAACCAATACTTAATGCTATCAAGTCGTGTGGCAAATAAATAATCCTGAATATCTACTAGTCCTACACCTCCTACTGTCTTGTGTGCTATTAGATTATTTCGGGCACATCTAGCTCTTTTTCCACCCCAAATGAATGACCAGGCCATATTTGAAAGTTCGTTAAGGAATTTAGAAGGGATCGAAATAGGGATGGCACGAAATAAATAGAGGATTTGAGGTAGGATCATCATTTTATAGGCCATAACCCTCCCCATCCAGGAGATTTCTCTTTCGGACATTTCCTTGAGTTGGGATTTCAATTTAGGGATGAGTACGGCCAGGTTTGTTTTAACTAGAGTAGATATAGAATTGGTTAGGGTAATGCCTAGATATGTGATACCATGATCACTCCAAGTATAGGGCAGTTGTTTACTCAGTAGCTGTTGTATGTTGGGGGATATTCCAATATTTAATATTAGAGACTTACTGAAATTCACCTTGTAATAGGACACATCTCCAAAGTCCATAAGGATTTTGTGTGCCTGTGGTAATGAATGACTTGGATCAGTCAAAATCAGAATGACGTCATCCGCAAAGAGGTTGATTGAGTGTGTGTTGGAACCACAAGAAAACCCCTTTATGAGAGAATCAGTTCTAATGGATTCGGCCAGAGGTTCGATCATAAGGTTGAATATGAGAGGCGATAAGGGACAGCCTTGCCTGGTTCCATTTCTGATGGGAAACGTTTTAGATAGAAACCCTGCAGATTGTACCTGGGCTGACGGACAGGAATAAAGGGCTAGTATGGCTGTTCGAATAATACCCTGGAAACAAAATTTTGTTAAGACCATCTGCATGTATTCCCAGTGAATTCGGTCAAACGCCTTCTCTGCGTCAATGGATAACAGCAGAGAAGGCGTTTTATTCAGTTCTGTAGAGTGTATCACATTTATTATACACCTAGTGGCGTCTGAAGTTTGTCTCCCCTTCACAAATCCCATCTGGTCGCGTTGTATAAGTGTCGGTAATATAGACATCAATCTTCTGGCCAGGATTTTAGCATATACCTTCACGTCTGAGTTAAGTAAAGAGATAGGCCGGAAGTTAGCCAGTGTATCAGGATTTTTCCCTGGTTTAGGAAGTGTAACAATGTGGGCTGTAAGCATTTCTTGGGGGAATGACGCGGTGGTAGCGGCTTTGTGAAATACTGGTATTAAGTGTGGAGTCAGGGAGAGTTTAAACGTCTTAAAGTATTCATTGGTGAAACTGTCAGGCCCTGGTGATTTGCCATTGGGGAGATTGTCTATCACTTTCTCTATCACTAGGGATGTTATGGGAGCATTGAGGTCGATTAATTGTTCCTCAGATAAGGTGGGAAGGTGTAAGTGTCGTAGAAACGTTTGAATTTTAGCCATAGTGGGCTGAGCTATGGTGGGGTCTTCATGTAGGTTATATAGTTTGTGGTAATATTCTGCGAAATGGTCTGCAATAGCTCGCGGGTTTACTATTTTATGATGGGTCACCGGGTGAACAAGGAATGGTATCCGAGATTTCCTGCGGGCAGCTTTCAATCTTTGTGCTAAGTATTTGCCTGCTCGGTTGGCATTAGCGTAATAATTGAGGTGTAGTCGTCGAAGATGTTTGTCGTATTGTTGGGATAAGTGTGTTCGTAATGATTCTCTAAGATTAGATAGGGTTTCAGTCAATTTATGTGTAGGGGATAGTTTATGTAGACGCTCTGTATCTTGAATCTTTTGTAGTAGTGTGTCTAGTTGTGACGAGCGTTTCTTTTTATTTTGGGCCCCTATTTGAATAAGAATACCTCGCATGAACGCCTTATGTGAATTCCAGAGTGAATATGGGTCCTGCACTGAATCTTGGTTGTCTTTAAAAAAATTGTTTAAGTGGTGTAAAATTTTTGCGTGGGAGTTGGGTTCCTGTAGTAAGCGGCTATTACAACGCCAGATGGGGGAAGAAGGGGAGACACCCTTTTCTAATATAGATAAAGAGATAGCTGCGTGATCAGACCATGTTATACTATGAATCTTGGTACAGTCTACATGTTGTAAGAGCCATTTTTCCGTTAAAAATAGATCAATGCGTGAGTAAGAGGAGTGCCTGTGTGAAAAGAAAGTATAGTCTTTTTCGTTGGCATGGTGACATCTCCATGTGTCAAAAAGTTCCTCTGAATGTAGTAAAGTTTGAAGTGAGGCTGTACTCTTGGGTTTAAGCGTAGTGGTGTCCATCGTGGGATCCGGGACCATATTAAAGTCTCCACATATAAGAAGATGACCATATTTCATAGATGTCATTTTTTTTAACACTTTTCTGAGGAACCTGAGTTGGTGTGAATTGGGAGAGTACAATGTGAGTATTGGGTAGGGTTTGGAGTTGATGTCTCCAGTAACAATGATATATCTCCCATGTTCGTCCAGGAAGACTTCTTTCAGTTGAAAGGCTACTGAGTTACTTATGGCCATAAGGACTCCTCCCTTCTTATGGTTGGGTGTGCAGGCCATAAATATATGAGGAAATTTTTTGTGGGAACAGTACGGGACTTTGTTTTTTTGGAAATGTGTCTCTTGAACGCAGAGCACATCTGCCTTTTGTACCACAGCTTCCTTCCATAACGAGAATCGTTTAGCCGGGTGGTTTAGACCCCTAGCATTTAGGGATAAGCATTTAATCGTCATGGATTGATTAGCAGATGTACTGAGCGTGTGTATGGATGGTAGTTACTCACTGTACGGATGAATAGTCCAGCAGTGGAAGAAGTTCTCTTTAGTCTAGTGGGAAGATTTCTAGAAGTTTCTTGGATGAATATTCCGCAAGTTTCAGATGCTTCATGTATATCTAACATAGGAAAATAAAAGGAACACATAATGTCATGAACAAAAGTAACTATAACAAATAATGAATGGAACTTAAGAAGTGGATCCAATAATCGATCCTTGTGCAGAATCATCTGCTACTGATAGTTGGGGGGGGAGGAGGAAGAGGTGATAACATGTCTCCCGTCCCCGGAGAAATGTAAATTATCTTCAGGCGTCATGACCCGAATTTCCACCAGGTGTTTTCTTTTGGGTACGTTTGCGAGACACCACCTGCCATTCTCCCTGCAGGGTCGGCGGGTTTGGACCGTGGGTGTCAGCAATCGGTATCTCAGCTAAAATACCCCACTTCCGCAGTGTTGAGATTCCTTCCTCCAGATTGGAGATCTGAACTGTGACTCCATTGTGGGTAATGCAGAGAGTAGCTGGGTATTTCCACTTGTGAGGGATGGTATGATTTCTTAATGCTTTAGTGAGAGATGCCAGGTTCCTGCGGCGCTGTAAGGTATGTCTGGACAGGTCCGGCAGTATCCTTATATCTGCGTATTGCGGGGGTATCTTATCCCAATTGCGGGAGGCTAGCATTATTTTTTCTTTGATGTGATAATAGTGAACTCTTAAGAGAACATCTCTTGGTGTTTCTATCGGAAGAAAAGAAGGTTTGGGTGTTCTGTGAATTCTGTCCACTATAAGGTCCTGCGCTGTCAGTTCTGGCACCATAGTTGAAAACATGGTTTGAGCATATTGTAGGAGCTGGGTAGGAGGTATAGATTCGGGGATACCCCTCAGCTTGAGGTTATTCCTTCTGGACCTGTCCTCAATGTCTGCGATTTTATCTTTTATCCATTGTATATCATCCCCTTGGGCCGTATGTGCTTCCACCAGGACATTATAGGAAGAGGTATATTCTCCCATCTTTTGTTCTATTTTGTCTACTCTGTCACCCATGACTTGCACTGCTTTGTGACAGCTGCTTATACTCTCCATCATGTCTGAGTGTAAAGAAGCTCGCAGAGATAGCAACATGTCCTTTAGTGTGTTTTCTGATACTGGTGCATCAGTGGTAGGGAAATCTGAGATAGGGTCTCCTCTGGAATCCCGTGCGTGTGCTTGTGATCCGCTTACCTCCATATCCGGGTCTACTGCGGCTTGCGGCCTAGCTGGGGAGTCTCTCCGCGGCCTAGTTTTGGCTGGGCTGCGCGTGGAAGGACTCTGTGTTTCCGAAGAGGATCCGCTGTGGAGGATGTTGCGATCGGATGTTTCGGAATGCAGCCTTCGATCTAACGCTGTTCTCCCGGACGAATGAGGTGACGGCTGTGCGCGCGCGTCTCCGCCATGTTGTTGTGGCCCGCTCCGGCCTGAGGCAAAATAGGAGTCGAGTTTACTCGGCAGCGGCACCACCTTTCTTCGTCGGCCCATCATCGGTGGATGCTCCGCCGTTCGGGCTATTTGTTAGCGGTAGTGGCGTTCGTTAGGAGGTACGGTGGAGTCGGATGCGGTCGGATTTCTCCGGCGGGCTGACAGAGCTCTTCTACTACACGTCCGCCATGGAGCTCGGTCGCCACGCCCCCCCCCCCCCCAAAATTTTTTTTTTTAAATAACCAAACAGGTACCAGTTAAAATAGTGCTTCCCCAATCCAATCTTTTTGGCAATTTCTATTGAGATCTATGGGGGGAGAATATTGTAGTTAAATACTAGATATTTCTAGTAATATTAAGCAAATAATTGCCCAAAAAAATACTGGAAGCTGGGCATTGCCATGTAGGACATGTACTAATGCAAACATTTTTCTTTAAAAATACAGTACAATGGGGAGAGGTTCTCTTCATTTGTTTTCGAGTGCAATGTAGAAAATACACAAATCCTTTAACCACCTCAGTACCAGACCCCCCCCCCCCCTTCCTGCCCAGTCCAATTTTTAGATGTCAGTGCTTTCACATTTTACATAGTTACATAGTTAGTCTGGTTAAAAAAAAAAAGACACAAGTCCATCTAGTTTAACTAATAAAAAGGAGAACACAACAAAAAAAATTTTTTTTATCAACCTATATGCACAATCCCATACCCACAGTTGATCCACAGGAAGGAACAAAAAAAAACAGCAAAACATGATGCAATTTGCACCAGCGGGGGGAAAAATCCTTTCTGATCCTCCAAGGGGCAATCAGATGTTCCCTGGACTTCAACAACTAGCTATAAATGTTACTATCCAATTATTTTTTATTATTATTATTTTATTATTTTATTATTTATTATGTACAATTAGGAAATATTTCAGGCCCTTTTTAAAGCAACCTTGAATGACAGTTACTCATTCATGCAACACTGAAACCAAATAAAATGTTTGTTATTTTTTGAGGCCAATAGAGCTTTTTTTTGGTGGTTTAATTACCATTTTTTTTAGCTATATAAATTAAAAAATACTAAACTTTTCTTGCAAAATTTTTTTTTATACCAAAATATGGTATTTTTGAAAATGTTCAGGTGTTTTTAACTAGCCTTGCAGGATAAATGTCATTTTTGTATGTGTGCGCTGTAATCTGTTTTGTACTGCATAGTACACAGACCCAGGGCCATCTTAAGAGCATTATAGGCCCCCGGGCAATACAGTACACTGGGGCCTTGTCTACACTACACTATATCCACTGACCACTACACTACACACCACCCTACCTGATTTCTATACTGACCACTACTGCACAAACTACACTATCTACTGACCACTACACAATACACACACAATACACTATACACACTACACTATATACACACACACAATACACTACACACAATAGACTATACACTACACACAATAGACTATACACTACACACAATACACTATACACAATAAACTATACACACACACAATACACTATACACACACACAATATACTATACACTGACCTTATGGCTGCTCCCTCTCCCCAGACCATATCTACTCCCCCCCCCCCCCCGAGCCAGCAACAAAACTCACCAGTGAGTCTCTTACCTTTTTTCTTTCCTGATCTGCTCTGCCTCTGCGCTGTTGCCTGTCACACTGCCAGACTGCCTGTCCCGGCAGGGACATGATTGGTGACCCGGAGAGGAGGAGGAGAGGACAGCAGCCACAGCTCACAGTGAAGGCCAGCCTCGCTCTCCCACGATTGAGGACAGGCCAGCCCCACCTGCCGCACATGACCCCTTTCGCCCAATCACAGGGCACCAGGGGCTGGCCTGAGAATGGACATGGCGGTTGGAGCGTGGGGTCACAGAAAATTGGAGCGAGGGTGACACATAGATGCTTGCCTGGGGTCACTGGGCAGGTGGGGCCCCCCAGGCAAGTGGGGCCCCCGGGCAACTGCTCAGCGTGCCAAATGGAAAAGACAGCCCTGCACAGACCTCCTGCACATTACACAGACCCCTGCACAGTGCACAGCCCCCTTTCCTTGCACAGTACGCAGTCCCCATTCCCTGCACATCACACATCCTGCATTCCCAGAAAACCCCCAGTCTCCTGGGACAGCACTGCAAGCATACTCTAAAGTTGAGAAAACATCACTGTTAACCCCTTCTTATACATCACTCCTCCTGTGTAACTCTCATTGTAAATCGAAGCTTCTAAATAGCTCAATTTAATGCTGCTCTTTCGTGGACCCGGTCATGTGACTGCTCTCCTCTGATGTTTCATTGATGGTTACGTGACCGATCTCCTCCTCCAATCAAAAGCTACACTCAAGGAGGAGGTGGAGCAGGAGGAGGAAAGTGGCCAGAAAGAGCGGCGTTAATTTAAGTTTTAAGAGGCTATATACAGTATCTCACAAAAGTGAGTACACCCCTTACATTTTTGTAAATATTTTATTATATCTTTTCATATGACAACACTGTAGAAAAACGTAATCTATTCAATGTAAAGTAGTGAGTATACAGCTTGTATAACAGTGTAAATTTGCTGTCCCCGCAAAATAACTCAACACATCCATTAATGTCTAAACCGCTGGCAACAAAAGTTGAGTACACTCCTAAGTGAAAATGCCCAAATTGGGCCCAAAGTGTCAATAGTTTGTGTAGCCACCATTATTTTCCAGCACTTTCTTAACACTCTTCTGCATGGAGTTCACCAGAGCTTCACAGGTTGCCACTGGAGTCCTCTTCCACTCCTCCACAATGACATCATGGAGCTGGTGAATGTTGGAGACCTTGCACTCCCCCACCTTCCGTTTGAGGATGCCCCACAGATGCTCAATAGGGTTTAGGTCTGGAGACATGCTTGGCCAGTCCATCACCTTTACCCTCAGCTTCTTTTGCAAGGCAGTTGTCATCTTGGAGGTGTGTTTGGGGTCGTTATGTTGGAATACTGCCCTGTGGCCCAGTCGCAGAAGCTCTGCTATAGTATGTCACAGTACATGCTGGCATTCATGGTTCCCTTAATGAACTGTAGCTCCCCAGTGCCGGAAGCACTCATGCAGCCACAGGCCATGACACTCCCACCACCATGCTTGACTGTAGGCAAGACACACTTGTCTTTGTACTCCTCACCTGGTTGATGCCACACAAGCTTGACACCATCTGAACCAACTAAGTTTACCTTGGTCTCATCAGACCACAGGACATGGCTCCAGTAATCCATGTCCTTAGTTTGCTTGTCTTCAGCAAACTGTTTGTTCACCTCATCTTTATAAGAGGCTAACTTCTGGGACGACAGCCATGCGGACCAATTTTATGCAGTGTGTGGCATATGATCTGAGCACTGATAGGCTGACCCCCCACCCCTTCAACCTCTGCAGCAATGCTGGCAGCACTCATATGTCTATTTCCCAAAGACAACCTCTGGATATGATGCTGAGCATGTGCACTCAACTTCTTTGGTTGACCATTGCGAGGCCTGTTCTGAGTGGAACCTGTCCTGTTAAACCGCTGTATGATCTTGGTCACCATGCTGCAGCTCCGTTTCAAGGTCTTGGCAAACTTCTTATAGCCTAGGCCATCTTTATGTAGAGCAACAATTCTTTTTTTCAGGTCCTCAGAGAGTTCTTTGGCATGAGGTGCCATGTTGAACTTCCAGTGACCAGTATAGGCAAGTGAAAGCAATAACACCAAATTTAACATACCTGCTCCCATTCACACCTGAGACCTATCAACACTCACAGGTCACATGACCCTGGGGAGGGAAAATGTCCAATTTGGACATTTTCACTTAGAGGTGTACTCACTTTTGTTGCCAGCAGTTTAGACATTAATGGCTGTGTGTTGAGTTATGTTGAGGGGATGGTAAATTTACACTGTTATATAAGCTGTACACTCACTACTTTAGATTGTAGTAAAGTGTCATTTCTCCAATGTTGTCACATGAAAAGATATAGTAAAATATTTACAAAAAATGTGAGGGTGTACTCACTTTTGTGACATACTATATATATATATATATATATATATATAAACTTTTCTTTCTACTATGACCCCCATAACAAGCCGAGCCAGGTTTGCGGCTGACATGGAGGGTGGCAACGGGGACTCTCCAATCACGAGCGCATGTATGTATGATTTTTGAATTTTACATTATACAATATTCCCCCTTATACAGTCTATATTGTGTGTTGAATAATGGAATGAAAGAGCCGGCACCACGGGTCTCATGGTGCACCCCACATACTGTAAATTACTGTACATGATAAAGATAGATCCTCTCTTTTAAAACAGTCACATAAGAAAATAAGTAAGGTTCTATCTCTGTCCTGTAATTTACAGTATGTGGGATGCATCATGAGACCCTTGAGAACCAGAATTAGAGAGCATTATCATGGTGCATCCTACTCATCCGACAAAGGTCTATCTAATGTATCTAAACATTTTAAATACCAACATTCAAGCAATATGTCAACTTTTGTATTTTATGGTTTAACGAAGGTTAAAAATCCATCCCGGGGCAGAGATTTGCACAGCAGGCTTTTCGAGAAGTCTGGTGGATTTTTAATCTTCATACTAGAATACCACTGGGTATGAACTTTAGATATGATGTAGACCTTTGGCTTCGGTAGCAACATATTTTTTAAAAATGTCAATTTTTTACATTTTAAAATATATATTTGCTTTTGCATTTATTCCAAATTTATTATGTCTCTTTTTCTTTAGATCCTTTTTTATCCAGTATATTTAAAGAAAAAAACTTTATGATATGGGTTGCACTTCCTAGGAAGTACACACCTGCAGCAGTGTTTTTCGTTTATTCCAATTAATTAAATCACTTGATTGGTGAGGGTGTACTACATTATCTTTTTATTTTGATGTGTATATATATACAGTATGTTGTGTTTGTTACTTTTTGATAATGCTGTGAACAAGGCTTGTGCCAAAACATGTCAGCTGTCCGTTTAACCTGGTCATGCCTCAATAAAGATCACAGGTGGAATTTCCAGTGGTGCTGACTCGTTAGTCTCATTACTCAAGATAAAGTTTTTGGATGTAGGAAGGATATCCTGAGTCTTGGAGCACCTGGATTTGGGTGTGCCGTTTTTCAAACCCTTTACAGTGGGCTTCACAAATCAAAGCAGTGTTTCTTTCATGATTGTTATAGTATATGCTAGTTTAATATGCTGTATTAATATGATCCAGATAATTTAAACCACAAAACAAAATAGTATTTATGATTTTGGATCTTAATATGATTCAGATCTGATAAACCACATCTCCAATAAAAACGGGATTTGTGATATTGGGTCTTATTCACTTGTCATCTAGTCTGTTTCCCCCACCCTCTATCCCCATTGATTTTTATTCTCTTTTTACATTTTCTTAAAAATGTATGCTGTAGTCTATTATTTATATTTATAATTGTCTTCCATTTTCTCCATGAATATTATAATATAGATTGTAATTGGGTATAGCCCCAAAAGACTACCGCTAGATTGCTACATATGTAAATATTTATATAGGATATTTTTAGCCATTGTGGCAAATTTTAACCGACATGAAAAAATGTTTTTATTTAAAAAATTATTTATAAACTGATGATGTGATGTTTTCTCCTGTGTTTTCTTTATATAGTGACATCATCCCGCTCATCGCTGAACTCCAAGGAGCATCCCAGCCCTTGCATCTTGATGCCCTCAATGCATGGAGCTGGCTCCTGGATCTGGAAAAGCGGCCACATCATCACATACATCCTGAGTATGGACCCACTCATTTAGAGGCGATTCAGTTCGCATTGTGCGCTATGCAAGTATTTCATTCATTCATTTAGAATTATTAGATGCCTGTTTTTACCTATCAAATGTGAGTTGCTCTTCTATTCTTGTCTGAATACATTTTTATACGGTCTACACTCAGAGGGGCCTTTTGTTTTCATTACATATGATGCTTGGAGATTGCTTCTGTTCCCAAAGAGGCCTGCCCTGAACTTCTGACCTATCCAGCTCTCTCAGCTTCCTCTTGGTTGGACTAGTTCTCCTCCAGCTGTCCAATTCACTCTATGGTATTTCACTGTGATACTGATTCGATAGATGGTAAAGACTTATCAAAACAACAATTATTGCACCATACCACTCTCCATTTATACTTAGAATAACACCTCCAAAACACATTCTGCTATGCCTCCCAAGTATGAGGATACCACATGTGTGAGACTTTTTCACAGTGTAGATGCACAGAGGGGCCCAAAATCTAAGGAGCACTTTTGGGCTTTCAGGGAGCATAAATTACACATTTCATTTCCTGACTACGCAACACATGCTTGGAGGGCCTGAAGCATCAGAACAGTGAAAACTTCCACAAAATTACCACATTTTGGAAAGCAAACACTCCAAGGTATTTTCTGAAAGGCACAGTGAGTTGTTTTAAAATTTAAATTTTTTGCCACAAGTTCTTTGAACATGCACAAAGAAAATCGCTTTTTTTTTTTTTTACACAAAGTTGTTAATTAATAAGATTTATCTAACACACATCATAGGCATACTTAGAATTACACCCCAAAACAGATTCTGCTACTCCTTGTAGTAGTATGGCGTTATCACATATGTGAGACTTTTTCACAGACTAGCCTTATAAAGGGGCCCAAAATCCAAGGAAGCACCTTCAGGCATTCTAGGGGCATAAATTAAGTATCTAATTTCATGACTACCATTAACATTTTTGGTGTGGCAGTGATTAGGGACAATATGATTGGTGTAGCAGTGATTAGGGACAATATGACAGTGATTAGAGAATACATGTATTTTATTGAGCTTTTAAGGGATAGAGCAATATAAAGTGGCACATAATTGTTATGTGGAAGGAAAATGATAAACATTTTCACAATAAAAAAAAAATGTGGAAAGTGTGGCATGCATTTGTATTCAGCCCTCTTTACTCTGATACCCCTAACTAAAATCCAGTGGAACCAATTGCCTTCAGAAGTCACCTAATTAGTAAATAGAGTCCACCTGTGTGTAGTTTAATCTTAGTATAAATACAGCTGTTCTATGAAGCCCTCAGATTTTTTTTAGAGAACATTAAGGAACAAACAGCATCATCAAGGCCAAGGAAAATACCAGACAAGTCAGGATTAAAGTTGTGGAGAAGTTTAAAGCAGGGTTAGGTTATAAAAAATATCCCAAGCTTTGAACATCTCATGAAGCACTGTTCAATCCATCATCTGAAAATGGAAAGAGTATGGCACAACTGCAAATCTACCAAGACATTGCCGTCCACCTAAACTGATAGGCTGGGCAAGGAGAACATTAGTCAGAGAAGCATGGTAACTCTGGAGGAGCTGCAGAGATCCACAGCTCAGGTGGGAGAATCTGTCCACAGGTTAACTATTAGTCGTGCACTCCACAAATCTGGCCTTTATGGAAGAGTGGCAAGAAAAAAGCCATTGTTGAAAGAAAGTCCCATTTGCAGTTTGTGAGAAGCCATGTTGGGGACACAGAAAACATGTGGAAGAAGGTGCTCTGGTCAGATGAGACCACAATTGACCTATTTAGCCTAAAAGAAAAAATTATGTGTGGCAGAAAACTAATACTGCATATCATTATGAACACACCATCCCCACCGTGAAACATGGTAGTGGCAGCATCGTGTTCTGTGTGGGGACACTTTTCTTCAGCAGGGACAGGAAAGCTGTTCAGAGTTGATGGAAATATGGATGGAGCCAAATACAGAGCAACCTTAGAAAAAAACTTGTTGGAGTCTGTAAAAGACTTGAGACTGGGGTGGTGGTTCACCTTCAAGCAGGACAACCATTCTAAACATACAGCCAGAGCTACAATGGAATGGTTTATAGCAAAGCATATTCATGTGTTAGAATGGCCCAGTCAAAGTCCAGACCTAAATCCAATCGAGAATCTGTGGCAAGACTTGAAAATTGCTGTTCACAGATGCTCTCCATCCAATCTGACAGAGACTGAGCTATTTTGCACAGAAGAATGAGCAAAAATGTCACTCTCTAGATGTGCAAAGCTGGGAGAGGCATTCCCAAAAAGACTTGCAGCTGTAATTGCAAAGTATCGACTCAGGGGGGCTAAATACAAATGCATATCACATTTTTCACATTTTTTTTGTAATACATTTTGAAAACCATTTATAATTTTCCTTCCATTTCACAATTATGTGCCACTTTGTGTTGGTCTATCACATAAAATCCCAATAAATACATTTACATTTTTTGGTTGTAACATGACAAAATGTGGAAAATGTCAAGGGGTATGAATACTTTTTCAAGGAACTGTACAGCAGCATCCCAATATGATTGATTCATTACATTTAAAAAAAAAGCTCGTTTAAGTAATATCAGTGACACATGCTTTTCCACAAAAGATAATCATTTCTCAAGACCAAGTAAAATATAAGCAGCAATTTTAAAAAGTTATGCTAAGTGAATGAGAAAATGTAACAAATTTAAAGAAAATGCTATTCCAGTGTTGCTGCAAAAGAGCAAATGCACTTTAAAAGATTATTTTTGGGTAGATCTGCACATACATTTTGAAACAATGATTCTCCTCAAAGGATTTGTAAGTAAAACTTAAAATATATAAAGCCTCGTAGCAAAAATTCCCTTCCCCCTCGTTCCCTAGTGGGGAAACAGCTAGACATGTGCAGAATGAAAAAAAATTTTTTGTTTTGTTTTGATTCATTATTTACATAAATTAGTTTAGTTAAATTAATTGAATCATTTTAATTTTTTTCGGAATTTGTTTTTTTTAATTTGTATTTAAATCGATTCAAATTTTTTAATTCGTATTTGGATTGCTTCAAAATGTTTTCATATCAATTTCAAATAGTTTTCAAATTTGAAAAGTTTTCCAATTCAAATAGTTTTCGAATTAGAAAAGTTTTTGAATTCAAATAGTTTTCCCAATTTCCAAAGAGAATAAACTCGAATAGAAAATAAAGATATAGAATAGAAAACAATAGAATAGAAGAGAATATAACAGAAAATAAATGAATAGAATATAATCGAGTAAAACAGAACAAAATAGGTTAGAAAATAAAAGAACAAACAGAATGGAATAGAATAGAATAAGAAAGAATAGAATTAAATAGAAAATAATATAATTAAAAACAATCAAATAGAATAGAAATGCTATAACCATTTTCTAAAATTCAAATAGAATCAATTTGAATTTGAATAGAATAGAAAATAATAGAGTAGAACAGAATAGAAAATAACAAAATAGTATAGAAGAAAACAATAGAATAGACTAGAATTAATATAACCATCTTCCTATTCTGATATTTTCTTGTCTATTCTATTCAATTTTAAATTGATTCTATTTGAATTTTTGGGAAATGATTATATTCTTTCTATTCTATTGTTTTTTTTAATTACATTATTTTTCTATTTGTTTATTCTATTCTATCCTATTCTTACTATTCTATATTTTTCTATTCTATTCAATTCTTTTCTATCTAAATTTGAATTTCAGGAGATTGTTATATTCTTTCTATTCTATTCTATTCTGTTGTTTTTCTATATTATTGTGTTATTTTCTTTTCTATTCTAATATATTCAAATTTGAATTGATTCTATTTGAATTTTGAGAAATGGTTCTATTCTTTCTATTCTATTAAGTTAATTCTATTATTTTCTATTTTATTATAGTCTATTCAATTCCTTTTTTCCTACTGTATTCTTTTGTATTCTATGCTTTTCTTATGTATTCAATTTAAAATATGTTCCATTTGAAATTTGAATTTTAGAAGATGGTTACAGTCTATGTTATTCTATTCTATTCTACATGTTTCTATTATATTCTTGTCTATTCTGTTCTTTTATTTTCTATTCTACTTTGTTCTGTTTTATTCTATTCTATTCTATTCTTTTATTTTCTGTAATATTTTTTTCTATTCTATTTTTTTTTATTCTGTTCTGTTATTTTCTATTCTGATTTATGCTCTTTTGGAAATTGGAAAACTATTCGAATTTGAAAAAAAGTTTTCAAATTTAAATTTGAAAACTATTTGAATTTGAAAAGTACTCAAAAATTATTCTAAAATGATTCAAACACAATTTGAATTTGAAATCCGTGCACATTTTTTTGTTATTTCGGATTCATTTAAATTTGATACTATTGTAATATACATCCGAATTTCTGAAAAATAAAATGTGTCCAAATTTCAATTCGGAACTAAATGAACCGCACATGTCTAGAAACAGCTTTAAGTGTTCTTGCTTTATAATGGGTGTTATTTAAAAGAAACTTTAGATGGCGGGCTATTGCGATCTTGAAAATCTTGTTTTGTTAACTCTGATAGTCACTGATCTGTTACTGCGCACTATCATTACCCATTTATTATTAGTGAATAGTTCTTACAAACATTAGAAGCTCATCAAAAGATCAGCTGTGGGTTATATGGCAATCCGTATTCTAGTATTCCATGGAACTTTCTATAAAATAGACCAGATCTTTTAAACGCTCTCTTGAATGAACTGGATATTAAGAAAGTCATAAAACCAAATGTATATTTTTAGTTACTAGTTCAATCATGTAATCTTCATTATAACCCATCAGTGTAAACTTCTCTATAAAGGATAATCACTTATTTTTTTAGTCCTTAGTAAGGCAGTGGGACCTTTTTCCTTCAATCAAACACTAATTTCATGATTTTTTTTTAACCACTTTTTTTTCACCACCGGGCCTCTTTTTCAGACTCAATGTTTACAAGTTAAAAAGAGGTGTTTTTTTTTGCTAGAAAATTACCTAGAACCCCCAAACATTATAAATTTTTTTCTAACACCCTAGAGAATAAAATGGTGGTCATTGCAATACTTTCCATCACACCGTATTTACGCAGCGGTCTTACAAGCGCACTTTTTAAAAAACAAGACAACAGTAAAGTTAACCCGATTGTTTTTATATTGTGAAAAATAATGTTACGCCGAGTAAATTGATACCCAAGATTTCATGCTTCTAAATTGCGCCCGCTCGTGGAATGGGGACAAACTTTTATCCTTAAAAATCTATATAGGCGATATTTAAAAAATTCTACCGGTTGGATGTTTTGCGTTACAGAGGAGGTATATGGCTAGAATTATTGCTCTCACTCTACCGATCACGGTGATACCTTACGTGTGTGGTTTTTTCTTATTTATTTTACCTTTTATTTTTAATTTTTTCAAAAGAAAAAATTAGTCACTTTTATTCCTATTACAAGGAATGTAAACATCCCTTGTAATAGAAAAAAGCATGACAGGACCTCTTAAATATGAGATCTGGGGTCAAAAAGATCTCATATTTGGACTTAAATGCAAAAAAAAAAAAAAAAAATGTTGCCATTTTAAAAAAGTGACATAAAAAAGTGCCTTTAAGAAGTATGGGCGGAAGTGACGTTTTGACGTTGCTTCTGCTCTGCTATGGTATGGAAATGGATGGGCCATCTTCCCCCTTGATGTACGTGCAATATATATTTTAATAGATCAATATCCTAGATGATTTTACCCTATTGGAGGCTCTGTCTTTCCCTCTATTCTTTACATGTGGAGTCAAATCCAGGAATGTGAACAGAGTGTGGCATTTTACAGCAGGTTTTCAATTTAATTTCTGAGTTTATTTGCCAAACACAAGACTGAATGGCAACATCAACTGGTGAGCTTGTTTTCTAACGGGAGTTGATCTCCCATTTATCACTGTGGTGGAGGAATTGGTGTCATCATTTATATATTTTTTGTACTTTTTTTTAATGCTTGGCTTGGATTTACAAGATTTTTATCACAATTCTTTTGTGAAAAAATACATATATTTGATTTGTTTTTTCTGCTATAAAACATTTCCAAAAAAAAAAAAAGTAAAAAAAAAATGTATTCATCAGTTTAGGCCGATATGTATCCTGCTACATATTTTTGATAAAAAATCCCAATAAGCGTATATTGATTGGTTTGCGCAAAAGTTATCGTGTCTACAAAATAGGGGATAGATTTATGGCATTTTTATTTATTTTTTATTTTTTTACTAGTAATGGTGGTGATCAGTTTTTAATGGGACTGAGATATTGAGACGGACAGATTAGACACCTAACTGACATTTTTGACACTTGTTTAGAAACCAGTGATATTATTACAGTAATCAGTGCTAAAAATATGCACTGTTATTGTACTAATGACACTGGCAGGGTAGGAGTTAACATCAGGGGTGATCAGTGGGGTTAAATGTGTTCCCTGCAGGTGTTATCTAACTTTATGGGGGATGGGCTGCCTGGGAAAACACACAGATCCATTTTCCTGCTTAGCAGAAAGACAGGATCTGTGTGATCTCCCCTGTCAGAATGCAGATCTGCCTTGTTTACACAGGCAAATCCCCATTCTGCCAATGCGGGGAACGATCGTGGGTGGTTGCCAGACATTGAGTCTGCTGGACCCGCTGATTGGCTCCCCGCTTGCCAATGGGAGCCCACAAAACGAGTTCCCGAGCCAACGTACACCTACAGCGATTTGCGGGAACCTACCACCTTGCCGCAGTATAATGACAGCGGCTGGTCGGCAAGTGGTTAATGATTTCACAGTACATTACTGCTTTTTCTGGAATTGTCCTTCTATTTATTTCTAATGAACCTGTAGCTTTATAGAGAAAACAACAGCAGCAGAACTCCAGGTAAACAGCTAAATACACAGATGGCATGCATATATGGGAGCTGTTTTACTTGCCAAACTAAGTTTATTTTTGTCCCTTTAGCCCCGAGATTCCCACTGCACCACCAAAAAGAACAGCGCTGTCTGGCAGGAGAGAAAGCTTGATTTTAGCCTGCTGCAGTATAATAACACTTTTACAGGTCCTATACCTCCCCCAGCTTGCTACTGGACCGTAAAAGTAAAGCAACAGACCAATGAGCTCACCGCTTTGTCACTTTGCCATCTTATCCTATCAGCACGCTCCTTGTACAGTAAGATATTCTCCTTGTGCTTCTTCTTCCATTCTAAGCTCTGTTGTACAGGGACTGCTACCAGGTCAAACCCAGGTACTTATACCACTTGCATTAAAAAATGATTTAATTATATTCTAATGAATACAGACCCACATTAATGTGTGAATTTTAAATAAAACTAAAATAAAAACACCACACAAGTGATTCTATTTATTTATTTTTTTAATAGCTGCTATTAATAAAAATGTCCTTTCTTGCAAATTACGCCAATTTGTATCAATTGTAAATTGCAGAATGTGTAAAGAAAAGTTTTTAATATTTTCATTGCATTATCACTAAACCATAAAGTACTAATAACTGAAATGTGTTACCCTCACAAAAGAGTAACATTGGAAGCAGTATAAAACAACTAATGTCTTAGGTTGTCAAGTACAGTACTACACCTGGGGGTTGGAGATGTCCTTAAAAACTTTCAAAATGTCTTTCTCTGCAGTCTTAGCATACATTTTGTCATATTTATCATCTCTTCTTTCACTCTGACACCAAAAGCTTTTCATAACCTTTAAAATTGTTCCATTATTTCTTCTTCTATGTTAGCTCTCAGATTTTTTTTTTCACCTCTTTGGTAAGAACATGCAGATGATGAAAACCACTGACTGCGGAGTCCTGTGGATGGATTCTAATCTTAAAAGAAAGCCTTTTGTTCCTTGGTAAAACCAAACTGCAGGCAATGCTGCAGTATGTAACCACTACAGCTCTGAAACTTAAAAGAAACCTCTAAACTCACCTTACTTGCGTGTTGGTCCTAGGTCCACCATGTGTATACTCACTGAAACAGTTTAGCCGCAAATTGTCCAGGGTTGGTATGCTAGGCAGAACATTTCAATAAAAGTTAAACTTATAAATATAAGATACAACACTGGACTCATATTTGTGTGGAGTTAACTGTCCGCAGCCTTTTATTATAGGTATATATAATAAATATATTAGCAGCATATGATCAACTACTGATATTAAATATATCAACAACAACCACATATTTTAGCTTAGCTATTAAAGCTCAAGCTAATAAAACAATAACTTAAAGTCCCTTTTCCAAAGAAAAGGGCAAAAACCTCATAATGTGAGCCGCAACATGGGAGGGAGGGCAGGATGTGCTTCCTTCTTCTAATTGCTGGAGACTGCACTGCTAATGACGCATTTTATTTTTTTTATAGACATTTAATGCCCCCCCTCCACTGTTAAGGCATGCTAGGCAGAACATTTCAATAAAAGTTAAACTTATAAATATAGAATACAACACTAGACTCATATTTGTGTGGATTTAACTGGCCACAGCCTTTTATTATAGGTATATATAATACATATATTAACAGCATATGATCAAATACTGATATTAACCACTTTCAGACCGGACCATTTTGCTGGTAAATGACCAGAGGTCTTTTTACAATTTGGCACTGCGCTGCTTTAACTGGTAATTGCGCGGTCATGCAATGTTGTACCCAAACAAAATTTGCGTCCTTTTCTTCCCACAAATAGAGCTTTCTTTTGATGGTATTTGATTGCCTCTGCGATTTTTATTTTTTGCGATATAAATGGAAAAAGACCGCAAATTTTGAAAAAAATGATATTTTCTACTTTTTGTTATTAGAAAAATCCAATAAACTCAATTTTAGTCATACATTTAGGCCAAAATGTATTCAGCCACATGTCTTTGGTAAAAAAAAAGTCAATAACTGTATATTTATTGGTTTGCGCAAAAGTTGTCACATCTACAAACTAAGGTACGTTTTCTGGAATTTACGCAGCTTTTAGTTTACGACTGCCTATCTCATTTCTTGAGGTGCTAAAATGGCAGGGCAGTACAAAACCCCCCAAATGACCCCATTTTGGAAAGTAGACCCCCTAAGGAAATTGATAAGTGGCATGTTGAGCCCATTGAATATTTTATTTTTTTGTCTCAAGCGATTGAATAATGACAAAAAAATTTTTTTTTTTTTTTTTTTTTTTACACAAAGTTGTCACTAAATGATATATTGCTCACACATGCTATGGGCATATGTGAAATGACACCCCAAAATAAATTCTGCTGCTTCTCCTGAGTACGGGGATACCACATGTGTGGGATTTTTTGGGAGCCTAGCCGTGTACGGGGCCCCGAAACCCAAGAACCGCCTTCAGGTTTTCTAATGGCGTAAATATTTGACTTCACTCCTCACTACCTATTACAGTTTTGAAGGCCATAAAATGCCAAGATGGCACAAAACCCCCACAAATGACCCCATTTTAGAAAGTAGACACCCCAAGCTATTTGCTGAGAGGCATGTTGAGTCCATGGAATATTTTATATTTTGCCACAAGTTGCGGGAAAATTACAAACTTTTTTATTTTATTTATTTTTTTCACAAAGTTGTCACTAAATGATATATTGCTCACGCATGCCATGGGCATATGTGAAATGACACCCCAAAATAAATTCTGCTGCTTCTCCTGAGTACGGGGATACCACATATGTGGGACTTTTTGGGAGCCTAGCCGCGTACGGGGCCCCGGAAACCAAGCACCGCCTTCAGGCTTTCTAAGGGCGTTACAGTTTTGAAGGCCATAAAATGCCAAGATGGCACAAACGCCCCCCAAATGACCCCATTTTGGAAAGTAGACACCCCTAAATTTAGGGGTACACTAGTGAGACTAGGTAATAAATGGCGGGTGCCCTGAAACTATAAAAAAATAACTAACCAACCAGCGTCACCTGTAACCGTTATATGGTGATCACTGGTGAAAGGGTTAACTAGGGGGCAATCAGGGGGCTTTATGCGGTAGTATATGGGGGTCCCTGGCGCTATAAAAAGCTGCGGCGAACCTAAATACCTACCTGCCTAACTAGCGTCACCTGTGACACTAATACAGCGATCAGAAAAACGATCGCTTATTAGGCTGGGTTCACACTGGAGCGATGCAGGAACGCCACAAATCCGCGGCGGGTTCCCGCATCGCATGCCTCCCGGCGGCAGTTCACACTGCCCTATGCGAACTGCTGGGAGTGTCAGTGAAATGTTAATGACACCCCCAGATCAGTTCGCATATCGCAGTGCGATCTGCAAACTCGGATCGCATGGTGTGAACACCCATGCAATCCGATTCTGCTGCGGACCAAAAAAAGGGTCCCGTGCGAGTTTACGGCGGGTGCGACGCAAATTCAGCCATACTATCTGTATGGCTGAACTCGAATCGCACAGAGATCGGATGTGATTTGCACTGCAGTGCGGTGCGAATCACATCCGTTCTCAAACCGCTGCAATGTGAACCCAGCCTTAGTGACACTGGCGACGGGGGGTGATCACGGGGTTAAACCTTTATTGGGGGGGTTAGGGGGGTACCTTAGAACTAAAGGGGGCTAACCCTAACTGCCCTAACAGTTATTACAGTCACAAATGACACCCGCCGGGTGATCAGGGGGTTAAACCTTTATTAGGTAATAAATGGCGGGTGCCCTGAAACTATAAAAAAATAACTAACCAACCAGCGTCACCTGTAACAGTTATATGGTGATCACTGGTGAAAGGGTTAACTAGGGGGCAATCAGGGGGCTTTATGCGGTAGTATATGGGGGTCCCTGGCGCTATAAAAAGTTGCGGCGAACCTAAATACCTACCTGCCTAACTAGCGTCACCTGTGACACTAATACAGCGATCAGAAAAATGATCGCTTATTAGGCTGGGTTCACACTGGAGCGATGCGGGAACGCCACTAATCCGCGGCGGGTTCCCGCATCGCATGCCTCCCGGCGGCAGTTCACACTGCCCTATGCGAACTGCTGGGAGTGTCAGTGAAATGTTAATGACACCCCCAGATCAGTTCGCATATCGCAGTGCGATCTGCAAACTCGGATCGCATGGTGTGAACACCCATGCGATCCGATTCTGCTGCGGACCAAAAAAAGGGTCCCGTGCGAATTTGCGGCGGGTGCGGCGTGAATTCAGCCATGTGTATCTAGAGACTTCTGCGCTCTATGGAAAAAGTGAAAATAGCTAGTGAAAAAGCAGCAGTCACTAAATGAGTTGTCTCTCACTGCTGAAAATTAGAATAAAAATTGTGATGCGCTAATTTCAAACCATACAATAATCGCAGTAAGCCACAAATATGCGATTATAAAATTATATCAAGTGCAACTGTGCATAAATAAGTCAAAAAATGCCCCTGTGCATATATTTAGAGTAATAGCTAGTGTATAGACCATAAGATAACTCTATGTGCAAAAAGACGCAAATTTGTCATATAGACTAAAATCCATATATAGAGTGTATAAACTTATTACAATATGTACAAAGTGAAGCAAAGACAGATATCTGTGCATATGTTAAGGTGATAACTAGTGCATAAATCATAAAGTGACTTTATGTGCAAACAGACGCAAGTTTATCATATAGACTAAAATACATATATATAAAGTGGGTGAGACTTGTTGCAAGGTATAAAAAATGGAGCAAAAAGACAGGTATATAAAAAAAGGAGGAAAAAATATATATAAAATATTAAATCCAAGTGACGAACGTGATTAAAATGTCCCATACACAATCAGATCAAATCGTGCAATTCGGTAAACACACTAAATAAAACGTGCAACGTACTGGGCAGTCAATCCATCCGTGATGGTCCTTGCAGAAAGTGCAAATGCTATGTAATTACCTCACTGCTGTGGGTAAACAGCAAAATAAGTAATGGACATCAGGATGATTGCAGAGACGGCTGTGTAACACAATCTTTGGGAGACTTCTCTAACTTCCTCATGAATGGCAGGTAAACTCAAGGAAATGGATTAAAGAGGACCGCCATAGTGTAGTATTTCAAACATGTATCAATTTTATTAAAAAGGTTTAAAACTACTCACAAGCAAAGTATGGATAAGCACATAAGACAGACAGCATAAAGTTTAGACCGGATATGGGCGTCACTTCCGGGTTCCTACGCGTTACGTCGTGGAGACTTCAACTGGGATGTTTACACAGGGTACAGGAAGTGACTTAAAGGTGTACTGGGCGGGACTCCGCCGCCCATTTAATTAGTATGCCGATGCTCCGCTGTGTAAGCATAGAAATGCTAATGGGGGCGGGCCAGTCAGAATTAGATACACTGGATGACCTCCCATCTAGACCTGTGTAGCATTAATAAACAGCAGCGCAACGAGGGAGATAAATACAGGGGCGAAGGAGGTGTTAAAACGAGCATTGTTCTAAATTTGGCAAACTCGAAAAGTAGTTATAACTTAGTCATAGATATAAACAGCGCCGTGCCATAATATAAACTTGTCATCTGTCACTCTAGCAATGTGGAGCGATAGAGCACGTCCGGCTGCCATTTTTTCGGAGTTTATTTTAAAATATGTAGGCGGCCATGTTTTTGGTGGTTTGGCAACATATAGGGCAGTGGATTTATATCGATAATGACTAGAGCAAAAATTAGATAAAGCAAGAGTATAAAACCGCGCCAAACAAAGGACCAATGGATATTAATACATCCTATTAAATCAACAAGGGTTGTGGATGACCGGTCAGAAAAATTAAATATACCTTATATCAATAGATACAGGTACAAAAAACTATGCATAGACAGCTGTATTTGAGAGACAGAGTAATTAAAATAATTTTTTTAAAAGAATTTTAATTTTAAAATAGGATAATGTCCAAAAAAGAGAGATTACTAAGCAGATTAAAAATATAATTTTATGGGGACACGGAGATGACGTCCATATTAGGGATGACATACAAGCATAGCAGATTACTTAAAATCTAGAAAATTAAAATGCATAAAATCGCATAAAAATGTTTGGCCTAAACCCATGGGAACATATCTTAAAAATCCCATGGGATTAGGATATCAGTATATATCAGAGTATCGAAATATCACTTTAAGAGGTGTGTAAAAAATTAAAATATTACCAGAACATAAAAGCATCTTACCACGAAATCGCACATAAAAGAATATCCAGTTAGGGGGCTAAAAATCGCTAATGAAACAGTTCAAATCGAACTCTATATTTAATCCCCTGGGGGCAAAGGTATCAAGGGTATATATCCATTTGGACTCTATCTGACTCAAAGTCCTCACCTTGTGTCCTCCCCTCCAATGTTTGACGTAGGGGACAATGCCCCAGAATTTCAAATGCTTGGGGTCTCTATTATGGTGGATAGCGAAATGTTTAGAAACATTATGTTTATCGTACCCCTTCTGTATATTCTGTATGTGCTCTTTCAGTCGAGTTTTTAAAGGCCTTTTTGTGCGGCCTACATACTGCAGGCCGCAGCTACACTCTAAAACGTAAACAGCGCCTACTGTGTTGCAGCAAATAAAATCTTTAACCTTGTGAGTATTACCGGTACTTGTGGCTAGAAATTCAAAGACTTTGTTCGGTTTACTTGCTCTAGTGCACGCTAAGCACCTTTTACAGGGGAAGAAACTAACCCCACCA
This sequence comes from Lithobates pipiens, assembly GCF_037356315.1. NCBI lineage: Eukaryota > Metazoa > Chordata > Amphibia > Anura > Ranidae > Lithobates > Lithobates pipiens. The sequence continues at coordinate 445,336,662 of NW_027507764.1, forward strand.
GAGTACCTTATAAGGTACCACCTACAAGTGGACAAACAAAGAATGTAACTAATGAGTCTCCAATGAGGAATAAACCCAATGTGGGACAGAATCACCCCAAACAAGCAACACCCCAATAGAGAAGAGAAGGCCCCCGTACAATTCTCATACGCCAAAAAAGGGGTGGAAAAAACCTCACTGGAAAAAAGCTCATAACAAGAGGGGGAATCAGGATGACCAGTGGCATCACCCCTCCTATGAACAGCCTAGAGCTCCCCACTACCCTCCTCAAAATAGGAATCCTGTCCCATATTACGATTACAATCGAAGAGAGAGAGAGGATTGGGGACCAGCACAACCCTATTACCGACCCTACGATCAGTATTCAGTCCCTACTTATAATCATTATGCACCATTAAGGGACTATCGTGAGAATGAAAGGGAAGACCAGTACTATCAAACTTACTATCCCGATCCAAATGTAAATAGGGCTTTTTTAGGAAGAAGCCCGGATCATCATACTCCGAGGGTGAGGGATGTGCAGGGAGACAGAGAACGAAGTCCAAAAAGAAGAGAGGAAGAAGAGCAGGAGCGAGAACTCAAGCGAAAAAGAGAGTAAAAGGAGAAGGAGTATTCAACTTGAGTGGCATCTCGCTAACAACAGAAGAATTAGCAGTACTAGATAAAGGCCTCAAGTTTGCCCCTAAAAAGAACCTGAATAAATTCGAAACCTATGTAAACATTCAGAAGTACACAAGGGGCTTAAATATGAAAAAATATTTTTTGAACAACCCCAGAGCCACTTCTGCTCCTCTACCTAATGACATCAAACATAGCACTTTTAAGAATAAATCTGTTTTTAACCCCCAAATTAGCAATAACAAATTTGTAGACGTTTTTAAGAAAATTGTTGCAGAAGATCTAAAAAAACCTTGACACTAAGAAACATATAGAACCGAACTATATGAGATGTGGAATGAAACGCCTGAGTGAGCGGAAAGATGTGGTGATCCGTCCAGCCGACAAAGGTGGAGGCATTGTAGTCTTGTCCAAAACGCAATATAACGACAATATGGCAAAATTGCTGAGTGATACTAAGACTTACACCACTCTACCAAAAAACCCTATCTTTAGAGGAAGAAAGGAGCTTGAACTTGTAGTACATCTGGGTTTGAAAAAAGCAATTTTGAGCAAAAAAGAAGCTCAATATCTCATACCAGAAGCAGCAAGAACACCTATTATTTATTACTTACCTAAAATTCATAAAGACAAGACCAACCCCCCACCTAGACCCATAGTAAATGGGATAGATTCCCTTACTTCAAGGATGGGATCCTACATAGATAACTTTTTACAGCCAACAGTACAGAAGACTAAGGCTTATCTCCGTGATACTAAGCACGTTTTACAGATTTTAGAAGAGTTTACACATGATGGACCTTTTATTTTGGTCACGGCTGACGTAACTTCGCTCTATACCATAATTCCCCATCATGAAGCATGTGAGGCTGTTAAGTGGGGTTTGAGAAACCACTCTGACCTCATTTGCTCTCAACGTAAAGATTTAGTTAAATGTCTCGACTTTTGTTTAAAAAATAATTATTTTTGGTTTAATAGGACGTTTTATCACCAAACCACAGGCGTGGCCATGGGGGCTAAGTTTGCCCCTAGCGTGGCCGGTTTATTTATGGCTAGATGGGAAGAGAACGCAGTATTTCCAAACCCACCCAAAGAACTAGTGCTATATAGGCGTTATATTGACGATATCTTAATACTTTGGAAAGGGAGTAGTGCCAGTCTTAATTTGTTTCAACAAAAATTAAATGAGAATAACTTGAACATAAAACTGACCTGGAATGCAGATGAGAAGGAAATAGTCTTCTTGGATTTACTAATTTTACAAAGAGACGGGAGAATAGAAACTAAGACACATTTCAAAAGTGTAGATAAAAATAGCTATCTCCCGCTGACAAGCTGCCATCACCAAAACTGGCTTTTTAATATCCCTAAAGGGCAATTTATGCGCCTACGGTGAAACTGTAGCAAAAAAGAAGTATTCCTTGAACAAGCTGAGTCCATGGGACAGAGATTCCAGGAGAAAGGTTATAACAAGAGTATAATCCAAGAAAAAATATCAGAAGTGGAAAAGTTGGACCGGGAACATCTCCTTAAAGATACGAAAACACAATATAAAGATAAAAAAGGCGTAGAAGGTGCAATAATTTTGGATTATAATAACCAATATAAAAATATAGAAAGAATAATTAAAAAACACTGGCACATTCTCTTGAATGATAAGGATTTGCACGCAGTTCTACCCCCTAAACCGAAGTTTATTTATAGACGCGCCCCTAACCTCAGAGACATGCTAGTTAAAAACATACCCGACCCTCCTGTGAATAACTTTACGTTTTTTACGGGGAAAGGTTTCTTCCCCTGTAAAAGGTGCTTAGCGTGCACTAGAGCAAGTAAACCGAACAAAGTCTTTGAATTTCTAGCCACAAGTACCGGTAATACTCACAAGGTTAAAGATTTTATTTGCTGCAACACAGTAGGCGCTGTTTACGTTTTAGAGTGTAGCTGCGGCCTGCAGTATGTAGGCCGCACAAAAAGGCCTTTAAAAACTCGACTGAAAGAGCACATACAGAATATACAGAAGGGGTACGATAAACATAATGTTTCTAAACATTTCGCTATCCACCATAATAGAGACCCCAAGCATTTGAAATTCTGGGGCATTGTCCCCTACGTCAAACATTGGAGGGGAGGACACAAGGTGAGGACCTTGAGTCAGATAGAGTCCAAATGGATATATACCCTTGATACCTTTGCCCCCAGGGGATTAAATATAGAGTTCGATTTGAACTGTTTCATTAGCGATTTTTAGCCCCCTAACTGGATATTCTTTTATGTGCGATTTCGTGGTAAGATGCTTTTATGTTCTGGTAATATTTTAATTTTTTACACACCTCTTAAAGTGATATTTCGATACTCTGATATATACTGATATCCTAATCCCATGGGATTTTTAAGATATGTTCCCATGGGTTTAGGCCAAACATTTTTATGCGATTTTATGCATTTTAATTTTCTAGATTTTAAGTAATCTGCTATGCTTGTATGTCATCCCTAATATGGACGTCATCTCCGTGTCCCCATAAAATTATATTTTTAATCTGCTTAGTAATCTCTCTTTTTTGGACATTATCCTATTTTAAAATTAAAATTCTTTAAAAAAAATTATTTTAATTACTCTGTCTCTCAAATACAGCTGTCTATGCATAGTTTTTTGTACCTGTATCTATTGATATAAGGTATATTTAATTTTTCTGACCGGTCATCCACAACCCTTGTTGATTTAATAGGATGTATTAATATCCATTGGTCCTTTGTTTGGCGCGGTTTTATACTCTTGCTTTATCTAATTTTTGCTCTAGTCATTATCGATATAAATCCACTGCCCTATATGTTGCCAAACCACCAAAAACATGGCCGCCTACATATTTTAAAATAAACTCCGAAAAAATGGCCGCCGGACGTGCTCTATCGCTCCACATTGCTAGAGTGACAGATGACAAGTTTATATTATGGCACGGCGCTGTTTATATCTATGACTAAGTTATAACTACTTTTCGAGTTTGCCAAATTTAGAACAATGCTCGTTTTAACACCTCCTTCGCCCCTGTATTTATCTCCCTCGTTGCGCTGCTGTTTATTAATGCTACACAGGTCTAGATGGGAGGTCATCCAGTGTATCTAATTCTGACTGGCCCGCCCCCATTAGCATTTCTATGCTTACACAGCGGAGCATCGGCATACTAATTAAATGGGCGGCGGAGTCCCGCCCAGTACACCTTTAAGTCACTTCCTGTACCCTGTGTAAACATCCCAGTTGAAGTCTCCACGACGTAACGCGTAGGAACCCGGAAGTGACGCCCATATCCGGTCTAAACTTTATGCTGTCTGTCTTATGTGCTTATCCATACTTTGCTTGTGAGTAGTTTTAAACCTTTTTAATAAAATTGATACATGTTTGAAATACTACACTATGGCGGTCCTCTTTAATCCATTTCCTTGAGTTTACCTGCCATTCATGAGGAAGTTAGAGAAGTCTCCCAAAGATTGTGTTACACAGCCGTCTCTGCAATCATCCTGATGTCCATTACTTATTTTGCTGTTTACCCACAGCAGTGAGGTAATTACATAGCATTTGCACTTTCTGCACGGACCATCACGGATGGATTGACTGCCCAGCACGTTGCACGTTTTATTTAGTGTGTTTACCGAATTGCACGATTTGATCTGATTGTGTATGGGACATTTTAATCACGTTGGTCACTTGAATTTAATATTTTATATATATTTTTTCCTCCTTTTTTTTATATACCTGTCTTTTTGCTCCATTTTTTATACCTTGCAACAAGTCTCACCCACTTTATATATATGTATTTTAGTCTATATGATAAACTTGCGTCTGTTTGCACATAAAGTCACTTTATGATTTATGCACTAGTTATCACCTTAACATATGCACAGATATCTGTCTTTGCTTCACTTTGTACATATTGTAATAAGTTTATACACTCTATATATGGATTTTAGTCTATATGACAAATTTGCGTCTTTTTGCACATAGAGTTATCTTATGGTCTATACACTAGCTATTACTCTAAATATATGCACAGGGGCATTTTTTGACTTATTTATGCACAGTTGCACTTGATATAATTTTATAATCGCATATTTGTGAATTCAGCCATACTATCTGTATGGCTGAACTCGAATCGCACAGAGATCGGATGTGATTTGCACTGCAGTGCGGTGCGAATCACATTCGTTCTCATAAACCGCTGCAATGTGAACCCAGCCTTAGTGACACTGGCGACGGGGGGTGATCACGGGGTTAAACCTTTATTGGGGGGGTTAGGGGGGCACATTAGAACTAAAGGGGGCTAACCCTAACTGCCCTAACAGTTATTACAGTCACAAATGACACCAATGCAAAAAAAAAAAAAAAATGCAATTGGTGTCACTGTGACTGGGGGGGGGCAGGGGTAATTGGGGGGGTGATCGGGGGGTAAAGGGGGGGGTGTGAGTGTGCCTGGCATGTTCTACTGTACGTGTGGTGTGTTGTTGCAACTCACCGATCCTCTCTCCTCGGTGCCGGAACGAAAAATACCGACACAGAGGAGAGATTACATCACTTCCTCTCCTGTGAGGAGAGGAAGTGATGTCACGGAGCATTTCTATTCGTCGGGAGCGATCGCGAGGGGGTGGCCATGAATAAATTGCCGCCCCCTCATCCCGGATCGCTCCCGAACGAATGCCGACCGCCGCAGGCACCGGGGGGGGGGCCCGATCGGGCCCCCCACCAGCGGGAAGGCAGGGACTTATATATACACCCATATGCCTGCCCGTGCCATTCTGCCGACGTATATCGTCGTGCGGCGGTCGGCAAGTGGTTAAATATATCAACCACAACCACACATTTTAGCTTACCTATTAAAGCTCAAGCTAATAAAACAATAACTTAAAATCCCACACGCCGAGCTTATGTACCATAAGCACAACACCCCAACTGGCCCACATCCACACATGACTGTAAATTCATATTCAGGATGTCCAGTGCAATATCTGACAAGTAGATTTTGTCAGGCCGGTAAAAACCTAGAATACGCTTCTAAAATGATCTCTACATGTTGGAATAAACCACTGCATAACTCTGGTTACCGTTCTCCCATAATACTTATATATAATACTTATATATATATATATATATATATATATATATATATATATATATATATATAAAAAAGTAAACCGCGCTGGGGAAAAATTCGTGAAAACAAGAAAAATCTATATAAAACAGGCAGCAGCAATAAATGTGATATGGCACCCAACAGAAATACAGAAATAAAAAGCTGCGCCAACCCTCTAATTAATTAAATGACAAAAATCTAATATTAGAATATATGAATAATTATCATTGAATAATTATAGCAATCAAATAAACACCATAAGTGCATAAAAATCACAAAAATACATAAAGAAGTAAAAAATATCACAAACAAAAATCCAATCATAAAAAGTTCATATGTGAGTCCAGATAAACGTTTGTGGCACCACAGTGATTCAACACATTCCAAAAGCGCATGAAGTGCCCGTCACCATATAGTGAATGCGCTTACCAGAAAATATATAAATTAGAGCGTTTGTATATAGTCGATGGGTCACATCAAAGATATCCTCCTTTTAGTGGGTCAGCACTCCATCTCATAACAGTACTCTCCGGATATTAATCTATTCCGTGGTCCCAATAGGGAGCTCAGTAATCCCCAGAAAAGAAAGGAACCGACATAGCATAATATGGTAGGGACAATTTATTGAAAGAAAAAGTAGCACACTTACATGTGGGTAGATAAAACACAGCGTATAGGAACAATATGTAAAAAGCCGGCCGGCAAACAGGAGCCCGTCCTCCTCTCCTACAACGTGGTGGCGTCACTGCGTGCACTGCACCTCTAATGATGCATTTTTTTCTCTTTTTAGATCCCTGCTCATGCCAGGACCTTTGCTGACTTTCATAAGCCAATCATAGGTAAGTACAATCACTGACATAAACTGGTTTAAACTATAATTTATTTGTCTACCATCATCCCATATGAGGTAGGCGGGGGCATTTCATGCCCCCCCCCCCCCCATGGTTATTCCTATAATTTCGAAACTCTATCACTGACCACACTGCTCCCTGACCAACAACTGGGCATCTGCCACCCTGGCCCACACTCCATGTTCCTTCCTATGTGGTAGTGACTGGCTATTTGATAGTCAGAACAGGGTGCAGGGGCAGAAAGTGACGTGTTAGTTATTGGCTAAAAAAGCTTGTGGCCAGTAAGGTTAATAGGAGACTATGGGTTGATTTACTAAAGGCAAATAGGCTGTTGACTTTGCAAAGGAAGTTGCACAGTGTAATAGAATTTTCGACAGAGCTTAGTGAAGTGGTAAAATTTCACTTTGCAAATAATACCCAATTATGCGCAAGGAAAATCATTTTAAAAAACAGCATTTTCACTCACATATGATTAGAAGATGGAAATCAGCAGAGGTTCACCTCTTTCACTAAGCTCTGGGTAGATTCCCTTACAAAGTGTAACTTCCCTTGCAGTCAACAGTTTTTGTTCTCTGTGTATTTTTTTTCTTTTTTTTTACCAACAAATAAGTAAACTAATTGGGAAAATCTTGTGTACAGTGTTTGCTTTAAGTACACAAATGTGTACATAATCCAAATAAGTGTGCAAATAGCAAATCGAATGTGCAGAAGATCATGACAACATGTCAGATTTCAATTTCAGAATAAAGCCAAATGACTGTAAAATAGATTTGGATTCTGGTTACATTTTGTCCTTTTTTTGCCTGTAAACCTGACAATCCTATTACTAAATGGATGGCAATAGTTAATGCTTCTTAACATCTATTAAAATGTATGAGAGTTTTTAAGAGCTCCTGCCAAGCACCTATAAATAATGCTTTGTCATGACCGAGGCCTCATGTGACAACACGTGTTTTATGTCAGTGTAATGCTGTAATGGCTTTAGTGCTTTGCCTTTTCCACACCTGACTATAATGTTATATTTCTGTTCTATATATACATCCTTCTTATGACCTTCCAAGCTTGTTTATATCTAGTAATTTATCTATTCAATTATCATAATAATATCATCTTAAAATACTAATCAAAAGTCAATGTCATATAAATTCAGTTCCAGTAAATAGGATAACCGTGAACATCACCAAAAGGAAAACAAAAATGATAAGGATGAATAAGTAATAGATGTACCAATTTATATTTGAATGTGTGGCCAAGGATGTTCTGATGTGAGATGTATAGATTGCTGTTATTGAAAGCATTTCTGACTTCTTTGTAATGACCATGAGTGTTTAGAATTGTAACACACGGTCGGAATTTCTGACAGAAAAAGTCAGATGGAAGCTTTTCATCGCATATTCCGCCCGTGTGTATGCCCCATCGGACTTTTTACGCGGAAAATTCAGATGGACTTAGATAGAGAACATGTTCTATATTTTTCCGTCGGAAAAACCTTCAGAGTTTATTCCGATGGGAAAACTGGTAGTGTGTACAGGGCATAAGACTGTTTTTACAATTACTTGGAGGTAGCACTAATTTCTCTAGGAGCAGAATTGGTAAACACTTTTTAACCATTTTAGCACTAGGACCATTTTTTTAATTTTTTGCACACATGTAAAATCTGAATTTTTGGCCATAAAATTGCCTAAAACCCCAAGAAGATTATATATTTTCTGAAAGCAGAGGCCTTACATAATAATAAAAAAAGATGCAGTTTTTTTTATGTTGCACAATATTGTTGCAACTTTTTATCAATTGCATATTTTAAAGAAAAAATTTTATAAAATGAATTTTAGTTCATAATAAATAATAAAATAATAAAATAAAACACAATAAAATACCTATTTCTTTGTAAAAAAAAATACAATGTGGGGTTGCATTGAGTAAATAGATACCAAACTTGTCAAGTCCTAAAATGGTGTGCACCCTTGATATCGCAAAAAACAATGGTACCCAACAATCTTTATAGGCGATGCTTTAAAAAGCCTTTACAGCTCATTTCTTTAGAATGAACTAAGCTCTGGTGCTAGAATTATAGCTCTCAATCTGAAGTTCTCAGTGGTACCTTACATGTGTAGTACGATTGCAGTTTACATACTCATGTGCACCCTAGGTCACATTTGCATTTGTGGGGGTGTATGGGGTATTACATTAAATTTTTGTTTGTTTGTTTTTTATTAACTTTTTTCTTTTACCTTTTTTTTTTAATTTACCATTATTGCTATCACAAGGCGCTAACAAACCACCATACAACAGAATTGGACAGGTGAAAGGTACTTTTTATGAAGACATTGGGAGTCTAATAGAACCTCAATGTCGCACTGCCTGCATTGTAAAATTGATATGGGATTATGCAGCCACTGGATCACTTTCACTTTACAGCCAGGAGTTGGCTGGGTAAAATAAGCACAAGCTGATGGCTGTACCATGTACATCCAAAGAGCTGAACTAGTTAAACAGAAAAACCAAGTAACTACTGTATATTTTTGTTTAGGAAGGCACTGAGTGCATGTATTTTTATATTTTTTTAGGTATGTATAAATACGCTTTCACATTTCATTAAGTCTTCTATTGACTTCATGTCGTACATTAAGCTGCACTGTAGAAATATATAAATGCACTTGTGCTTAGTGACCCCCTCGCTGTGTTTACACTGTGTACAGCCTGGCTAATACCACAATATTCAGCCTGACTAATACCACAACATTTAGCCTAGCTAATACCACAACATTTTGCAAGTTCTTTTCCTCCCATGTACTTGGCTTAAAGGTGAAGTTTATTCCGCTTATATTTGCCTTACTATTTTCTCCTTTCCACCCTCACCAACATGCTAATGGTATTTTTAAATAAACCTTCATTTTTTTATTACATACTCATTTTAGTCCCAGTGACATAATGGATCTTTATTCTTCTCTAAGAAATGCAGGCATATCCTGTCCAGTAGAAGGGACTGGAACATTGCTGCACAAAGCTTCCTGAAAATATTGCAGTGGTTCACCTCAGTAATCCTCTTATGAGCCTTCAGTCCTGATGCAAACATTGAGTTTGATGTTTTTAGGGGTTATGCAAATATTGAAATGTCTTGGTGAGTGGATATCATTCTGAAGAGTGAACATTTCTAGGTAGGCTTCATTTGCATGGATCACCTTAGGTAATGCCCACATGTGATTCTGAGCCTCTATAGCTGAAAGACTGAAATCCAATGAATGAAAGATCGGTCAAGGACAGTAAGGCTAGGGAGTAAAAAGGGCTGAATCATGCTGAAACCACACTGTGGCAAGCTTTCAGTGTGCAGTGGAATTTAAAGTGGTTGTAAACCCTTACAACACACTTTGACCTACAGGTAAGCCTAGATTAAGGCTTACCTGTAGGTCCAAGAAATATCTCCTAAACCTATATGGTTTAAGAGATATTTGCCCGAAGACAGGCACCGCTGTCTACAGCGCATGCGCCGTAGACAGCGGCGTGCAGGCGCACTGAGCGCGGCATCGTCAATGACGAAGATGCCGCGCGTGTCGACTCCCGTGCGCATACGCAGGAGTGACGTCATCGCGGCTTCGCCGAATGACAGCGGCGGTGCTGCGAGACCCCACCGAGAAGATGGATGCGCCGGACTACAGGGGACAGCGGTGACTTCACTGGCTCCTGTGTCAGGTAAGTGACACATAATGGACTACTATGCGATGCATAGTAGTCCATTATGCTTTGCCTTTGAGAGAATGAAACAGGAAGTAAACCCACCAGGGTTTACTTCCTCTTTAAGTACAGGTGAGAGGTCAGTATAAGTGTGCAAGACTGAGGACACATCTGTAGAGCTTTATTTTATGCAGATTACTGGTCCTGGGAATAGCATCTGTGAAGAACATGTGTAAAGGCGGCTGGAGTAGTTTTAAAAGTCCAACCCCCCCTTACCACTGCTGGCACTCCTGGTGCTCCTGACATTGCTGGCTGTAACAAGAGTTGAACTGCTTCTATGTGGATCTCCCCACTCGTCCCTCTCCTTGCCACTATGAAGAGTGACAGAGTAGCTGTGTGTGTCCCTGTCCCTGCTCTCCTCCTCTTCTGCCATTGTACAGAGGATTGGGCTGTGTGTAAGTGCTAGTGAGCTTTTGTAGATCGCCAACTTGGCATTCCGCAGGGCATGGAGTCTAAGCACCAGCCTGCTTCTTCACCACAACACCTGATGGTGGGGATGGACTTGAAGCTGAGGATACACACAGCGCTCGCGTGTGCAGAGTACAAACAGCAGTACACAACAGGAGATCCAGGAGGCAAGCTGAGGTCAGGACTGAAAGCAAACAAGCACAGACAGTGAAAAAAGCACAGGATACACAAAGAGCTCAGAGAACTGTGAAGCTGCTCAGGTAACATGGGTTACACTGAGCATGTGTTATATAGGCAAGCAAACTATGAGGCAGTCCAGGAAGTGATGAAAGAGAAGGAAATAAATGCCCACAGAATAGCAAGCAATAGCAGGCAATGCCCATAGCACAGCCAAACCACACATGTGAAAGGAATAAGGGTAGAAAAAGCATTGAAGCAAGGAGGTAAGAACACACAAGCAAGAAACTACTGCAGGCCAGGCTAACCTGTGACAGTAATCCCCCCCTTACAAGGTCCCCCCACTTGTTCATGGCCAGGCTTGAGAGGGCACTTCTGATGAAAGATTTAATCAAAACGAGGGGTAGAAACATCAGTAGAAGGAATCCAACACCTCTTCTCACGACCATATCCCTTCCAGTCAGAGAATTTGAAATCCAAGATTTGATTGATTTTATACTTATCCGAAGTACTGATTGTTGGAGAAGGATGGTGTCATGTACCTGGTACTGGAGGTCAATGGACAGAGGGCTTCCCTTGCAGCTAAGTTCCAGACCCCCCTTAGGGTGAAACAGGAGATGTCAGGCCCAAATTAACATGGGTTAAGTACAGCTGATGTCCTGGAGAGGAGTCAGCAGACAGGTGGTACCCGTGAAACATTGCAGGTCTAGGGTAACGCAAAGATTGGACAGTGGTCAGTGGAAAGCCAAGGTCAGGACCCAGGTGGGTATCAGAGCAGATTTGGTCAGATGGGTAGCTGAAGTCAGTCACAGAATGTGGGCAGGAGACAGGTCTAGGACAAGCCAGGTCGGTAACAGGAGATCACAGGAACAAGAGAATCACAGGGAGGATGCACTGGAGGAGCTGAAGTTCAACCAACTATGGCCACTGACAGGCTTCCTTATAAAGGCAGTTTGGCGCCAAACTAAGTTGGGGGTGCACGGCAGTGCGCCAGTGCATCTGCCTGGTCTGGTGCAAGTCCGTTCATGTATGCGTGTGCCAAAGCTCATTTTTGTGGCCATGCAAACTACTGTCTGGAATGCCAGGTCTTCCAGCACTTCTGTTGCAGATGGTGCCCTGACAGGTTTCCCATCCTCTTCGCCATCTATTGATGATGTATGGTCTCAGGAGAGAAACATGGAAAACATTAGGGATCCTTAGATGTGAAAGGAGACTTGAAAGTGACAGGGTTAACATGGCAAATTTGGGACTCACAATGATGATCTACAGCTACTTTGTACTTGGAAGCTGCCAGATGTAAATTCTTGGAAACATCTGCCCAGATAGAATTAAAAGATCATTGCATCTCTGCAGCCGTAGGCAACGCAGAAGAAATGGGAACAGAAAATGGTACAGAAGGATGGTGACCATGCACCGTGAAAAAGAGAGACTCAAGTGCTGGCAGTGCTGGCATTAGTGTGGTTATTAAGGGTAAACTTTAGGCAGGGTAGAAGGTCTACCCAATTATCCCAATGGGCAGAAGTGAAGGCACAAAGATACATTCTGGTTCACCCTTTCAGTTTGCCCATTTGACTGTGGATGAAAGGCTGAGGAGAGGTCCAACTTGATTCCAAAGAATGTGGCCAGAGCCCTCCAGAAGCAGGCTGTAAATTAAATTAAAGTAAATGGAAGCCAAAGTGACAGCAGATGGTAGTCCTGGAAATTAATTTAAGTGGCACATCTTAGAAAACCTGTCCAAAACCACCCAGATATTATTGGAGCCTGCTGAGGGGAGTAGTTCAGAGATAAAGTCCATCGAGATGCAACACCAAGGTACATCTGGAACAGGTAGAGGTAAAAGGAGACCTGCTGGAACAGACATGGAACAAGCCTGAACATATTCTTCAACATCCTTCTAAAGTGAGGGTCACCATAAAAACGGTGTAGGAAGGCACAGGTACATTGCACACCAGAGTGTCCTGAGAGTTTATAGTCATGTACCCATTTGAGAAGCTTGGAACAAAGAGGGCACACCAAAGGTCTTTCCAGGTGGGATACATGAAGACTGAAGATGGGTGAAGGCCAGAGATAATAGGTTCCGGTTCAACATAACACTTAGCCCTTGTACACATGGTCGGACATTCCGACAACAAAATCCTTAGGATTTTGTCCGAAATTGGTGTTGCATACACACTGTCGACAAAGTTGTCGGAAAATCCGATTGTAACGTGATGACGTTTATTTAGTTACGACAGGACTACGTTCAGGCTAGTAGCCAATAGCTTTGGTCTAGGAATTTGATCTGAGCATGCGTGGAACTTTGTCCGATCTGAATCCGATCGGATCATGTTGTCAGAAAATGTCTATATTCAGCTCTCAAATTTTGTTGGTTGGACATTCTGAAGCAAAAAGTTGTGAAGCCACACACGGATTATCCGACAACACAATCCGATCGGACATTTTCTGTCAGAATGTCCAACTGTGTCTACAAGGGCTAAGAGTCAATGTCAAATGATCTGGACAAGACATCAGCATGAGCATTTTTATAAACATGTTGGAAGACGAGTTAAGTTAAACCTGACAAGAGAGCCTATTGCTCTTGTCTGCGAATCAAACGTTGAGTGGATTGTAGTTACTGGGAGTTCTTATGATCTGTATAATATAAGATATGATGTTGCTATTCTTGCAGTGCCAACTTGATAGTCAGAAGTTCTGGATCCCCCAACGATGCAGTTTCTTAGCCTTCCACCAATGATGTGGAAACTTAACCACCTTCAGACCGGACCATTTTGCTGGTAAATGACCAGAGGTCTTTTTACAATTTGGCACTGCGCTGCTTTAACTGGTAATTGCGCGGTCATGCAATGTTGTACCCAAACAAAATTTGCGTCCTTTTCTTCCCACAAATAGAGCTTTCTTTTGATGGTATTTGATTGCCTCTGCGATTTTTATTTTTTGCGATATAAACGTAAAAAGACCGCAAATTTTGAAAAAAAATGATATTTTCTACTTTTTGTTATTAGAAAAATCCAATAAACTCAATTTTAGTCATACATTTAGGCCAAAATGTATTCAGCCACATGTCTTTGGTAAAAAAAAAGTCAATAATTGTATATTTATTGGTTTGCGCAAAAGTTGTCACATCTACAAACTAAGGTACGTTTTCTGGAATTTACGCAGCTTTTAGTTTACGACTGCCTATCTCATTTCTTGAGGTGCTAAAATGGCAGGGCAGTACAAAACCCCCCCAAATGACCCCATTTTGGAAAGTAGACACCCTAAGGAAATTGATAAGTGGCATGTTGAGCCCATTGAATATTTTATTTTTTTGCCTCAAGCGATTGAATAATGACAAAAAATAATTATTTTTTTTTTTTTTACACAAAGTTGTCACTAAATGATATATTGCTCACACATGCTATGGGCATATGTGAAATGACACCCCAAAATAAATTCTGCTGCTTCTCCTGAGTACGGGGATACCACATATGTGGGACTTTTTGGGAGCCTAGCCGCGTACGGGGCCCCGAAAACCAAGAACCGCCTTCAGGTTTTCTAAGGGCGTAAATATTTGACTTCACTCCTCACTACCTATTACAGTTTTGAAGGCCATAAAATGCCAAGATGGCACAAAACCCCCACAAATGACCCCATTTTAGAAAGTAGACACCCCAAGCTATTTGCTGAGAGGCATGTTGAGTCCATGGAATATTTTATATTTTGCCACAAGTTGCGGGAAAATTACAAACTTTTTTATTTTATTTTTTTTTTTCACAAAGTTGTCACTAAATGATATATTGCTCACGCATGCCATGGGCATATGTGAAATGACACCCCAAAATAAATTCTGCTGCTTCTCCTGAGTACGGGGATACCATATATGTTGGACTTTTTGGGAGCCTAGCCGCGTACGGGGCCCCGAAAACCAAGCACCGCCTTCAGGCTTTCTAAGGGCGTTACAGTTTTGAAGGCCATAAAATGCCAAGATGGCACAAACGCCCCCCAAATGACCCCATTTTGGAAAGTAGACACCCCTAAATTTAGGGGTACACTAGTGAGACTAGGTAATAAATGGCGGGTGCCCTGAAACTATAAAAAAATAACTAACCAACCAGCGTCACCTGTAACCGTTATATGGTGATCACTGGTGAAAGGGTTAACTAGGGGGCAATCAGGGGGCTTTATGCGGTAGTATATGGGGGTCCCTGGCGCTATAAAAAGCTGCGGCGAACCTAAATACCTACCTGCCTAACTAGCGTCACCTGTGACACTAATACAGCGATCAGAAAAACGATCGCTTATTAGGCTGGGTTCACACTGGAGCGATGTGGGAACGCCACGAATGCGCGGCGGGTTCCCGCATCACATGCCTCCCGGCGGCAGTTCACACTGCCCTATGCGAACTGCTGGGAGTGTCAGTGAAATGTTAATGACACCCCCAGATCAGTTCGCATATCGCAGTGCGATCTGCAAACTCGGATCGCATGGTGTGAACACCCATGCGATCCGATTCTGCTGCGGGCCAAAAAAAGGGTCCCGTGCGAATTTGCGGCGGGTGCGGCGGGTGCGACACGAATTCAGCCATACTATCTGTATGGCTGAACTCGAATCGCACAGAGATCGGATGTGATTTGCACTGCAGTGCGGTGCGAATCACATTCGTTCTCATAAACCGCTGCAATGTGAACCCAGCCTTAGTGACACTGGCGACGGGGGGTGATCACGGGGTTAAACCTTTATTGGGGGGTTAGGGGGGCACATTAGAACTAAAGGGGGCTAACCCTAACTGCCCTAACAGTTATTACAGTCACAAATGACACCAATGCAAAAAAAAAAAAAGCAATTGGTGTCACTGTGACTGGGGGGGCAGGGGTAATTGGGGGGTGATCGGGGGGTAAAGGGGGGGGTGTGAGTGTGCCTGGCATGTTCTACTGTGTAGTGTAGTGCTTGTGCAACTCACCGATGCTCTCTCCTCGGTGCCGGAACGAAAAATACCGACACGGAGGAGAGAATACATCACTTCCTCTCCTGTGTTTACATTACAGGAGAGGAAGTGATGTCACCGGACATTTTCATTCGTCGGGAGCGATCGCGAGGGGGTGGCCATGAATGAATGGCCGTCCCCTCGGGTGGGATCGCTCCCGAACGAATACCGACCGCCGCAGGCACCGGGCGGGGGCCCGATCGGGCCCCCGACCCGCGGGCAGGCAAGGACGTACATGTAAGCCCTTATGCCTGCCCGTGCCATTCTGTCGACGTACATCGTCGTGCGGCGGTCGGCAAGTGGTTAATGAAAGCCTTCTTCAGGATTCCATGGTAATGGAGGATGTTTAGAGGGAGATAGAATGGTTCTTCCAGACAAATGACAATTCAGAAAATTCCCCGGGAGTAATCTGGGAAACGCATAAAGCAGTAATGCGTAGAGTACTGATTAAACATGGAGCAAGAATTAAGAAGGAGAGAGAAGCAAAGCTAACTATGTTACTGTTTAAAATCCAAAGTTTAGAGGCACGACATAAACACTCTCAGACTACAGAAGTAGAACAAGAATTATTAAATGCCCATAGACAAGTGACTGACTTATTACAGTATAGAGCTAAAATGGCATTACAAATAGGACGTAAATGTACTTTTGAGTCGGGCAATAAATGTGGTAGACAACTTGCAAGAGCATTACGTGAAATGTACTCAAGGACATTTATACCTTCAGTTAGGAAAAGAGATGGGGAGGAGGTTGAGATGCCTGGACAGATAGCTGAGGTGTTCGGTGAGTTCTACTCCTCACTCAATAATTTGAACCTGGGTGGACCAGATCGAATGGTGATGGAGTATTTAACAGCAAGTGGAATGCAGAGTCTGACGGCCAGTGTGCAGAAGGAGTTGGTTTTTCCAATCACATTAGAAGAAGTACAAAGGGGAATAAGTGTCAGGGCTGGCTTAGCCCTTTCTCCTCTGGGCTGGCCGCTCAGCTGTCGGCTAATTGCCAGCTCTCTTCTCTTTCCACAGTTACCAGCTGTTCCCGATGATGCTCGTCTGACCTGCCTATTTAAAGCCTTCCAGCTCACTCTTTCCTTTGCCTTCGTGTTGGTCACATCACTAGGAACCATCTCCTGTTGTTTGTTTCAAGACTGGCTTTCTGACATCCCTCCTGGCTTCTATCCTGCTTGCAGTTGCTCTCCTTGGATCCTAGACGTCTGGACTGGCTGATTACCCGATCTGGTTTATGAACTTTGGACTGGCTGACTACCTAATCTGGCTACTGGACTCTGGCTATGCTTGACTACGCTTTTTCCTACTTACCTTTTTATTTTTATTAATAAACAAGTGTGATTTGATTGTACTTCCGTCTCTGTCTGTTTCATGGTTCCTGACAATAAGATTAGCAAAAACTAGGAAGGCACCAGGACCAGATGGTTTTTCGGCCCAGTATTATAAGATATTTTCACCGGTATTGGGACCCTATCTGGTGGAAATGTTTAAGGAGCTGGGGGAGGAAGCTTCCTTTCATCCAGAGACAGTGAACACTATGATAATGGTGATACCAAAAGAGGGTAAGGACCCAAAGCAATGTGAAAGTTATAGGCCAATATCCTTGTTGAATGCCGATTTGAAAATATTCAGTAAGATGACAGCCCTAAGATTACAACAGCAATTACCCTCCCTGATCCATCAAGATCAAGTAGGATTTGTACCAGCAAGAGAAGCAAGAGATAATACCATCAAAACCTTGAACTTGATGCATATAGCTAATTCGACCCAGACTTCATGTGTGTTTCTTGGAACAGATGCAGAGAAGGCTTTTGATTGGGTGGGGGTTTCTTTTTGCAGTTCTTCGCCATATAAGATTAGGAGGGAAAATGATTAGATGGATTGCAGGCATGTACAAAGAATTTACAGCCGAAGTTAAGGATAATGGAGTAGCTTCCCCTTCTTTTACGATAATGAATGGGACAAGGCAGGGATGTCCATTGTCCCCTTTATTGTTTGCATTGGTTTTGAAATACCGTTTGTGTAGAATACAGCTCAACAAATATATTTGCGTAATAATGGTAGGAGAAACCCAACATAAAGCTGCAGCATATGCAGATGATATGCTTTTTTCAATGACCAACCCTATAATCTCACTCCCGAACCTTTTTAGGGAAACTGAGTTATATAGTACGTTATCTTATTTTAACCACTTGAGATCCGCGCTATAGTCAATTGACGGCTACAGTGCGGATCTCCTTTTCCGGGACTACGTCTATTGACGTAGTCCCGTGCACGAGCGGCCTGCGCGCCCCCTGAGGGGCGCGCGCGGCGCGCTCTGTGATCGGCGAGTCTACGAGACTCGCCTGATCACCGATCCGTGCAAGGGGTCGATCCCGACCCCTTATCACGTGATCAGCTGTCAGCCAATGACAGCTGATCATGTGATATAACGGAGCCGGTAATCGGCTATTATTCCTCCTCGCGCTGTCAGCGCGAGGAGAAAAAAAAAAGCCAATCACCGGCGGCCGTGATCGGGACATCAGTCCCGATCATGGCCAGCACTGCTAGTGCCCACCTGCAACCCTGTCACTGCCCACCTGCCCCCTGCCAGTGCAACAATAAAAAAAGTAAGTGCCCCCGTCAGTGCCACCCAGCAGTGCCCATAGTGCCACCCAGCAGTGCCCACAGTGCCACCCAGCAGTGCCACCCAGCAGTGCCCACAGTGCCACCCAGCAGTGCCCACAATCTGCCTTAACAAAGGTGCTGCACCCGTGCCACATATCTGTGCCCATCAGTGTCATCTACCAGTGCCCAGCAGTGCCGCCCATCAGTGCCCAGCAGTGCCACCTATCAGAGCCACCTATCAGTGCCACATATCAGTGCCCATCAGTCCCATCTATCAGTGGTACCTATCAGTGCCCATCCGTGCCACCCATCCGTGCCACCCATCCGTGTCACCCATCTGTGCCACCCATCCATGATGCCATCTTATGTGCCCATCTTTGCCCATCAGTGCCGCCTTATCTGTGCCCATCGGTGCTGCCTTATCTGTGCCTATTTGTGCCGCCTTAACTATGCCTATCAGTGCCCACCAGTGCAGCCTATCAGTGCCCACCAATGCAGCCTATCAGTGCCCACCAATGCAGCCCATCAGTGCCCACCAGTGCAGCCTATCAGTGCCGCCTCATCAGCGCACTTCAATGAAGGAGAAAAATGACCCGTTTGCAAAATTTTATAACAAACTTTTAAACATGATTTTTATTTTTTATTTTTTTGCATATTTTTTTGTTTGTTTAGCAAAAAATAAAACTCCGAGCTGTAATTAAATACCACCAAAAGAAAGCTCTATTTGTGGGAAAAAAATGATAAAAATGTCATTTGGGTACAGTGTTGTATGACCGCGCAATTGTCATTCAAAGTGCATCAACGCTGAAAGCTGAAAATTGCTCTGGGACTGAAGGGGGTTTAAGTGCCCAGTAAGCAAGTGGTTAAGATAAATTTCTCTAAATCAGAGTCACTGGCGGTAGCAACCCCAAAGGAAATGATGAAGTCAATAAAGGCAAATTATAAATTTAAATGGGCAGATCAATTCTTGAAGTACTTAGGGACTTGCATTGTAGCGGACCCCTTCAAAACACACAAGCTACATTTTTTTTCCGGTGTTAAATAAGGCGCAAGGCTTATTGGAGAGATGGCATAAGGGATTACACTCTTGGTTTGGAAGAAGCAATATAATTAAGATGAACTTTTTACCAAAGTTCTTATACCTCTGCCAGACAGTCCCAATCGCAATTCCTAGGAAATTTTTTATAAACATCCAAACATTAATTACAAAATTTATTTGGGTGCACAGACACCCTAGGATCAGGAGGACTCTGTTGTCCTTACCAAAACAATATGGGGGATGGCCGTTCCTGATATGTATAAATACTATAAAGCAGTTCATTTAGGCTGACTGTTGAACTGGTGTCGACATGGAGAACTAAAAACTTGGCTAAGATTAGAGCAAGCACAGAGTAGGGAGTTATTACATAGAGCTCCCTGGTGTTTTAGGGACTTAACATCTAATACTAAGTCACATCCAACAATAGGACCTACGCTTCTTGTTTGCTATAATCTTTTATCTAAGGGTAAGATATCCACACAGGAATCACCTTTAGTATCTATATTGGGGAATCCGCAATTCATATTAGGTACACAGATTAAAAGAGGGCTATATCAGGCCTCACACTTTATGAGATCAGGTGGTTGGCCAGTGCAGGAACTGATAGCTGCAAATGGCCCTTTCCAATTAGACTTCTGGCCGGCAGCGCAATTAAGACATTTTCTATGCACTAGGATACCGCCAGGTCCTCTGGATCGTAGTCTGCTGCAATTTGAGAAATGTTGTATGGAAACAGAACCAATAATGCATGCTATCTTTAAAATGTATGCGTTATTGATTAAACCATCTGATAATTTTTAGTTAACTTTCCTCCAGAAATGGGAAATAGATTTGGGGAGGATCTTTACGAAGGATCATAAAGAACGCGGTGATGTACAACACGTACAACGGGACTAGAAAAAGGAAGTTCAATAGCCAGTAGCCAATAGCCCATGCATTGTTTTTGGTCCTTCGGAAAAGCATACAAATGAACGGTTTTCCCAGAATTAAAACATGTTCTATTTCTAGGTCAATCAGAATTTTCGAAAAAAAAGGCTGATGAAGCCCACACATGTTCGGAATATCCGTTGAAATTATTCCATCAGACTTTTTCTGCTGGAAAGTCCGACCGTGCATACATGGCATAACAAGTACAAAAGTACAGGAAACGAACTATAGAATAATTTCACAATGGTATAGAACTCCAGATATAGTTAAAAAATGTTTCCCAAATGTATCAGATAGCTGCTGACGATGTCAGACAGAACAGGGGACCTTGTTACACGTTTTCTGGTCCTGCCCCAGAGTTAAGATATTCCGGAGGGAGGTCCAGAAGATCATTAAAAAATTTAGCGATGAGAAAATTCGGGAAGATCCAGCTCTTTTTCTTTTACATTTGTCAGAGATCCTGGGGATCACTTATTGAATGCAGCCAAAGCATGCATTCCACTTAAGTGAAAACAGATACAACCCCTTACTGTGAGTATGTGGCTGAAGAAATTATAGGACGTAAACAGGATAGAAGACCTAGTTTGGACAACCAGGAAAAAAAAGAGAAATTTATTTAAAGACTTGGTCATCATGGAATCTTTTTATTTTTTCAGAGGAAGGGAAAAAAAGAAATTGATACAAACTAGAGGGAGGGAGGGGACTTGTGGGGGGAGAGGAGAGTATTATGGTTTAATAAGAGGGGGGTTTCCACTCCTTTATGTGGTGGCAATCCCCCCTCCACCCTTTTATTTTGGGGGGGGGGGTGGGAGGAGGGTAAGGAAAGGGTAAGGAAAGGAGGGAAAAATGGACTGTAAATAGTGGCTGCAGATGGAATATTAGGAGATAGTGGTTGCATCCTGGCTGGGTCTGGGGAAAGCGTCACCCCTGATTCGGCATGAAGCAACAACATGGAAAATGGAATTTAGCGGTGAAGTTCATTCTTCTTCTTTTTATTTATTTTTTTCCTCCTCCTTTCTTCCACCTTGGCTTATTTCTCTTTCCATCTTTATTGGATAGCATATCAGGAATAGATGGAATTGAATGTAATGACTTACTTTTGTCTTTTTGTTTGGCTGTATATATTGAAATGGAATGTTAATTATAGAAAGATTGTTCATTTTCTCTTGTTATAATAAAGAAAAATAAAGAAATTATAAAAAAAAAAAATCTTAGACTTCTTAGAGAAGAAGGTACAAGGGTGAAGCTTACCAACATGTATTTGGAGAAGAACGGCCCCCACTCCCGAGGATGAATCTACCTCCAGAAAGAAAGGCTGGAGAATCTAAGGAAATGTGAGAATAGATGCAGAGAGAAAAGCCATTTTGAGTTTGTGGAAAGCATCGACAAGCAAGAGGCCAGGTTATGGCATTAGCACCCTTCCGGGTTAAAGAAGTGATTGGGGCTCCCAGTGAATAATCTCTGGAAATAGAAATTGGTGAACTTCATGAACCCACCCTCCTGCATAGCTTTCAGACCAGAGTGCTGAGGCCAGATGCAGATGGCCTGAAGTTTGTCTGGATCCAGAAACAGCCCTTTATCCATTACTATGTATCCTAAGAAAGGAACATGGACTTGCTCAAAAATGGAATTCTCCAACTTTGCATACAGGCGGTGGTCCCAAAGACGTAGTAGAACTATACATACCTGCTGATGATTAATGTTCAAATATGAAGAAAAGATGAGTATGTCATTCAGATATATAATGACACATACATATAAAAGATCAGAGAAATATGTAATTAACAGTTCTGGAAGATGGCTGGGGTGTTACACACACCAAAGGGCATTACAAGATATTTATAATGCCCATCTCTGTGTCAGGGCTGGACTCAGCCCTTCCTTCACTACTGTTGCAGTCAATGAATTAATCACTCATAGGTGTTTATATTTAATTTTATTTACAGTATTTATGTATTTGCGCGGCTTTTTCCTTTTGTTATCAGAGTAAAGGGGGCTGAATACAAATGCACGCCACTCTCTTCACATATTTGTTTGTAAAAAAAAATTAAAAACCATTTATCATTTTTCTTCCACTTCACAAATATGTGCCACTTTGTGTTGATCTATCACATTAAATCCCACTAAAATACATTTACGTTTTTGGTTGTAACATGACAAAATGTGGAAAATTTGAAGGAGTATGAAGACTTTTTCAAGGCACTGTATGCACAATGAAACCAAAGCTCACATTTCCATTAGCTGATCGATAAAATATTGTATCAGCAAGTGGTTATACCAGGACCATGGCTGCAGCGGCTGTCTTGTGAAAATGATCCTATAATGCTACAGCTGCCCATTCACATTTACAGCACTGAAAACAACCCCCACCCCCCACCCAGAACCCCCCCTCGCGGTGCCTCGGGTAACTCCCAGTAAATAGATCAGCTTCCCACAGAGTATATGGAGAAACATCAGTTATCAGATATCCCCTGTGACTAATTAACCCAGAAGTGATGATTATTTTAAAGCAGCCACCCCCCCCCCCCCCCCCCCCAATGCATGCGCACACATGATTGAAAAATGTGAGCATCTGTAAACTGTGATTTCACCATATGTGAGGTGTCACCATGCATGTCAGAGTAAGAGCACTAATTCTAGGGTCCCAATTCATAATTAGAGTGGTTGAAAACCTCAGTCATGAAATCTGATCAAAACACATATATCTGTAGTGTTTACTTATCTCTCTCCAAAGCTCCTCTCCAAGTGTCATTTCTCTCTGGTGCTTTGTTCATCTGTTATCAGCATAAGTCACTTGTGAGAAGTTTTCCCAACACATGAGATACATTTTTTATTGGGAAGGGAGCTCAGCACGCTCCTTGCCTATTCACAACACAGTTCTTCTGCTGTGTGGAGGAGGGTATGTTCCTTTCCTCCAATCAACTCTCACACACTGTAACTGCAGCATCTCTGCCCTCTAATCTGTGATACTGACAGATGAAGAAGGATTTTAACACTTTTCTGATTTTTTGAAGGGATGTAGAGAAGAGAAGACTCCAGAGAAACAAGTAAAACCTATGTAGGAGTATTTGTTTCATCTCTGTGTAGACCTTTATAACAATACCTATGGATAATGTTAGATACTGCAGTTTTTCACCATTTCACAGGCGTGCGCCATTTTAAATATTGACATTATTGGTATCTATTTTCTTGGGGCAACATAATTTTTCATGATTTACCAAAAAATGTGATATTATATTATGTTTGTGTGCACTAAAATGTATGTTTTCTCACAATTTTCATTAAACGGCTGAGCAAATATTGTGTGACATGGATGGGGGTTCTAAGACATTTTCTATCAAAAATTGTGATTTTACCATGTATGTGAAAAATTTCGAGACAGCAAGTGGTAAAGGAAGATCTAAACCCTAACCTGATGAAATTTTAATGAAACACAGTGGAGTTGCTTTACTAAAACTGGAGGGTGCAAAATCTGGTGCAGCTGTGCATAGAAACCAATCAGCCTCCATTTTTTTTTTTTTTTATTGAACAAGTTGAAGTTGGAAGCTGAGTTGCTACCATGCACACATGCAAGAAATTTTGTACTCTCCAATTTTAGTAAACCAACCCCTGTATTTCATAAACAATTGCCCCTTTTCATACAATACTGTTACTGCATCTCAGTGCTGCTTATGATCTCCAGTTTTTTTTTTTTTTTTATTACAATTTACATATTCTGTCCAAATCACCCCAGTGCTAATTGCTAGTCATTGCTCTGGACTGGTTTCCTAATTATGACAACGGTGGGCCATGGCTGAGCAATGTGTCCTAGTGCAGCCATTGAATGCCTCAACCATAGGACAGTGTGACAACGCAAGATCACAATTTGATGACAGTTGTCACCCTACAACAGGAAATACATAGACAAGAACTTTTATGAGGAAGTTGCCAGGTAATGAAAGCTGCAGTTTTAAAAAGAAATCGACATTTGTAATGGCGAAACACATTAAAGCTTATATGAGATTTTAAGTTTTTAGTGATTTTGCTTAGATATTCTTTAGGAGCTAAAAATGAAGCCAACAAAATGTTAGGTATTGGGGTTTTAAATTCTGTTGTGGTCTAGAAGAACGAAGTTATTTACACTGAAAAGCTTTGGCTTTCACTCAGACATTATTATTATTAGAGCTTTAAAAAAAAAGCTAATCCCATACACTGTATATTCTTTCCAGATTTCCTATTTGGCAGGAGCCAACAGGAGTCAGGAGACTGCTGTGCACTAACAAATGTATTCCTTATACTTCTTGAATGCTAAAAAGGATAACTGTACTTCCCTTAATAATCAGCTATATTCAACTGTCCTTGCAGCAGGTCTAAACAAAATGAAATAGTATGAGGTGGCTGTGATGATTATAACTGTGGGTTTTACACCCCGCAGCTTGCAGTCTACCAGCATGCCACTTATATCCTTTTTGTATGAACAGCAACCATACATCTTTGCTACATTCATTTTAGAGTATACTTAATATACTTACTGACCTCAGTTTGCTTTTACTTTGTCTGTCCACATTTGTAGGTAAATTTTCTTTGATTTTAAAGGCATTGTACATGTGTTTTTGTTGTTTTAACTTCAGCCCTGGAAGATTTTCTACCTTAATGACCTGGGCATTTTTTGTGATACGGCACTGCGTCGGTTTACCTGACAATTGCGTGGTCATACAACTCTGTACCCAAACAAAATGGTCGCCCTTTTTCCCCTACAAATAGAGCTTTCTTTTGGTGGTATTTGATCTCCTCTGCAGCTTTTATTTTTTGCGCTATAAACAATATTTTTTACTTTTTGCTATAATAAATATCCAAAAAAATAAAAAATATCTTCACCAGTCTAGGCCAATACGTATTCTTCTACATATTTTTAGTAAAAAAAACAGGCAATAAACGTATATTGATTGGTTTGTGCAAAAGTTATAGCATCTACAAAATAAGGGATAGATTTTTTTTTTTCTAGTAATGGCGGTGGTCAGCAATTTTTACCAGGACTGTGACATTGCAGCGGACAGATTGGACACTTTTTTGGGACCAGTGACATTTATATAGAGATCAGTGCTATAAAAATGCACTGATTACTGTATAAATGACACTGGCAGGGAAGGGGTTAATACTAGGGGGAGATCAAGGGTTTAAATGTGTTCCCTAGGGAGATGTTTCTAACTGGGGGGGGAGGGGACTCTGTTTGTTTACACTGACATATCCCCATTCTGGCTCTCTGTGGAGTGATCGTGGGTGGCACCAATCAAACAGTCCGCATTGCGGGTACAAAGAAAATAAGTCAAAAACAGGGATCAACAATAAGGCCTCATGCACACTGGACATTTTTACAGCTGCTGTTTTTTTGGCTTCAGGCATTTTTTTTTTCAGCCAGTAACCTCCCCAACATGCTATCGTATTTGTGTTCATGTACACATAGGCCATTATCAGCGTTTTTTGGCAAGGGCGTTTTCTGGCTGGAAAAAAACCTCAGAACTAGTGGGTTTTAAGAGGAGTTTTTTTGCTGTAAAAACACTCTAACACCCCTTTCACACCAGGGCGTTTTGCAGGCGCTATAGCGTTAGAAATAGCGCCTGCAATCCGCCCTAAAGAAGCTGCACCAATGTATGTAGTGTGAAAGCCCGAGGGCTTTCACACTACAGCGGTGCGCTGGCAGGACGTCAGAAAAAAGTCCTGCCAGCAGCTTCTTTTGGAGCGATGAAGGAGCAAAATCAATGGGGCAGCGCTGTAATGCCGCCGGCGTATTGCCGGCGGTTTTAACCCTTTCGCGGCCGCTAGCGGGGGTAAAAGCACCCTGCTAGCGGCCGAAATGCGCCGCAAATATGCCGCAAATCCAGTGGTAAAACGCTGCTAAAAATAGCAGCGTTTTACCGCCGACGCAAAGGGCGGTGTGGTGTGAAATGGGTCCTACTCTGATAAAAGCTTTAAAATGCTTAAAAACACTAAAGATCTGAATTTTTGAGCCATAGGCATTTGTGAGAGAATAGTTTTGCTAAAAAAAAAAAAATACAGCTTAAAAATGCTAAAAAAAAACTGAAAAACGATACTGCATAAATTCTGCAAACTCTTTCTACAGCTACAACTTTCTACAGCTAACACTACTCGCATTTTTATAATGTCCAGTGTGCATGAGGTCTAGGGAAAACTGGTATCCAATAGACACTATAAAACGATCAGTGAAGATATGACGTTGTTGCTGGAGCAGATCTCAGATCAATGAGAAGAATAATAAATCAGCACACAAAGTGTTGATATCAAAAGTCACATCATACGTATAGGACAAGAAGACCACTATTGTCAGCCAAGATGGAGAAGAAAAAGAGGAGGAAAGGGGAGTGGGAGGGAAAGTAAAAATAGAAAGCAGAAGTAAAAAAAAAAGGGGGGGGGGGTGGTGAGGAGAGAGAACAGGAAAGAGAGGGTAAGGTCCATACAAAAGGAAGAGAGAGGGAAGGGAAGGAGAGGGAGACTGGGATGGAGAACCCTCACCACACCAGGTTAGTGAGACAGGAGGCAAAGAAGGGGCACACATCACAGAAGAAGTTGAGGGTGATGGTAACCCAAGGATTCCAGATCTTGTTGAATTTCTTATGGTTGTTGGTAATGGTTCTTGTCAAGTGTTCATTAATAAAATAAATAAATAAAAACCATCCAACCTGGTTTCAACCTCAGAGAAGTAAGTAAACTGCTTCCTCCAAGCGCAGATAGCAAGGTTTACTGTGCTTTTAAAAGAAAAGTTCTGGAATTGAAAAAAATGAACAGTCATACTGACCTACTGTAGATGGCCGCAGCACCGATCCCAGCTGAGGCTGTCACCCGCCGGCTCCAAACTGTGAAATGAGACCATTGATTGTTCAGTACTCAGTATTCAGTCTATCAGTCACTAGCTCTCTGCTTTGCCCCTCCAACACTTACTGGAGCACCAGGCTGTGAATGGGACAGGAGCAGTTGGCTCAGTCTCCCAGCGGCTCACTGTTGGTTGAAAATGAGTCACAAGAGTGCAGAATAAACTGTACTTCTGTGGTCCATAGCTTTGGCCCTACTTCTCCATTAATGTTAGCAGTTTTCAGAAGTGTAGATAAAGTTCCCACAACCCTTATGCCGCATACACACGGTCGTAAATTCCTTCGGAAAAGGTCCGATCGGATTATATTGTTGGAAAATCCGATCGTGTGTGGGCTCTATCTGACTTTTTCTGTCTGAATTTCCGACGGAAAAAATGTGAGAGCAGGACCTCAAATTTTCCGAAAACAAAATTCGATCTGACTTTTTCCGATCGTTTGTAGAGAATTCAGATCGGATAAAGTGCCACGCATGCTCAGATCAAATTACAAGACCAAAGCTATTGGCTACTAGATGCAACGTAGTCCCGTCGAAATGAACGAATGTCATCACGTTCCAAATGATCGGATTTTCTGACAACTTTGTCCGACCGTGTGTATGCAACACCAGTTTTGGACAAAATCCGTTGGAAAAAATCTGACGGATTTTATTGTTGGAATGTCTGACCGTGTGTACGGGGGCTTAGTGCTTTGGTACACTGCAGATGAGTTTGCGGGTTTGCGGGTTCTTTTGGATTTGAGATGTGACCACAGTAAGTCAATAGACATACAGGCAGGATCCTAGACAGAACACTATCCTATCTCAAAGATCAGAAATAAACAGAGGGCGCACCGGCCTAGTGCATTATCCTCAAAAATTGCTTTATTAATCACTTGACCACTGGACACCTAAACCCCCTTCCTAACCAGACCAATTTTCAGCTTTCGGTGCTCTCACATTTTGAATGACAATTACTCAGTCATGCAACACTGTACCTACATGAAATTTTTGTCCTTTTTTTTCACAAAAATCAAGCTTTCTTTTGGTGCTATTTAATCACAGCTGTGTTTTTTATTTTTTGCGCTATAAAAGAAAAAAGACAGAAAATTCTGTAAAAAATTAATTTTTGTTCGTTTCTGTTATAAAATTTTGCGAATTAGTAATTTTTCTTCATATAATTTGGCCAAAATTTATACCGCTACATATCTTTGGTAAAAATAACCCAAATCGGTGTATATTATTTGGTCTTTGTGAAAGTTATAGAGTCCACAAGCTATGGTGTCAATCTCTGAAAATTGATCACACCTGATCGGCCTATCTCATTTCTTGGGACCTTAATAAGCCAGGAAAGTACAAATACCCCCCAAATGACCCCTTTTTGGAAGGTAGACATTCCAAGGTATTTATTAAGAGGCATGGTGAGTTTTTTGAAGTTGTAATTATTTCCCACAACTCTTTGCAATATCAAGATTTTCTTTTCTTTTTTCACAAAATTGTTATATTAGCAGGTTATTTCTCACACACAGCATATGTATAGCACAAATTACACCCCAAAACACATTCTGCTACTCCTCTTGAGTATGGTGATACCACATGTGTGAGACTTTTACACAATGTGGCCATATACAGAGGCCCAACATGCAGGGAGCGCCATCAGGCATTCTTGGAGCATAAATTACACATATAATTTCTTGACTACCTCTTACATTTTTGAAGGTCCTGGAGAACAAGGACAATGGAAACGCCCCAAAAATTACCCACTTTTGGAAAGAAAGCAACCCAATGTGTAATCTATGAGTCTTTTGAACGTGTCATTTTTTTCTACAAGTTTTTGGAAAATGTGTTTTTTTACACAATGTTGTCCATTTAGACAATATTTCTAACACATAGCATGTACATACCAAAATTACACCCCAAAATAGATTCTCCTACTCCTCCTGAGTATGGCGATATGGCGATATCACATGTGTGAGACTTTTCCACAGCATGGCCACATACAGAGGCCCAACATGCAGGGAGCACTGTCAGGTGTTCTAGGGGCATACGTTTCAAATCTAATTTGACTACCTATTACACTTTTGTGAGGCACTCTAGTGGCATGTATGTGACATGGATGATAAGTGATCTGGCATGGATGAGCATGAATGGGGATGGATGAGCATGAATGGGGATGGATGAGCCATGGATGGGGATGGCTGAGCATGAATGAGTATGGCTGGGTACGGCCGGGTAAGTATGGATGGGTAAGCATGGATGGATATGCAGAGTATGGATGGGTATGCAGAGTATGGATGGGTAAGACTGAGTATGGCTGGGTATAGATGGGATGGCTGGGTACGGCTGAGTATGGCTGGGTATGACTGGGTACGGCTGGGTAAGGTTGAATATGGCTGGGTACGGCTGGGTATGGCTGGGTATGGAAGGGGGTGGTTGAGATGGCTGACAATGGATGGATGAGTATTGCTGAGTATGGATGGCTGAGAATGGATGGATGGATGTGTATGCTGAGTATGGATGAGGATGGATGAGTATGTTGAGTATGGATGGTTATGCTGAACATGGATGGCTGAGTATGCTGAGTATGGATGGGTGAGCATGGATGGATGGATGAGTATGCTGAGTATGGATGTGTGAGCATGGATGGATGGATGAGTATGCTAAGTATGTATGGGTAAGTATGGCTGGGTATGCAGAGTATGGATGGATGGGTATGCAGAGTATGGATGGATGGGTATGCAGCGTATGGATGGATGAGTATGCAGAGTATAGATAGATGGGTATGCAGAGTATGGATGGATGGGTATGCAGAGTATGAACGGATGAGTATGCAGAGTATGGATGGGTATGCAGAGTATGGATGGGTATGCAGAGCATGGATGGATGGGTATACAGAGTATGGATGGGTATGCAGAGCATGGATGGATGAGTATGCAGAGTATGGATGGATGAGTATGCCGAGTATGGATGGATGGGTATACAGAGTATGGATGGATGGGTATGCAGAGTATGGATGGATGAGTATGTAGAGTATGGATGAATGGGTATGCAGAGTATGGATATATGGGTATGCAGAGTATGAATGGATGAGTATGCAGAGTATGGATGGCTGAGAATGGATGTATCTGTCACTGAGCAGCGCTGTGGGCACTACACATGCAGCCCACAGCGCTGTTGCCACTGATCTCTCACCTCTCCGCTCACACCAGATGGAGAGGGGAGGGAGTAACCGGAAATCATGCAGGTTTGTTTACATGTGATCGCTCCATCATTTGACGGAGCGATCACGTGATAAATGGCCGTGATCACGTGTCGTTTAGTGTGATCCGTAATGCGCCGGGTCCTCGGGACGCCGCGTCATGGATGTTCTCAGGTGCGTTCTCAAGAGCGCACGAGAGTGGGATTCTGGGAGGACATCACTGTACGCCCTCCCAGAGTTAAGCAACCGCCCTGTAGCCATCATTCGGCTATGGGCCAGTTGTTAAGTGGTTAAAAAAGAAAGAATAATACTCACAAACATGCACTTATAAACAGAATATCAGATGTAGAGCAGCTTAACATCCATTGTGTCACATAACAGATGAATGTCCCACAAAAGAACCTTCTGACGCGTTTCAAGGTAGCACCTCTTCCTCATGCTCTGAGGAAGAGGTGCTACCTCGAAAATACGTCAGAAGTCCAATTCTGTTTGTGGGATGTTCATCTGTTATGTGACACAATGCACATGTTGGGAGCATGACCTGGATGGAGTCAGACAGACTGCTATCACTTATTACTAGCTGGGTTTGTGAGGTGGATAAGATTTTTCTCTGTTTGTTCTGTGGATTACATAGGGCCAAAGGAGATTCCTAGCCTGACCGGCACCCTAATTTGAACAAACCAAATGGGGGGCCTAAATGCTGGAGTAGAGACCCTAAAGTCGGTTTAAGTTTTGACAGCAGCAAGCTAATAGGGATGGCCGAACTGTTCGCCCGGCGGTCGGTTTGCGGCGAATTTCGGCTGTTCGCGGTCCGCCCGATTGGCGGTCTATTGCCGCTGTTCGCCCGGCGGACTTACGTGTTTACTGTGTAAAAGAACTTTGACCTATGATGACACATCCATCATGTGGTACAGGACAGCCAATTGAGACATTACAGCACATGGACACTTGGACATTCCCCCTAACTTATAAATAGACCCGATCCGGCGACCATTTTACATTCCTTCTACTGTAACTATAGGGAGAGGTTGCTGTGTGGAGCAGGGAGAGACTGCAGTGACCCAAATTGCTAGCTATTAGGTCCACAAAGATTCTTTTAAGGACTGGTATGGTATAGGTGTAGTTCAGGATAAAGGTTTGAGGCACTGCTATTCAAGTCATTGTTGCAGCAGATTGTCTTTTCTCAGTGCAGATAGGGACAGATAGGATGCTGTGTGTTGCAGAGAGGGACAGTCAGTTTAATCATTAGCTGTTACTATTAGGTCCACAAAGGTCCTTTTCAGGACTGGTATGGTGTAGTAGTACAGGATATAGTTTTGAAGTGCTATTCAAGTTATTGTTGCAGCAGTCTGCGTTTTGTCAGTTTAAATAGGGACAGACAGGAAGCTGTGCGTGGCAGTGAGGGACAGTCAGTTTAATCATTAGCTGTTACTATTAGGTCCACAAATGTCCTTTTCAGGACTGGTATGGTAATAGGGTTGTACACGTATAATATTCTTTCTTCCAAATATAGAAAGAATATTATACTTGACTGCTGCCCTTCTGCTGCAGTAGTCCTTTATGAGTATAGGGACTGAGATACAGTATATACAGTATATAGGGTTGAGTGAGGTACAGTCTGCTAATCCTTAAGGACTGGTATAGGTCCACAATATATAGGGTTGAGGTGCACTACTGCTGACTGCTGCCCTATTCTGCAGCAGTCCTTTATCAGTATAGGGACTGAGGTACAGTCTGCTAATTACAACCTACTAGTTCCACAAAGGTCCTTATAAGGACTGGTAAGGTATAGTGTACTACAGTATATAGGGTTGAGTGAGGTACAGTCTGCTAATCCTTAAGGACTGGTATAGGTCCACAATATATAGGGTTGAGGTGCACTACTGCTGACTGCTGCCCTATTCTGCAGCAGTCCTTTATCAGTATAGGGACTGCGGTACAGTCTGCTAATCACAACCTACTAGTTCCACAAAGGTCCTTATAAGGACTGGTAAGGTATAGTGTACTACAGTATATAGGGTTGAGTGAGGTACAGTCTGCTAATCCTTAAGGACTGGTATAGGTCCACAATATATAGGGATGAGGTGCACTACTGCTGACTGCTGCCCTATTCTGCAGAAGTCCTTTATGAGTATAGGGACTGAGGTACAGTCTGCTAATCACAACCTACTAGTTCCACAAAGGTCCTTCTAAGGACTGGTGAGGTATAGCGTACTAGAGTATATAGGGTTGAGTGAGGTACAGTCTGCTAATCCTTAAGGACTGGTATAGGTCCACAATATATAGGGTTGAGGTGCACTACTGCTGACTGCTGCCCTATTCTGCAGAAGTCCTTTATCAGTATAGGGACTGAGGTACAGTCTGCTAATCACAACCTACTAGTTCCACAAAGGTCCTTATAAGGACTGGTAAGGTATAGTGTACTACAGTATATAGGGTTGAGTGAGGTACAGTTTGCTAATCACAACCTACTAGTTCCACAAAGGACTGGTAAGGTATAGTGTACTACAGTATATAGGGTTGAGTGAGGTACAGTCTGCTAATCATAACCTACTAGTTCCACAAAGGTCCTTATTAGTGATGGCCAAACGGTTCGCCCGGCGGTCGTTTCGCGACAAATTTCGGCTGTTCGCGGTCCGCCCGTTCGGCGGACTATTGGCGCCGTTCGCCCGGCGGACTTACCTGTTTACTGTATAAAAGAACTTTGACCTATGATGACACATCCATCATGGGGTACAGGACAGCCAATTGAGACATTACAGCACATGGACACTTGGACATTCCCCCTAACTTATAAATACACCCGATCCGGCAGCCATTTTACATTCTTTCTTCTGTCACTATAGGGAGAGGTTGCTGTGTGGAGCAGGGAGAGATTACAGTGACCCAAATTGCTAGCTATTTGGTACACAAAAGTTCTTTTTAGGACTGGTATAGGTGTTAGGTGTAGTTCAGGATAGGCAGTGCTGTGCTAGTGATTGTTGCAGCAGCCTGAGTGTCTTTTGTCAGTTTAGAGAAAGGGACAGGACAGTGTGTGCTGCAGGGACAGCCAGTTTAGTCATTAGCTGTTACTATCAGGTCCACAAAAGTGCTATTTCAATTATTGTTCCAGTAGCCTCTGTTTTGTCAGTTTATATAGGGACAGGCAGGAAGCAGTGTGTGAGGCAGTGAAGGTCAGTTTAATCAGTAGCTGTTACTATTAGTTCCACAAAGGTTCTTTTCAGGACTTGTATCAGTGGTATGGTAATAGGCTTGTACACGTATAATATTCTTTCTTCCAAATATAGAAAGAATTTTATACTTGACTGCTGCCCTTCTGCTGCAGTCTGCTAATCATTCACAACCCACTTGTTCCACAAAGCTCCTTATAAGGACTGGTAACTTGGTCTGTCTAGGGCAGGGATCCTCAAACTACGGCCCTCCAGCTGCATGTGCACTGTATATAAAACGCAACACGCATGTGTCGTATGTACGATCTGTGAACAGAGGGAGAAGCTGATTGTGCTGATCGTGCAAACAAAGGTACAGTTTTTAACTTTGTACATCACTAGCCTATACTGCTTCTAGATTGAGGCCTGCATTGGGACAAGATTTAGTCGAGTTTAGCCTGACATTAGGGTTTGTCTTGTGTTGTGTCTTGCAGAGAATATGGATGGGTTTAATGACCATAGTTTCCTCCCTCTGTTCATCGATAACTATAGGGAGCTGCCCTGTCTGTGGCAAGCTATGCATCCACACTACAGTAACAAATTAAAGAGGCAGGCAGCGATTAAGAAACTGGTTGAGTTTGTGAAGCAGGTGGTCCCCAGGGCAGACATCAACTATTTAAGAATGAAAATTGGTGGCCTCAGGAGTACATATCTGAGGGAGCGCAAGAAGGTACTGAAGTTCATGCAAACTGGAGCTGCAGCAGATGACGTTTATGTCCCCAGGCTGTGGTATTATGACAGGCTGCATTTTCTGTCAGACCAGGCTGATGTCAGGGAATCCCTCTCTATCCTTCCTTCCACGCATCCTTCTACGCTACATCCCACCCCTGCTAAGTCTTCTGACGCCCAACCTGGGCCTTCTACTCAGGAAGAACTGGAGGAGCCCAGCTTGAGCCAGGCATAGTATTGTTCTACATATTTTCTGAGTAAAAATGAATGATGTTAACTTGATTTTTGCTCACTAATTGCTGATTTGAGAGTGTTTCACATATCAATAAACAGTAGTGGCCAAAACCTTTGGGCCAAGAATGAAAAATGCTGGGCTCAGAATGATAGTCTTTTCTATTTGTTAACAATTTGCAACAGTCTTGAGTTGAAAATTGTGTGTATTTGATGAACCAAAAAGTAAAACTATGTCCCTTTTTCATACACAGGAAGACCTCAGCCAGGAGGAGGGTGTGGAAAGCAGCAGCCAGGAGGTGGCTGTGGAAAGTGACAGCCAGGAGGAGGCAGGGGTAAGCGGCAGCCAATCGTGGGTGTGTGGAGGAGCCTGACAGAATCCCAGGTCCCTCCCTTCTGCCTTCCACACAAAAGGGCCAGAAAGGGGAGCAATGTGGAGGAGTCGGTTCTGAAGCTCATCAGGGAGGCTTTAGCGGCCCTCAAAGCCACCCCCACATATCAAGAGGCCTTTGCCGCCTTGGCTGCCTGCAAACTCCAGCAAATGGAGGAGGGGCAGCAGATCTTTTGTGAGGAGCTCATCATCCACACCCTCAACAAGGGGTTGTTGGGCCAAATCACACAAGCAACACACTTGTGTGATTTGGACCATGCCCCTCCTCCTCCTCCTCCTTCTGCCACACCTCCAGCACCACAGCCACAGCCTGGAAGGAAGCATGGAAGGAAGACCAGAGAGTGATAACCTGGGTTCAGTCTGGTCTGACAGAAGATGTAGCCTCTTGTAGTACCACAGCCTGGGAACATAGATGTCATCTGCTGCTGTTCCGGGTTTCTTGGACTTCAGGACCAGACTGCTCTCCCTCAGATATGTACTCCTTTGCCCGTCAATTTTTTCATTTAAATAGTCGATGCGTGCCCTGGGGGCCAAAGGCTTCGCTAATCTCCCCAGTTTCTCCAGCGCTGCCTCCCTCTTTATTTGTTACTGACACCTAAATAAAGGGGTTTTTTTGGCAAACTTTAAAAAAAGGAGATCTTGATTAAAAAAACGAACCACAAAATTTAAAAACAAAAAACAAAAAACGACTGGGATTGGGGAGATGTGACGAATTAAAATATTGTATTAATGAAATGAGGAAAAAGAATAAAGAAATAAGTTTGGGAGAAGTGTGTGTGAATATGAGCAGCAAAAAAACGTCATTCTTGTAGCATTATAAAGAAAAAGAGAATGTGCTGCATTAAACATTGCAGCATGACGAATGTGCTATATCGATTACGATCGCTAGTTTTACCTGACCGAGCGCTTCCGTCTTAGAATTTTATTGTGAGCATGTGTGGCACCTTGTCCATCTGACTAGACTACACAGGATCGGAACTGACGCGATCGGATCATGTTGTCGGAAAATTTTATAGCCAAGCTCTCAAACTTGGTCCATCGGATATTCCGACAGAAACAGTCTGATGGAGCCCACACACTGTCGGATTATCCGACAACACAATTTTCCATCGGAATGTCCAACCGTGTGTACAAGGACTTAAAGTTTATCTTTCTTTTTAGCTTCATATTTCTCCTACCAGTTCTGAGTTAAAACAACTGGGACTAACTATATACTGTAGACTTTTGGTAAGTATAGCAAGCATATAGGCACTTTTTCTCTTTAAAAATTTCAGGATTCTTAGCTATGGGGTGAAAGGCTTGCAAGAGTAGATTGTACACTTGTGAGTGTTGAAACTGTGTATAGTGCAGTTATGACTAAATTTATGGAGTCAAATAAAGAAATAATATTATATGGTATAGAAGGCTTGTGAGAATTATGGCTATATCAAGTAACTGAATTTTTATGGTTGAATATATTTTTTATTGCATGCCAAACAGGGAAAAATAACACAGTTACAAACAGGCAATTGCATCATATACGTAGCCTGGACGCCGAATAAGGCACTGCAATATAAACAGGATGAAGAGAGCAAAGAAAGGGGGGGGGGGGGGGAAGCAGAGGAAGCGGGTATATCAGGGAGAAGGAGAGAAGGGGCAGGGGGGGAGGTAGAGATAGACAGTAAGAGCTGAAAGAGAGAAGAGTAGGATGGGGAAGAACAAGGGGAAGCACAGCATTCGTATTAATAGAAACAGACATGTGCAAAGTACACCTTATTGTCATGCACTC
The DNA here is from genome assembly GCF_037356315.1 of Lithobates pipiens. NCBI lineage: Eukaryota > Metazoa > Chordata > Amphibia > Anura > Ranidae > Lithobates > Lithobates pipiens. The sequence goes on from NW_027507764.1 coordinate 445,373,416, forward strand.
ACTTCACAACAAAAATGTTTAGCACAAAAGTTGGCAGTAATCAAGTAATTAAGGTTTGGCCGCTAGGCCACAGATGGTCAAAAGAACGACACCTTCCTCCAACCAAACCCGGCAAGCAGCCTGCTCATGAGAATGTAAGGTTGTTAAGGAATAATTCCGTCTGCGAGTGGTGTCGCCAAATGGACCATAACATGGTAAACCTTTCATAAGCGTCATCCGCCTTCGCCTGCAATTCCTCCATGAGCATAGTGTCATTAAGGATAGCCACCCACGCTGAAACAGGGGGGGGTGGAATCTTTTTTCCAGTAGAGAGAGATGGCGTGACGAGCCGCGGAGAGAAAAAAGCTCAGGAGATTGCGTTTCTGCGACCGTATCGACCCAGGGAGAATGGATAAAAGTGCAGACAAAGGCGATGGAGGCAAAGAGGTCTGATACATGTCATTGTAAATCGCAAAAATCTTACCCCAAAAAGGGCGTATTCCATCACATTCCCACCAGATATGAACATATGATCCCTGTGCTCCGTGACAGCGCCAACACACATCAGTGGTGGACGGAAACATCCTGTGTACCGAGACCGGGGCCCTGTACCACCTCGAGAGTAGTTTATAATTTTTCTCCTGTGTAAACCCTGACCTGGAGGATTGATGCGTATGAGTAAAGGAGGTAGACCATTGTGCGGGGGAGATCTCTAAGTGCAGGTCCCTAGACCAGTGGTCCGTGAATGCAGGGAGAGTAGCATACAATCGGGTTTGGATGTCTTTATAGATGTACGACAGGGTATGTCTTGGGGTTTGAGTCAGGTTGCAGAGATCCTCAAATGGTGTGAGCGGTCTATGGGTATTTCCGGAGAGATGGAGATCTCTGCAAATCTGGGTCAGCGAGATAGTTGTGAGCCAGTCCGTCTTTACATTGGTCTGGGGATGTGGAGGAGGGCGGAAATGACCAGTAGTAGGATGAACGAATTGATTGGCTGTGGGCCAATGTTCACGGGTATAGTTCCCACAGTGTTGCTTAGTAGCAAGGGCCGGGAGGACCGGGTTGTCGAACAGGGGGTCAACGGACCAAGATCTGTGGAAAGAGCATAAGGGACAGCTTTAACATACCACAATGTGAGAGCTGCCCTTGTTAGAGGGGAAATCCCCTGCATCATCCGGAACCTGGCGTGATGTCCCCACATAAGGGCCCGTAGGTCCACCGGGACCATGTCTTGTTCAATGAAGGTGGAAGGTTTAATGCGAGGTCTCGGGAACCAGTCCAAGAGCCGGGATAGTATCGCGGATGTGTGGTATAGTCGGAAGTCAGGGAGGCCTGCTCCCCCTCTGAGTTTGGGGGCATTTAAAACCTTATGTTTGGGTCTAGAGGGGTGGTGTTGCCACACAAACCTGCCCACCATGGCTCGCAAGGCCACAAAAAAGGATGTCGGTAGAAAGATGGGAAGGGTCTGGAACAGATATAACGCCTTCGGGAGGACATCCATTTTAATAACACTCATTCTCCCCCACCAGGAGAGCTTGAGAGTGTGCCATTTTTCAAGAGAGCGCTTAATGGAAGTCAACAAAGGGCTAAAGTTTAGAGCGTACACGTCGTTAAAGTTAGCAGGAATCTCCGTACCGAGATATTTGATCGAACGAGATTGCCATTTGAAGGAGAAGCGTTGCTGGACAAATTTTAGGTCGGTCTGGGATAGAGATACATTTAAAGCTTCCGTTTTGTGCAGATTCAGTTTAAAATTACTATGAGCTCCAAACCGATCAAGCTCCTCGAGTATGGCAGGAAGGCTAATGCGGGGTCGAGTGACATACAATAGTAAATCATCTGCGTAGAGAGATAGCTTACAGGGAGCCGAAGGGGTGTCGATCCCATGAATAGAACTATTATTCCTGATGGCTTGAGCCAAATGTTCGACCGTTATCGCAAACAAAAGAGGCGATAAGGGGCACCCCTGTCTGGTACCGTTCCGGATCCCAAAGGCTTCCGACGTTTCCCCGTTAGCTAGGACCCTGGCAGATGGATTCTCGTAAAGAGCCATAATTTTGGAGAGCATGCGTGGACCCAGACCTATTTGCAGTAGGGAGGCCTGGAGAAACTTCCAGTTCACCCGATCGAACGCCTTTTCGGCATCACAAGCTAAGAGACAAGTGGGGATATTGTGTGATTTGGCGTACAAGATAAGGTGTAGGGTTTTAGTGGTGTTATCCCTGGCTTCGCGGCCTGGGACAAAGCCCACTTGGTCACCATGAATGATCGAGGGGAGCAGGGGGGCTAGGCGTGTCGCCAGGATTTTAGAATAGAGTTTGAGGTCCACGTTTAATAGGGATATAGGCCTATAATTTCCACATTGTGTGTGATCCTTCCCTGGTTTGGGTATGACCACTATTTGGGCTTGGAGAATCTGCGGGGAAAGGGGATGCATGTCGTCTATTTCCTCGAACGTCTTGGCCATAAGCGGGGCAAGTTGGTGGGCAAATTTCTTATAAAATAGCGGAGAGTATCCATCGGCCCCAGGGCTTTTACCATTCTTCAGACCTTTTATTGCTATAAGGAAGTCATTCGTAGTCAGGGGCAATTCTAGATTAGAACTATCAGCAGAGGAAATGGTAGGTAAGGCCGTGTCCTGAATATATTGCGATAAATCGGGTGGAGAGACGGAGGAGGAGGGAGTACTCGGGGAGGGGAGATTGTAAAGTGAGGAATAGAAGTCTCGGAACTCCGAAACAATCTCAGAGTTCCAGAACCTCTTCTGTTGGGCAGAGGAAGAGAGGTAGGGGATGTGTTGCCTCCGCAGTCTGGGACTGAGAACGCGCGCGAGATGCCTTCCACATTTGTTCGCCTGCGAGTAGTGAATGTGACGGCCCTTATGGAACGCGGTCAATGACTTGGCTGAGAAAATCTGAAGCAGATCCCGACGAGCGTTCGAGAGTTCCGTAAGAGTTCGCGGTTCTAGGGTGCGTTTATGCGAGGCTTCCAGGGACGCTATCAGGGAGAAGAGTCGGCGTATGTCGTCAGTGCGCGCTCGCTTCAACCTGGAGCCGTGCTTTATAAAAACACCACGGATGACGCATTTCAGGGCCTCCCATTTGGTCATGTTGCTAGTCTCATCATGGGCATGATCAGTAGTAAAGTCCGTGATGGCTTGGGACACCTCAGAAATACATAAGGTATCTGTCAGCAAATTGTCGTTCAGCCTCCATGCGCCTCGACGAAGGCAGCGAGGGAGGTTCCCGAGGGTCAAGTGTACCGGAGCGTGATCCGACCACAGCCGCAACCCGATTTCACATTGAGGGGCAAAGTCCAAAAGGTTTTGGCTGAGGAGAATGTAATCAATCCTACTATAAGAGTTATGTGCCGGGGAGTAATAAGTGTAATCCCTGTCAGAAGGGTGTAATAGTCTCCAGGCGTCTACTAGTGTCATGTCTGCTAAGGTGGCTCTGAGCCTGGTCAATGAGGTGGGTGACAGGTGAGACTTACCAGTGGAAGAGTCGAGTCTCGGCACAAGAGGAACATTCAGATCGCCCCCTAGGATCAGATTAGTGGTTCCGAAAGATTTGAGGCGAGCGGTCACGGAGCACAGGAATTGGAGTTGATTCTGATTGGGGAGATAAACATTGGCAATAGTCAACACATTTTCAAAACATTGCAATTTTAAAAATAAAAACCTGCCATTAGGGTCTATGTCGCTCTCAAGCACTTGTGGTGTAAAAGAACTATGAAATGCAATCGAGACCCCTCTGGAGCAAGCAAGAGGGTTCGTGCTGTGAAACCAGGTGGTGTAATGTCTATCTGGGATAGAAGGTACTTTATCAGTTCTAAAGTGAGTCTCCTGTAATAATAGAACTTTCGAACCGGCCTTATGAAAGTGACGTAAAATCTGTCTACGCTTTTCAGGAGTGTTAAATCCTCTACAATTAAGAGAGGAGAACTTAAGATCTATCCCAGCAGACATATTGTACGGAGGTAGGCGGCATGATAATTGGGTTCAGCGAGTGCGGCTAAGCAGAAGAGTGTGGAAAAGAGCTGTGCAGCAGGGGTGAGGAAGAGAGGAAAAACTAAGAAGAACAAGGGAGGAGAGAGGTGAAGAAGGTCAGAGCGCTGAGGTAGGACAGAGGAAATGTGAGGCCCTAGGAAGGCTAGGGACATGTAGTGCAGGTAAAAGTGTGAACAATGGTCCTGTAACAGCATGAATTGATGGTCGCTCAATAGCAGAAGATGTAAAATTGTAGGGAGAATGCTCCCTCTAGTGTCCATATGGGGGTAAAAGTGATAGACACTACAACAAAAGAGGCTAGAGAATAAAACAGAAACAAAGTCACTAAAGACTCTGTACACCCTATCGCGGGGGAACGTGGGTGAGGTAAACTCAGGGGCTCCCCACCTGCAATAAACTGTAATAAATGCTAAACAGATGAACAGCACACAGCGCCTGAAAATATAAATGACAGATGATGTGCGTTACAGAAAACAGATAGCAAAACTATAGGGCGGACAACCGCCCACTAACGTTTGAAGGGCACATTACATCAAGCCAGGGGAGCAAAGTTAGTGGGCTCAGTATAAAAAACATATAAACCGAGCAGACATCCTGAAAAAAGATAAAAGAGAGAGAGGAAAAAAAAACAAAAAAAAAACAAGGGATCAGATGTTTGACATTCAGGTCAGAGGATGTAAAGGGACGACCCGGGAACCAGGAGTCCAAAAAGGCAGCCGTAGAGAACGTAGAGGTAGTCACCCACTATCAAGTGGGACTGAAAATGTTCATCCTGAAGGAGATTTGGTGGTACGGGAGCGGGACCTCTTCTTCTTGGTCTGCTTCTCCCAAGCAGAGGTGCTGGGCAGGCCAGGGGTAAAGGCAGTAAGGGGCCAATCCGGGATCCTGATTTGGGGCAGTTCAAAAGTGCCAAGGAAGTTGGGCAAGTCCCCTAGCGTGCGGAATGTAGCAGATTTACCCTCATGGGAGGCGAAAAGGTGAAAAGGGAATCCCCATCGATACTTGATCTGTTTGGCATGCAGAGCGTCGGTGACCGGCCTCAGGGCCTTCCGCATCAGCAGCGTCTGCTTATAAAGATCCGTCAGGAGCATCACAGGTGTGCCGTTGAACAAGATGGAGTCCTGTGCACGCGCGGCTTGCATTATTTCAGCTTTAATGTTAAAGAAATGGACGCGGCAAATAACGTCTCTGGGGTGATCAGGGCTAGGATTGCGAGGACCAAGAGATCTATGAATCCTATCGATCTCAATCGGCGACTCCTTAGGTTTATTCAGCAATTGGTTAAACATGGAGGTGGCAGCCGATAACAGATCCTTATTTTCAATCGTTTCAGGAATACCGCGAATGCGGATATTGTTTCGGCGACTTCTGTTTTCCTGGTCATCAACGCCATAGAATAAGTGCTGAATCTGGTTAGTATGTTGCTGTAAAATATGATCATGTTCCTTGAGTCTATTCGCAGACTCCTCAGCATGGAGCTCAATGTCCTCAAAACGCTGACCAATGTCCTGGCGCAGATCCTTAAGTTCCCTTCTATAGGACCTCTCTAGTCTGGTTATATAGGCTTCAATGTCACCTTTAGTGGGGAGAGCTTTAATATAGCTTTCCATATCCCAGCCTCTGCTCTGCTTGCCAGAGGCTGGAGAAGGGCTTCTGGAGGGTGCAGGGCTCTCTGGGCTCCCATCCCGCATCTCAGGGCACCCTGGGGAGGACGGAGGTGAAGGGGGCCGGGAGGCCTGTACCTTAGAGGCAGTGTGAGCTGCCTGTGCTGCCGCCGAGCGGGTCGCCGCCATCTTGGATTCCGGCGCGGCCTTGTTATTCGATCCCCTCGCGGGGAAAAAGCTGTCAATGTCCCCCGGTTTTTGGGTCCCCGAGGTGCGGGGGTGTGTGGGGCTCCTCTCCTGCTCATGGGGATGTCCGGGGAAGCCCGAGGCAGCGGCGCTGTGTGCCGATGGGAACGGTGGAGCGGGAGCTGAGCTCTCACGCGTCCTTCTCCTCCATGCGCTTGGCCACGCCCCCCGTAACTGAATTTTTTAATATCAAAAATATTTGTACATGTAATTCTAGCATTAAATAAAATAATATAGCTGTGTTCTTCTTTCTTTTTTTGTATATGAATGTAAAAAAGCATTGTTTTGGTTATATCAAACGATAGAGGTTAGATGCCGCTGAAGAAAAGGAAGGTGGAAGCAAAACATGTTATAGTGTAGCTGTTCCCAGAAAAAGTAAAAGTATTTACATAGTCCTAACAAATAGGGAAAGTGCTTTAAAACAAGTGCTCACTGATCTCTATAGCTGTATGTATTCTGAAATAATTAATCCTCAACAATGACAGCAGAGACTCTGAAGTCAGATTTTACATTCTAGCAGCTTTCAGCATATAGTGTTTGTCTACATTTGCGAACTGACAGGCTGCCACAATTTGCAGAGAGAGGAGCTGGGATTTCACTGCTTCTGATATGACTTACTCCACAATACATGTAGATACAGAGGTCCACAAGGTCAAGCACTAGATGTACTGTGCAGGCCATTTAACTTGTTTTTCAAAGAGTAGATAATGGGAAGAAGTGATTCAAGTGGATTCAACAGTCCGGCAAACTGTCTATTTTTATTCATCTTAATATAGGTACACTGGTATTTGTCCAATCAGTGGAGATTAATAAAAAATTTGTGACTCCCAATTACCTGTATTGTCTGAACTGTGTGATTCTCTGCACATCAGATAGAACCATGTCCAAATATCACAGTGAATCAAAAATGTTGTTGAGTGATTTGATCATCAGCATGGAAAGTAGTTAAACTGTAACTCCAATTATGTTAAGAAAAAAATAATCTCTACCAGGTATACACTGTATATACATTGCAAGAATTTATTAAACGTTTCCTAGACTTATAATTTTTTCAGTTCTGAAAGCACTGCTGTCCTTTTCATGTTGTCTTTTATTAAAAATTTTTGAATGGAGGGATCTGCCTTTGTAATCACCATCTGATGCAATTTAGTGCTATAATGTGTAAAGCTGCAGTTTATGCATGTATTGAAAAGTAGATGGGTCGTAGAGAGTAGCTCACCAAAAATAAAACCTTATTTGCAGGGAATGTCAAAAATGTGACTTCCCAGTGCAAAGCACAGCCAGTGAGTCAAAGGAGCAGAAATGAGATCTCTGGGGTACTTTTTACACAAAAGTGGAGTTATATCACACAGGCCATTGGAAAGGTAAGTATACAACATCTTATTTTATATGACGTATTTTTCTAAATGTATACTCAGTAGTGACAGGGTCAATTTTAGACCAACTTTTTGTGTGCCTATTCAGTGGTATAATGTGTGCTTCGTTGGGGTTGATATTCTAAAGAAGTACATTTTTCAGTTAGCTTGGTGAAGTTGTCAAGTGAAAAGATAATGGCTATTATTTACATTCCTCTGAACCTGACTTCTTACAGAGATTTACTTCACTTTGTGATTGAAAGAGATAATGTTTTTGACTTGGTTGCTGCTGATTTCTGCAATTGTATATCATCTTTGGTTATTGTGACTGCCATATTGACTAAAGTTTTTTTTTAAAGTTAGAGCCATGAGGATCTTTGATGATAACAATTATTAAAGGGCTGAACATGCTTGGGTTTAGTTTGCAGAGATTCAGCTGAACCCATCAAAAGTTTTAAATCAATGAGAGCAGAACCTGACAAATCAATTATGAACTATTTCTTAAAAATCGGCTTGGAGTATCCCCTAAACCCAAAATATTTACAAATAATTTACAAAATAATTGAAGGTTGCAGGGAAAAGCAAAAGATTAGCACTTTTTCTGTCACTTTTGCTATACATGTCAAAAAAATTACATTGGATCCCCCCCACCCCCCCCACTACCTCCACATTCATACCAGACTCCAGGAGAACCCTGCCCAAAAAATCTATAGCAGACCCTCGATATGGGGGGTGTCCATGCTGATGAGGACATGGGCTTCTTCACTACAACCCTGGTTAGATGGTTGTATAGGTGGGGGTGTGATAGTGGGATGGACTTTGTGCTGATAGTGGGATGGACTTAAAGGAGCATAGTTAAATAAGATCTGATGCTATTCCCCCATAGTCAACACACATATGCCACAGTCCATTTACCCATAAATATGTTTCAATGACTGTGCCACAAGCAAGAGACTAACAGACATGTACAAACCTGAGCACACTCTATTTATTAAAATGAAACTGTTCCATTACATATCATTTTCTACACACAACCTACCTTAAAGAAGATATTCAGGAATAATATACTTAGAGTACAATAGTCAGTACTATAAAAATGTAAAACATTGTATGGGGAATTTATCAGAACTGGAGCAGACAGAATCTGGTACAGCTGTGCATGGCAACCAATCAGCTTCTGTCTTCAGCTTGTCCAGTTAAGCTTAGAAAATGAAATATAGAAACCTATTGGTTGCCATCCAACTCCAGGTTCTGGCTGCTCCAGTTTTGATTAATTCCCCAAAGTGTCTATAGTACACGGGTCAGGAGTGTGGCAGACCACTTTACAGAGTACAATCAAAATTACCCCCTCTTCCCAGTATAAATCCCCCCCCCAGGTAATAGATGTATCCTAACCTCTCTAAATCACTCTCTCAGCCCACCCCCTCAGTTCAGATTCCCCCTGTACAAATCCTTCAACACAGACTCCCCCCCCCCCCACAGACCAACCCCCAGCACAGACACCTCACTACAGAACGACCCCTCAGCATAGACACCTCAGCACAGATCCCTCTGTGGGGACTGACCCCCCACACAAACCCCTCAGTACAGACTGACCTCCCTATACATTTCCTAATCCCCCCTCCCCATTGCCACCATGCCATACAGAATCCTCAGTAAAGACATTTACCCCTATCACAGACAGAATCTTCAGCACAGACACCCCCCTACTCCTCATCCCATACAGAATCCCTAGTTCAGATACCCCCCCATACCCCCATCCCATAGGGTCCTCAGTACAGACACCCCCATACCCGCCAATCCAAACAGAATCCTCGGTACAGACACCCCCCATACCCCTCATTATATACAGAATTCTCAGTACAGACACCTCCCACCCCCATTCCATAGGGAATCCTCAGTACAGACACCCTCTATCACATATGGAATCCTCAGTACAGACAACCCCTATCACTTATGGAATCCTCAGTACAGACACCCCTATACTCCCATTTCATAGAGAATTCTCAGCACAGACATCTCCCATGCGCACATCTCATAGAGACTCCTCAGTACAGACACCCCCATTTTCTTCCCCATTCCATACAGAATACTCAGTACAGACACCCCCATACTTCCCATCATATACAGAATACTCAGTATAGACACTCCCATACCCCTCCCTATCCCATACAGAATACTCAGTAAAGACACTCCTCAAACCCCCATCCCATAGAGAATCCTCAATATAGAAACCCCCTATCCCCCCAACTTATAAAGAATCCTCAGTATAGACACTCTGCATACCCCTCCCCATCCCTTACAGAATACTCTGTACAGATAGTTCCCCCATACTCCCCCATCTCTTGCAGAATCCTCAGTACAGGCACCCCCATACCCCCCCCCCCCAGACTTACACTCACTGTGAGCTTGGCTGTCACTAAAGCAGCAGTTGCAGACTAGGCTGAGTGTGCTCTGACTGGCTGACTTTTCATCTGACTTGTATGGTGCTGTGGTAGAAGAGACCATGCTGCATCGCCTTGTAACTCAAAAATTAATGTCAGGCAGCTGCAGCACCCCCAGGTGTATCTACACCAAGTGCGGATTGTATTCCCCCACACCTCCTAAGTATGCCACTGGAAATTAATAAATCATTTCAATCTTGACCATAAACACACTGTAAGTTACTCAATTAGTGCTGTGTTTGTTAAATACCCATGCATTAGCTTTCTTTCACCATTATACTTTCTTTTTAGTATGCATTATACTGAAATTAAACTAGAAAAGGGTAAAATAAAAGAGCCATATTCAGATGTGTTAGCAGGAGGTTTTTGAAGTGATGTGCTGTCAGGATATCTAATCTCGTCTCAGTTTATGTTCACTTTTATAGGAAGACATCTAAGTAGTAATAAATTACAGGTACATGTATGACACTAATATAGGGATGTACACTCAGTGGCCCTTTTATTATTATTATAGAACAGCAGACAAATAATAGAGCCTAAAACTGAAAGGAAATGAACTGATATTCTGATATTCATGTTTCTTTTCTCCTTTCAAAAAACTTCTACAGAAATACATACCATTGTACTCTAAGTCATTGATAGCTAACAATAGAGAAGATGCTGAGCAATGAGTCTGAATTGTATGTAAGGTGAATATAGGTGAATATACTAATAAATATGATTTGCTTTTAAGTGTACACCCCAGAGTCCAGTCCTATGCTGGTTAATTAGTGGTCTTCATTGATAAATACTTCTCATGACATTGCGAAGGGGAGATATGTTTCTCTACATTTCCTGTAATGGGACTAAAGCTTACAACTATACAACTTTGTATCAGGTGACTTATGTTTGATTCCAGCGTATGCCAATCTTGTTTCTTATCCATTCCAGGTTTTGTTTCTACTTGCCTCTAATTACTGCTACAGCTGAGATACAAGGTAATGATTGTAGCAGAAGGGGGGAGCACAGGAAGGTTAAAGGCTATGTTTACCTTTGTTCACATTTATTTTTTTCTAAATTCCAGCTCTCCTTTGTACCAATATAGCATCAATGTACTTCTTTTGTAAAAATAAAACAGCTTTCCTTTTATTCTTCACATGGGCTAGCACCAAGGAGTCATTATAACATAACAAATTGACAGACACACTTAATTTATCTTTTAAACAGTCATTTTATTGTTTGGTAAATAATTTTTTCTGGCCCTGGTGTTGGTCAAGGGGTAACCTAATAAATGAGGTATATAAATTAAATAATAAATAGCCATCTTGGCTATAACCCAACAAACTAAATTTTTTTTACACGTTGTATATCCAGACAATGCCGGACGACTAATCCCCCACTAAACAACGCCATGACTACATATGGATAAAAAAGAGAGGGGGGGTGGGAGTCCCGGTCTTGCGGTGGCAGACTGACGGTAACGGTCGGACAGGCCCCCTTTTGCCTCCTCTTATTTTGCAGGCTTTACACTGCCCGCTGAATCCATTCAATCAGGTGCTGTTGCCGACCTGTTGCAACCAATGGTAACCTGCAAAATGACACAGCAACATTCCCCTTATGCTATCCCATGTCTGCCCCACATAGTGCATGGCCTGTCATGGGCTAGCACCAAGGAGTCATTAACATAACAAATTGACAGACACACTTAATTTATCTTTTAAACAGTAATTTTATTGTTTGGTAAATAATTTTTTCTGGCCCCGGTGTTGGTCAAGGGGTAACCTAATAAATGAGGTATATAAATTAAATAATGAATAGCCATCTTGGCTATAACCCAACAAACTAAATTTTTTTTACACGTTGTATATCCAGACAATGCTGGACGACTAATCCCCACCGACCAAGGTCAGAAGGGAGGCTCCTGATCGAGGTCCCCCCAACACCATGGCACTCTCAATCAGGCTTTGCAGATACATATTAAATATATTGATGCCAATGTCTGACCAAATCTTTCCTGAATCAGCCAGATATAAAACCTTCTAGTTCAAGATGGAGGAATGACAAACCGCCCAGGGAAACTATGAAATTATGAATGCTCCGATTCAGCCATCTCCTAATTCTGTCCACATAGAACAAGCTTCCACAAGGGGACCAAAGAAGCTGAGGGACCATCTCTAAAAAGGCCAAGGTAGTACCCGGAAACAGGAGCTTAATGGCACAAATATCCTTTTTTATCTCACAAAGCAGTTCCCAAGTCCTAACCTTGCCGATGTCATTAGCCCCCAAGTGAATGACCAGAACCTTAGGAGACAGCCAAATGGAAGACAAATTAATTAAATGGCCTCTAAGATTATGCCATCTTAGTCCACAAACGCCAGACCATAAAACTGTAAAGTCATTAACATCCAGACCTAAATTACTTCAATAAATCCTGGAAGAAGCCTGCTTACCAGCCCAGAAAACGTAGGAGTGGCCTACGATCCAAATTGTACCATTAGCTGGATCTGAAACAAAATCATAACGTTAACAATTCAGGGTGAACATAAATCCTGTATTTCTTACTAGCCCATCTACCAACCCTTTTTTGACCTTCCAGAGGGAAACCCAGCAGATTGGCAGCTGTAGCGGCCCCAATCCTAAAGGAGTGAGATGAGAATTTAAAACCGGATAGGTTAAGTCGTTTAAGGCAGGAGGCTAAAACAGCAGAAAATTGGTATCTGGTTAGCGGGGAAAAGTCCTGGTGGATAAAAAAGGAACCTTTAAATGAGGGACGTACTGACATAAAACTGGCCGCATTGGATACTGGGCATATCATAGGATTGGGGGATCTAGCCAGCGGTTCCCACTGACCCTTACCCAAGCCAAAAATCTTCGATCTACAAAAAAAATAAGCGTAAGCAATCGGGATCCAGTGCTACATGACTAAACAAAAGAAATGTAGAGGATGCCTTGTTTCGAGCCATAAGCTTGCCAATCCTCAGAGCACCAAAAAAGGTAACTGAAAATGCTGCCCTAAAAAGCAAAGTTTCAAAACTGGAATTACAGACATTCTCCACTACTTTCAACAGCTTAGCTAGCAAATAAACTGAAATAGACCGACAGTCATCCTTAGTAGAAAAAGATTTTCGGAAACCCTTAAGAATTAGACAGACTTGAATGAAAGAGGTCAAAGCTGGTCGGTCGTAAAACTTCAGAAAAAATGACACTCCAGCCAAAATCTTGCTAACTGAGGTAGGACAAAGACCAGATTCAATCAGAGAAGAGACAAAAGCTAGAGAGACATAACCATCCACTTCTAGCATGTCAATATTCTTACTTGAGCAAAAAGAACACCATCTGGACCAGACTAACTCATATTCCCTCCACATCTTCTGCGCTGAATTCTGGAGGTGAGTAGCTATTAGTCCCAGAACAAGCCCCAGAGGAAATCTGGGCAGGGGGTGCTGCTCTGATCTGCTGAAGGAGCCAATTCCCAGAACCTCTAGAACTGCGAACGAGGCAAATCGTCAGCCAGATCATTCTCTAAACTAGGTATGTAACGTGCTTTTAACTAAATATTGAAACGTAAACAATGCAATACTAACAAACGTAACAGCTTAACGACCATTTCAGATCTAGATGCTAGCATATTGATAGCAAAGAGCACACCTTTGTTATCCATATGTACTAACACCCTACGGTTCATAAACTGCTCTTTCCATATCACAATAGAAACTATCACCAGTGGTTCAAGGGGGACTATATTCTGCAAAACATCCTGGTAGAGCCAGCTGGAGTGCCACTCGGAAGCACACCAATGGCCGTCTAAAAAGGCTCCGAAACCGGATGAACCTGCGGAATCAATTTAACTGAAAGTTGTCTGTAAAAGATTGCTCCCAAACCGTGGATCCATTAAAAGTAGAAAGAAAGGAATCCAAAATCTTTAAATCCTCTCTGATATTCACAGAGAAATGCGAACATGAGAGTATGAGTTTTTTAAACCACTAGTAGCCAGGGCAAAGTGCCTCGAAAAAATTCTGCCTAACCGAATGATCCTGGCTGCAAATGCAAAAAGATCCAACAGGGATTGTGCTTCTTTCAAAAACACCTTGCGTTTAGTCAGAATCACGGGAATCATCAATCTCATATGGAGCAACTTTTCTTCAGGGAGTCTAAACTTCATCAGCGCAGAGTCGATGGTAATACCCAAGAACTCAATGGTAGAAGATGGGAAAACAGTCCTCTCATGAGCGATGGGAATACCGAAAAAATCACACATAATAAAAAATGCAGAATTTAGAAAAAGCCTCAAAATAAAAACATGATAAAGAAAAGCCCATTGGCAGGCATTTGTCAAAATAAAAACGGCTCTGAAAATGAAAACCCAGGGAATTAAAACCTTGAGGATGTACGGGAAGCAGACGAAAGGCAGATTTGACATCCGCCTTGGCCGACAATGCTCCCTGCCCGAAATGACCCATTGCAAAGTTGGGTGAACTTCTAACTTTTGCCTAAAGTTCTCATCATAAGTGAACCAGGCTTTGCCTCCAAAGTGGCGAAAAGCTTCAGCAATAATATCTATGTGCTGAAATAAAACCGAACATTTCTCAGGAAATCGTTCAACCAGCATGGCCACATAAATGCAAAAAGCCTGCAGCCAATTTTGAAATGTTTTCGGGATGGACCTTCTCCTATCCTCATCAGAGCGATCCTCTGTTCTCTTATCAGACTTAGCGAGGAATTCCTTGGAAGCAGGCAATAATGATAGTAGCTCAATAAAGTCGCCCCTCCAAAGTTTTTCCTTGACCGAGTCTGACAAGTGGAAACCCAAAGGTGAAATATCACATGGCATAGGTAGTCTAAATGATGACTCAGTTGCACACTAGGGATGAGCCGAACACCCCCCGGTTCGGTTCGCACCAGAACTTTCGAACGGACCCCAAATTCGTACGAACGTTAGAACCCCATTGAAGTCTATGGGACTCGAACGTTCGAAATTAAAAGTGTTAATTTTAATGGCTAATATGCAAGATACTGTCCTAAAAAGGGTTTGGGGACCTGGCTCCTGCCCCAGGGGACATGGGTCACTGCAAAAAAAACTTTTAAAAACGTCCGTTTTGGCGGGAGCACTGATTTTAATGACGATTAAAATGAAAAAAAAAGTGAAATATTCCTTTAAATATGGTGCCTAGGGATGTCTGCAGTATGCCTGTGAAGTGCCACGTGTTTCTGGTGTTTACAACAGTCCCTGCACAAAATGACATTTAACGGAAATAACGTCATTTAAAGCTGCTTGCGGTTTTAATGTTATATCTGGTTCCTGCAATATGGTTGAAAATCATTGAGAAAAATGGCATGGGTAGCCCTCCCTGCCCATTACCAGCCCCTTTGGGTCTTGTACACATATTAAGGGGAACCCCGTACCCATATTAAAAAAAGGAAATATGTGTGGCCCCCAGGCCCTATATACTCAGAACAGCAGTATACAGGCGGTGCAAACAAGACAGGGACTGTGTAGGTTTGTTGTGTTAAGTTGAATCGGTTTGTAATTTTCAACTGGTACATTTTTAAAGTGTAGCTCCAGTCAAAAAAACTATTTTTAAGCTTTTTGGAAAACATAGGGAAGGGTTATCACCCCTGTATAATTTGTTTTGCCGTCCGTCTTTTTCAGAGCACGCAGACAGCACGCACAATCTCCTAACACTGACTGAGCGCTCTATTTAAAACGAGCAAGATATTTAGCTAGATAGGTGGATATAGCGGTGTATACTGCGTTCAGAGCACGCAGACAGCATGCACAATCTCCTAACACTGACTGACAGCTCTATTATAAAAGATAGATATATCGCTAGATATATAGGTGAATATAGCGGTGTATACTGCGGTCAGGGCACGCAGACAACAACCACTACAGAAGAGCAAGAACGAAAAATCGGCCGATAACAATCGGTGTATACTGTGTTGAAGGTACACAGAACACCCATTAACTGCTACAGATGCCAACACACTACACAAGGCCACCGCGCTGGCGGCCTTATATAGTGTGGGGCGTGTACTACACAGCCTGAGCTATGATTGGCCACAGGCATCCTGCCTGTGGCCAATCATGGCTCTCCTCGCTGCCGGCGCTGTGATTGGCCAAGCATGCGGGGTCACAGTGCATGCTTGGCCAATCATGAGCCAGCAATGCACTGCGCCATTGCAGTGCATTTTGGGCCGTGAGCGCCACACGAATTTGATGCAAACGGCCCTTAACGTTCGGAATTCGCCGAACGGGCGAACAGCCGATGTTCGAGTCGAACGTATGTTCGACTCGAACGCGAAGCTCATCCCTATTGCACACGGAGATGGAATGGGCTTATTTATCTGCATATGTGCTTGTGGCAGCAACATACCACTCCTTTCTGTCATATTCGCATCATCTGCTTGTACCTCTGATAACTGTCGCCATACTGGGCTGACCACATCTACATTCATGCTATTATTAGCTTGCGGAATAGCACCACTTAAACGTGCCCTCTCAAACACAGCATTAAGACTAGCATCCTGAAAAGTACCAGAGTACTGTGCAACATTAGTTTCTTTAATACCACCATATGAACCATTCTGCAAAATAGCACCAGATAGCTGTGCCCCTTTATTAATATTAGTGTAACTAGATTTATATAAAGCACCAGAGAAATGTGCACCTTCAGACATATTCAGTTCAGCACCAATTTTGTGCAACCTTTTAAAGTTATGCAACTCAGCCTCATTTACCTTCACATCAGTACTACCCATGTGTACCCCTTTAAGATCATTCACAAGGCTGGATAAGGATTTAACTAGAATATTTAAATCAGACACAACAACGTTAGAGCATGTCTCCCCACTAGGAGAACTCCTATCCAGCTTGCTGACTGGTGTCCTCATGGCGAGGGGGGGGGGGGGGGGCATTACGGAGAAGAATGCTGCTGGCTCTCTCCTTTCTCTGTGGGCTAGGAGAAGCAGCTGCTTTAATCCTCTTCTTGCCTCTCCGTGGTTGCTGGCGCAGACTGCGCATGCTCTCTGAGGAATCCTCCATCTTCTCTTCTATGTGCACAACGTCTTGGATAGGGGAAGGACCAGGCGGGGCTACAGGCTGACCAGCCTCCAGACATTGCAGCAGCCACTCCTCTCTGCCTTCTCAATTAGATGGCGCAGCAAGCTCTCTCTTCCTCTGGACGAACTGCGCTCCATTCCGACGGTCCTGAGGGAGTCCTGGTCTTGCGGCAGCAGACTGACAGTAACGGCCGGATAGGCCTCATTTATCTCCTCTTGTTTCGCAGGCTTTACACTGCCTGCTGAATCCATCCAATCAGGTGCTGTTGCCGACCTGTTGCAACCAATGGTAACCTGCAAAATGACACAGCAACAACCCCCTTATGCTATTCCATGTCTGCCCTGCATAGTGCATGGCCTGTCACTCTTATCTCACTCTCTTCAAGGATGTTTAAAAACACTGCTCCATTACTTCTGCTTTACTCCCTGGTCATACTATAGGTAATGACACAGAAAGGAGATGACCAGCTGAGGGTAGATGATGCAGGGTGTGTGCTAATAGGATCAGCTGGTCAACTCCTTCCTGTGTCATGACCTAAAGTCTGTCCGGGAAGTAAGGCAGAAGTAATGGAGCAGTGTTTTTAAACTGCCATAAAGACAGTGAATTAAGCGTGTGCAGAAATAATGGAAAGCTATTTTATTTTTGCAAAATGCAATATTGGTACATTAGTACAGGGGAGCTGGAATTTAGAAAAAAAGGTGAACTTAGGTGAGAGCTGAAAAAAAATAATGGAGGAATGTAATAAAGCATGTGTGTTACTTTTCTGGTGGCATGACCTAACAAAAAGTCCTGATTCAAAAAGGCCCGGTCATTAATTTAAATTGGTAGTAAAGTCAAGAATCATATAAACTGCTGACAGGCAGAGTTTTTATAACCCCAGAGGTCTCTCCTAATATGATCAGCATTATGCGAGTGGTCAATATGCACAGGAAACCAGAAACCTGCATGATTTGCAAGATATATGTTCAATTACCTTGTAACAAATATGTTTAAAGTATGTCTAAAGCCATAACTTCTTTTTTTGGGGGGGGGGGGGGGGAGGGGGGTTTAAAGTGGGAAAGCTTTCAAACTGCTTTCAGGTTTGTCTGTTTTTTGCCATCTATGTCTCATTATAGGCATTTCTGTATACATTCTTTTCTGTAGACTCAACAGGAATTGGCAGGATATCTTTTCTATTTGAAAAATGGCCATCTTTGGCACTTTACATGGGAACACGTGTCTTGCCCTTCTATTTGACCTCTATTTGTGTTCTAGTAAATACTTGAAATGTTGGCTTTAACCTCACTTTTATTGCCTGTGACCTTGGTGAATAAAACAATTAGAGAACGTGAATCTCCCTAATCAGGGCTACAGACAGGAATACAAACCTAACAAAAATTCAACCCCTTTACCACTCTAAAAACCTGACAGTGAATCCTCACCAAGCCAAAAAAAATAAATTGTCTAGCTACATTTTTATATTTATAAGGAAGCAAAATATGGATGTAATCAATGGTTACAACTATCTATGTATTTATTAACCATATTTAAATAACAACCTCATAGTATACTCAATTTTTCATCGCATGCAAACTTCTTTAAATTGATCACTGTCTTTTAGATGTCTACATCTAAAATATTCACCAGATTAAACAATCGCTACCTCATATTTCATATTTCAACAGCCATTAAGAAAAGTAAGTCAACCTGCCACAGTTTTGTTTTAGTTTGTAAAGACCATGTTGCTAACCACAGAGCCTCCATGGAAAAACTGTACATCTGTCACCATACCCAACAGGCAGCCCCTACACAATCACCTGATTATGCTGGTCCATGATGTGATATTTAAAACTTCCGGGCCATAAATGAGGCAGAAAGCCTGTCACCTGTATTGACAGACTTAGGGCCCGTTCACATTGAGGAGTTTTTAAAAAGCTTTTGTCCTAAAAAAAAGTACCTGAAAAGCTCAAGAAAAATGCTTCCCTTTAAAATCACTGAATGTGTTCACACTGGGGCCGTGTGTTTCCTTTGAAATGAAAAAAAAAATCCTGTTTGCAGCATGTTTGGAGCATGTTTGGGGAGCTAAAAAAATGCACCAAAAATGCACCTTTCTATTAAAAGCAATGAAAATTGCAGTAAAACCGCTGCAACAAGGTGCCCGCCAATCGTTTTTTGGTACAGTTTTTGAGTCACTCGTCCTTTAAAAATGGACCACTAAAGCAGTAAAATCACTGTAAAATTGTGGCAAAATTGCAGCAAAAATGCAGTGTATTTGATGCATTTTTGCAACGGTTCTGTGTGAAAGTACCCTTATGCCGTGTACACACGACAGGACTTTCCCTTAGAATAAACATAGATGGTCTTCCCGACGGAGTTCCGACCGAACGGACTTGCCCCCGCACGAACACACGTACGACAGGATTAGAAAAGGAAGTTCAATAGCCAGTAGCCAATAGCTGCCCTTGCGTCGTATTTGGTTCATCGGACTAGCATACAGACAAATGGTTTTCCCGATAGAAATTGATTCTGTTGGAAAGATTTAAAGCATGTTCTATCTCTAGGCCCATCTGAGTTTTTGAAGAAAAAAGTCAGATGAAGCCCACATACGATCGGAATATCTGACGGAATGATTCCGTTGGACCTTTTTTGCCGGAAAGTCCGGTCGTGTGTACGTGGCATTATAGTTTATTTTTTCATTTAATTTTTAGGAGAGGTGCAGTCATAAATGTTAGCAGTACTGTATGCAAACGATGCCAAAAAGCATACGGGAATGGGAATGTTTTTTTTCTTGTGTTTAGAGAGCTGTATTCACAAATGTTTTTTTATAATATTAGTTATCAGTATGTTAGCTGTTCTGTATAGAGACCATATGTGAAAATGTATATGATCACATTGAAAGTTCAAATGGAAATGTCTCTTTTTTGGTGCAATAAATAAAATTAGACCTACTGTGTTTGTCTTCATTAATGTTCCTATTAGGGATGAGCACACGGTTTGAGTGGAACGTAAGTTTGACTTGAACAATGGATGTTCTTTTGTTCTAAGATGAATCGAACATATGGGGCATTTGAGGGTAAATCGAGCACCATGGAATTCCCCATAATGCACTGTGAAGTCAAAGTACATTGCTGTATGATGATTGGCCAAAGTATGCACCTGACCTCCATGCTTTGACCAATCACAGCGCACTCTGCTGAGAGAGCCATAATAGTTCAAAGGCACAGTGCCTTTGGCCAATCATGGTTCAGGGGGCCACGCCCCACACTATAAAAGGCTGCTGCTTACACTGTGCCCATATAGTGTAATGAATGAAGAGAGATTAGGCAGCTTAGTTAGTGGCGTGCAGGCAGTGTATTTGATAAAGATACACACATTATATATATATATATATATATATATATATATATATATATATATATATATATATATATATATATATATAATGTATATACAGCCTAGTATATACTCTGCAATTAGTGTAGAATCTATATTCAGGCAGTGGGGGCCCCCCCAAAAACCATACCAGACCCTTATCCGAGCATCCAGCCTGGCAGGCTGCAGGGAAAGGGAGGGGGCCGAGAGAGTGCCCCCCTGCTGAACCATACCAGGCCACATGCCCTCAAGATGGGGAGGGTGCTTTGGGGTCTCCCCAAAACACCTTGTCTACATGTTGATGGGGACACGGACCTCTTTCCCACAACCCTTGTCCAGGGGCTGTAATAGATACAACACATTACAGCCACAAGCAATTTTAAATTACATTATTTCCATTATAAATGTCAGTTTGTTGTGGCATAGTAAAACATATCACAAAGATGTGCTAATTTACAGGCAGACTAAGAAGACCCCCCCAGGCACGTCCGATTTTGAAACTTTTTTTTGCATTGATACATGTCCCCTGGGGCAGTACCCAAGTCTCCAAACACTTTTTATGGCAATAACTTGCATATAAGCCTTTAAAATAAGCACTTTTGAATTTTCATGTTTGTGTCCTATAGACTTTAATGGTGTTCGCACAAATTTTGTGCCTGTTCTTATGTTCCGTTGCAAACCAAACCTGGGGGGTGTTTGGCTCATCCCTAGTTCCTATAACATATGTGAATTGTTTTGTTAAATACAGGTAAATGTAGTTGTTTATTCACGCCTATTATGTGCCTGACAATCAATTTTTTTTTGTATATTGTGATACATAAAGTATATTTTTCTATTTTACAATTTTTTTTTCTATTTTACTATTTTAGAACTTAAAATATATTTTTATTACAAGAAGAAGGAGACTTTGTGAATAATGATTTTGTATTCTGATAGCAGACAGACACCTCTGCTTTCCAAACACAATGATCATTTGTGTTTCTAAGTAACATTATGTACATCTTTATTAGACATGTGCAGAACGAAAAAATTTATTAGTTATTTACATAAATTTGTTTAGTTAAATTTGTATAACAAGTTTAATACGTTTTTGGAATGTGTTTTATTTATTGATATTCAAATTGATTCAAATATTCAGAATCTGAATTTGAATTGATTGAAATAGTTTTCAAATCAATTTTCAAACAGTTTCAAATTCAAATCGTTTTCTAATTTGAATTTAAAAAGTTTTCAAATTCGAATAGTTTTCAAATTCAAATAGTTTTCCAATTTCCAAAGAAAATGAAATAAAATAGAAAATAAAGGAATAGAATAGAAAAAAAAATATAATAGAAGGAAAAAAATGTGACAGAAAATAAAATAATAGAAATTAAGATAATAAAACAGAACAAAAAGGAATAGAAAATAAAATAACAGAATAGAATGAAATAGAATAGAATAGAAACAAATAGAATATAATTAAAAAAAAAGAATAGAATAAAATAGAATATAACCATCTGCTGAAATTCCAATAGAAATTCAAATGTGAATAGAAAATAATAGATTAGATTAGAATATAATAGAATATAACAGAATAGTAAAAAAACAACAACATAATAGAATAGAAAGAATATAACCATCTTCCTATTCTAATCTATTCTTTTGATTCAATATTGGTCGAAGTCCCAGGGGACACCTATTAAGGCTTCGCACTACATTCCCAAATAAGACAATAGAACATATATAGAGGGAAGGCAAGGGATTTTAACGGTACTTAAAATTCAAATAGCAAAAAAATTTTGCCAAGTTTAAAGGAAATTATTTATTTAAATCACATTTAAAAGCCATTCATTTAAAAAGTGCTGAGATTTTGACAAGGAAGTTAACATTCAAGGTCCAAGACAACAATTACATAAGGAAAGATAGCGCACTATCCTGACATGTTTTGCTGATACGCTTCCTCCGGGAATGTGCAAGCTACTATGAAAAACAATAAAAAAGAAATAAAATAAGCTACCAAAATTAACAAATGACACAAAATAACTTTAATACATAAATATGAATTTCTTTCTACATCCATAATAAAAGCGCATCATGAAGCCAGCAAAAAATAAACAAATGCTTACCCCCAACCAAATAACCAAATAAGTGGGGACCTCTACTTGATGGATTTAACCTGCCGATCAAAACCTCAAAGAAACATGTCATAGAGGCTGGTAAAAGCCAGGCTAAAAAAAGGGGGGGAGAGGAAAAACGAAAAACAATGAATAGTATATATAAGTGATACAAATATATTATTATAATCTGCTGTATAATCGTATTCAACTATGGAACACGACTCTATAGAAACCTACTTTAAATTATAATTTATTTTTCTCTCCTCTATACATATAGGGAGGATGCTATTGAGCAACTCATCTAAAATTAAATTCATATTAAATATATATAAATAATAAAAAATACAAATTAATGTATTTAATATATACTCACTGATATGAGAAATAACTAGGCTTGAACGAAAGAGCAATTATAGGAACTGCACAATCCGACCAACCGGACTATTTGGGTCTAAAAATATGATAATGAAAAGAGCCCATAATTAAAAAGGGAGTAAAAGAAAAAGGAGGGAACATAGTAGTGTATAACAGTAAGTATCAAAAAAGGAACCATTATGTTCCAATGCAGAGCCATTAAGGTCCAGTATAAATGCCTTATAAGAATGGAAATAGGTGAGGCCAAGAAAAGCCTAAATCTACAAAGAAACTTAATGTTAAAGAGAAGGGGATTAGCAAAGTTTCAGCTGTAAGAAACAGAAACTTATCAATAGCTTCAACAATGCAGAGTGTAGCGCAGACCCTCCGGCTATGGCCGTAAGGGGTAGCAGTGAATTGGCCTGCTTTTAAACTGCCCTCCATCAAGCCGGCATCTGACGTCACTGGCTCGATGCAATGAAGATTCACCAACCAGCACCCTGGGTGTCCGTATGACCCCTTCCAATGGCAAACACGTAGAGAGGAAAGAAAAAGCAGTTAAGGTAAAACCCAAGTAGGATAAAAGGAGGGAAGTAAAAAACCTTAAGATTAGGGATGGCCGAACGGTTCGCCCGGCGGTCGGTTCGTGGTGAATTTCGACTGTTCGCGGTCCGCCCGATCGGTGGACTATTGCCGCTGTTCGCCCGGCGGACTTACGTGTTTACTGTGTAAAAGAACTTTGACTTATGATGACACATCCATCATGTGGTACAGGACAGCCAATTGAGACATTACAGCACATGGACACTTGGACATTCCCCCTAACTTATAAATAGACCCGATCCGGTGGCCATTTTACATTCTTTCTACTGTCACTATAGGGAGAGGTTGCTGTGTGGAGCAGCGACAGACTGCAGTGACCCAAATCGCTAGCTATTAGGTCCACAAAAGTTCTTTTAAGGACTGGTATGGTATAGGTGTAGTTCAGGATATAGGTTTGAGGCACTGCTATTCAAGTCATTGTTGCAGCAGATTGTCTTTTCTCAGTGCAGATAGGGACAGACAGGATGCTGTGTGTTGCAGAAAGGGACAGTCAGTTTAATCATTCGCTGTTACTATTAGGTCCACAAAGGTCCTTTTCAGGACTGGTATGGTGTAGTACAGGATATAGTTTTGAGTGCTATTCAAGTTATTGTTGCAGCAGCCTGTGTTTTGTCAGTTTAAATAGGGACAGACAGGAAGCTGTGTGTAGCAGTGAGGGACAGTCAGTTTAATCATTAGCTGTTACTATTACAGTGGTGTGAAAAAGTGTTTGCCCCCTTCCTCATTTCCTGTTCCTTTGCATGTTTGTCACACTTAAGTGTTTCGGAACATCAAACCAATTTAAACAATAGTCAAGGACAACACAAGTAAACACAAAATGCAATTTGTAAATGAAGGTGTTTATTAAAAAAGGTGAACAAAAATCCAAACCATCATGGCCCTGTGTGAAAAAGTGATTGCCCCCTAAACCTAATAACTGGTTGGGCCACCCTTAGCAGCAACAACTGCAACCAAGTGTTTGCGATAACGTGCAATGAGGCTTTTACAGCGTCCTGGAGGAATTTTGGCCCACTCATCTTTGCAGAATTGTCCTAATTCAGTTACATTAGAGGGTTTTCGAGCATGAACGGTCTTTTTAAGGTCATACCACAACATCTCAATAGGATTCAGGTCAGGACTTTGGCTAGGCCACTCCAAAGTCTTCATTTTGTTTTTCTTCAGCCATTCGGTGGTGGACTTGCTGGTGTGTTTAGGATCATTGTCCTGCTGCAGAACCCAAGTTCGTTTCAGCTTGAGTACACGAACAGATGGTCGGACATTCTCCTTCAGGATCTCTTGGTAGACAGCAGAATTCATAGTTCCTTTTATCACGGCAAGTCTTCCAGGTCCTGAAGCAGCAAAACAGCCCCAGACCATCACACTACCACCACCATATTTTACTGTTGGTATAATGTTCTTTTTATGAAATGCAGTGTTCCTTCTACGCCAGATATACTTGGACACACACCTTCCAAAGAGTTCCACTTTTGTCTCATCGGTCCACAGAATGTTGTCCAAAAAGTCTTGGGGATCATCAAGATGTGTTGTGGAGAAATTGAGATGAGCTTTGATGTTCTTTTTGCTCAGCAGTGGTTTTCTCCTTGGAACTCTGCCATGCAGGCCATTTTTGCCCAGTCTTTTCCTGATGGTGGGGGCATGAACGCTGACCTTAACTGAGGCAAGTGAGGCCTGCAGTTCCTTGGACGTTGTTGTGGGGTCTTTTGTGACCTCTTGGATGAGTCGTCGCTGCGCTCTTGGGGTAATTTTGGGAGGCCGGCCACTCCTGGGAAGGTTCACCACTGTTCCATGTCTTCGCCATTTGTGGATAATGGCTCTCACTGTGGTTCGCTGGATTCCCAAAGCTTTGGAAATGGCTTTATAACCCTTTCCAGACTGATAGATCTCAATTACTTTCTTTCTCAATTGTTCCTGAATTTCTTTGGGTCTCGGCATGATGTGTAGCTTTTAAGGATCTTCTGGTGGACCTTACTGTGTCAAGCAGCTCCTATTTAAGTGATGCCTTGATTGTGAACAGGTGTGGCAATAATCAGGCCTGGGTGTGGCTAGAGAAATTGAACTCAGGTGTGGACAACCACAGTTATAGTATGTTTTAACAAGGGGGGCAATCACTTTTTCACACAGGGCCATGATGGTTTGGATTTTTTTCACCTTTAATAATAAACACCTTCATTTACAAATTGCATTTTGTGTTTACTTGTGTTGTCCTTGACTATTGTTTAAATTGGTTTGATGTTCCGAAACACTTAAGTGTGACAAACATGCAAAGGAACAGGAAATGAGGAAGGGGGCAAACACTTTTTCACACCACTGTAGGTCCACAAAGATCCTTTTCAGGACTGGTATGGTAATAGGGTTGTACACGTATAATATTCTTTCTTCCAAATATAGAAAGAATATTATACTTGACTGCTGCCCTTCTGCTGCAGTAGTCCTTTATGAGTATAGGGACTGAGGTACAGTCTGCTAATCACAACCTACTAGTTGCACAAAGGTTCTTCTAAGGACTGGTAAGGTATAGCGTACTAGAGTATATAGGGTTGAGTGAGGTACAGTCTGCTAATCCTTAAGGACTGGTATAGTTCCACAATATATAGGGTTGAGGTGCACTACTGCTGACTGCTGCCCTATTCTGCAGCAGTCCTTTATCAGTATAGGGACTGAGGTACAGTCTGCTAATCACAACCTACTAGTTCCACAAAGGTCCTTCTAAAGACTGGTAAGGTATAGCGTACTAGAGCATATAGGGTTGAGTGAGGTACAGTCTGCTAATCCTTAAGGACTGGTATAGGTCCATAATATATAGGGTTGAGGTGCACTACTGCTGACTGCTGCCCTATTCTGCAGCAGTCCTTTATCAGTATAGGGACTGAGGTACAGTCTTCTAATCACAACCTACTAGTTCCACAAAGGTCCTTCTAAGGACTGGTAAGGTATAGCGTACTAGAGTATATAGGGTTGAGTGAGGTACAGTCTGCTAATCCTTAAGGACTGGTATAGGGTCCACAATATATAGGGTGGAGGTGCACTACTGCTGACTGCTGCCCTATTCTGCAGCAGTCCTTTATCAGTATAGGGACTGAGGTACAGTCTGCTAATTACAACCTACTAGTTCAACAAAGGTCCTTCTAAGGACTGGTAAGGTATAGCGTACTAGAGTATATAGGGTTGAGTGAGGTACAGTCTGCTAATCCTTAATGACTGATATAGGTCCACAATATATAGGGTTGAGGTGCACTACTGCTGACTGCTGCCCTATTCTGGAGCAGTCCTTTATCAGTATAGGGACTGAGGTACAGTCTGCTAATTACAACCTACTAGTTCCACAAAGGTCCTTCTAAGGACTGGTAAGGTATAGCGTACTAGAGTATATAGGGTCGAGTGAGGTACAGTCTGCTAATCACAACCTACTAGTTCCACAAAGGTCCGTCTAAGGACTGGTAAAGTATAGTGTACTAGAGTATATAGGGTTGAGTGAGGTACAGTCTGCTAATCCTTAAGGACTGGTATAGGTCCACAATATATAGGGTTGAGGTGCACTACTGCTGACTGCTGCCCTATTCTGCAGCAGTCCTTTATCAGTATAGGGACTGAGGTACAGTCTGCTAATTACAACCTACTAGTTCCACAAAGGTCCTTCTAAGGACTGGTAAGGTATAGCGTACTAGAGTATATAGGGTCGAGTGAGGTACAGTCTGCTAATCACAACCTACTAGTTCCACAAAGGTCCGTCTAAGGACTGGTAAAGTATAGTGTACTAGAGTATATAGGGTTGAGTGAGGTACAGTCTGCTAATCCTTAAGGACTGGTATAGGTCCACAATATATAGGGTTGAGGTGCACTACTGCTGACTGCTGCCCTATTCTGCAGCAGTCCTTTATCAATATAGGGACTGAGAGTTTTGTCACAGGGTCATTTAAAAAATGACAGGCAGAGGAAGAGGCAGGCCCTTCCGCAGGGGTGGTAGGGGTAGAGCAGGAGCAACAGGCTTGAGCCAAAGTGGGAAATTGCAGAAGGTGCGTGCGATTACGTCAAAGGAAGCACCAGAATTGGTTGAGTGGCTCACTCAGCCTTACTCTTCGGCACCTTCCTCATCCTCTCGATCTGCACACTCTTCTTCACTCTTTGCTATGTGCACCCCCAAAGACACTACCACCAACAACACCACCACCACCACATACCTTCCGCTTGAGTCACAGGAATTATTTTCCGATCCATATCAAGACATTTCTGATGCGCAGCCACTCTTGGCATTGGATCAGGAAGAGGAGGTAGCAACAACCGCCACTCAGCAGTCTGACGACAGTACCCAGATCAGCCCAAGGAGGAGGTTGGTCCCCGGTGTTGCTGCCTACTCCAAGATCTCTAATTATAGCGGTGGGGAAGGTGACGTCGATGATGACGTGTCTAGTGATGTCACGTGGGTGCCCACAAGAGAGGAAGAGGAGGGGAGTTCAGAGGGAGATATGGACCATCAGATAGGGAGGAGAAGCAGGTATAACTTACATTGCACAGGAGGGACAAAGCAGACTGCTAATGTATCAGGAGGGAGTCATCGACCATGTACGGTCACATCTGGCGCTCCCAGGACACCGGCACATGGCTCCGCAGTGTGGGCTTTTTTTAACATGTCCGCTGCTGACAATAGTGTTGCCATCTGAAATCTTTGCAGTCAACGCATTAGTCGCGGTAAGCCCAACACTCACCTAGGGACGACCGCCTTAAGAAGGCACATGAGCTGCCATCACCGAGCCCAGTGGGAACAACGGAACACACAAAGCCACACTCCAGACTCTCACCATCCAGCCTCGTCTTCTACTTCTCCTCTCTCCTCACAATTGTCCTCCACTCTGCCTTCCATCACGCCAAGCTCACTTTTTTCTGCAAAAAGGCAGGCTTCCGTGGGCCTAATGTTCGAGCGTAAAAAAATTATGATGCCGGATAACCCTCTTACCCAACGGTTGACGGCTGGCTTGTCAGAACTGATAGCCCGCCAACTACTGCCATATAAACTGGTGGACTCGGAGGCCTTTCGAAAATTTGTGGCCATTGGAACACCACAATGGAAGGTCCCAGGAAGGAAGTATTTCTCAGAGAAGGGCATCCCAGAGCTATATGGCCATGTTCAACAGCAAGTGAATGTATCTCTGGCACACAGTGTCAGTGCCAAGATACATCTGACCACAGACACGTGGTCTAGCAAACACAGGCAGGGAATGTATATCACTTTTACCGCCCACTGGGTGAACCTTCTGACGGCCGTCAAGCATGTAACCCGTGGCACCCGTGTAGATTTGGTTTTACCGCCACGGATTGCATGCAGGCCTGGCTCTTCTTCTCCTCCTCCTCCTACTCCATCCTCCTCCCTCTCCTAATCGGGTGACTCCTCCTTTTCCGCTGCTAGTGTGTCTTCCGCTGCGCCGCCCAGACGTTGCCATGCTGTGCTGCGTCTGTTGTGCCTGGAAGCCAAGAGCCACACTGGCCCGGCACTCCTTTCAGCTTTGCGTTCACAGGCAGATCAGTGGCTAACACCGCTCAATTTGACAGTTGGAAAAGTGGTGTGTGACAACGGTGCCAATCTGCTTAGCGCATTGAAACAGGGCAAAATTACGCACGTGCCATGCATGGCACACGTCTTAAACTTGGTCGTGCAGCGATTCCTTGTCGAAATACCCTGGGGTCCAGGACATCTTGCGGTAGGCAAGGAAAATCTCGGCCCATTTCAGAAGATCTTACACGGCCATGGCTCGCCTTGCTGACTTTCAGCGGCGACACAATCTGCCGGTCAGACGTCTTATTTGCGATTGCCCGACGTGATGGAACTCAACCTTCTATATGCTTGATAGGCTGCTCCAGCAGAAACTTGCAGTTAACGTCTACCTGTATGAACTCTGCGGCAGAACAGGTTCTGGGGAGCTGGGGTTTTTTTCACCACGCCAGTGGCTGCTCATGCGTGACGCATGCAGATTTCTGCGGCCATTTGAGGAGATCACCAAACTGGTCAGTCGCAGCCATGGCGCCATCAGTGACATGGTACCTTATGCCTTCTTTATGAAGCGTGCATTGTGCCGTGGCATTGATCAAGCTGTGGAGGAGCAGGAGCAGGAAGATGAGGAAGTCGCAATGCTGGATGAATTCTGAGGGGGGGCTACTCTATCTGAGACAAGTGAACAACAGGAGTCTAAAGAGGAGTCAGAGGAGGATGGTACCGGGGCGGATGAGGAGGAGCAAGAAGAGCATGCTTTAAACCTTTCTGGGATCCCTGTTGTTGTGTGTGGATGGGGAGAAGAAAATGAAGAGGATGACATTATCCTGGATGATGAGCAGGAGCCAGGCCACCACACTGCTTCCAGTTTAGTGCAAATGGGGGCCTTCATGCTCCAGTATTTTAACAGGGACCCCCGTATAAAAAGCATAAGGGTCAAGGACCAGTACTGGGTGGCAACGTACTTAGACCCCCAGTACAAACATAAAACGCCGTCACAGAGGACTGTCAGAATGGAGCACTTCCAGGCCTTGCTTCGATAAATGCTGCATTCTGCTTTTGCGTGCGCTGGCAGAGGAGCAATTCCCACTCCCAGAGAAGGAGTTGCGGGTACCAATCCAACAGCGACTGCAAGAAGAGGCCGGTTTGAAGATGTGTTGGTGACTTCTGATATGAGGTCATTCTTTCAGCCGACCCATTGACAGGTGTCATCCGGATCCAGCATCAGGGAACGCCTAGACCGTCAGGTGTCCGACTACATCGGGTAACGGCTGATGTGGACACTCTGAGGAGTGATGAACCCCTAGACTACTGGGTGGGCAGGCTTGACCTCTGGCCAGAGCTTGCCCAATTTGCAATCGAACTGTTGGCTTGCCCCTCATCCAGTGTCTTGTCTGAAAGGACGTTCAGCGCTCCGGGATCGTGACCGATAAGCGTACTCGCCTAGCTCACGACAGTGTTAACTACCTCACATTTCTAAAATGAATGAGGCATGGATCTCGGAGGAATTCAACACATGTGACCAGTAGACCATGTATATGTCTATAAACTATTTTTTTAATTGAGCACACAGACCTTCTTTCTTCATCCTCCTGGGGCTGCTTATTATGAGGGGCTCCCACCATCCCTGTGCTGTGCTTACTTCCTCCTGGGGCTGTATCTCTGCTGTGCATATTATGAGGGGCTCCCACCATCCCTGTGCTATGCTCATTATGAGGGGCTCCCACCATCCCTGTGCTATGCTCATTATGAGGGGCTCCCACCATCCCTGTGCTGTGCTGACTTCCTCCTGGGGCTGCTTATTAGGGATGAGCTTCGTGTTCGAGTCGAACGTACGTTCGACTCGAACATTGGCTGTTCGGCCGTTCGGCGAATTCCGAACGTTTGGGCCGTTCGCGTCAAAATTCGAGTGACGCGCGCGCGGACCACAATGCACTGCGGTGGCGCAGTGCATTGCTGCCCCATGATTGGCCAAGCATGCACTGTGACCCCGCATGCTTGGCCAATCGCAGCGCCGGCAGCGGGGAGAGCCATGATTGGCCACAGGCATCCTGCCTGTGGCCAATCATAGCTCAGGCTGTGTAGTGCACGCCCCACACTATATAAGGCCGCCTTTGAGGCGGCCTCGTGTAGTGTGTTACTTAGCATCTGAAGCAGTGGGTGTTCTGTGTACCTTCAACACAGTACACACCAATCGTTTTTGGCTGATTTCCTATCTTGCTGCTGTGTAGTGGTTGTTGTCTGTGCCCTGACTGCAGTATACACCACTATATTCACCTCACCTATATAGCTAGTGATCTAGCTTTAACCACTTAACAACTGCCCATTGCCGATTAACGGCTTCAGGGCGGTTGTTTAACTCTGAGAGGCCGTTAATTAACGGCCTCCCAGAATTCTGCTCTCGCGTGCCCCGAGGTGTGCGCACTCGAGAGCATCCGTGACTGCCGGGTCGCATCACGGATCACGGTAAACGGCCGCTCATAGCGGCCGTTTACCACGTGATTGCTCCGTCAAATGACGGAGTGATCACTTGGAAACAAACCGGCGTCATGTTATGACGCCTGTTCCTCCCTCCCCTCTCTGTACCGATCGGTACAGCGGAGGGGAAAGAGATCGGTGTCAGCAGCGATGTGGGCTGCATCTGCAGTGCCCACATCGCTGCTCACCGAATTTAACCCCTCAATTCCCTGCCAATACTCTGCAATACCAGTGCATACTCTGCAGTACCCTGCCATTACTCTGCAGTACCCCGCCATTACTCTGCAGTGCAGTACCCCGCCATTACTCTGCAGTGCAGTACCCTGCCATTACTCTGCAGTACCCCCCATTACTCTGCAGTAACCCCCATTACTCTGCAGTACCCTCCAATACTCTGCAGTACCCGCCATTACTCTGCAGTACCCGCCATTACTCTGCAGTACCCCCAATACTCTGCAGTACCCTGCCATTACTCTGCAGTGCAGTACCCTGCCATTACTCTGCAGTACCCCCCATTACTCTACAGTAACCCCCATTACTCTGCAGTACCCCCCAATACTCTGCAGTACCCGCCATTACTCTGCAGTACCCGCCATTACTCTGCAGTACCCCCAATACTCTGCAGTACCCTGCCATTACTCTGTAGTACCCCCCAATACTCTGCAGTACCCTGCTATTACTCTGTAGTACCCCGCCAATACCCTGCCAATACTCTGTAATACCCTGCCATAAATTGCCATACCCAGCCATACTCAGAGATACCCAGCCATACTCGGTGATACCCTGAAATACCCAGCCATAGACGCCCCTCACCCCTCACCGCCCTCCGGTGCTTCTACCAACTCGCCAGTACGATCAAAGCCAGAATCTTTTTTTTATTTTTTATTTCAGGCTTCCCAGCCTAGAGGTGAGATGTGGGGTCATATTGACCCCCCAGATTTCACTGTAAAGAGGACCTGTCACCCCATATTCCTATTACAAGGGATGTTTACATTTCTTGTAATAGGAATAAAAGTGATCAAAAATATATTTTTGGGGAAAAAAATGTCAAACTAAAATAAATAAAGTAAAATGAACAATAAAAAAATAAAATAAAAATTAAAGCGCCCATGTCCCCATGTGCTCGCATGTGCCACACATATGAGGTATCGCCGAGAATGTTAGAGCGAGAGCAATAATTCTAGTCCTAGACCTCCTCTGCAACTCAAAACATGTAACCAGTAAAAAAAAAATTAAAGCGTCGCCTATGGGGATTTTTTAAGTAGCGACGTTTGGCGCCATTCCACGGGCATGTGCAATTTTGAAGAGTGACATGTTTGATATCTATTTACTCAGCATAACTTCATCTTTCACTTTATGCAAACATTGGGCTAACAAATGGTTAATAATAGAGCTTGCAGTCAGTAGTGTTAGGAGATAGTGCGTGCTGTCTGCGTGCTCTGTACCCAGTACATACCGCTATAATATAGGGCAGGCCCCTACTTTCAAACATCCAACTTACAAACATCTCCTACTTGCAAACGCAAGGAGACAGCAGCAAGTGAGATGAAAAAAGATGGACGACAAAACAAATTATACAGGGGTGATAACCCTTCCCTATGTTTTCCAAAAAGCTTAAAGATAGTTGTTTTGACTGGAGCTACACTTTAAAAATGTACCGGTTGAAAATGACAAACAGATTCAACTTAACACAACAAACCTACACAGTCCCTGTCTTGTTTGCACCGCCTGTATACTGCTGTTCTGAGTATATAGGGCCTGGGGGCCACACGCATTTCCTATTTTTAATATGGGTACGGGGTTCCCCTTAATATGCGTACAAGACCCAAATAGGCTGGTAATGGGCAGGGAGGGCTACCCATGCCATTTTTCTCAATGATTTTCAACCACATTGCAGAAACCAGATATAACATTAAAACCGCAAGCAGTTTTAAATGGTGTTATTTCCGTTTAATGTCATTTTGTGCAGGGACTGTTCTAAACACGGGAAACACGTGGCACTTCACAGGCATACTACAGACACCCCCCAGGCACCATATTTAAAGGAATATTTCACTTTTTTTTTTTCACTTTAATCGTCATTAAAATCAGTGCTCCCGCCAAAACGGCAGTTTTTAAAACTTTTTTTTGCAGTGACCCATGTCCCCTGAGGCAGGAGGCAGGTCCCCAAACCCTTTTTAGGACACTATCTTGCATATTAGCCGTTAAAATTAGCACTTTCCAATTCGAACGTTCGAGTCCCATAGACTTCAATGGGGTTCTAACGTTCGTACCGAACGCGGGGGTCGTTCGCAAGTTCTGGTGCGAACCGAACCGGGGGGTGTTCGGCTCATCCCTACTGCTTATTATGAGGGGCTCCCACCATCCCTGTGCTATGCTGACATCCTCCTGGGGCTGCTTATTATGAGGGGCTCCCACCATCCCTGTGCTGTTCTGACTTCCTCCTGGGGCTGTACCTCTGCTGTGCATATTATAAGGGGCTCCCACCATCCCTGTGCTATGCTCATTATGAGGGGCTCCCACCATCCCTGTGCTATGCTGACTTCCTCCTGGGGCTGCTTATTATGAGGGGCTCCCACCATCCCTGTGCTATGCTGACTTAGTCCTGGGGCTGTACCTCTGCTGTGCATATTATGAGGGGCTCCCACAACCCCTGTGCTATGCTCATTATGAGGGGCTCCCACCCTCCCTGTGCTATGCTGACTTCCTCCTGGGGCTGCTTACAGTGCAGGTGTCAGTGCTGTATATCACGGTGCTGGTGTCAGTGCTTTATGTCACGCTGCTGATGTCAGTGCTCTCTATCACGGTGCTGGTGTCAGATCACTCTATCACGGTGCAGGTGTCAGTGCTGTATATCACGCTGCTGATGTCAGTGCTCTCTATCACGGTGCAGGTGTCAGTGCTGTATATCACGGTGCTGGTGTCAGTGCTTTATGTCACGCTGCTGATGTCAGTGCTCTCTATCACGGTGCTGGTGTCAGATCACTCTATCACGGTGCAGGTGTCAGTGCTGTATATCACGGTGCTGGTGTCAGTGCTTTATGTCATGCTGCTGATGTCAGTGCTCTCTATCACGGTGCTGGTGTCAGATCACTCTATCACGGTGCAGGTGTCAGTGCTGTATATCACGGTGCTGGTGTCAGTGCTTTATGTCACGCTGCTGATGTCAGTGCTCTCTATAATGGTGCAGGTGTCATTGCTGTATATCACGGTGCTGGTGTCAGTGCTTTATGTCACGCTGCTGATGTCAGTGCTCTCTATCATGGTGCTGATGTCAGTGCGCTCTATCACGGTGCTGGTGTCAGATCACTCTATCACGGTGCAGGTGTCAGTGCTGTATATCACGGTGCTGGTGTCAGTGCTGTATATCACGGTGCTGGTGTCAGTGCTTTATGTCACGCTGCTGATGTCAGTGCTCTCTATCACGGTGCTGGTGTCAGATCACTCTATCATGGTGCAGGTGTCAGTGCTGTATATCACGGTGCTGGTGTCAGTGCTTTATGTCACGCTGCTGCTGTCAGTGCTCTCTATTCACGGTGCTGGTGTCAGTGCTCTATATCACGGTGCTGGTGTCAGTGCTTTATGTCACGCTGCTGATGTCAGTGCTCTCTATCACGGTGCTGATGTCAGTGCTCTATATCACGGTGCTGGTGTCAGATCACTCTAACACGGTGCAGGTGTCAGTGCTGTATATCACGGTGCTGGTGTCAGTTCTCTCTATCACGGTGCAGGTGTCAGTGCTCTATATCACGGTGCTGGTGATCATCTCCTGCACCCTCTTCTTTGCCTACCCTGACCTTCCCTCTCCTCCATTGCCTTCATGCGCTCCACATTCCTGAATTGTCACAATTTCACATATAAAAAAAGAATGCTTGTAGTTGTTGATCCCAGATTCACCTCATACATGTGTTATGTCATTGGCCATGTGGTGGGACTATGTGTGCACAGCTAGTAATTATTTTGTAGCTGCAAATTTGACCTGTAGGTTTGTAAAGTTCACCTCCCATTGAAGTCAATGGGGCCTGCCGCGAAGGTTACGATTCGCGAACTATCGGCCACGTTTGTGTTTCGCGTTCGCGAAACGTCCCGTCGGAAGTTCGTCCATCACTACTTAAGATGTTCCATTAAATTAATATGGCAACTACGGACCCCACAATAGTAGCCTCAGAGATAAATGGATAAATCATGCGCTAGATAAAACAATATAAATCAAAAAAAGAAAAATACATAGATAAACACACTTGTTGACTAATACAATATATATATATATATATATATATATATATATATATATATATATATATATATATATATATATATATACAAATTAGAATGATGATGCATAATTAAGAAACAATGAAGAATTAAGAAAATAAATATAAGAAAAAAAAAAGTAAGGGGAAACCTCTGCATGGAAGCAAATGGGGAAAAAGGGACAGGTGGGCTGAACATAACAATTATACAATTACAGAAATGACTTAAAGTGGTTGTATACTCTTTTTTGTAACTTTTACCTACAGGAAAGCCTATAATAAGGCTTACCTGTAGGTAAAAAAAATATCTCCTAAAACTGTACGGTTTAGGAGATATTCCCCTCGGTATGCGCCGCTGACTGCAGCGGCGCATGCGCACGAGGGGATTCTCGGCCTGAAAATCCGGCAGTGGCCGGCGGCCGGAAAGAAATCTCCCGCGCGCATGCGCGGGAGTGACGATATCGCGGATCCGGCCACTCACAGCGCCGGAGCCGCGATACCCGGAAGAAACGTCGAGGGAGCATGTCAGCTCCCTCGGTGTGGATCGTGCCAGATGTCGGGGCCTCGTTCTAAGGTAAGTATTTCATAATGAGCTAGTATGCGGTGCATACTAGCTCATTATGCCTTTTGCTTTGCAGGTGTTAAAAAAAAAAAAAAAATAGCGGGTTTACTACCGCTTTAAGACTGAAACATTCATTAAACCCCGGAAAAGTAGTGGCCTTCAATACAAAAATCCAATGGGCCTCAAGTTGGAGCAGCATCTTATCAACGCTGCCATACCTTGAGTCTAGACACCTACATGTCTAGACATGTAGACATGTAGGTCTTTACCATACATTCAACCCCAATTTTGTAAAATTTTTGGCTTTGGAACATGTTCTCCTGGACTCAAGGGGTGGCAGCATTGATAAGACGCTGTTCCAACTTGAGGCCCGTTGGATTTTTGTATTGAAGGCCACTACTTTTCCAGGGTTTAATGAAAGTTTCAGTTTTAAGTCGTTTCTGTAATTGTATAATTGTTATGTTTAGCCCACCTGTCCCCTTTTCCCCATTTTCTTCCATGCAGAGGTTTCCCCTTACTTTTTTTTTTTTTTTTTTTATATTTAATTTCTTAATTCTTCATTGTTTGTTTCTTCATTATGCATCATCATGACCAGTGTAGTTCAGAGGTACCCAACCAGCCTCATACTGCTATACCACTTGTACTCCAACATCCCCTTTTCTTACCCTTCTAAAATGATGAGACCACCCCTTCATGTTGGAGTATAAATGGCCATAGCAGCCTATTTATTATTCACACCATATAAATCAATCCAATCAAATATACCAAAATATCACCTCCGTAACAACTTGTTTAACTCCAGTCTGTTGGTCTTTGACGGCACCCCCGAACTCCAACACATATTCCACCAATACACTGCGGGACCTTTTTCCACACGATAGGCCTCCAGTGGATAATCAGCTCGGAGACAACCCCCTTCCCGCAGTGCAACCATTACAGTATTCCAGCTAACCTTTTGCTGGAATACACCAGAGGGGCACATACTACCGATGAGCCCCCCACCCCTTTCCATCACATATGTTTACTGCCACCGTCAAAGACCAACAAAACACTGCCAATCCACAGCTGCCATGATGACCATCTGCCATGCTCCTGAAAGAAAGAAAACACATAAACCAACAAACACAGACAACATATAGGGAGGGCGGGTGGGAAAAACTGCCTCCTCCTTTCTTTCTCCACAACTTTCTGTTCCCCAGCCCAGTCCCACCTCCTCCTTATATATTACCACCCCCCCCCCCTGGACTTTACTCACTGTCCCCTCCCTTTTTATCTCTTCATATTAACCCATGCATTGTCTCCCCTAAACACACGGTCATGCCCGGCCCTGCACTACTTTTTCTTTTCTGTCTTTTCCGTTCCGGGCCTCACTTGACCAGTGTAGTCCAGAGGTACCCAACCTGCCTCATACTGCTATACCACTTGTAATCCAACATCCCCATTTATTACCCTGCCTCCTCCTTTCTTTCTCCACAACTTTCTGTTCCCCAGACCAACAAAACACTGCCACAGCCTGCAAGGATGACACCTTACCCTTAAGGGCTCCCCCACACTCCAGGGCCCGCTGGATCCTATCTTGCAGCCCCAGAGCCCATAAAACAATCCCCACTACCTAGAGGTGTATTCCAACACCCTCAATTACAGGCCAACATTAGTTTCCACCTCTTGGCTTTGGAACATGTTCTCCTGGACTCAAGGGGTGGCAGCATTGATAAGACGCTGTTCCAACTTGAGGCCCGTTGGATTTTTGTATTGAAGGCCACTACTTTTCCAAGGTTTAATGAAAGTTTCAGTTTTAAGTCGTTTCTGTAATTGTATAATTGTTATGTTTAGCCCACCTGTCCCCTTTTCCCCATTTTCTTCCATGCAGAGGTTTCCCCTTACTTTTTTTTTTTTTTCTTATATTTAATTTCTTAATTCTTCATTGTTTGTTTCTTCATTATGCATCATCATGACCAGTGTAGTTCAGAGGTACCCAACCAGCCTCATACTGCTATACCACTTGTACTCCAACATCCCCTTTTCTTACCCTTCTAAAATGATGAGACCACACCTTCATGTTGGAGTATAAATGGCCATAGCAGCCTATTTATTATTCACACCATATAAATCAATCCAATCAAATATACCAAAATATCACCTCCGTAACAACTTGTTTAACTCCAGTCTGTTGGTCTTTGACGGCACCCCCGAACTCCAACACATATTCCACCAATACACTGCGGGACCTTTTTCCACACGATAGGCCTCCAGTGGATAATCAGCTCGGAGACAACCCCCTTCCCGCAGTGCAACCATTACAGTATTCCAGCTAACCTTTTGCTGGAATACACCAGAGGGGCACATACTACCGATGAGCCCCCCACCCCTTTCCATCACATATGTTTACTGCCACCGTCAAAGACCAACAAAACACTGCCAATCCACAGCTGCCATGATGACCATCTGCCATGCTCCTGAAAGAAAGAAAACACATAAAACAACAAACACAGACAACATATAGGGAGGGCGGGTGGGAAAAACTGCCTCCTCCTTTCTTTCTCCACAACTTTCTGTTCCCCAGCCCAGTCCCACCTCCTCCTTATATATTACCACCCCCCCCCCCCCTGGACTTTACTCACTGTCCCCTCCCTTTTTATCTCTTCATATTAACCCATGCATTGTCTCCCCTAAACACACGGTCATGCCCGGCCCTGCACTACTTTTTCTTTTCTGTCTTTTCCGTTCCGGGCCTCACTTGACCAGTGTAGTCCAGAGGTACCCAACCTGCCTCATACTGCTATACCACTTGTAATCCAACATCCCCATTTATTACCCTGCCTCCTCCTTTCTTTCTCCATAACTTTCTGTTCCCCAGACCAACAAAACACTGCCACAGCCTGCAAGGATGACACCTTACCCTTAAGGGCTCCCCCACACTCCAGGGCCCGCTGGAT
The DNA here is from genome assembly GCF_037356315.1 of Lithobates pipiens. Classification (NCBI taxonomy): domain Eukaryota; kingdom Metazoa; phylum Chordata; class Amphibia; order Anura; family Ranidae; genus Lithobates; species Lithobates pipiens. Next base: position 445,412,207 of record NW_027507764.1, read on the forward strand.
CCTATCTTGCAGCCCCAGAGCCCATAAAACAATCCCCACTACCTAGAGGTGTATTCCAACACCCTCAATTACAGGCCAACATTAGTTTCCACCTCTACTTGCCTCTACTTGCCTCTACTTGCCTGATCACCACGCCCCCATTCTGACCCACAACCTCCCCACCACCTGAGTGTTAGACAACCGTACAAAGTCGTAAAATATCTGACTTAACGCTCAAGATCAGCTCCCTGATCATTCAAACCAAAAAGCATTACCCCTTGCAGGCATAACCCAAACGACCGGCGGTTTATCCCACCGCGCCTAACGTTCCACTTCCCATATCACCTTGCTCCATCTCAACCCCCCATACCCCTAGCCAGTGAACACATGCCTCCCTCCTCTAACTACCCAACTGTCTGTCAACCAATCTCGCATCTGCTCTCCTGGCCCCCCATCAAACATACAGATAACAAAGAAAATCCAGATAAGGCGTATAAGTCTTCCATCTTGACGAAAAAAAACGCCAAACAAAGGCAGCACCAACTTTAAAGTAAACCAATGTACCCCATACCACAAACAACACAGCTTGTATGTACAGCCTACTCCCCCACTCTTTTTTTTAAATTATTTATTTTCAATGTTTTTATTGGTTTTATGCCGACAGTAAGAAAAACAGGACACATCAATCTTACAACATCAAGCAGTATTACAGTAGGAGCGTACAGTCTAGAACCTGCAAGTGAGAGACATATGGTGTCAGAAAATTTAGGCAATCTACAAACTGAAAGAAAGAGGAATGGAACATAACATGTTTTAAAAAGTGGCCGGGATCTGAATAGGTCGCAGCCGAAAACAAAAGAGCCCAAAAAAGAAAAACTTTGAGGTAAACTACCGGGTGTGGATCCCAGCTATCCAGGTAAGTTGGCTCGGTAGAGATGGCTTAAATAATTATTCGTCACCGCTCACTAGTGTTGTTGGGGGTTCATCTCACACCTACACCCTATTGCAAGCGGCCCCAGGAGGAGTGACAGAAGGACCCCCACCACCCCGAAAAGGGCACTTGCTGTGGTAGGTGACCCCCCCCCACCCGACCCAGACCTCGATATTCCGTCAGAGTCTGGACGAGTTCAAGAATATCCGAGGCCAAACTGTTTATGCACTAATGGTAAGTAAGACTGAATTCCTCGGATAAACCCGGTGATCCAAATCGTAGATGGACCCACTATGTGCTTAGCACCTATAACAAACAGGGTCTATAGTTTCGCCATGTTCCGGCCATGAAAACTGAAAGACCATGCTAACTATGAGGTGGGTAAGAAGATCTTCCGACTATGCATGTATCATGGAAGATATGAGATCAGTCAATTCAAAGCTTAACATAGATCGGTCAGATAAAGAGGAATAAGAGAGGGGGAGGGGGAGGAAGGCAAGGAGGAATCAGGAGGGGATGGGGGGGTCTACCAGGGTTTTGGGCGAACAGCAGGGGTGAAAGAGGACACCCCTGTCTGGTGCCCTTTTCGATGCTAAACGTCTCGGAATAACAGCCTTGTAAGCGGACTTGGGCGCTTGGGGTAGAATACAAAGCTCGGAGGGTCCCCAAAAAGAGAGGACCAAATCCCCATCTCTCCAGGACCTGAAAAAGGAAAGGCCACGTAAGCGTATCGAAAGCCTTTTGCAAGTCAATAGACAGCAAAAAGCCTTCTTGTGAGGGACTGCCATCCCAGTGTGAGTTAAGAATAGAGATGATGTCCACTGCTCTCCGAATCTGATCCGGTCCTTGTCTCCCCGGGATAAAGCCCACCTGATCCTTGTGTATATATCGTGAGATAAATGTTGAAATTCTATTGGAAAGCACCTTAGTTAAGATTTTTAGGTCGTTGGTAATGAGCGAAATAGGACTATAGTTTTGTACCAAGGATGCGTCTTTGCCAGGTTTGGGGATGACAGAAACATAGGCTTTATCCAGGGGAGAGCCAGACCGGGTAGAGTTGAAGAATTCAACCATGGAGGGGGCAATGACCGAGGCAAATTTCTTATAATATCCCACAGAGAACCCATCAGGACCCGGGGCAGAATTGTTTTTGAGTCGTTTGATCACCTCTAGGACTTCGGGGACCGAGATTGGTTCCTCTAGTAGGCTAGAGTGGTCTGGGGATATTTTTGGGAGGGGGATAGCGTCCAAAAATTGATCCACTGAGGTCCGTGGATTAACCTTATCATCCTTATAGAGGAAGGTGTAAAATTTGTGAAAGGAAGACATTATGCGGAGGGGATTCTGTGTTAGAACTCCGTCTGGGTCCCTGATTTTCGGAAACGTAGAGGGTCGTAGCTTCGGGGATAATTTGGCTGCTAGCTTTGCTCCTATCTTGTCCCTCTGATAATAAAACCGTGCTCCAGACCATCGTAAATGCTTTTCCGCCTCAGTAGTGAGAGCTAGGTTGAGGGCAGTCCTGGCTGCGTGCAGGGCTTCCAAGGATTTCCTAGTGGGATTACGTTTATGGGCTTTGCTTAGCAAACGGAATTCCTTGGATAGAGAATCTATGTGAGCCTTCCTTCCCTTTTTCAGTTGAGAGGAAATTTGGATGATTTTCCCCCTAATCACAGCTTTATGTGCAGCCCAGACAACTTCCGGGGCAGCACAGGAATCTTTGTTTAGGGTGAAGTACTCTTGTATGGCAGTAGAGATGGCCGCACTATGAGCAGGGTCACTAAGAAGAGCCTCATTAAGTCGCCAAGTGAATCTAGTGCTGGGGTTGTGTGTGGATTGAAAGTATAGGAGCACCAGAGAATGGTCAGATAGTGATATGTCCCTGATTTCTGATCTTATGGCCATAGGAATAGTGTGTGATTGGACAAAAATGTGGTCAATCCTGGCATGTACCTGGTGCGGGGCTGAGTAGTGTGTGAAGTCTTTACATGTGGGGTTCTTTTCCCTCCAGATGTCCACCAAACCCCTCGAGTGCAAAGTATCAGCAATCTTAGTGCTCTGCTTAGGAGGTTTCCTGTTTCGTGCGGAACCTTTCCCGGCTTTATCCAGAGAATGGTCGAATGGAAGGTTTGTGTCTACCCCCATTATTACCTTACCCTCCAACAGAGGGTCCAACGTGGACATCATGGAGTGAAAGAAAGTTGATTGTCCCTTGTTAGGGGCGTAGTAGGATACAAATGAATAGATGATTCCTTCCAGGGATCCCTTAACCAAAATAAACCTGCCTTCCTTGTCTCTAAACACTTCTGTGGAAGTGAATCTAAGGTTCCTGGATAGGCATATTGCTACCCCCTTAGTTTTGTTTTTGGCGTTGGACAGGAAGAACTGGGGGAAACGACTATGTAGGAAGGAGGGGTTACAAGAGGTTTTAAAGTGAGTTTCCTGCATGAGAACTACATCTATCTTTTGGGATTGGTAAAATTGAAACAGTTTTCTCCTTTTTATAGGAGAATTTATTCCCTGCACGTTATGTGTTGCTATACAGAGGGTAGGAGGGGGTTCGTGGTCAGGCATCGCGAGTCAGAGGGATTAGCAAATATTCCATAGAGGGATCTCTTACCGTACCCCTGGGAAGGCATAGTTCATCCCAGGCCAGAAAAGCCTCAGCCAAAGGAACTGAAGCCGTCAGCGGAGAGGGACCCTGGTAGACCCGGAAAAGGAAGAGAGGGAAAAAGGGGGAAGGGAGGAGTTGACTAATCCTGTGGAGAAAAAACAGAAGATATCTTAACCACCTGAGGACTATGGTTAGCTTTGAAAGAAAACAAACATAAAAAACATTATGTATAACAGATGAAACTATCTGCAGGGGAGGAGGACGCACGTCAGTCCCCTGCATGCAAGGCCCGAGAATCAACGTCTCGGGAAAAATTCCCAACAAAAGGGAAAGTGTGGGAGTCTCTGAGTGAGGGGAAGGAACAGCCCGTCACTCGGAGACTGGTGGGGGCGCAGTGCAAACCACTCCGACCGGACCCCACCCGAGGCCCAATACCCATTTAATAGAAATGGGAGGCATTAATAGCCATCACCAGAAAAATGAAAAACATCAAACATAAACTAAGGAAAACAAAACAGTCAACATAGGGAGAGCCATAAGCTTGCAATAGCTATCTTTAGCCATGTGGAGAAGTGCCGCAGCTCACAGTGTCAAAGCCAGGCAATGGCATTGATGGGGAAGGGAAAAAGAAAAAAAGGGGGGGGGGGGTAGGGAAAGGAAAAAACAGATATTCATAAATTTTGTGTTGAAAGTCATGGAGGATGTCCATGGTAGTGCGGATCGCACCCGTCTGAGAGGGGATGAACCCAAAAAAAGTGAAAATGCGCAAATTAAGCGCTATCACCAAGGAGAGCAAATTAAAGAGTTAGTAACAGAAAAAATTAACACAGAAGTCGTAACCAACATCTTTCTCTCAGGTTGGACGTCCGTCTTTAGATCGCTTAGCCTTCTGTTTCTGCCAGAGGGGTTTGTCGGGGCTTGCCGGGGGCGGTCTCTTCGTAGAACCTGAAGACTTGGAGTCTGCGGGGTCAGCTGGAGATTGGGAGATGAGGCCCAATTGAAGGAGTAGGCGTTCGCCATCGGTGAAGTTGGAGAAACCATACGGTTTGTTGGAATACATGAAGTGCAATCTGAACGGGAAAGCCCAACGGTAAGCAATAGAGTTTTGCGTGAGAACTTGTAAGAGCGGTTTTAAAGATCTCCGCAGTTGGATCGTGTATGGGGATAAGTCCGAAAAGACTTGGACTGGATGACCTTGGAAGGATAGATTTTCAGTCTCTCTGGCCTTTCACATGACCTCTTCCTTAGTTTTAAAGAAGTGGGGTTTGACCACAATGTCTCTAGGTAAGCCATCTTGGCGTGGGGGTTGAAGAGCTCTGTGTGCGCGGTCCAGCTCTAGACGATGTTCTGGTAGATCTGGTAACAGTGACGCAATGAAAGCGCGTACCACGGTATCAGTATCTTTAAAAGATTCAGGTAGGCCTCGGAGCCTGAAATTGTACCGTCGATTCCTGTTTTCGAGGTCATCTAATTTAGAATAAGCAGTGTTCAGCTGCTCCTGTAGTTCAGATATTCTGTCAGTATTCTGTATGGTTCTGGCAACAGTCTGATCAGTTTTAATTCCGATCGCCTCAATCCTGGCCCCTAGCTGGTGTAGGTCAGCTTGAATAATTGAGGTGATATGGGAGGCGTTCTGTGCTAGGCCTCTGGAAAGCATTTGGGAGAATGTCTCAAGCAGGAATGGGAGATCAGTGGGGTTAGCGTGGGTAGATGAGGCAGCCCCGTGAGCAGCTGAAGAGGAGAGATAGTCCCCCATAGGAGTGAGAGGGGATCCCCCATGAAATCTCCCCAGCAAAGATTCAGTAGATGCTGGGGATGACAGGGACATCTGAGGGTAACTCACGGTGTGAAGAGAAGGATCCTTGGAGTGTGGGTCAGACGGGACCCGATCCGCGATGGATTGCATCGGATTGTGAGGCAGGCCTTGTGCGGAGGGAGCAGCTTCCGCCATCATGGCGGCGGATTCGGCCTGGGTCTCCGGAGTAAGTTGCCGGGATAAGTTGCGTCTCGCCGTGTTGATCGTTCGCCGAGCGGGTGGCACTGGTCCGCCGCGGTGTGGGGGCGAATTTGTGCTGAGGAGCTCTTCACCGTATGGCTCTATGGCGGGAGATCACGGTCGGAGTGAACGGAGCTCTCAGGACATGCGACCGTCCATTGAGCTGCCGCGCATGCGCCTTTTTTTTTTTTATTATTTATTCCACCACCACATGAAGGCATAGGCAAGTGCGTAATCTCTTTGCTTCCCACCTACCATTCCTCCTTACCGCCGCCTCATCCAACCCACATCTGGCAGCTTCTACAGCCGCCCCGATGCAGAAGGAGTGTGAAGCGTATTCCGCACCATCCAACCTTGCGTCCCAGTGGCATTTTCAGAACACCCACCCGAACTGGAACCTCGACCAATACTTCCCTGCCTTGTGCCACATGAACTGCCCCCCATGCCATCTGTTCCACCCTAGAAACTCCCTAACCGTTTTGTCCCTTTTTTTTTTACCCTGAAGCCTGCTAACACAAACAGCAGCACCTCCACCCCTCTAAGCCCTTGTACACACGGTCGGACATTCCGGACCATGTTGTCGGATAATCCGACTGTGTGTGGGCTCCATCTGACTGTTTCCGTCGGAATATCCGACCGACAAAGTTTTAAAGCTGGGCTATAAAACTTTCCAACAACATTATCTGATCGGACTTTGTCAAAGCTAATGGCTACTAGCCTGAACGTAGTCCTGTCGTAACGAAATAACGTTGTCACGTTACGTACGATCGGATTTTCTGCCAACTTTGTCCGACCGTGTGTATGCAAAACAAGTTTCGGACAAAATCCGTCAGACAAAATCCAACGGATTTTGTTGTCGGAATGTCCGACCGTGTGTACAAGGGCTAACTCTTTGATCATTTTTTTTTTAATTGTCCAACCCAAACTCCTTTTTTCAATCCACCCTTTTTTCAATCCAACCTTAAACAAAAGCCAAAAACCCACCAGTTTCCGCTCAATGGCAGATACCGCCCCCCGTTTACCAAGTTCCTGGAACCACAGTACCACCAACAACCTTACCCCCCACATAGCCATGTTTGACCTCAGACTCCTGCACCAAACAACCCACCCTTCTTTTCATACCTTCACGTAAGCCGCCCATGTGGACTCACTGGCTGACTGCCCTGTTACCTCCCGTGGTGACTCCAATGCCATCTCCCATATCCAGCCCGAGTAGGGAACTCCTCCCCCTCTGTGGCTGGCTAACTCTCTGAACCTGTCCCACGGAAAATAGATGCAAGGAGTAAGCCCCCAGTGTTTCCGATGCCTGCAAGATGAATAGCATACAGTATAGAAAATGTTCAACTGCACCTAACGCAACACAAAATGGCGTAGCCGTCGTATGACCAGTTGTGACAACACGGACATGTGGTTGACCACGTAAACCCCACCCACATAATCAGAATTCAACTCAGTGTCAGGTTCCTACATGACCCTTACCCCAGCTCCATAGCCAGAACCACTGGAAAAATTCCAATAGTACACATTTATGAACACCCCCACTTCCACCCAACAAAATTGGGGCCACATTTCCTCACTCTATTGCCCCTGAAAGAAAAATTTCTCCCAAACCTGTTTACCCCGCCGTGTTCGTGACCTCTTTTCCCATTGACCTGGCATCCACCTATCGTCCGTTTTGTATGCGGCCAAGAACTTGTACCAAACCTTCTAACCCTCCCTATGTTCCGCATTCAACTGTTTAACTTAGCCAGGGCCTGACATCCCCACTGTAGGAGACGGCAGCCATGGGCCAAAACCCACTCATCGGAATAAAACCGGCAGGCGAAATTGAACTTACTCAGCAACGAATGCAAAGTCCTCAACTGTACCTCACGATGTCCCTGGGCCTCCCACACCCCCTTCTATAGTACCTTCAACTTGTTCACCGGCAGACGACCCTCCATAACCCCAGAAACAATCACATTGCCAAAACAAAATAGTACAATATCCCTCATCGGCCCCCTGTGTTTGGCAGCCAATGGCACTAATGAACCTACCTGCAATGTGCTGCAATGTATAAAGTATAATTACACACACACCGGAGGAAGGCGGCCCAACACACAAATGTCCAAGTTTGATTGAATCAGGCACATCTCTACCCCCCCACTCCAGTAAAGAACTAAACATCTAACCATGGCCCACTAAATTGAGCACCCCATGGGCAGGCATTGATCCAAGTAAAAAACTCCTCTTGCCAGCATCTATCCAGCAGCCAAAGCTCTCCAAATAAACTGTAAGCAAGTGGAAGACGGATTTCTAGTTTGCCATAGGCGCCCCTTTTCTGTCACACCTAACCCACCTAATAGCTGTGTACCTGACGTATCGGACACAGTGCACCGCATCGGATTCTGACAAAACTCTTTTTTTTTTATAAATTTTTTTATTTGACAGATAAGTGGGAAAACGAGGCGAAACTTGTTTGGTTCCTTCTCAGGCACCACCCCCGCTGTAGACACCATTAAAAACCCCCAGAGGCAAGCAGCCACGCCATTTCCTTATCCGGGTATCTACTTATGAAAGGCTGCAACCTTTTCACCCCCTTCCAAAAGTCATCCCTTGTGTGACTGGCCTGTGGCTCGCCTGTATATTGTCCTCACGTGAAGCCACAATACAATGGATGGGTTCCCTCCACCCCTATAACACTCGTATTTAACATCAAAAACCACCAAACTGACAGGAGCTCACATTGCACTGCCAACCCACCCCCCTTTCTTTTCGGCCGACCGTCCAGAGGGGGTATACCCCCCTGAAGAAACTGCTTCAGGAGCCTCTACTACTACAGAAACCGTATCCAGAGGCCGCTATCCTTTGATCCCCATGAAGAGACGGCCATAACGACCTGTGCGGTCTAAACTGCTCATCATCCCGTAGCCAATCAGATCCCCCTTTTTAACATGTGCACCTACCAATGACCTACATATAACAGAACAACGCCGAACCATGTTCGGGTTCTGCCCCCCCATGACAATCGCATAATGGCGACTGCCTTCCACAAAAGCAATCCTTACCTCCTCTTACCTTTATCCTTTTTCCCTTAATCTTCCTGCTTGACCCTATACACTTAAAATGTTAATTCCCCTTTTTTCTTTTTTTTTTAAAGGGGGCCATAATGAGAAGACCTCCACACACTTGCCTTTTCAAATTGTATCCTGGACCTCCTATTTAATTGTGTTCCCAGGGGACCCTCAAAGCACCTGTACATCTCACTTTTTTTTTTTGCGTCTGCAATCCTTACCATCTCCATCCTTCCATTACCTGACAACCCCACCGCTGCGCCACTGTCCCCAAACTGGCAGGCGCACTGCCTGCCACTTGTTGGCCAGCATCCACCACCTCTGTTCCCGGCGGAGCAACTGCCGTCGACATTGCACCCCCCTTTCCAACCCCCCAACAAATCCTGCAATGCAACTTAAATGGAAAACATTTAGACATTATTTGACTTACCCGGCTGACTGGAACCCCAACAGCCGCCTCGCTTGCCTCCATCGCTGGCTCGCATCCCTGCAGCTCCTCTTCCTCGCAAATTTCAAAAAGAACCAAAAACACTGCGCTATTCGAATGTGTAACCAGTATACAAACAGCAGCTAACACAACATCTAGGTGTACAAATGTGACATAGTAAATTTTTGTGAAAAACGTGTAGCGCTTATTTGTTTTTACCACATTACAATGTGACCAATGTAATCAATACATGTGTTAGACTGTGCACAAAACACATAAAAAGAAATATATAAACATTTAAACACTCAATTGCTGTATATGTAAAGCTAGAATGTCCAAGTAAATATATATGAAAAAAATATGTCCACAAAAGTGGAAAAACAGCATGAAAACAGATGAAGAGTTCTCCAGATTTTCCAAGGTTACTGTGTGTGACACGATGAAGTGAAAAACAGTCCTACACCTTCTCCAAAGAATAATCACACAATCACCGCGTGAACCCTCCACCACATAGAATGGGGGCTTACCAGATTTAATGGATCCTACTCAAAATTATATTTGGAGGATCATATGTGCTTGTAGGTATACATAGGCTATTTTTGGAGTGTTGTCTTTTTCTGGAAGGCTTTCAAGTGTAGCTATTTTCTCTGCGGTATGTCTCCATCCACATAGATCATCATAGGTAATGGGATAGATATAAAGGAAGAAAGCAGGGACCACAATAGTGTAACTCCGTTTTTCGTTTCAAACAATTTAATTAAAAATTATCAAACTCACGTGTACAAAGAACATAAGCGCTTTTTTCAGTAAAATCTCTTCCTCGCACACTGACAGCTCGCCTACCGACCTGTTGTCCTAGACCAGGACCGGTGGTGTCATCAGCCCCCCATGCAAAGAGGTTCTGGGGGCCGTGGGTGCCTGTCTCTCCCCCGAAGCTCTACCTCCTGCCACGGTTCCACACATGCCCTCACATACTGTGACCTGGAAGGTTAACCTCGACCTTCCACCACCATCTTGTGCCATCTTGTGCCGCCTGTATAGGCCAAGCTCACCCACGTAGCCCCACCCCCTTTTTAAATAAAAAAAAAAACTTTTTTGTGTATAAGCAGCCCGATGCCCATACTAACAAGTCTCCCTCGCCGTGCCTTCCCCCCTGCGCAGCGATGCAGGCAGAAGAGGTAGTAGTCCTGTGATTCACGGGCGGGGAAGCGGCACCATAACGGCCCGTGGCACCGCCCACCAAGCTGGGCTGGCGGCGTGGAGTCCGCCCAGACCCTGCTCAGGCAGACGGCTGGCTATTCTTTGCTGGGGGACTGGATTGTTCCCCTCAGAGGGCTCCTCGCCGGGCGCATGGCCCCGGATGGAGCCCTGGTAAAACAGAGTGCCAGAGGCCGCAAACTCGGCATGCACAGCAACCCTCATCTCCCAGCCTCGATCCACTCACCTGGTCATCCATAAAGACCCTCATCCGTGTGACATCTCAGCCATGTTGGAGAAGCAGAGCAAAAAACTGCCTCCTCTTTCTCCACAACTTTCTGTTCCCCAGCCCAGTCCCACCTCCTCCTAATATATTACCACTCCCCCTTGGACTTTACTCACTGTCCCCTCCCCTCTTAACTCTTCATATTAACCCATGCATTGTCTCCACTAAACTCACGGTCATGCCCGGCCCTGCACTACTTTTTCTTTTCTGTCTTTTCCGTTCTGGGCCTCACTTTCTAATTTGGATTTATATATATATATATATATATATATATATATATATATATATATATATATATAGTATTAGTCAACAAGTGTGTTTATCTATATACTTTTCTTTTTTTTGTATAGCGATACCCTCACTTAAGAGGGCCGCAAGTTTGGTTTGGGTCCTGAGCACAGCTCCGCCAACCCCCCGGCAATCTGCACTACCCACTTTGGCACAGTTAGTATCTAGCAATACACATTAAATCACTTATACTCTAAATATGTGTGTGTGCGTGGGTGAATAACTCAAGCTCATAGACAATCCTTGAAAGTATATAACTAACTTTACTTATTGTTTTTATAAAAGGAATAACATGAATCAAACATTTGTATTGCAACACATAATCAGGTCCCTGCAGTAACCAGTAATAAAGATAAACAGAGTAATCAGCATAATAAAGTATTGCTATGCAACTCTAGCGCTGCCCTTTTTCAGCTACTTCCCCACATGGGTAAACTAACACCCAGCACTGTCTACCTATGCAGTCAGGCCTGACTGATCTAGATGGAAGTCCAGTAAAACAATATTCGCTAGCAATCTTTCGGTGGTGCACTTGAAGAACAACTTTGTAATCCAAACGAATAATAAAGATAAAGCATCTGTCTTTAAACAGCTCTCACCACCCGGACAAGTCCAAGTCCGGTTTCTCTGCCTTTTCGTCTAGGAACAGGAATCCACCGACCTCCGAGTCTTCAATCCTTCTGGTGTACTGCAGCAAAGATGAGAAAATGTCTCTCAGGCGCAGCTAAGCTGGCAGAGGGCTCTTTGGAAAAGAGCACAAGGCCCAGGCTTCAGGCCTTGTGCCTTCAGCATTTCAGCACAGGCCTCCTCTTGCTAGGAGAGAGGGGGGGTGTCCAAAGAGAGCGAACTACAGTGGTGTGAAAAAGTGTTTGCCCCCTTCCTCATTTCCTGTTCCTTTGCATGTTTGTCACACTTAAGTGTTTCGGAACATCAAACCAATTTAAACAATAGTCAAGGACAACACAAGTAAACACAAAATGCAATTTGTAAATGAAGGTGTTTATTATTAAAGGTGAACAAAAATCCAAACCATCATGGCCCTGTGTGAAAAAGTGATTGCCCCCTAAACCTAATAACTGGTTGGGCCACCCTTAGCAGCAACAACTGCAACCAAGTGTTTGCGATAACGTGCAATGAGGCTTTTACAGCGTCCTGGAGGAATTTTGGCCCACTCATCTTTGCAGAATTGTCCTAATTCAGTTACATTAGAGGGTTTTCGAGCATGAACGGTCTTTTTAAGGTCATACCACAACATCTCAATAGGATTCAGGTCGGGACTTTGGCTAGGCCACTCCAAAGTCTTCATTTTGTTTTTCTTCAGCCATTCGGTGGTGGACTTGCTGGTGTGTTTAGGATCATTGTCCTGCTGCAGAACCCAAGTTCGTTTCAGCTTGAGTACACAAACAGATGGTCGGACATTCTCCTTCAGGATCTCTTGGTAGACAGCAGAATTCATAGTTCCTTTTATCACGGCAAGTCTTCCAGGTCCTGAAGCAGCAAAACAGCCCCAGACCATCACACTACCACCACCATATTTTACTGTTGGTATAATGTTCTTTTTATGAAATGCAGTGTTCCTTCTACGCCAGATATACTTGGACACACACCTTCCAAAGAGTTCCACTTTTGTCTCATCGGTCCACAGAATGTTGTCCCAAAAGTCTTGGGGATCATCAAGATGTGTTGTGGAGAAATTGAGATGAGCTTTGATGTTCTTTTTGCTCAGCAGTGGTTTTCTCCTTGGAACTCTGCCATGCAGGCCATTTTTGCCCAGTCTTTTCCTGATGGTGGGGGCATGAACGCTGACCTTAACTGAGGCAAGTGAGGCCTGCAGTTCCTTGGACGTTGTTGTGGGGTCTTTTGTGACCTCTTGGATGAGTCGTCGCTGCGCTCTTGGGGTAATTTTGGGTGGCCGGCCACTCCTGGGAAGGTTCACCACTGTTCCATGTCTTCGCCATTTGTGGATAATGGCTCTCACTGTGGTTCGCTGGATTCCCAAAGCTTTGGAAATGGCTTTATAACCCTTTCCAGACTGATAGATCTCAATTACTTTCTTTCTCAATTGTTCCTGAATTTCTTTGGGTCTCGGCATGATGTGTAGCTTTTAAGGATCTTCTGGTGGACCTTACTGTGTCAAGCAGCTCCTATTTAAGTGATGCCTTGATTGTGAACAGGTGTGGCAATAATCAGGCCTGGGTGTGGCTAGAGAAATTGAACTCAGGTGTGGACAACCACAGTTATAGTATGTTTTAACAAGGGGGGCAATCACTTTTTCACACAGGGCCATGATGGTTTGGATTTTTTTCACCTTTAATAATAAACACCTTCATTTACAAATTGCATTTTGTGTTTACTTGTGTTGTCCTTGACTATTGTTTAAATTGGTTTGATGTTCCGAAACACTTAAGTGTGACAAACATGCAAAGGAACAGGAAATGAGGAAGGGGGCAAACACTTTTTCACACCACTGTAGGCCTCTCCCCCTCCTTATATTTTCTCCCCCATAAGTCTCTGGGGCATAACTCAAAGCATCCTGGGAACCAGCGGGGTTCTGGGAACAGTAGTTTTATAGTTCTTAAAGAGACCCCGCTACACACTCCCCCCACTTAAACTCTTTGGTCCCCAAAGATAAACTTTTAACACATATCCTGTACCAATTTTGAAAGTGCTGAGTATGATGTTGGTACAGGGAATTTCCACCAGAACTCAGAGGTGGGATTCCCTGTCCCACAGGTCACACTGACATGAGTGGCCTGCCTAACTGTGCCAGAGAGTGAGCTGGGGTTGCCCTCCACCAAATGGTCAGTGGAAGGATTAGAGCGTTCAGCACTTCTTCTAGCAGTCACAACAGAGTCCTCAGAGCTCTCCCCCATTTGAGTGTAGGTTAGCTTCTTGGGGGGTCTCACAACTCGGCGAGCTCTCTGTTCTCTTGGGACTTCAGGCTCTAGTGCCACAGGCTCTACTTCAGGAACACATTCTGACAGCATCACTGGTTCTGGAACATCGGTTCCTTCCTCTTCTGAGTAAATGCTAGGGATATCTTCCCAGCCTTCAGGCACACCACTAGATGGAATGAACTCTGTAGCTTCTGGGTTCAGTGTCCCATCCTGTGTATCCTCAGTAAGTGGGAGATCTATGGCAGAATTTCCTGGAGTTGATGAAGGCCACAGCCACTCAAGCTCTCCTCTTCCACCTTCACCTCGTTGGGTATCTTGTCCATCTCTAACCCGGGAGGTCTGAGACCGAGTGCTAGGTCCCGGGGTATCCAGAATGGAAACAGATTCAGGTGGACTTCTCACTGGAGGTATTCTGACTGCTTCAGTAAGCGGGAGCAAATGATTCCTGTGCCAAGTCTTCAAGGGCCCCACTTTCCCCTCTGGTTTTAGCTTATACACAGGCAATCCAGGTAGCTTTCTGCAAATGACATAGGGCTCCGATCTCCATCTATCAGCAAGCTTGTGCTTCCCAGGGATCCCCAGATTGCGTAGCAGTACACGGTCTCCAGGCTGCAGGTCTTGCACTCGAACCTTCAGATCGAAGTTCCTCTTGTTGCGAGTTCCCCTTTGGTCCGAGGCCGCCTGAGCTCGTTCATGGGCCACTTTCAAATTGTGTCTAAGTCGGTCCACATATCCTTTGTGGGAGGTAGCAGAGGCATGGTCTAGGGAAATGCCAAAGGCCAGATCCACCGGCAATCTTGCTTCTCTCCCAAACATGAGCCGGTAGGGGGAGTAACCCGTCACATCACTTGTGGTGCAGTTGTAAGCGTGCACCAGAGCTGATATGTGTTGGCTCCAGTGTTGCTTCTTCTCTGTCTCTAGAGTTCCAAGCATGTTTAGTAAGGTCCGATTAAACCTCTCAGGTTGGGCATCTCCTTGTGGATGATAAGGTGTAGTCCGGGTCTTCTCTACTCCCAATGAGTCCAGTAGGTTCTGGATCAGACGACTCTCAAAGTCCCTTCCTTGGTCTGAGTGGATTCTCTGTGGTAATCCATAGTGGACAAAGTATTTTTCCATGAGCACCTTGGCCACAGTGGAGGCCTTTTGGTCTTTGGTGGGGAAAGCCTGGGCATAACGGGTGAAATGATCGGTTACCACCAGAACATTTCCCAATCCATTTAAATCGGGTTTGAGGCAGAGAAAGTCAATGCACACCAGATCCATTGGACCCTGACTCTGTAGGTGGCCCATTGGGGCAGCTTGATGGGGTAGAGTCTTCCTCTGGATGCATCGTGCACAAGAACGGCAATATTCCTCCACTTCTGCCCTCATGCAGGGCCAATAGAACCGGCTTCTGACAAGCTGGAAAGTTCTCTCCGCCCCTAGATGGCCATGCTGGTCATGTAAGGCAATTAGTACCGTCTCTCGGTGCTTCTCTGGGAGAAACAACTGCCACTTATCTTCTGAGTTATCAGAGGGGCCCCTTCGGTAGACCACTCCCTGATGCACTTGTAGCTTATCCAACTCTTTCCTCAGCAGGCGAGCCTCCTTGGAAGGGTGATGTCGAAGTCCCTCTGGATTCTCGTTCTCCAAAGCTTCAAGGACCAATCTCCCCATGGGGTCTTCCAATTGGTCATAGCTCAGCTCCTTTCTGGACAGCTTTGGCAGGAGTTCCTCTGCTAGTTGAGTTACCCCACAGTAGGGTCGAGGGACTCCCACTGCGGTGACTCCTATCTCCTCTGCTCTGGGGCCCCCTCTTGCTTGAAACTCAGCACCCTGACAGAGTGCTCGCACTCCTTCCCGTGCTACCTGGGTCCAGTCTTCCCAGTCATTGACCATGACATGAGATCTTCGGGACAGGGCATCTGCATCCCTATTTCCAGCCCCTGGTCTGTACTTTAGACTGAAGTTGAATCCGGATAATGCAGCCAACCATCTGTGTCCGGTTGCATCTAACTTTGCAGTAGTGAAGAGGTAGGTCAGAGGATTGTTATCTGTCTTTACGGTAAACTCCGCCCCATAGAGATAGTCCTTCAGTTTGTCTACTACTGCCCATTTGAGGGCCAAGAACTCCAATTTATGAGTGGGGTAGTTCTTCTCCGAGGGAGTCAGGCTCCAGCTCACATAGGCCACTGGTCGCAGCTGCTCTTCATGCTCTTGATAGATCACTCCGCCTAGGCCCTCATGACTGGCATCGACATGTAGCTCATATGGTCTGGTGGGGTCGGCATAGGCCAGGACTGGGGCCGTGGTAAGGCTCCTCTTCAAGGTTCGGAAAGCCTCTTCACACCTTGGGCTCCACTGATCTTGAACCGACTCACCGGCCCTCCTGGGTCCCAAGCCATCCTCTTCTCCTTCAGTCTTGAGCAATTCGTTTAGTGGCTTGGCAATCCGGGCAAACCCATCCACAAATCTTCTATAATAGGAGCAGAACCCCAGGAAAGATCTGAGCTCTGTGACTGTTGTCGGTCTTGGCCAAGAGGTAACTGCCTCCAACTTCTCAGGGTCTGTAGCCACTCCCTTTTCAGACACTATGTGTCCCAGATAGTTCACAGAGGATTGGTAAAACCGGCACTTCTCAGGAGAAAGCTTGAGTCCCTCTTCGCTGAGTCTTCTCAACCCCTTCTCCAACCTGGCCTCATGTTCTTCCAAAGTCTTCCCGAAGACAATGACATCGTCCAAGTACACAAGGACTTCTATGAGGTTCATGTCTCCAACGGTCTTCTCCATGAGGCGTTGAAAGGTAGCAGGGGCTCCAGACAGGCCCTGAGGCATTCTGTTGAATTCAAAGAATCCCACTGGGGTTATGAAAGCTGTCTTCTCTCGGTCTTCCTGGTGCATGGGGATTTGATAGTACCCACTCTTGAGGTCCATTACACTGAACCACTTGGCACCAGACAAACTCTGTAGGGCATCCTCTATTCTCGGCGTGGTATACTGGTCAGGGATGGTCCTCCTGAGTCCTGTAGTCGATACAAAACCTCAACGACCCATTATTCTTTCTGACCACCACTATGGGGGAGGCGTAGGGACTTCTAGACTCCCGAATCACACCAGTCTTCTTCAACTCCGCAAGCTGCTCCCTCAGATCCTCCAGATCAGCTAGAGGGACCCGCCTAACCCTTTCCCTGAAGGGTTTGTCTTCTTGGAGGCGGATTCGGTGGGTGGCACTCCTGGCACATCCCACATCAAACTCATGCTTTGAGAAAATCCTCTCCCATCTAGTCAGCTGGGCCTTGGCTCTCTCCTTCCAGGCTCCAGGTAGGTCCGGGTTCTCCATGGAAAGTTTTTCCCAAACATCTCCTCCTTCACCCGTTCCTTTTACTTCAGACCAGCTGACTGGGGCCGCAGGACTCACCTGCCCTAACAGCATTCTGGCAGGGATCTCTATGGGTCTCTCCGTAGGGTTTCTCACACTCACTGGGACTCTTCCTCGAGCCTTCTTCAGGGCCTTGATTGAAATCACTTCCGGTATCACTTCCAGGCCTGAGTGATCCTCCCTTGGATCGGATTCCAGCATGACAAAGGGGCCAGGCTGCTCCCAGGTAAGCTTCACCGTGGCCCTGAGGCAGGCTACCTCTCCGGGCTGCAGCACCACTCCCTCTCTCCCAAGTCTCCACACCTTCCCTATCCCCTCTCCTGGGGTCTTCTGCTCTAGGACCAACCGTTGGTAGACTGTCTTCAGCATGGGATGGATATTGGGATCTTGATGGTTGCTCGCCTCCACTAGAGGGGTCAGAAGTCTTTGCACCAGATCCGTATTGGTCCCTATGATGAGGGACATCTTGCTGGCCCCGGGCGGTCTAGGACACACAACTGCCAGGGTGTCAAACACCTCTGTTTTCCCCGCCACAGATGGATCGAAGGTCAGCTTTATGGGCAGGTAACCATCGTAGGGGAAACTCTGAGTTCCCAGGCCCCATATCTCCAGCTCTTCTATCTTCTGTATAGGCAAATGGCTCAAGTGCCTATCATAGAAGTCTCTGTACAACAAAGTCACTTGAGCTCCAGTGTCCAGGAGGGCCTTCGTGTAGACTCCTTCCACCTGGATGGAGACAGTGGGGGACGGGCCGACCAATTCTTCTGGGAAGGGCCGGGTTGAGGCCACCCTCTTCTGGGGACCCGTCTTCATCCAGTTGGTTTTTGACTTTACTCTTTTTCGAGCCTGGTATGCATTGACCCTCCCCACAGTAATGGGAGTACGAACCCGCTGAGGGATGTTATTGTCTCTTATTTGTAGACATTCCTTCTGAGGGGTCTGGTTTCCTCTCTCTCTCTTCCTTCTATTCAGTTTGGAGTTCACTGAAAGGCATGGGCACCCGGTTGACTCCCTCACCGGGGCCCTCTGAAGTTTCCCGCCGGCTGGCGGTTATCTATCTTCTTCTTCTTCTTGGGACTGGAACATCTACTGGCGAAGTGGCCACTGCCCCCGCAGTTGTAGCATAGCATCTCTTCTCGGTCTCGAGTGGGGCTTGGTGTTGGTGTATCTGGAAACAACTCCCTCCTAGGACTTGGTTTCTCGGCTCCCCCTTGACCTTTCGCCATCATAGCAGTCAACATCTCCATCACCTGGGACATCTGTAACTTCAAAGTGTCCAGCTCCTTATCTCTAGCGGGAGTCATGGCCGGTGTAACTATTGCTACCGGTTGGTTGACGGGCTCGGTGAGATCTTCTTCCCTTTTCTCTTTCAGTAGGGCCTCTTCCTCTCTGATCATTCGGATGAGGTCAGTGTACTCCAGACTCTTCCCATTCTGTCGAGCACGTAGTGTCCATGCAGTAGGATCCATGGGTTGAGCTCCCCTCAGTACCTGTTGGGCACGGGCTTCATCTACTTCCCCTGGGCAGATCCCCTTCTTTAGGATCATCCTATGCAGGATTTTATCTAAACGTCCCATGTAGTCTGATAGTTTTTCACCTTTCTTCTGGTAGCAATGCTCTAACTGATAAGCAAGCTCAGAGATTTTCTCTGTCCCACCAAACACAGTCTGTAGTACATCTAGGTACTCCTGCGCATTACAGTCTGTCCTGCTCATCTTCAGGTTGCGTACGGCCTCTAGAGCAGGCCCCTTTAGACTTTCCACAATCCTCTGCTTCTTTCTGCGCTCTGGAACTTCCCATTCCTCTAGTGCCTGAGTTGCGCTATCTAACCACTCTTCAAATCCCTCTTCATCCGGAGGTACAGGTTTCCTCCCTGAAAACATCCGGAGTTTTCTGTACCCAGACATCGGGTAATCTGTGGGATCCTTCTTGCACTGGGCCACAATCTCCCCCAGGACAGCACACAGTTCTGCGCTAAGGGTGGCCGGTGCTGATCTGAGACTCTCGGGTGAGGTACGGGCCCCAGCCTGCGGTGATCCCGTTGGCGATGGCTCCTCCCCTGGGAGGCTAATGACCACTGACTGACTTGGGTCGGCCTTAGCCGCTTCACACCACGCTCTGACTCCCTGTGGGTCCATGCCGGCACCTCTGGAGTGTTTACCGCTGTCTCAGAAATCCCGGATTTACGAGCCCCCACGTATAGCGATACCCTCACTTAAGAGGGCCGCAAGTTTGGTTTGGGTCCTGAGCACAGCTCCGCCAACCCCCCGGCAATCTGCACTACCCACTTTGGCACAGTTAGTATCTAGCAATACACATTAAATCACTTATACTCTAAATATGTGTGTGTGCGTGGGTGAATAACTCAAGCTCATAGACAATCCTTGAAAGTATATAACTAACTTTACTTATTGTTTTTATAAAAGGAATAACATGAATCAAACATTTGTATTGCAACACATAATCAGGTCCCTGCAGTAACCAGTAATAAAGATAAACAGAGTAATCAGCATAATAAAGTATTGCTATGCAACTCTAGCGCTGCCCTTTTTCAGCTACTTCCCCACATGGGTAAACTAACACCCAGCACTGTCTACCTATGCAGTCAGGCCTGACTGATCTAGATGGAAGTCCAGTAAAACAATATTCGCTAGCAATCTTTCGGTGGTGCACTTGAAGAACAACTTTGTAATCCAAACGAATAATAAAGATAAAGCATCTGTCTTTAAACAGCTCTCACCACCCGGACAAGTCCAAGTCCGGTTTCTCTGCCTTTTCGTCTAGGAACAGGAATCCACCGACCTCCGAGTCTTCAATCCTTCTGGTGTACTGCAGCAAAGATGAGAAAATGTCTCTCAGGTGCAGCTAAGCTGGCAGAGGGCTCTTTGGAAAAGAGCACAAGGCCCAGGCTTCAGGCCTTGTGCCTTCAGCATTTCAGCACAGGCCTCCTCTTGCTAGGAGAGAAGGGGGGTGTCCAAAGAGAGCGAACTAGGCCTCTCCCCCTCCTTATATTTCCTCCCCCATAAGTCTCTGGGGCATAACTCAAAGCATCCTGGGAACCAGCGGGGTTCTGGGAACAGTAGTTTTATAGTTCTTAAAGAGACCCCGCTACATTTGATTTATATTGTTTTAACTAGCGCATGATTTATCCAGCATTTATCATAGTTGCCGTATTAATTTAATGGAACATCTTAAGGTTTTTTACTTCCCTCCTTTTATCCTACTTTGGTTTTACCTTACCAGCTTTTTCTTTCCTCTCTACGTGTTTGCCATTGGAAAGGGTCATACGGACACCCAGGGCACTGGTTGGTGAATGTTCACCCCATTGCCCGTTTGTCACTATGCGCGGTCCCCCCTATTTTTCACCTGAGCGATCGGATATACTATTTGAGTGCTTTAACATTCCGTCATTCTTTTCACCTCTTGACGCTGGCCCGATAGGCATCCACGGGCAAAGCCTAGCCTTAGGTCCAGACTGTGATTTACAACCGCCGTCTGTGTCTTGGCTCCCCTGGCCGTGATGCTTTATGGGTGATATAGTCTCTGTATCTCCCCTGTTCTGGGGGCATGCGCAATGGCGCTTACATGTCCGCATCGAGCTGGCGACATCAGACGCCAGCTCAATGGAGGGCAGTTTAAAAGCAGGCCAATTCACTGCTACCACTTCCGGCCATAGCCAGAGGGTCTGCGCTACACTCTGCATTGTTGAAGCTATTGGTAAGTTTCTGTTTCTTACAGCCGAAACTTTGCTAATCCCCTTCTCTTTAACATTAAGTTTCTTTGTAGGTTTTGGCTTTTCTTGGCCTCACCTATTTCCATTCTTATAAGGCATTTATACTGGACCTTAACCACTTGACCACTGGGCACTTAAACACCTTTAATAACCAGACCAATTTTCAGCTTTCGGTGCTCTCTCATTTTGAATGACAATTACTCAGTCATGCAACACTGTACCCATATGACATTTTTGTCCTTTTTTTTCACACAAATAGAGCTTTCTTTTGGTGGTATTTAATCACTGCTGGGTTTTTTATTTTTTGTGCTATAAAAGAAAAGAGACCGAAAATTCTGTAAAAAAAATGAATTTTTCTTTGTTTCTGTTATAAAATTTAGCAGATTAGTAATTTTTCTTCATAAATTTTGGCCAAAATTTATACTACTACATATCTTTGGTAAAAATAAGTACAAATTGGTGGATATTATTTGGTCTTTGTGAAAGTTATAGAGTCCACAAGCTATGGTGCCAATATCTGAAAATTGATCACACCTGAAGTACTGACGGCCTATTTCAACTCTTGAGACATTTCTCTCCTACATGTAAAAGTCTATCATTTATTTGCTAGAAAATTACATAGAACCCCAAAACATTATATTTCTTTTTTTTAGCAAAGACCCTAGAGATTACAATGGTGGTCGTTGCAACTTTTTATCTCGCACGGTATTTGCGCAGCAATTTTTCGAACGTGTTTTTTTGGAAAAAAACAATTTTGTGCTTAAAAAAAAAAAAAACAACAGTAAAGTTAGCCCAATTTTTGCATAATGTGAAAGATGAAGTTATGCTGAGTAAATAGATACCTAACATGTCACTATTCAAAATTTCACGCGCTCGTGGAATGGCGCCAAACGTCGCTACTTAAAAATCCCCATAGGCAATGCTTTAACTTTTTTTTTACTGGTTACATGTTTTGAGTTACAGAGAAGGTCTAGGGCAGGGATATGCAATTAGCGGACCTCCAGCTGTTGCAGAACTACAAATCCCATGAGGCATAGCAAGACTCTGACAGCCACAAGCATGACACCCGAAGGCAGAGGCATGATGGGACTTGTAGTTTTGCAACAGCTGGAGGTCCGCTAATTGCAGATTCCTGGTCTAGGGCTACAATTATTGCTCTCGCTGTAACGTTCACAGCGATACCTCACATGTGTGGTTTGAACACCGTTTTCATATGTGGGTGGGACTTTTGTATGCGTTCGCTCCTGCATGCGAGCACTTGGGGACAGGGGCGCTTTAAAAAAAAATTTTTATTGTTCATTTTACTTTATTTACTTAAGTTTGACATTTTTTTCCTCAAACATAAATGTTTTGATCACTTTTATTCCTATTACAAGGAATGTAAACATCTCTTGTAATAGGAATATGGCATGACAGGTCCTCTTTACAGTGAGATATGGGGTCAATAAGACCTCGCATTAGGCTAGGAAGCCTGAAATAAAAAAAAAGAAGATTCTGGCTTTGATCGTATTGGCTAGTCGGTAGAAGCACCGGAGGGTGGAGGGAGGGGGAGGGGGAACGTATATGGCTGGGTATTGCATGGTATCACCAAGTATGGCTGGGTATCTCCGAGTATGGCTGGGTATGGCAATTTATGGCAGAGTATTGGCAGGGTATTGCAGAGTATTGGCGGGTATTGCAGAGTATTGGCTGGTATTGCAGAGTATTGGCTGGTATTGCAGAGTATTGGCAGGGTATTGCAGAGTATTGGCAGGGTACTGCAGAGTATTGGCAGTGTATTGGGTGTTGCAGAGTATTGGCAGGGTATTGCAGAGTTTTGGCAGGGAATTGAGGGGTTAAATTCGGTGAGCAGCGATGTGGGCACTTCAGATGCAGCCCACAGCACTGCTGACACTGATCTCTTCATGTGGACCCGGCGGTCATGAATGCTCTCGAGTGCACGCCCCAGGGGGTGCGCGAGAGCGGAATTCTGGGAGGACGTCATATGACGGCCTCTCAGAGTTAAGAGACCGCCCTGTAGCCGTCATTCGGCTATGGGGCGGTTGTTAAGTGGTTAATGGCTCTGCATCGGACCATAATGAATCCTTTTTTTGATACTTACTGTCATACACTACTATGTTCCCTCCTCTTTCTTTTACTCCCTTTTTAATTATGGGCTCTTTTCATTATCATATTTTTAGACCCAAATAGTCCGGTTGGTCGGATCATGCAGTTCCTATAATTGCTCTTTCGCTCAAGCCTAGTTATTTCTCATATAAGCGAGTATATAATAAATACATTAATTTGTATTATAATTTGTATCAATAGCATCCTCCCTATATGTATAGAGGAGAGAAAAAGAAATTATAATTTAATGTAGGTTGCTATAGAGTCATGTTCCATAGTTGAATACGATTATACAGCAGATTATAATAATATATTTGTATCACTTATATATACTATTCATTATTTTTCGTTTTTCCTTTCCCCCTTTTTTTAGCCTGGCTTTTACCGCCCTCTATGACCCTTTGGGCGCACGTGTTTCTTTGAGTCCCTGCAGGACGCCCACGTGGATGCCGCAGTGTCCTTACAGCTCCTTCTTGAGGACATGAAAGACAGTAGCAGACAGAAAAACCTGCGGATCCAGGGTCTTCCTGAAGCAACGGGCTCTAAGGATCTTGTGGTTGCTGTCATTTTTCATAGAGTTTCTGGAGATGCCCTCCCTAACCATGTGGAGTTTGACAGGATCCACAGAGCCGAGGGACCCCGCTATACTGACCCCACTAGACCGAGAGACATGATCTGCAGGCTGCACAGATATACGCTCAAGGAGACTGTTATCAGGAAGGCATGGGAGTTCAGGGAACTGAATTTTGATGGTGCACTTATTAAAATACTCCCTGACCTTTCCAAAGCCATCTTGCAGGGATGGGCTCTGCTACGTCCGGCCCTAGATGTTGCCCTTCGGTCAAACATTACATATAGATTCTCCTTCTCGGCCACCTTCCACAGGGACCAGTGTACACCTGGAGACTTGCCCGCTCTCTTCACGTTTACGGGAGAGAAACCCGTCCCGGGCCAGAACTTTCTGATGTTCCTGCCCCAGCCAGCGGGACACCCTGCTGGCCCTCTTAATGCCTGCCGAAGAGGACATGTAGACGTTCCCATACACCCTCGCTGGAAGTTCAGCGTGTGTCCTGATCCGCACCAGCTACACCACAAAGATACTTTCCCTCTGACCAGCTCCGATGACCCCACTGTCTATCTCAAGCTCTACAGTGATTGAATCAGCTAAGCTCTTTGCTGCACTCCCAACAGCTTCTGGAGGACACCCCTATAAATCTATGTCTAGAATATGACTGCCGACCTCTCACCGCTCCTCCACGGTATACCCGATGCAAGTACCTCTTACTACTTATGGACACATGTCTGTGGTGCCAGACAGCTTAGCTACTACCCCTGCTACAATACCTGGCATACATCCCCATAACTCTGTTCTGCCTGCCTCCCTCTGGGTCCCCAGTTTGCCTGGGCTGCTCTATTCATACAGTCTGAGAACAACATGGGTGACCTGTGATTCCTTCACTACTGTGGACAATTGTTATTGCTCTCCATGATCCCCAGCCATTGCTTTATTAACCACTTGTCCACCCCTAGCAAAGACTGATCACCCTAATGGAGGTCTTAGTGCTTTAATTTTTGAACTTCATGTTTCTGCTGAGTAACTGTAGATGGTACTACAGGGTATTTTGAAACTAACTGTCTGTTTGATGCTAGGTGAGACACAGGAACAGTTACCACTGTCAAAACCATCTCTAGTTACCTGTATGCTTTTCTAGCGGTTGGCAATGTCTGCTAAACGTTTATTTTTGTTTTACACCTCTGTCCAGAAATGGGGGACCCTAACATTGATTTTGTTAATGAAAAGTGGTGAATTTCTGCTCATACTTAGGTAGGCTGGGGTGAGGGAGGGGGAGATTGTTCGATACTGAGGGATGGCCACTCATGTCTCTGCCTTTACCTCTGGTGACAGCCTCCTGTCAGATTGATGAGAGGGGGCGGGATGGGACTCTGAAGTGCCTTGCCCTGGTGGAGTTCTGGCGGAGTCTATCTGGGAATGATTTGAGGCAAAGAGAGCGGTACTACCAAGACATTGCTATTGGGAGAAAAAGACACAGGTGGTAAGCTATATTGTGCTGGAGACCTACCTTGTAGGTGAGGTCTTCTACCTGGCAACCTTTATAACACCTGAGCCCTAATACTCGAATGAGGATTTATAGGATGTCACTCGGCATAGCTGACCTCCCTACATCACTGGTTACTCTTCTTTAGATACATTGGCACCCCCGAGTGAGACTGGGCCCTCCCTTCAGGTTGAGGTTACACCCCTGAATGGCAAATATGCTGGAGAGGTTATATTCTTCTACTGTTTTGCTTATGTATATATCTCATATTGCATGTCTTTGCTGTTTGCTGCCGGGCTGGGTAGGGTGGGTAGGGGCCACTCCTGTTAGGCTTCTGTCTACCCCCTCCCCCACTTAGGTTGGTACACATCCCCAATGACGACGTGGGTTGGAGTGCACTGTTGGCAATCTTTTGCCATTGTAGCTTCAGGGGCCATGTCTATTCGAACATGCCCCCCTGAACCTACTTGCTGATTTAGCACTTGCATATCTTTTTCTTCTTTCTATTTCCAAACTTCTACTCTATCTGTACCCTTTCGGTTACTGCAATTCCCTTCTTCCCCCCCCCCCCCCCACACCTTCTCCTTGTCAATACCCTCTCCCTATTCTGAGATGGATACTGTTAAGATAATCTCACTTAATGCCAAAGGGCTAAATGTTCACGAAAAGAGACGCATATTTCTGAATGATTTGAAACGCTTGCAGGCAGATGTGGCGTTCATCCATGAAACCCACTTCAGAGATGATAAACTATGTTAAAAAATAGGTTTACCCAGTTACTTACCATTCTACTAATAAACTCACTAAATCTAAAGGCGTATCCTTACTATTATCCAACTGACTTCCCTGAACATGCCACTACACCCTAACAGACCCTGAAGGCCACTTCATGTTTATCAAATGGTTGCTCGGAGAGGCCAAAATGACATTTGCTACGATCTATGCCCCTAATGACTGTCAGGACCTTTTTCTTGACCGCACAGTAGACTTAGTCCTGGAATTTTTCGCAGGTTAGTTGAGGGGAGACTTCAATGTTCCGTTACTTCCCACTGCAAATACCTCCTCTGGCATGTCCTCCGTTACTCCTGGTATCCAAAAACGAGTAGTGCAATCCCTTTAAAAGGCCCAACTGATTGACGTCTGGTGCTTACAGCATCCAGGGGGAAAAGACTACTCCTTCTATTCCTTTCCTCACAAAGTCTATATGCGCATAGACTATTTTTTAATCCCACACTCACAGTAGCAGGCTGTACAAAGTTCAGCTATTAACACAATAACATGGTCAGACTACGAACCAATTGAGCAAATGTACTTTAAGACCTGTCCCCTTCTAGGACTAAATTCTGGAAGTTGAAAGAAAGCCTCCGGCAGACCCCTGAAATAGTGGAGGATGTTCAAAAAGAACTGAATATGTACTTTCAGACCAATTCTCCCACACTACCTGCCTGGAGTTTGCATGTTCTCCCTGAGCTTGCGTGGGTCTCCTCCGGTTTCCTCCCACACTCCAAAGACATGCAGGTAGGTTAATTGGCTACTGTCAAAAATTGGCCCTAGCATAAGAATGGGGACCTTGGATTGTGGGCTCCTTGAGGGTAGGGACTGATATGAGTGCAATGTACAGGGATAGGGACAATTCTAGACACCCACTCATGTTGAACTGGATGGACTGCTGTCTTTATTCAACTTAACTATGTAATCATTGCTCTACATGAGTGAGACCTCAAGGGATGGGGACATTAGGATTAATGTCACTAACTAAGGCAAAGATCTAGTACAAGTTCTTCCTGTCAAGTTCTCATATTTTTTGTGAAGCACGGTGACCACGTTGTATGGTATCTTTCAACTGAATCGATGGATTGCGCTATCGTTTCCTCTATGCCACATACAACTTTAATTTTGAGTAGCCAGTCTCTGATCGACGCATTGCTAGTAGATTTCCAGTGCAACAGCAAATGAGATTTAGCAGCGTTTAACAGGTGTTTAGATAATGATTTCATATACTGCTGTAGCGTGAAGGATGTGACATGGAACAAGCAACAATGTAATGTGGCTTATTAAGTCTTTCACCTCAGTCCAAAACCAAGTTATCATGGGACACTGCCACCAAATGTGCAACAGGGTTTCAGTCTCTCTTTGACACCGCCAACAAAGATCTGAGGACTGAGGGTACCATTTATGCAACCTCACTGGGGTGGCATACCATTGCGTCAGCAATTTATAGGAAGTTTCCTGTGTTCTGGTGCTTAATGAGCATTTGTGAGCTAGTATACAGGCTTTCTGTCACTGCCTGTCAGAAAGATCCATGCCAAGTGCTTCTGACCAATTCTCTCTAAGTCTTTCCATGTGCATTTTGCCTGTATTCTGCAACCAAGCGTATGAAAGGGAAGTGGCTTTTTGGATGTGAACTCCCTCCAGGCACACCCATTCTATGTCCGTTAATTGTTTCGTGAAGTGTTCTTTGCGGTTTTTCCTGTTGGCGTAACTATGGATTTGGAAGTATGTCCATAAAGGCAAATGTGTCATGTCATTATCTGTTTTGAGTGTTGCAAAATCTTTCATTTGTGCATTTTGGAAGCAGTATTTTATGAGAAGAGGTGTACGTGGATTTGAGGCTCTCAAGAGATGTGTCCCTTCTCCTGGTGGGAAGTCTGGATTGTGATGCAGAGGTGTAAGCGGGCCCAGTGAGGTGGAAAAGCTAGAATTCATGGCTAGCTGGTGAAAACGTGAGAGGGTGGTGTTAATCAAGGGGTGTTGTTTCAATATGGGTGGATATTTTTATTCTGGCATCCAAGGAGAGAATCTCAACAGTAAGGGACTCAATTCATTCTCCAAGGATATCCAATCCTTGATGTCATCATGGCAGTGCCAGTCAATAATTCTGGCAATATGTGCTGCATGATAATATTTTTTATAGTCGGGTAATCCCATCCCTCCAATATCTTTGGGTTGAGTCAGAAGAGAGTGCTTAATGCGAGGGCGTTTATGTGCCCAAACAAACTTGAGTTGGATCAACTGCAGTTTTTTAAAGAAGTTTGTTGGTACCCTTATTGGTAGAGTTCTGAACAGGTAAAGTATTTTGGGCAGAACTGTCATTTTGCCAATGGCCACTCTGCCAAACCATGAGAAGTTCTTCGGATGCCAGCCTATCACTTCTATTGCCTTTAGAAGTGGTGGGAAATGATCAAATATTTGAGATATTTTAGCAGTCGGCCATATTTCCAAATATTTGAGCGCCGTTTTCTCCCAT
The DNA here is from genome assembly GCF_037356315.1 of Lithobates pipiens. Classification (NCBI taxonomy): domain Eukaryota; kingdom Metazoa; phylum Chordata; class Amphibia; order Anura; family Ranidae; genus Lithobates; species Lithobates pipiens. Next base: position 445,440,373 of record NW_027507764.1, read on the forward strand.
TTAAAGGGGCAGTTATTTAGCACCAACTGAAGTGAATGATCTGGTATGTTAATATTCAGGGCTTCAGACTTAGTAAGATTGATTTTCAGATTACAAATGTATCCGTATGTGGAGAACTCCTGCAAAAGATTTGGAATGGATATGTGTGTTTTTTTTTTTAAAGAATAACAAATCATCCGCATACGCGGCTATCTTGTGTTCGGTGTTTGCTATTTGGAAACCTTTTATATCTGAGTTTGACATCAGCTTTCTGATGAAGGGTTTGAGTGAGATTATAAACAGGATAGGTGATAGGGGGCACCCTTGCCTCGTACCGTTGGTAATTTGTACTGTGTCTGATAAAGAGCCGATAATGCCTAGTTTTGCTGTTGGGTTTTTGTATAGAGTTGATATCCATGACATCATATGGGTACCCAGACCTATATATCTGCAGGTCTCCAATATGAAGTCCCAGGCTACTCTATCAAAGGCCTTCTCTGCATCCGTAGAGAGGAGAAGGCCCTCGATTTTTGGGCTGCATGTACGAGATTGAGCGACTTTGTAACATTATCTTTTGCCTCCCTACCCGGCATGAAGCCTGCTTGTTCTGGGCCAATTTTTGTATGAAGTAGAGGTTTCAGTCTGTTAGCTATGATCTTTGCCATTAATTTGATATCCAAATTTAATAAAGAGATCGGTCTATAACTGGTGCAGTGTGTTGGATCCTTGTCTGGTTTAGGTAACATCGTTATATGGGCTGCCAGAAAAGTTGGGGGATTTTCTCTGGGGGCTGAGAAGGAGTTTAGCGCTTTCGTGAGGGGATTCGTCAAAATATCAATGAATGTTTTATAATATATAGATGTGTAGCCGTTGGGGCCAGGGCTTTTCCCTATTTTCAGGTCTCTAATTGCCATTTGAACTTCATGAGCGCTGATGGGATGGTCTAGGAGTTCAGAGTCTGTTTCGGATAGCCTGTGAAGTTTTGAAGTGGCTATATAATCTTGTATGGCTTGTTGTCTGGACCCTATAGTGCCTATAGGTTTGTGTTGTTGAGGTAGGTTGTAAAGTTTTGTGTAATAGTCCTGGAAAAGCTGAGCTATCCGGTCATCGGTTACATCTATTTTGCCATCTTTGTTAGTTAAACCTAAAATGTTATTTCTGTGACGTGGTCCTTTCAATGCTCTGGCTAGAAATCTACCTGTTTTATCACCGTATTCATAATATATTTTCCTTTTGAAGAATAGGAATCTTTTCGCTGTGGCGTCTAAAATCTGTTATAACATTTTTCTTGTTTCTAAAAGTTCAGTTGCTATACGTGTTGTCAGGGATTGTTTGTGTAAGGTCTCAAGGTTTGAAATTTTGTCTGTCAGTTTGGTAATTACCTTCTCTCTGTCCCTTTTACATTGTGCTCCCATTTTCATTAGTACACCTCTAATGGTACATTTATGGGACCCCCATACCATCAAGGGGTCCATGTCCTGATTTGCGTTGAGTGTAAAGAACTCCTGTAGTTGGGAAGTGATTTTGGGTAATAATGTGTGGTCCATTAATAGGGAAGAGTTCAGTCTCCATGTAGAGGGTTTTGTTTTAGAGGATTGGTGAGAAAGTGTGAGTGATATAGGGGAGTGATTGTAAAGAGATTGCATCCCTATTTCTGCTCCAGAGATGAGATGCAGGTCTCTACGTGAGACAAATAAGTAGTCGATTCTAGAGTATTTACCATGTGGAGCTGAATAGAATGTAAAAACTCTACCCTCAAGGTGGAGGAAGCACCATGAATCCATTGGGTGTATAGAATGTAGAACCTTTTTAAACTCTTTCAGAATCCTACAGGTTATGTGTGATTTGCCTGTAGACGTGTCTGTTAGGAGTTTCAGGGGGAGATTAAAATTGACCCCTAGGATTGTGCATCCCGAGCTGAACCCTTCAAGTTCCCTAATCAGTTTTCTACAAAAAGTTAAGTGAAATTTGTTAGGGAAGTACACATTAGCTAGTGTGATGGGAATACCGTTGTATTGGCCTTTGAGGATAAGAAATCTGCCCTCTGGATCTGTCAGTTTGCCATTATAAGTCACAAGTAAGGCAAATGGGAAGCGCCAGGTGTATCTCAGATCTTTTTTACAGAGCTTATCCAAAAGTGGGTGTAGGGCTCTATGGTTTTTCAGGGTTATTTGAGATAAATCATGAAAGAGCATTATGGTTTCTCCGTTGCATATGATCTGCTCATTTCTGCGTGCTCTTTGCATTATTTCCTCTTTCAATGTGAAACTCTGCAGACAGCAAATGACGTCCCATGGCGTCATGTTGTCTGGGTCTCGGGCCCTCAGAGCCCTATGTGCCCTGACAAATTCTATGTCTGTGTCCTCTGGTCTGTCCAACAAACTGTTAAAGACCCTTCTCAACGCGGGGTGATTTGATCTGTCTCAACTGTCTCAGGTATCCCCCTGACCCTAATGTTGCTACTTCTACCTCTGTTGTCGAAGTCTTCTAAATGTCTATTCATTTCTATGAAATGATTTGAATGTGAGAGGGTCACTTTGTCCAATCTATAGATAGCCTTCTCTCTCTGTTTCCTGGCCGATTCAGGAGCTACCATGCGATCGTTCAGAACCAGCAGGCTGGATTTCAGGTCAGTGATGGCCGCAGAGAAAGATGATTTAATGTCAGCTGCTATTATGGCCATGTCTTCATATGTCAGGGGGAGGTTTGGGTGTGCGGATCCCCTACCGTTATCCTCCGCCGCTGATTGCGAGTCTTCACTGAAGTCCTCTGAGACATGTGTCAGCGCCATCTTGGGTCCGGCACTTCCAGACATCCATCGGGACTGGCTTTTAAAGATTTTGGATATATTCCGACCTTTTATTGCCGCAGATGATCGTTGGGATCTTGTGTGCAGTGTTCGGTAGCCCAGCTTGCTCATTATCAGAGGCTAACTGTGGGGAAGAGCAGGTGTTTCCCTGCGGTTTCTCCAGAGCTCCTCTAGCAAGCTGCCATCTCCATTGCATGCCAAGCCACGCCCCCCGGCAGTTACAGACCTATCTCACTCTTGAAATTCGCCACGTGAATTGCACAACATTTACAACCACTGATTCACCTTGATCAAGTGGGATTCATTCCAACTAGAGAAGCCTGCGAAAGCACACTTAAAGTGTTAAACCTTATCCACACAGCACAAGAGACACAGACCCCCCTGTGTTATAATAGGAACAAACGCTGAAAAAGTGGTCAACTGTGTGAACTGGTGTTTCATGTTTGCAGGCCTACGTCATATTGGCCTGGGAGAACATATGTTACAATGGATCACCAATATTTACTCACATCCAACAGCCCAAGTGAAAGCCAATGGGATTCTATCAAATCCCCTTCCCATTCAGAATGGGACAAGACAGGGGTGCCCACAATCCCCCCTGCTTTTTACTCTCTCACTGGAACCTTTTCTTTGTACGATCTGACTGAACCCTGACATCATTGGAGTTCAGGTAGGGAATATGCAGCATAAAATTCCAGCTTATGCTGATTACTTGCTCTTTTCCCTCACTAACCCTTCAGGTATCACTCCCCAACCTTATCCATGAATTCAATATTTATGGCAAGCTATTTAACTTAATCGATTTTGGTAAATCAGAAGCTATGGGGGTTGGGGTCTCCCCTGCGCCAGTGGCGGCTGGTGAAGTTTTAGGATGGGGCAGACCCCGCCCTTCCTTTTTGACCCCTCCCACTTGGTGAAAATCGGCGTGGTTTCAGTGAGATAGTGGGTGTGGCTTTAAGGTGGTGTGGTTAGCGTCTCAGAGGGAGGGACAGCAGGCCCAGATCTTACACAACAATATAAATGTGTATTCTAGAAAGTTTTTTTTTTTTTTCTGTTTCAAATATTTTATTACTGAGAAAAAAAAGGCAGAGTTACAATAAACATGTGACATGTACATACAACAGGTTATATTGGACAACCTAGAACTCAACAGCAGCAGAAGAATTTAGCACTTCAACACTAGGTTGTGAGTAGTATATAGAACAGACAACAGTTGACCAGTACATGCATCGGATTTCCGTACCCAAGAATGAATTTGAAGAGCCGCAAGTGATGCGCACTTACCGCATCGACCCTAGGATGTGTTTAGCAGTTGCGTGAGAGCCAACCCCAAACCCTAGAGGGCAGCAGCTAAAGCCTACCCTCTCCATCTGTAGCGATTGGTGTGTTACCGGGTTGTGCTCACGTTGAGACAGGAGGGTCATAGGTAAATTGAGCTTGTATTCGTATGGGATGTAGGGGGGCAATGAAGATAAGAGAGTAGTGAGGGTAGCTTGAATGCGTGGGGATCGTGGGTCTCTTGCGGATGTTTACGTTGCTAATAGGGTAGGCTGATCCTGATTATATGGCGTATGATGTACTGTATTCTAGAAAGTTTAACAATCAGCAGATAAAGATACTCCAAACACCTGATGTTAGCACTTCGGCACCATGGTTGTTGTGGTGTCAGGATGATTGAAGCGCATTATTTCTATTATTACATTGTCAATTACACCATCAATTTTACCAAGTGTTTATTAATTAAACCGGTCATTGTCACCAAAGGGCATCTGTAGTAATCCAAACCTCAATACCTAAATTGTTATAATAGTGCAGCTTTACCTTTGAGATATTAATAGACATTTCATTGCTTGAAAGTTGCTACAAATATGTCTTCTATTACAGGCAAATGCTGCTGGACACAAGGCTAAATTATACACCAAAAAGCTGCATACTGCACTCAATAAAAGTGCTCTAGTGCAATAACTTCAAAATTCATATATAAATTATCAAATTATCAAAGTGCTACAGTGCAAATTGTTTCACATTATTATAATGCTATTAAACAAACAAATAAAGTACTCTTGTGTATTCCAAATAAATATAAATATCCCAACTGGCTTCATGAAATATAATAAGTGTAATAAACAGATTCCAACAAAGTGCTCATGTGCCATTAAATATAAATAAACCGAGTCCCAGAAAGTTAATAATTTATTATGTGAACTAGTGCAATAAGAATCAACTCCAGCTTCACTGCTGTGCAGCCACCACTACGCATGCACAGTTCAGAATCAGACATTTTTTTCCCCCAAAGTGTTTTACTGACAACCATTTGTGAGTTGTGGTTGGCCAGGCTGCCAAGGGAGCCAGAAGTACTCGCTGCATGCTTGCCCGCAGAAATTGCAGGTAGCAGGGCCAGAATTTGTGATGACAGGCCAGGCTACTGCTGAGCAAGACAGGTACTCTTAGGCTTGGTTCACACTACAGTGATGCGGGAAGCCTGCAAATCCAGTATGGGTTCCTGTATTGCATACAACTTGCAGGCAGTTCACACTGCCCTTTGCAAACTGCTGGGGGTGTCAATACAATGTTAATGACACCTCCAGTAAAGTTTGCATATCGCAGTGCGAACTGTGAATTTGGACAGGAATCGGATCACATGGGTGTGAACACTTATGTGATCCGATTCTGGTGCGGACCAAAAAATGGGTCCTGTGTGAGTTTGGTCCAAATGCAATTTCAGCCATTTGCATCACACAGACATCACATGAGATTTGCATAGCAGTACGGTGCGAATCACATGTGATGTCTAACATCGCAGCAGTGTGAACCAGCCCTAAATGTGCCCCTCTTCTACTGTGGTGTTTGAGGGATCTCAGGGAGATTCACAGCAACCAGGCATGCAGAGAAAGCAGGGACAGGATGTGTGCAGTCTGTGAGGCTGAAAAGGAGCCATTATAGTGACCTTTGTTATCAAGCCCAAGTAGAGGAAGGGGAGAGCAGGGAGGAGGATCAGAGAGGCACTGTGCACTGGTTGGAAGAACATTAGAGACAGTAGGTGGCTGGACTTCACCTCCATGATCAAGCACAGGGAGAGGAGGGGGGAGCGCATGGGAAGGATCAGAGGCATCTGCTTTGCAGTTACAGGGCTAGAGTTTTGTCAGGGACAGGCTGGAGCCATGTGATATCAAGTGTACTCACAGCAGGGCTTTTCTATTTGCTGTTATGTTCAAAGTTAGTGCGGGAGGAAGAGCAAAGTTACAGCTGCCCAGGAAAGCTGCAGATCAGAACAGCAGAGTTCTCTCTATGTGTTCTCTCCAGACAGGCAGGGGCAGGCCCAATCACTCAGAGAGAAATAAAACCATAAAAAATCCAGCAGCTTTAAAAATGTTTACAGATACTCCCCCCCCCCCTTCTTCATGGGAGCACAGCATCGGCACTTACCTTGATGACTGTGTTCTCCTTTTCTCTCCTGCGGTGTGCTCCACTCCTCATACTTCCTGTTTTTTCTCTCGGGTGCAATGGGAGAGAGAAGACAGGAAGTGACATCTGAGTTAGATGTCAATCAAACCGCCCAGCCATAGTAATACCTACTACAGCGCCGGGCGGAAACTACTCAGCGCTTGAGAAAGCACCCCAAGGCAGGCTAAACTCCCGCAAATGAAGCGCCATGTCTGCAATCTCATGATTGCATTGACGTGGCGGTTCCCATAGTGCACTGTGTCTGGCGCTCGAACACAGTGCACTTCCTTAAAGGACTTTTTTTTTTAAAAGGAGCAGTTTTAAACTTTTTATTTTTTATTTTTATTTTTTTGTGACTACACAGAAGGGGGGCGGCGCCCTGCGCTACTCCGGACCTTGCAGCTAAACTTTACATTCAAATGGACAGAGACAGCAATGAAATGTCTAGGAACGTATATCCCGTCTAACTTATCTCGTTTTTTTTTAACTCAACTTCCCCCCTCTCTGACCAAAACACGTGTCTTGTTGGAGACTTGGAATCGAGGACTACATTCCTGGTTTCGGTAGATGCAATCTTCTAAAGATGTGTATCTTACCTAAGTATTTATATATTTTTTTGAATGTAACATTCCAATGTATCATAATGCTATTGTTTAGACATAACCTGGACTCACCTTTTGTGGTTTTGTGATTTAAATATTTGAAAAAAAAAAGAATTAGTCATCCTTGTATAATTCCTGAATTTTTCAGGATGTGCTCTTAGTTCTTCACATAGCATCCAAAACTGCCCCTCCCAGCTCTGAAAAATAGTATGCAGCCAATCTTTCCTTGTTCTTCTCCTGCAATTAAGCATATTGTTCTAAGCCATGACCAGGATAAGCATCAAAAAAGAAAATCACATTTTTTAACAGCAGAAATCACACCATACAACTCACAGCAATGGAGATAAAAAATGATATAGCATCCAGAAAACGATAAAACATACAATAAAAGAATATTAAAAATGCAGTGTGCGCTGCACTGGATTTTAACAAAAGGCAGTAAAACTAATTTAAAATGCACTGTACATTTTTATAAACTGCATATAACAATTTTATGCACATCAGTATGACAGGGCCCTAAAAGATTATTAAAGTGCATCTATACTTAGATTATGTACATTCAATTATTGACATATTATTGACAAGCAGTAAAACTTTAAAACAAGTTATCTCTGACCTCTCTATGAAGTAATTCATTCTCAAAGAAAACAATGACTCTAAAGTTGGGTTTAAGTTGGTTTCTAACAGCTTAAAAACATCTGCCAGACTCATCGCTCACCCAACGAATAAGATTCAAAATACTAACAATTTACAAAGCAAAACAGCAACCAAATTGTTCCTCCCAAAGACCTCCTGCTCCCTAGTTCCGTTGTCACCTCCTCCCATCCTCACTTCCAGGACTTCTCCAGAGACTTCCATCCTCTGGAACTTCTGACCCCAATTTGTTTGACTATCTCCTACTCTGAACACTTTTATGTGATCCCTGAAAACACTTTGCTTTAGAGAATCCTATCCTGCCTCTACCTAACAACTGCACTTTTGTTTTCTCCTCCCTCACAGTTATTACTTTTTGTATCACTTGAACCTCCCCTCTAACAAGCAGGGTCCTCCGATTCCTCCTGTATTAAATTGTATCATAACTGTACGGCCCTATATACTCAGAACAGCAGTGTACAGGCGGTGCAAACAAGACAGGGACTGTGTAGGTTTGTTGTGTTAAGTAGAATCTGTTTGTAATTTTGAACTGGTACATTTTTAAAGTGTAGCTCCAGTCAAAAAAATCTATTTTTAAGCGTTTTGGAAAACATAGGGAAGGGTTATCACCCCTGTATAATTTTTTTGCCGTCTGTCTTTTTTCATCTCCCTTCCTGTTGTCTCCTTCCATTTGCAAGTAGGAAATGTTTGTAAGTTGGATGTTTGAAAGTAGGGGCCTGCCCTATATGCTCTGCAGAAATGTGGGCCTAAGGTGTTGGTGTTGCCACAACACTGTAAGCCCTCAAAGTCACTCTTGATGGGCACTGAAGCACCCTGCTGTGAACGATCAAGAATTGTAATTACATGCCATTGTTGAACAGTGGTAGAAAAATTGGGCCTTTGGTGGTTGTGGTGGTGCTGGTGCCACAACACTGTAAGTCCTCACAGTTACTTTCAGTAGGCACAGGAACAGGCCCTGCTGTGAAATATTATATCAAGAATTGTAATTACAGGCACCTGTTAAACAGGTGCTGAAAAATTGGGCCTTAGGCACTGGTGCTGGTGCCACAACACTGTAACCTCTCCCAGATACCCTAGTTGGAGTGCAGGAATGAATTCTGCTGCAAAGCATTGCATCAAAAATTGTTATTACATGCCCCTGTTAAATGGGGGCTGAAAAATTGGGCCTTAGGCACTGGTGCTGGTGCCACAACACTGTAACCTCTCCCAGATACTCTAGTTGGAGTGCAGGAATGAGCCTTGCTGCAAAGCATTGCATCAAAAATTGTAATTACATGCCCCTGTTAAACGGGGGCTGAAAAATTGGGCCTTAGCCACTGGTGGCGTCACCCAGAATCAAAAATGTTCTTCCAAGCTATCAGCAGGATCATTGAGGAGGAAGAGGATAGTCAGTCAACATAACAGGACAGTCACTCAGCATCAGCATAGGCAGTCTTAAAGGGATGTGACATTTCCAAAAAAATATTCAGTTACATCAGCTTCAGGTGCTTGGTAGCTGGTGGTGATCCAAGACTGATTCATCTTTATGAAGGTCATTCGAACAACCGAGTCAGTGGACAGGCGCAGCCTGTGATCGGTTACAAAGCCTCCAGCCGCACTGAAGGTGCGTTCCGAAAGAATGCTGGATGCAGGGCAGGCCAGTAGCTCAATTGCATACTGTGCAAGCTCTGGCCACTGATCCATCCTTAAGACCCAGTAAGCCAGAATATTTTTTCGGTGGGAAAGGTGTCCAAGTGTGACCTTGCCCCTAGGTATTCCTGCACCATGTAAATCAGACACTGGTGATGGTTGCTGGAACCGATCATATCTTGGGGCTGTGGACTAAAAAATTGTCTGAATGCATTGGTCAGACGGCCACCTTCTCCACCGCTCCTTCTGTGACTGACCGAAGCCTCAGCAACACATTGTCCAGGACCAGGAGTTTGTAACATCCCAGTCTCTGGGAACGCGTTGCACAGACCTTTCTGTAAGGCCTCCTGGAGATGTCTCATCCTCTGCTCCCTCTGCGACAGCAAAATAAGGTCCGCAACCTTACCTTTGTACCATGGATCAAGGAGAGTGGCCAGCCAGTTATGGTCCCTCTCCTTGATCCGAAGAATACGAGGATCCTTCCGCAGGCTTTGCAGGATCAGGGAGGCCATGCAGCATAGGTTAGCTGAGGCATTTGATCCGGAGTCCTCTGGGTCACTAAGAACAACATGATCCGCAGCCACCTCCTCCCAGCCACGTACAAGTCCACGGGTTTCTTGGGACTGTAAATCATCAATAAAAGACTACTGCTGATGCTGAGTGCCAGACTCCCCCTCCATGCTGACACACTCCTCTTCCTGTGTGATGGGTGGGACAGCAGGAATGCTGTCTGGATAAAGGGGGCCTTGAGAGGCAAGGAAGTCCTCCTCTTCCTGCCTCTGTTCTGCTTCAAGTGTCCTGTCCATTATTCCATGCAGCGTATGCTCCAACAGGTGGACCAGAGGAACAGTGTCACTGATGCATGCACTGTCACTGCTCACCATCCTTGTGGCCTCCTCAAATGGTGACAGGACAGTGCATGCATCCCTGATCATGCCCCTCTGGCATAGTGAAAAAAAACAAGCTCCCCTGTCCTGGTGCCGTAGTGGCACAGGTACTCATTGATGGCCCTGTGCTGCGTGTACAGCCGCTGCAGCATGGCCAACGCTGAGTTGCACCTGGTGGGTACCTGGTGGGAATGTTACATATAAGGCGGTTCTTGGGCAGGTTCAACTCCTTTTGGAGCTCAGCCAGCTGAGCACTGGCATTATATGATTGGCGAAAATGCACACAGACTTTCCTGGCCTGCCTCAGGACATCCTGTGAGCCTGGGTACCTGCCCAAGAACTGCTGCACCACCAGGTTAAGGACGTGAGCCACACAGGGCACATGGGTCAGAGAGAGGTGTGTCACAACCAGTAGTAGCATTTTGGAGGCGTGGTGGCGGAACAACCTCCAACACTACTGCACCTTGTCCTGCATTCTTCCCAGCTGCCAGAAGAGTGACCCAATGGACCGTGAAAGAAATGTCCCTGTCCATGCCTGCTGGACCATGAGTCAGCGGGAATATAAAGAAAGAAATCAATATATGGTGTTGCGCTCCAAATATGTAGCCAATATCGCTACCAGGTAAACATATTAATACTCAGCGAATAAAAAATATATAAAATTATATTGTGCCTATATCCTAAATAATGCCCTTTAAAAGATATATAGTGCAAAATGTGCTACAATACTAATTGCGAACGCTTCCTATAAATTCCTCTTCTAAAGTGGATACGTGCCTTAACGTTATCAAAAACATCCAATAAAGTGCATAACAAAGTGCATTAACAAAACTAATTAATAAAACACATTGTTCGGACACTGTGGCTGATAACCATATACCATAAAGTGCATATGTGACAACTTAAATAAAATAAAAAATGTCCAATTAGAATTTGATGTGTCTAAATTCCACAACAGCAGCAAATCATGTACATCAAATCATGCAGTCTGTGAGTCCACACAGTGCCAAAGCTAGGAAAATCAGTGAAAATGTAAGTGATTCCAAAGGGGATCTTGCAATTCCTCAGTGTGTTCACACAATAGGTGCAGTGGCCACCTTACCTTACTGCTGTAAGGTAAACGGCATTAGTAACTCCAGGGATATGGGCTGGATACTGCTGCAAACTGCTGCAAACTGCTGCAAACACTGCAGGTAAATCCCCACTAGGTACTCAGGCAGTATAACGTGGTTACCATAAAAGGAAGAGGGAACTCCAATAGTGAAGTATGTAATAATATTTACGTTTATTCATAAAAATGTAAAAAGTCCTGGGTACTCACATTTAGCAACAAAATAATAAGTAATACAAAATGAGCGCCGCGCTCGTGCTCCGGATGTCACTTCCGGTGTCCTCCTACCTCTGTTGTATTCCTACGCGTATCATCACTAATCACGCGACTTTATCAGGGAAACATGCACCTTACCACTGACTGCCCTGTCCAGAGAGGCATGGACATTGCCTTCCACATGCCAGTAGAGAGCCGGAATCGCCTTCCGTGAGAAAAAGTGGAGTTTAGGAACCTGCCACTGAGGAACCGCACATTGCACAAACTCACAGAAGGGGGCCGAGTCTACCAACTGAAAAGGCAGCAGTTGAAGTGCTAGCAATTTAGCCAAGCTAGCATTCAACCACTGGGCATGTGGATGGCTGGGAGTGAACTTCTTTCGACGGTCCACCAGCTGGGGCAGGGAAATTTGCCTGCTACAATTGGACGTCGGTGTAATGCTAGCAGAGTGCCCGCAAGTACTTGGCTGTGACACACCTAATTCTACACCTTCATTCCTCTCAGGGCAGGTTTCAGAGAGGACTGAAGGTCTAGTGGGGTTGGAGATCCCAGCTGATGAGGAGCAAGGAGAGGTCTGCTTTTTTCTTTGGTGTGGGTCTTTAAGGTAAGCTTGCCAACGAGCTGCATGGCAGGTTAACATATGTCTGGTCAAGCATGTGGTGCCCAAGCGGCTGATGTTTTGGCCACGCGAGATACACTTGAGACATATGTTTCAAATAGCATCGGTGCGATCTGATGCACTTGTCTCAAAAAAGGCCCACACCAAAGAACTTTTGGAATAACGCGCAGAAGCAGCGTCCTGCACAGGCGGAGCTCTGCGGTGTGATTCAGTCGGTGTGCTGCCCCTAAGCTGGCCCCCAGAGGGCATCCTGCCTCATTGGAGATGTGCCTCCTCCTCTTCCTCCTCCTCCTCCTCTCTCCTATCAGACACCCATGTGGAGTCAGTGACCTCATCATTCCCTCCCTCTTCATCACTGGAGCAAACCTGGCAGTATGCTGCAGCTGATGGAACATGACTGTTAGATTACTGTCATTCTTGAGCATCCCCTCTCTCTGCGCTCACGCTACTGCCTTCCTCTTGCTGGTTATCATCATCAGAGCCTTCAAAACGCTGGGCATCCTCCCGGAGCATGTACCCAACACTGTGCTCAAACAGTTTGGGGGAATCCTCAGGAGGACATGGTGGGTCTAGGGAAGGAGTGACTGATGACATTGAGATGAGGGAAGAGGACGCGTTGGCAGCTGCTTTGCTAGTACCCTGAACCTGGGTGAGAGAGGATGAGGAGGGCTTGGTCATCCACTCTACCAAGTCTTCGGCATGATGCGGCTCAACACGTCCAGCTGCCGAAAATAAGGACAAGCGTGTCCCATGGCCACGTTCTGATGACGATGCACCGCGTCCATGACCAGCAGTGTTGTCTCTAGACACAGAGCCTGATTACCCTCTTTTATTGGCTCGTGACTGTCTGCCTCTCCTTGTTGGCCTACCAGACACAGTAATGGCCTGAAGGGAGATGGTAAAACCAGCAATTGAGGTAGCTTTAGGTGCACACTGAGCATATGACACAGTAGACCGACTAATTACTGCAGCTGCCTGCCTGTGTTACAGAAACAGAACAACACCAGCAATAAGGGGTAGCTTCAGGTGTATACTGTGCAGAAGGCACACAACACCCACTGTAAATGCATCCTGCCTGTGGCCAATTATGGCTCTCCTCGCTGCCCGCGCTGTGATTGCCCAAGCATGCGGGGTCACAGTGCATGCTTGGGAAATCATGAGCCAGCAATGCACTGCGATGGCGCCATATTCGTGTGGCGCTCACAGCCCACAAAGTTCTGGATTCGCCGAACAGGTGAACAGCCGATGTTCGAGTCGAACATGCGTTCGACTCGAACACTGAGCTCATCCCTAACCATCACAGAGGCCACATTCATCTACATACTACTGGATTGGTGAGCGGCACCTTTTTTTCTCTTTGATAATGCTCTTACACCTCTGAATGGTTCATTGATGTAGCTTCATTCACTGCAACCGGTGGGGAGATCCCTTCTGTCTCAGCTTAGAGTGGTACTGCAAGTTTCATTTGAATAATTTGCTGTGTGTTTACGTGTCTCATTGTAAACTCTGAAGATACATTTCTCCGCACTGTTCAAAGCTACAGGGTTTGTTTTAAAGTGCTGTTACTGCTTGTTCATATTACTTTAGCATTACGTGAACAGATTCTGTTTAGGTGATAGTCTATAGTTTATACAAATTAACTAAATATGAACTTGATTAAAGAACATACTAGACATTTAAACAGATGTGTAGACAGCCAGTCAGACATCACCTATAAAGAAAACAAAACCAACGAGCACCACTAACCCAGGACATGAAAAGCTGGGGGTTATGAACTTACAGTATATCAATTAAATATTTAAGCAAAATGTTCCCTGGTGTTTCAATGTGATAAAGTTGTCCTGCAAGCTTGACAGATGAATGATAACAGTACTTATATGTACTCAAAGGAGGACTGGTGTGTGGGGAGTTGTAACTGGCTGATTTTTAATTAAGATGCCTCTATAAATGTCAGTTTTTCAGCAATTATCAAGAGATTCTGATAAACAAACCAAGTGAACCTATACATCATTAGCATGTTTATATATATACTTTACCCAAAGGGAGATTGTCAAGAATATAAAGTGAACATAACATTATTTCCATTGTACTTGAGTTTAGCATTTGAAATTTGATTCATACGGTAACTTGAAATACTAATTTGCAAACATTAACACTGGACTTTGTAGGCACTGGGATACGGATACATAGTTAAAAGTTAAACATCTCTTTTACAAAACAAATATTTAAAAGTAAATTCAGACAACCATTGCTAAAAATTCACAATGATGATATTGCCTAGATGCATGGGCGTCCACAGGTAGGGGCAAGGGGGGGTCAAGTGCCCCCCCCCCCGGCAGGGCCTAGCGCTAACTGTAGCCAAGTGCGCATATCAATCAGTGGCACCACACTGCATGTCCCAGGATTTCTGTGTGTATGAGGGCTAATGTATCTGGGTGTATGGGGGTGTAATGTAACTGAGTGTATGGGGGTGTAATGTATCTGTGTGTATGGTGCGTAATGTGTCTGGGTGTATGGGGTGTAATGTGTCTGGGTGTATGGGGGTGTAATGTGTCTGGGTGTATGGGGTGTAATGTATCTGTATGTATAGGGGTGTAATGTATCTGGGTGTATGGGGGTGTAATGTAACTGTGTGTATGGGGGTGTAATGTATCTGGGTGTCATGGTTATGCAGTGATCTTCCTGTGTTTGCTTACCTTCCCTCATGTCTTCAGACTAAGAAGCCAGCTACTTCCACCTGGTGGTTTTTATAACCTCTCCTCTAAGCATGGCTCCACCCCAGGCCCTATCAGGGAGCCCTATATAAACCTGTGCACTGCAGGCCTCAGGGCTGATCAACCATTGTGTATTAGCTTCCTGTTTCCTGCCGTGTGCTCTGCTACTGTTTTCCGTTACCGACTTTGGCGTGTCTTGACTATCCCTGCTTGCCTGTGACCCTGACCTTTTGGCGTGTACCCGACTATCCTTGTCTGCTTGTGGCCCCGACCTTGGCTTTGTCCCTCACCATCCCTATCCTCCTGTTGCCTACTGTGGGTGTGAGCTGGGGGACCCTGGGGGTCGCGACCTGGAGCCAGTTGCAGCCAAGTCCATCCTCACCACTGGAGGCTCTGGTGAACACCTGCTGGCTCTTAGACTCCGCGCCCCAGGGAATCTCACGCTCTATCCCCAGTGGGATCTGTCCCCCGTCTGCAGCAGTCAGCCGTAGTGTCCACAAACTTGCGGTGCACTTCGGATCCCTATGGTGTGCACCTGTCACCTCGCTTCAAGGTGACCTGACAGTTTGATCAGCCATGGACCCGGCTGACGTGCCGCTTCCTGCAGATGATCCATTGCAGAGCTTAGTTCGGCGACTTGAGACCCAAGAATCGCATCAGACCCAGGTGATGCAATTCCTTCAGGATTTGGCATCCCGTTTTGAACCGGTTCAGGCCTCATTAGGACCCCCGGTTCAACGACCTCAACCGATATCTGCCGCTGCACCTATCGCATCAGTCGCAGCCACACATTAATTACAACTACCAGCTCCGGTCCGTTTCTCTGGGGACTCCAAGGCTTGCAGGGGGTTCCTTAGCCAGTGCACAATTCATTTTGAACTTCTGCCCCAAAACTTCCTCTCCGATCGGGCAAAAGTCGCATATATCATATCCCTCCTGTACGGCGAGGCGTTAGCCTGGGCCGCTCCTCTGTGGGAACTGAATGATCCAGTGGTTTCTAGCCTGTCTGATTTCTTGAAACTTTTTCGGAATATCTTCGAGGAACCGGGTCGTGTCTCCTCAGCGGCTAGCGCTCTTTTACGTCTCCGTCAAGAGTCCACGTTCCGTATCCTCTCAGCTGAATTGAGCTGGAATAATGAGGCCCTAGTTGCAACCTTTTTACATGGCCTCTCTGATAGAGTGAAGGATGAATTAGCAGGAAGATCCCTTCCTGCTGATCTGGACAGTGTCATCACCTTGTGTAACCAGATCGATATTCGCTTTCAGGAGAGGGCCCTGGAAAAAAGACGCCAGCACTCCCCGTTCTTTAGGTAGCCTGAGTCCCCAGTCCCTTCTCCTCGATCCGAGGAGCACCCCCTGCCTACCGAGGAACCTATGCAGTTGGGCTGGACTAAGTTATCTCCCAAAGAACGCGCTAGGCGCAGAACTCTGGGCCTATGCCTCTATTGTGGGGCCAAAGGTCATTTCCGTGACACTTGTTCTCTTCATCCGAAAAAACGCTCAGGGCTAATACATCTGGAAGGTGGAGTATTAGACCCTGAAATATCACCTTCACCTTCTCGTCTTCTCCTTTCTGTGTTGCTTCATGTCGGTGCTTCCTCTCGTTCGGTCTCAGCACATCTGGATTCCGGAGCCCTATATAAACCTGTGCACTGCAGGCCTCAGGGCTGATCAACCATTGTGTATTAGCTTCCTGTTTCCTGCCATGTGCTCTGCTACTGTTTTCCGTTACAGACTTTGGCGTGTCTTGACTATCCCTGCTTGCCTGTGACCCTGACCTTTTGGCGTGTACCTGACTATCCTTATCTGCTTGTGGCCCCGACCTTGGCTTTGTCCCTCACCATCCCTATCCTCCTGTTGCCTACTGTGGGTGTGAGCTGGGGGACCCTGGGGGTCGCGACCTGGAGCCCGTTGCAGCCAAGTCCATCCTCACCACTGGAGGCTCTGGTGAACACCTGCTGGCTCTTAGACTCCGCGCTCCAGGGAATCTCACGCTCTATCCCCAGTGGGATCTGTCCCCCGTCTGCAGCAGTCAGCCGTAGGGTCCACAACCTTGCGGTGCACTCCGGATCCCTACGGTGTGCACCTGTCACCACACCTCAAGGTGACCTGACACTGGATGTATGGGGGTGTAATGTATCTGGGTGTATGTGTACTATGTCTGCAGTCTCTGACTGTGATAGTGACATTGTCGAAAAGGGGCGGAGCAAGGGTGACCTTAAAATAATGCCCCCCCCGCTGAAAAAAGTTCTACGGATGGCCATGCCTAGATGATATACACCACACCACCAGATACACTAAGAGACTTGTATCCTGAATGGTCATAAGAGCATCCTAGATAAGATGATTAACAGTGTTCCATCAGGCTTGGTGTAGGTTGGTTAAGGGGTGCTGTGGCTCGGCTCTACATAGGCGCTTCTTCGGGAACTTAGGCATACATTCTACATGGATAAAAAACAAATAATAAATATTACAATAAATGATATACAAATAAATATAGATAGGT